>NC_079156.1:23030023-23653358 GCF_947563725.1 Argiope bruennichi | reverse complement strand
ACTTTTCGATAAATTAAAGCGATACTTCATCAATAGTAGCACTACTTAATCAGCACAGTTGTGACTAACATATCCTAAGTCATATTTTTTTCTGTTTGATTAAGGAAAATTTGAAGAGCATTTATGGAAGACATTTCATAGGACTCTTATGCAGATTTGTTTGTAAAATTGCACCACCTAATTTTATGTAAGCAGGAAGCAAAGTATAAGAGGATGTGATTTATTTTCTTTCAAAAGAATTGGAATTAATGTGTCTCTTTGTTTAAGGAAAGTTTTGAGAGCCTATATGGAAGGCAGTTCAGAGGTAGGTAGATATGTATAGTTTATTGGCACAAAAGCCATGTGTGGCCATGCTGCGCCAGTCATATTTTTTAATTTAAGAGCACATAAATATGAACCTAATCAATCAATTATAAATTAATACCAACTGAGATAAAATGTATAAAATATAAGCGATGTAGCAATCAACTATTAAAATTTTAAAATTTCTGAATCACTGAGAGAAAATAATTATGAAACAAAGTAAAAGTTTGAGTTTAATGATACAACTTCATAGTAAAGCTATAACAGACATTAAAAAGTTGAAAAACAGTTCGATATAAGTAAAAAGGTGAATAACGTTTAAAAATGTAAAAATATTTTGGTGGTATTTCTCACCCACCAAGTCGGTTAGAGTTATGGATGATGTATTGAAAAAGCTGATACGATGAGGATGGTTGGCAGGGCATTCAATCAAAACATGCTTAATACTTAAATCAACATGACACGTCTGACACATTGGTGCCCTTTCCCCAAAGATCAGATGTTTGTGAGTATAGCGCGTGTGTCCTATACCGAGGCGTGTTAGCTTGACATCTACCTCACGGAGAGGAAAAGTTCGCCACATAGCAATGGACAGAGTGCAATTTATTGTGGGTTGATAAATCCCACGTTTCTTACCAGTAAACAAAAGGCGACACGCCAATAATCTCTTGACATCACAGAATGGGTTGGTTGGTTGGTTGGATTTTTCTGGCGCAAGAGCCATTTTTGGCTATGCTGCGCCACGCTTATGGTAGATAAAAACTACACTGCGCTAGACATATGGTATTAAAAAATATGTCAAGTACAATTCAGACATACAATTTAAAATTACAAATTTTCTTGATAAAATGAAACGCACATAATGAATAGTATCAGTATTCTTAAAAATGCAAATTATATCCCAGAAAGGAAATTTTCCAAAAATGTTAAAAGATTAAAATATTAATGAAATTTAAAACGTGAAAATGCAAATCTCATAATATTAAAACAGACACAATATATTACAAAATCAAGTTAAAAACAATATATTACAAAATCAAGTGTATTCGATGTTTTTTAATGTATATCTTATGAATAGGGGTATTTGAAGATTCATTGAAAAAATTTTTAAGATCAACCCATTGAACTGTATATTTTTGGAGACTTTGTCCAAACACAGTTTTATCAACTGCGGTGAAATCGGTAGAAGGTTCCGGAGCAGGTGGGGTTTCATCAATTGTTTTATGAGGGTTGTATTCAATAGCATTGTCCGATTCTATTTCGGTGTCCGTATTTTGATTGGGCTTATCTGTGGACATGGTTTCAAGCTCAGAGTTGGTTTCATCCATTTTATTAGCTGGTTTGGAATTTATGGTCTGCGAAGAGCTAAAATTAGAGACTGGCATAGATTGGGAAACTTGTCGAGGTAAAGTCTTCCAGAATTTAAAATTCGATATATTTTCAGAATTTTGATCTTTTTTATGTTTCTTCTTATATGTAACAGTCTTAAATGTATGCAGGTTCTGTGGTATTTCATTGGATAAGGCATTAGTAGTTTCACATTCATTACCAGTTGGCTGAGGAATATAAGTTTCACCAAATACTGGATCGATTATAAGTTTCGAAAAGTTCGTTTCTTCACAAACTGGAGACATTTGATTTTCCGTTTTTTTCGTTCTCTCTTTATATTTTGATTTTTCTTTTTTCTTAAGATCCTTTGCAGTTCGTGAAGGAAGGTTTTGAGTAATGATGGGAATACAGGCCTGGGATTCATTAGTCGTTAAAGATTGTAACTGTGTAAGTGGAGGACTCGAGTTAATTTTTCATCTGTCTGGGTACAACCAGAAATAGTATTCTTGACTACTTGTAAGTATGGTAACGAAGCTGATGTATTAGAAGGTTGAGGATACACAAGTTTTCTTGCCTCAGAATATGATAAATTTTTAGTTACTTTGAACTCTTGAATTTTCTTTTTCATTTTCCACTTATTGCACTCCTTGGAATCTGAGGTGTGTGTTTCATCACAATTAACACATCTAGGATCTTCATTGCATTCTGTACTCGAATGTCCAACTGATGCACAGCGGGAACAAGTCTGTTTACAAGGGCAAGCGTTTTTCGAACGGCCGAACTTCTGACAGTTAAAACATCGTAAAGGAGTAGGAATATAGGGGCGAACCTTACATCGTGCATAACCAGCAAGAATAGTTTTCGGAAGCTGAGGAGTACAAAAATTTAAGATTATATGCTTCGTTGTAATTAGTTGACCGTTACGTTTTATTTTTATTCAACGGGCTTCACAAACTTTTTGGCTTTTTAACTAACTCACTTACAAGTTCAGACACTGAAACAGATTCGAGGTCAAGTTCGGAAACCACACCACGGCAATAGTTTAATGATTTATGAGCATATGTTTCCACAGGAAATTCTCCTAAATGCTTCAAATTTTTAAGTACAGATATTTGTGATTTTGTGACTGCTTCAATCAATAAATCTCCAGATTTAAGTTTCTTAGTATCTTTGACTTCTCCAATGGTTGAGGCAATACGTTTCTGAATCAGAAAAGGCGAGACTTTATGGAAGGTTTTGTCAGTGTGTAAGATGATAAAAGGAGTATTTTCAGTAATCGAATATCCGGACAAAGCCGTTTCGAAAAGACCCATGCAAAGTACAATTCATATTCGGGTTTCGTACACCACGGAGCCCAACAAGGGAAGGCAGCCACCGGCTCTAGGCACCCCCAACCTCGCCGCTTACCTTGATTCTAATCGAAGCCTATACGCTAAGAGCCACTTCCAGGAACGTCTACCACCCTTAACGCAGAGCCCCAGAAGATGACCCCTTCGCTTGATCCCAAGCAGACTAACTACTCAGGTGGCTAGCTACCAACCGATTTATACACTGGGGACCACAGTGCACCACCCGTCTAATGAGTAGCCACGCACGGCCAACACGTGGGGTTTTGGACTGTCCATGAGAAGCAAGAAGTAAACAGAGCGGCGACAGCTTTTCATGGAGAGCTCACTTGCTTGCCGTCTAGGGATGGAAGGATCAAGCAGACAGTAGAAGGCGTAGTGGAGAGTAAATATGAAGGGATTAAAGATCCCTGGGTACCTCGGGATTGGGACACCCTTACTCACCTATAGTAGGTGAACCCGTGAGGGGATCACAGTATGGGAGTTCTTAGCTTAGGAGAGAGGATGCAGATTTAGCTAAAGAATCCGCCATCTCATTCCCAGAGATACCAACATGACTTGGCACCCAGCTGAAAATGACATTAAAACCATCGACCTTCAAAAGACTCAAAGTAAACCGAATTCTATTAGCAATCGGGTGCATCTAATTGTGGTAGTGAGAAAGCGTTTCTAATGCACTCACGCTATCGGTATAAATAACCAAATTTCGATGAGCCAAGGAGGAAATTTAATGAAGAGCATAAAAAGTAGCTACTAGCTCCGCAGTGAATACAGAACAGTACTTATGTATACGATAGCTCAGAACACCAGATGGAAGAACAATGCCACAACCAACATGATCAACTAATTTAGCACCGTCAGTGAATATTAGTGTGAATGAAGAATACCGACAGAGATGATAGTTAAATAGCTGTTGAAAAACAACAGGAGCAGTTGAATTTTTGTCGAATCCTGAGAAGGGAGACAAATCAGAGAACTTGGATGCAATTTTATTTGGCAAATTGCACCACTTAATTTGTAAAATTTCAGCAGAGAGCAAGCAATTGGTAAGAGGATGTAATTGTTTCTCTTTCGAAAAGAAATGGTATTTCTTTAATGTAAAAAATATAAGATAGGCATTTTAACGAATTAAAAAAAATATTTCATAAATTGTAGCACAACTTAATCAGCACACTCGTTACTACCATATACTTAGTAATTTTTGGTTTTCTTTTTGATTAAGGAAAATTTGAAGAGCCTTTATGGACTCTTGCGCAGATTTGATTGTAAAATTGCACCATTTAATTAGAAAATTTTAAGTAAGCAGCAAACAATGTATAAGAAGGCGTGATTTTTTTTTCAAAACGATTGGATTTTTTTTTAATGTAAAAAAAAGCTTTTCAATAAATTCAAACAATATTTCATCGGTAGAAGCACCACCTAAACAGCACAGTTCTGAATAAAATGCTTTAGTCATTTTTAGCCATTTGGTTTTCTCTTTGATTAAGGAAAATATGGAGAGCTTATATAGAAGACAGTACAGAGAACTGGGAAGCAGTTTTGTTTAGCAAATTGCACAACATGATTTGAAAGTTGTCTGTAAGGAGCAAGCAATCGGTAAGAGGATATGACATTTTCTTTTAAAACAAACTAATTTTATTTTTATGTGAAGAATTTAAAAAAGCATTTCGTTGAATTAAAAAACAATTTTATCGATTGTAGCACCACAAAAGCAGCACAGTTCTGACTACAAATGTCTTAGTTATTTTGGTTTGTATCTCTGTTTTTAAAAAATTTAAAGAGCCCATTATGAAAAAGAGTACAGAGAAGTGGGATGCAGATTTGTTTGTCTAATTGCACCACTTAATTGGAAACATTTCAGTGAGGGGCAAGTAATCGGCAAGAGGATATTTCTTTTAAAAAGAATTGGAATTTGTGTAAATAATTTTAAAAATAAATTCGAGGAATTCAAACAATATTTCATCAAAAGCAGCACAGTGTTGACTACAAATGCCATAGTCATTGAGACTTTTCTCTTTGTTCATGGAAAGTTTTGCGATAAAATATAAAAGATATTTTAAACAACTGGGGTGCACAATTATTTATCAAATTGCACCACTTAATTGGGAAAATTTCAGTGGGGAGCAAGCAATCGGCAAGAGGAAGTGATTCTTTTTTCTTTCAAAAGGAATGATAATTTTTTTTAATGAAAAAATTTTGATGAATTAAAAAAATATTTCATCGATATTAGCACCACCTAATCAGCATATTGTTCACTACAAATGCCTTAGTCATTGAATTTTATCTTTTTGCTAATGGAACATTTTGCAATAAAATTTGCAAGACAGTTCAGTGAACTGGGATGCACATTTATTTATGAAATTGCACCACTTAATTGTAAAAATTTCAGCGAGGAGCAAGCAATCGGCAAGAGGATATAATTTTTTCTTTTAAAAGGACTTCGGATTATTTGATTTTTTATGTAGAGATTTTAAAAAAGTGTTTCGTTCTAATAAGTCAATATTTCATCCAAGGCAGCAACACGTAAGCAGCACAGTGTTGATTACAAATACCATAGTCATTGAGGTTTTTCTCTTTGTTCAAGGAAAATTTTGAGATAAATTATAAAGGATATTTTAGACACCTGGAATGCAGTTTTCTTTGTCAAATTGCACCAATAATTAGAAAAGTTTCAGTGGGGAGCAAGTTATCGGCAAGAGGATGTAATTTTTTTTTCTTTTAAAAGGAATCTTGATTTTTTCTTCTTTTTTTGATGTAAAAAAACTGTTACGTTGTATTTAATCAATATTTCATCGATAGTAGTCCACCTAAGCAGCACAGTTTTTTTTACAAGTGCCTTTCCTCATTGTTTAAGGAAAATTTGGGGAGCCTATATGAAAGATAGTTCAGAGAACTGGGATGGACATTTATTTATGAAATTGCACCACTTAATTGGAAACATATTAGTAAGCAATCGGTAAGAGGAAGTGATTTTTTTCTTTCAAAAGGAATTGGAATTTGATTTTTTTTATGTAAAAAATTTAAAAAAGAATATCGATGAATTAAAACTTTATTTCATCGGCAGCAGCACCTCCTAAGCAGCACAGTGTAGACTACAAATGCCGTAGTCATTGAGATTTTTCTCTTTCTTTATGGAAAGTTTTGCGATAAAATATAAAAGATAGCTTAGACAACTGGCATGCAGATTTCATCGTAAAATTGCACCACTTAATTGGAAATGTTTCAGTGTGGACACTTCAGTGTGGTACTACACACTTTAGATCGTTTAGTTATAGTGCATCTATTTCAAGCATAAACACAGACGGGTATTACCTTTTAACTCGCTTATTGACTTGTGAAATAACTTCAGATATGCAGATAAGAGACAAACCCCACTTACAAAGAGTCGGAGGTTTACGTAATAAATCTGAAATATTTAGAGTAATTCCTATGACACTCATCAGTTGCACTAAGAGATTAAAATTTCAAAATAGAAAGCGATTTTTTTATAATCACAAAATAATTCTTTCATTACCAAGCCCAAAAATTATCTGCTTCCATTTAAATTTGAAAGTAAAATAAAATTTGTCGATAAAATGCTAATAAATGGGACAGGAAAGGATTTTCTACATCACTGCAGCATTTTCATAATAAACTTAAGGCATAAAAAAGTTTATAGAATAATTTCGAAAAGTGCTTTAAGGGGCTCTTAGACGGGAAATGTTTGCAGTCGAAATTACATTGCAACAGGAAAGCAGATAAGTAAACGCAAAAAACCAGTCAATTCCTAAAATATCATTCAGAAGCAGAATCCTAGTTACAAACACGAAGGAAAAGACACATACTCCTAATCAAAACAATTGCATCTCATCAGAAGAAATGAAGATTTGAATTAAAAATGATTGCGGAGATGATAATTTCTTATAAACATGATTCCAGATAACACTTGCAACTGAAACAGAAAAATCATGCAACAAAATTCAAATACTAAACAGAAAGCAAAGACAAAAATTAATAGATTACTTATTGTATAATAAAATGAAGAATGAGAAATACATTATAAATTTTTAAGTTATAAACTTATGAAGTCAAATGTTCATTTCTTAAGATTCAGAAAATTTAAAAAAAATTTAAATTAAAAGAAATATATATAAAACTATTATTCGGTTAGGAGACTCGATCTGTAGACCTGCAAAATGCAAAAGCAGCACAAATCCTTCATTCCAACAGGCCACTCAGACTTTACCTTCAGGAACAGAATAAGATTCTTACCATATATAATCAATTCTAGTTTGAAAACTAATTAGAATCTGGTCAAAAGGCACAATGCTAAAAATAGGAATGATTTTTGCGCATGTGAGAAATCTTGGAACTTACAATTTTTTCTTAATGTATAGATTTTTGAAGCAAAATTTTATTTTTAATGTATAAACATTGGAAAAATAGACAGTAAAATTTAAATGGACATGGTGAATAATATCAAAAAAATATTTAAAAAAAGAAATGTGTATAAAACTATTATTTGGTTACGGGACTCGATCTGAAGACCTGCAAAAAGCAGCTCCAGTATTCATCGTTCATTCACCCAGGTCACACAGACTTTACAATCCGAAACAGTCTCTTTGTAATCAGTCGTGGGATCATTATGAAAAGTGCCGTAAGGTAGCAGATGAATTCAGATGCCATTGAGCTCAAGATATAAGTGTATTTATATTGACGAAAAGACGATGGAAAGAGGTAGACGGAATGGTTACAGATGACATGTACCAAACATGTCATCTTTAACAACATGTAACAACATTTATTTTTGATGTATAAGAATCGGAAAAATTCATATAAATGTAGAATGTGCATGGAGAATAATATTAAAAAAATATTTTAAATAAAAGAAATATATATAAAACAATTATTCGGATACAAGACTCGTTCTGAAGACCTCCAAAATGCATCGCCACATCCCATCGTTCATCCCACCAGGCCTCACAGACTTCGCAGTCAGAAGCAGCCTAAGAGGCTTAAAATATTTAATCAATTCTAGTTTGAAAAAAAATAAGAATCTGGTCAAAAACCACAATGCTAAAAATAGGAATGATATTTCCGCATGTGCGAGATCTCGGAGCATAAAATTTCTTTTAAATTTATAGATTTTCGAAGTAAAATTTTATTTTTGATGTATCAGAATTGGAAAAAATCATATTAATGTAGAATGTTCATTTAGAAAAAAATTAAAAAAATATTTAAAAATATATATATATATATAAAACAATTATTCGGATACGAGACTCGATCTGAAGACCTCCAGAAGGCTGCACCAAAACCCATCGTTCATCCCACCAGGCGACACAGACTTCACGGTCAAAAACAGCCTAAGATGCTTAAAATATTTAATCAGTTCTAGTTTGACAAAAAATGAGAATCTGGTCAAATACCACAATGCTAAAAATAGGAATGAGATTTGCGCATGTGCGAGATCTCAGAGCATAATTTTTTTTTTTTAATTTATAGATTTTTGAAGTAAAATTTTATTTTTGATGTATAAGAATTGGAAAAATCACATAAATGTTGAATGGGTATGGAGAATAATATTAAAAAAATATTTAAGAAAAGAAAAATATATAAAACAATTATTCGGATACGAGACTCGATCTGAAGAGCTCCAAAATGGAGCGCCACAACCCATCGTTCATCCCACCAGGCCACACAGACTTCACAGTCAAAAACAGCCTAAGATGCTTAAAATATTTTATCAATTCTAGTTTGAAATATAATGAGAATCTGGTCAAAAACCACAATGCTAAAAATAGGAATGATATTTGCGCATGTGCGGGATCTCCGAGTATAAAATTTCTTTCAAATTTATAGATTTTTGAAGTAAAATTTTATTTTTGATGTATAAGAATTGGAAAAATCACATAAATGTTGAATGGGTATGGAGAATAATATTAAAAAAATATTTAAGAAAAGAAAAATATATAAAACAATTATTCGGATACGAGACTCGATCTGAAGAGCTCCAAAATGGAGCGCCACAACCCATCGTTCATCCCACCAGGCCACACAGACTTCACAGCCAAAAACAGCCTAAGATGCTTAAAATATTTTATCAATTCTAGTTTGAAATATAATGAGAATCTGGTCAAAAACCACAATGCTAAAAATAGGAATGATATTTGCGCATGTGCGGGATCTCCAAGTATAAAATTTCTTTCAAATTTATAGATTTTTGAAATAAAATTTTATTTTTGATGTATAAGAATTGGAAAAATTCATATAAATTTAGAATGTTCATGGAGAATAATATTAAAATAAATATTATAAATAAAAGAAATATATAAAAAACAATTATTCAGATACGAGACTCGATCTGAAGACCTCCAAAATGCAACGCCACAACCCATCGTTCATCCCACCAGGCCACACAGACTTCACAGTCAAAAACAGCCTAAGATGCTTAAAATATTTAATCAGTTCTACTTTCAAAAAAAATGCGAATCTGGTCAAATACTAAAATGGTAAAAATAGGAATGATATTTGCGCATGTGCGAGATCTCGGAGCATAAAATTTCTTTTAAATTTATAGATTTTCGAAGTAAAATTTTATTTTTGATGTATAAGAATTGGAAAAAATCATATAAATGTAGTATGTTCATTTAGAATAACATTAAAAAAATATTAAAAAAAAAGAAATATTTATAAAATTATTTTTTGGATACGAGACTCGATCTGAAGACCTCCAAAATGCAGCGCCACAACACATCGTTCATCCCACCAGGCCACACAGATTTCACAGTCAAAAACAGCCTAAGATGCTTAAAATATTTAATCAGTTCTTCTTTGAAAAAAAATGAGAATCTGGTCAAATACCACAATGCTAAAAATAGGAATGATATTCGCGCATGTGCGAGATCTCGGAGAATAAAATATCTTTTAAATTTATAGATTTTCGAAGTAAAATTTTATTTTTGATGTAGAAGAATTGGAAAAAATCATATAAATGTAGAATGTTCATTTAGAATAAAATTAAAAAAAATATTTAAAAAAAAAAAGAAATATTTATTAAACTATTATTCGGATTCGAGATCGATCTGAAGACCTTCAAAATGCAGCGCCACAACCCATCGTTCATCCCACCAGGCCACACAGACTTCACAGTCAAAAACAGCCTAAGATGCTTAAAATATTTAATCAGTTCTACTTTGAAAAAAAATGAGAATCTGGTCACATACCACAATGCTGAAAATAGGAATGATATTCGCGCATGTGCGAGATCTCGGAGCATAAAATATCTTTTAAATTTATAGATTTTCGAAGTAAAATTTTATTTTTGATGTATAAGAATTGGAAAAAATCATATAAATGTAGAATGTTCATTTAGAATAAAATTAAAAAAAATATTTAAAAACAATATATATATATATAACAATTATTCGGATATGAGACTCGATCTGAAGACCTACAGAATGCAGCACCAAAACCCATCGTTCATCCCACCAGGCCACACAGACTTCACAGTCAAAAACAGCCTAAGATGCTTAAAATATAAGGTATCTGTCTACGTGCGAAGAAAAATTTTTGAAAAAACTGTTTAATTTTCATTTTTAGTTTATTTTTTAGGTTATTGCAATTCAAAACAATGAATAATACCATTTAAAAAGTTTTATGTAATTTGCAACTCAGTCAAATGGGGAAATTTGGGTAAAAAACTGTGAAAATTGGTGTAAAACGCAAAACATCCTAACAAGAATTCTAATCAAAATTTTCAAATTCTTTTTCTACAAAATATAGTTAGAGCTTTAGTGAAGGCAATGAACTAGGATCTAAGAAATATTTGCATTTATAAGAAAGTTATAGCAGTTCGAGTATTTCCTAACTGAAAATTTATCAAAATTCTTATGCATAAACAACATTAATGAGCTCTAAATAAAAAACTATTCATCTCAAAACTATAATCCTAGTTCATTGCCTTTAGGATAGTATAAATAACATACATACAAAATTTCATTAAAAAATATTCATAATATTTTGAGATATCATGTTTTGCGTATCAAAATTTTTACAAAATTAAAGTTCCTCAAAAAATGCATTTAAAGTTTTTAATTGTGTTTTATGAAAAATATCTCTCTTTATTTTTATTAATATTCACCACATTTATATGATACACCTTCTTTGTTAGCAATTTTATCTGTTTTCTTCTTTCTAACAGCTCTTAATTTTTTCCTGGCAACTTTTGTTGTACCCAATGACTGCCTTTTTGACGTGATGATTCTTTCTTTATCGAGAGAAAGGAAGTGTCTGAGGGTATAATCCCCAGGAGTTATTCCCAGTTCAAAAAAAATTGCCAAGAGACCATAAAATCCATCATTGAAAATTATTGCAGTTATTGATGCTCCCAAACGTAAAGTCTGTAGCTCCACAAATGTGTTTTTGGGAATTATTGTCCACAAAAGATTATTGAAGCTTTCATTGGCATTTTGAGTCTTACCGTGTAAGCATTTTTTCAATAAGTTTTGATCGCATAGCTGCATATATGTTGGCTTAATGATTTTAATAATGTTCTTTGGAAGACCTGCATTTGTTTCTTTGAATTTTTTTCCACAGGAAATTGCACGTTGATATTTACACCAACTGTCCTTTCCTGTTGGGCACTGTCCATGCATGGGATGTTTATTATTAGAACATGTATGAGCAAATGCAGCAATGGTTGCACTCTGCATTTGCAATAAATTCCCTGCATTAGCTCTAATTGCTATCCCATAGTAATTTTGCAACTTATTTATGAAGGAGTCTGTTAATTTCCCTTTGCCACCAAGAGATTTATTCGATGACTTTAATTTTCTCAAACGAGTGCCTACTCGCTTCTGAATATGGCCAATGCATTCCAGTTTTGAAACGGAATCTTTCCCATAAATGTCTTTAACTGTATCATAGCCCTTAGAGTCACCATCTCCATAGTATTGTGAATAAATGAGTTTACGACAACTCTTGGAACGCTCAAATATTCTGTAAGCACCAAGCACTTCCATACTTCCAGATGAACCCTTATGATTTGCACACTGATGTTTTGATGCACATGATAAATTCAGCTTTTTCGTGTGACACCATTGGCAAAACTGAGACATCACTTCAATATCCAGCACCTTACCACATGTCACAGAGATTGCACTCACTACTCCATTCAGTGATGAAAACCCTCTCCGTTGCCATGTTCCATCAACAGATACACCACATTCAGTAATAGCAGCAGGGTTTTTATTGTCTTTTAACTCAGTAGCAGCAATATTCATTGAATTTTCTGCAACAGAACGAGCAGCACGAAGAAGCTTCAGTTCCTGCATTCTGAATGCTTGTTTGGAAAGAAAAGATAGAAAATTGAGGGTAGCAAAAAATTTCTTTCCAGCTGTATAACCCTTTCCAATGATTCTAAGTGCACACACAAGTCGAGTGTTTATTTCATTGGATGTGTTTTTCTTTTTAGATGAAGAAAAACCTTTGTAAAAGGAGCAATTCTTGCATTTGAGGCAGAAATTCGAACACAATCCAAAGGTAGAATCCTCTATCAAATACAAGTTGCTTTTGAAGAAAAAAGGACAACATAAAAAAGTAAAAACACTTATTAATATCTCGATATCCATAATTCGAAATCCAGAAAGGTTATTTGTTTTCAAATCAGGAACATTATCTTCACATAACTGCGAATTCAGCAGTTTCTTTTCGCTGCAAGTCTTTTGTTTTGAATCTGATACACCAACAGAGTCTGCAGCTTGCATGGAAGAAGAATGCCTATTTCCATGAAACTTTCGTTTTTTACTTCTGTTAATGCTTTTTCCACCCATTTAAAACACTTTTTTAAAAAAAGCAATAAATATTCAAATCAAACTAAGCTGTATTCACTCGAAAAAGCAAAGTAAATAAACATATAACACGAGACGAGCAGATGTTTTCAAACGTAAACAATGTTCGAGAAGCAGCTGTTGCCAATCTTTTCTGTATATAAAGAGCTGAAAATTAATTCAAATTTAGGTGGCTTGCACATAGTTTTGTATAAATTTAAAAAAATAATTAATTTATGATTTTAGGAGCGTATGTTTGATGAAACGACGAAAAACATTCAACTTCCGGTAAGCACTTCCGGTTTCGTTTTCGACTCTTTTGAATTACATAAATCTTCATATCTCCATTTCTATCAATCGTAGGAGAAAAATAAATACAGATTTAGAAAGCTAAATAAATGCACTTTAAAATAAAAAAATAAAAAAAATTGTGAATTTTGACCAAAAGTGGCCTTTTAGACGTAGACAGATACCTTCAGTTCTAGTTTGACAAAAAATGAGAATCTGGTCATATACCACAATGCTAAAAATGGGAATGATATTTGCGCATGTGCGAGATGTCTTAGCATAAAATTTCTTTTAAATTTATAGATTTTTCGAAATAAAATTTTATTTTTCATGTATAAGAATTGCAAAAAATCATATAAATGTAGAATGTTCATTTAGAATAAAATTAAAAAAATATTTAAAATATATATATATATATATAAAACAATTATTCGGATACGAGACTCGATCTGAAGACCTCCAAAATACAGCACCACAACCCATCGTTCATCAAACCAAGCCACACAGACTTCACAGTCAAAAACAGCCTAAGGTGCTTAAAATATTTAATCAGCTCTAGTTTGAAAAATAAAGAGAATCTGGTCAAATACGGAAATGCTAAAAATAGGAATGATATTTGCTCATGTGCGACATCTCGGAGCATAAAATTTCTTTAAAATTTATACATTTTCGTAGTAAAATTTTATTTTTGATGTATAAGAATTGGAAAAAATCATATAAATGTAGAATGTTCATTTAGAAAAAAATTTAAAAAAATATTTAAATATATATATATATATATATATAAAATAATTATTCGGATACGAGACTCGATCTGAAGACCTCCAAAATGCGGCGACACAACCCATCGTTCATCCCACCAGGCCACACAGACTTCACAGTCAAAAACAGCCTAAGAGGCTTAAAATATTTAATCAGTTCTACTTTGAAAAAAAATGAGAATCTGGTCAAATACCACAATGCTAAAAATAGGAATGATATTCGCGCATGTGCGAGATCTCGGAGAATAAAATTTCTTTTAAATTTATAGATTTTCGAAGTAAAATTTTATTTTTGATGTATAAGAATTGCAAAAAATCATATAAATGTAGAATGTTCATTTAGAATAAAATTAAAAAAATATTTAAAAAATATATATATATATATAACAATTATTCGGATACGAGACTCGATCTGAAGACCTCCAAAATGCAACACCACAACCCATCGTTCATCAAACCAAGCCACACAGACTTCACAGTCAAAAACAGCCTAAGATGCTTAAAATATTTAATCAGTTCTAGTTTGACAAAAAATGTGAATCTGGTCATATACCACAATGCTAAAAATGGGAATGATATTTGCGCATGTGCGAGATGTCTTAGCATAAAATATCTTTTAAATTTATAGATTTTCGAATTAAAATTTTATTTTTGATGTATAAGAATTGCAAAAAATCATATAAATGTAGAATGTTCATTTAGAATAAAATTAAAAAAATATTTAAAATATATATATGTATATATAAAACAATTATTCGGATACGAGACTCGATCTGAAGACCTCCAAAATACAGCACCACAACCCATCGTTCATCAAACCAAGCCACACAGACTTCACAGTCAAAAACAGCCTAAGATGCTTAAAATATTTAATCAGCTCTAGTTTGAAAAATAAAGAGAATCTGGTCAAATACGGAAATGCTAAAAATAGGAATGATATTTGCTCTTGTGCAACATCTCGGAGCATAAAATTTCTTTAAAATTTATAGATTTTCGTAGTAAAATTTTATTTTTGATGTATAAGAATTGAAAAAAATCATATAAATGTAGAATGTTCATTTAGAAAAAAATTTAAAAAAATATTTAAATATATATATATATATATAAAATAATTATTCGGATACGAGACTCGATCTGAAGACCTCCAAAATGCGGCGACTCAACCCATCGTTCATCCCACCAGGCCACACAGACTTCACAGTCAAAAACAGCCTAAGAGGCTTAAAATATTTAATCAGTTCTACTTTGAAAAAAAGTGAGAATCTGGTCAAATACCACAATGCTGAAAATAGGAATGATATTCGCGCATGTGCGAGATCTCGGAGCATAAAATTTCTTTTAAATTTATAGATTTTCGAAGTAAAATTTTATTTTTGATGTATAAGAATTGGAAAAAATCATATAAATGTAGAATGTTCATTTAGAAAAAAATTTTAAAAAAATTTAAAAATATATATATATATATATATATAAAACAATTATTCGGATACGAGACTCCATCTGAAGACCTCCAAAATGCAGCGCCACAACCCATCGTTCATCCCACCAGGCCACAAAAACTTCACAGTCAAAAACAGCCTAAGATGCTTAAAATATTTAATCAGTTCTAGTTTGAAAAAAAATGAGAATTTGGTCAAATACCACAAAGCTAAAAATAGGAATGTTATTTGCGCATGTGCGAGATCTCGGAGAATAAAATTTCTTTTAAATTTATAGATTTTCGAAGTAAAATTTTATTTTTGATGTATAAGAATTGGAAAAAATTATATAAATGTAGAATGTTCATTTAGAATAAAATTAAAAAAAATATTTAAAAAAATATATATATATAAAACAATTTTTCGGATACGAGACTCGATCTGAAGACCTCCAGAATGCAGCACCAAAACCCATTGTTCATCCCACCAGGCCACACAGACTTCACAGTCAAAAACAGCCTAAGATGCTTAAAATATTTAATCAGTTCTAGTTTGACAAAAAATGAGAATCTGTTCAAATACCACAATGCTAAAAATAGGAATGATATTTCCGCATGCGCGAGATCTCGGAGCATAAAATTTCTTTTAAATTTATAGATTTTCGAAGTAAAATTTTATTTTTGATGTATAAGAATTGGAAAAAATCATATTAATGTAGAATGTTCATTTAGAAAAAAATTAAAAGAATATTTAGTAAATATATATATATATAAAACAATTATTCGGATACGAGACCCGATCTGAAGACCTCCAGAATGCAGCACCAAAACCCATCGTTCATCCCACCAGGCCACACAGACTTCACAGTCAAAAACAGCCTAAGATGCTTAAAATATTTAATCAGCTCTAGTTTGAAAAATAAAGAGAATCTGGTCAAATACGGAAATACTAAAAATAGAAATGATATTTGCTCATGTGCGACATCTCGGAGCATAAAATTTCTTTAAAATTTATAGATTTTCGTAGTAAAATTTTATTTTTGATGTATAAGAATTGGAAAAAATCATATAAATGTAGAATGTTCATTTAGAAAAAAATTTAAAAAATATTTAAATATATATATATAAAACAATTATTCGGATACGAGACTCGATCTGAAGACCTCCAAAATGTAACGCCACAACCCATCGTTCATCCACCCAGGCCACACAGATTTCACATTCAAAAACAGCCTAAGATGCTTAATATATTTAATCAGTTCTACTTTGAAAAAAAAATGAGAATCTGGTCAAATACCACTATGCTAAAAATATGAATGATATTTGCGCATGTGCGAGATCTCGGAGCATAAAATTTCTTTTAAATTTATAGATTTTCAAAGTAAAATTTTATTTTTGATGTATAAGAATTAGAAAAAATCATATAAATGTAGAATGTTCATTTAGAAAAAAATTTAAAAAAAATTTAAATATATATATATAAAACAATTATTCGGATACGAGACTCGATCTGAAGGCCTCCAAAATGCAGCGCCAGATCCCATCGTTCATCCCACCAGGCCACACAGACTTCACAGTCAAAAACAGCCTAAGATGCTTAAAATATTTAATCAACTCTAGTTTGAAAAATAATGAGAATCTGGTCAAATACGAAAATGCTAAAAATAGGAATGATATTTGCGCATGTGCGACATCTCGGAGCATAAAATTTCTTTAAAATTTATAGATTTTCGAAGTAAAATTTTATTTTTGATGTATAAAAATTGGAAAAAATCATATAAATGTAGAATGTTCATTTAGAATAAAATTAAAAAAAATATTTAAAAAAAAAAGAAATATTTATAAAACTATTTTTCGGATACGAGACTCGATCTGAAGACCTCCAAAATGCAGCGCGACAACCTATCGTTCATTCCACCAGGCCACACATACTTCACAGTCAAAAACAGCCTAAGATGCTTAAAATATTTAATCAGCTCTAGTTTGAAAAATAATGAGAATCTGGTCAAATACGGAAATGCAAAAAATAAGAATGATATTTGCTCATGTGCGACATCTCGGAGCATAAAATTTCTTTAAAATTTATAGATTTTAATAGTAAAATTTTATTTTTGATGTATAAGAATTGGAAAAAATCATATAAATATAGAATGTTCATTTAGAAAAAAAAATTTAAAAAAATATATATATATATAAAACAATTATTCGGATACGAGACTCGATCTGAAGACCTCCAAAATGCAGCGCCACAACCCATCGTTCATCCCACCAGGCCACACAGACTTCACAGTCAAAAACCGCCTAAGATGCTTAAAATATTTAATCAGTTGTACTTTGAAAAAAAATGAGAATCTGTCAAATACCACTATGCTAAAAATATGAATGATATTTGCGCATGTGCGAGATCTCGGAGCTAAAAATTTCTTTTAAATTTATGGATTTTTGAAGTAAAATTTTATTTTTGATGTATAAGAATTGGAAAAAATCACATAAATGTTGAATGGGCATGGAGAATATTAATAAAAAAATATTTAAAAAAAGAAATATATATAAAACAATTATTCGGAGGCGAGACTTGATCTGAAGACCTCCAAAATGCAGCGCCACAACCCATCGTTCATCCCACCAGGCCACACAGACTTCGCAGTCAAAAACAGCCTAAGATGCTTAAAATATTTAATTAGTTCTAGTTTGAAAAATAATGAGAATCTGGTCAAATACCACAATGCTAAAAATAGGAATGATATTTGCGCATGTGCGAGATCTCGGAGCATAAAATTTCTTTTAAATTTATAGATTTTCAAAGTAAAATTTTATTTTTGATGTATAAGAATTGGAAAAAATCATATAAATGTAGAATGTTCATTTAGAATAAAATGAAAAAAAAATATTTAAAAAAAAAGAAATATTTATAAAATTATTACTCGGAAACGAGACTCGATCTGAAGACCTTCAAAATGCAGCGCCACAACCCATCGTTCATCCCACCAGGCCACACAGACTTCACAGTCAAAAACAGCCTAAGATGCTTAAAATATTTAATCAGTTCTAGTTTGAAAAAAAATGAGAATCTGGTCAAATACGAAAATGCTAAAAATAGGAATGATATTTGCGCATGTGCGAGATGTCGGAGCAAAAAATTTCTTTTAAATTGATAGATTTTCGAAGTAAAATTTTATTTTTGATGTATAAGAATTGGAAATATCATATAAATGTAGAATGTTCATTTATAATAAAATTAAAAAAATATTTAAAAAAAAAGAAATATTTATTAAACTATTATTCAGATTCGAGACTGGATCTGAAGACCTCCAAAATGCAGCGCCACAACCCATCGTTCATCCAACCAGGCCACACAGACTTCACAGTCAAAAACAGCCTAAGATGCTTAAAATATTTAATCAGTTCTAGTTTGAAAAATAATGAGAATCTGGTCAAATACCACACTGCTAAAAATAGGAATGATATTTGCGCATGTGCTATATCTCGGAGCATAAAATTTCTTTTAAATTTATAGATTTTCGAAGTAAAATTTTATTTTTGATGTATAAGAGGTGGAAAAAATCATATAAATGTAGAATGTTCATTTATAATAAAATTAAAAAAATATTTAAAAAAAAAAGAAATATTTATTAAACTATTATTCGGATTCGAGACTCGATGCGAAGACCTTCAAAATGCAGCGCCACAACCCATCGTTCATCCCACCAGGCAACACAGACTTCACAGTCAAAAACAGCCTAAGATGCTTAAAATATTTAATCAGTTCTAGTTTGAAAAAAAATGAGAATCTGAGCAAATACCACAATGCTAAAAATAGAAATGATATTTGCGAATGTGCGAGATTTCGGAGCATAAAATTTCTTTTAAATTTATAGATTTTAGAAGTAAAATTTTATTTTTGATGTATAAGAGGTGGAAAAAATCATATAAATGTAAAATGTTCATTTATAATAAAATTAAAAAAATATTTAAAAAAAAAGAAATATTTACTAAACTATTTTTCGGATTCGAGACTGGATCTCAAGACCTTCAAAACGCAGCGCCACAACCCATCGTTCATCCCACTAGGCCACACAGACTTCACAGTCAAAAACAGCCTAAAATGCTTCAAATATTTAATCAGTTCTATTTTGGAAAAAAAATGAGAATCTGGTCAAATACCACACTGCTAAAAATAGGAATGATATTTGACCATGTGCTAGATCTCGGAGCATAAAATTTCTTTTAAATTTATAGATTTTCGAAGTAAAATTTTATTTTTGATGTATAAGAATTGGAAAAAATCATATAAATGTAGAATGTTCATTTAGAAAAAAATTCAAAAAAAATTTTAAAAAAAAAGAAATATTTATTAAATTATTATTCGAAATCCAGACTCGATCTGAAGACCTTCAAAATGCAGCGCCACAACCCATCGTTCATCCCACCAGGGCACACTGACTTCACAGTCAAAAACAGCCTAAGATGCTTAAAATATTTAATTAGTTCTAGTTTGAAAAATAATGAGAATCTGGTCAAATACCACAATGCTAAAAATAGGAATGATATTTGCGCATGTGCGAGATCTCGGAGCATAAAATTTCTTTTAAATTTATAGATTTTCAAAGTAAAATTTTATTTTTGATGTATAAGAGGTGGAAAAAATCATATAAATGTAGAATGTTCATTTATAATAAAATTAAAAAAATATTTAAAAAAAAAGAAATATTTATTAAACTATTATTCAGATTCGAGACTGGATCTGAAGACCTTCAAAATGCAGCGCCACAACCCATCGTTCATCCCACCAGGCCACACAGACTTCACAGTCAAAAACAGCCTAAGATGCTTAAAATATTTAATCAGTTCTAGTTTGAAAAATAATGAGAATCTGGTCAAATACCACACTGCTAAAAATAGGAATGATATTTGCGCATGTGCTATATCTCGGATCATAAAATTTCTTTTAAATTTATAGATTTTCGAAGTAAAATTTTATTTTTGATGTATAAGAGGTGGAAAAAATCATATAAATGTAGAATGTTCATTTATAATAAAATTAAAAAAATATTTTTAAAAAAAAGAAATATTAACTAAACTATTTTTCGGATTCGAGACTGGATCTCAAGACCTTCAAAATGCAGCGCCACAACCCATCGTTCAACCCACTAGGCCACACAGACTTCACAGTCAAAAACAGCCTAAGATGCTTCAAATATTTAATCAGTTCTATTTTGGGAAAAGAAATGAGAATCTGGTCAAATACCACACAGCTAAAAATAGGAATGATATTTGTCCATGTGCTAGATCTCGGAGCATAAAATTTCTTTTAAATTTATAGATTTTCAAAGTAAAATTTTATTTTTGATGTATAAGAATTGGAAAAAATCATATAAATGTAGAATGTTCATTTAGAATAAAATGAAAAAAAATATTTAAAAAAAAAAGAAATATTTATAAAATTATTACTCGGAAACGAGACTCGATCTGAAGACCTTCAAAATGCAGCGCCACAACCCATCGTTCATCCCACCAGGCCACACAGACTTCACAGTCAAAAACAGCCTAAGATGCTTAAAATATTTAATCAGTTCTAGTTTGAAAAAAAATGAGAATCTGGTCAAATACGAAAATGCTAAAAATAGGAATGATATTTGCGCATGTGCGAGATGTCGGAGCAAAAAATTTCTTTTAAATTGATAGATTTTCGAAGTAAAATTTTATTTTTGATGTATAAGAATTGGAAATATCATATAAATGTAGAATGTTCATTTATAATAAAATTAAAAAAATATTTAAAAAAAAGAAATATTTATTAAACTATTATTCAGATTCGAGACTGGATCTGAAGACCTTCAAAATGCAGCGCCACAACCCATCGTTCATCCAACCAGGCCACACAGACTTCACAGTCAAAAACAGCCTAAGATGCTTAAAATATTTAATCAGTTCTAGTTTGAAAAATAATGAGAATCTGGTCAAATACCACACTGCTAAAAATAGGAATGATATTTGCGCATGTGCTATATCTCGGAGCATAAAATTTCTTTTAAATTTATAGATTTTCGAAGTAAAATTTTATTTTTGATGTATAAGAGGTGGAAAAAATCATATAAATGTAGAATGTTCATTTATAATAAAATTAAAAAAATATTTAAAAAAAAAGAAATATTTATTAAACTATTATTCGGATTCGAGACTCGATGCGAAGACCTTCAAAATGCAGCGCCACAACCCATCGTTCATCCCACCAGGCAACACAGACTTCACAGTCAAAAACAGCCTAAGATGCTTAAAATATTTAATCAGTTCTAGTTTGAAAAAAAATGAGAATCTGATCAAATACCACAATGCTAAAAATAGAAATGATATTTGCGAATGTGCGAGATTTCGGAGCATAAAATTTCTTTTAAATTTATAGATTTTAGAAGTAAAATTTTATTTTTGATGTATAAGAGGTGGAAAACATCATATAAATGTAAAATGTTCATTTATAATAAAATTAAAAAAATATTTTAAAAAAAAGAAATATTTACTAAACTATTTTTCGGATTCGAGACTGGATCTCAAGACCTTCAAAATGCAGCGCCACAACCCATCGTTCATCCCACTAGGCCACACAGACTTCACAGTCAAAAACAGCCTAAAATGCTTCAAATATTTAATCAGTTCTATTTTGGAAAAAAAAATGAGAATCTGGTCAAATACCACACTGCTAAAAATAGGAATGATATTTGACCATGTGCTAGATCTCGGAGCATAAAATTTCTTTTAAATTTATAGATTTTCGAAGTAAAATTTTATTTTTGATGTATAAGAATTGGAAAAAATCATATAAATGTAGAATGTTCATTTAGAAAAAAATTCAAAAAAAATTTAAAAAAAAAGAAATATTTATTAAATTATTATTCGAAATCCAGACTCGATCTGAAGACCTTCAAAATGCAGCGCCACAACCCATCGTTCATCCCACCAGGGCACACTGACTTCACAGTCAAAAACAGCCTAAGATGCTTAAAATATTTAATTAGTTCTAGTTTGAAAAATAATGAGAATCTGGTCAAATACCACAATGCTAAAAATAGGAATGATATTTGCGCATGTGCGAGATCTCGGAGCATAAAATTTCTTTTAAATTTATAGATTTTCAAAGTAAAATTTTATTTTTGATGTATAAGAATTGGAAAAAATCATATAAATGTAGAATGTTCATTTAGAATAAAATGAAAAAAAAATATTTAAAAAAAAAGAAATATTTATAAAATTATTACTCGGAAACGAGACTCGATCTGAAGACCTTCAAAATGCAGCGCCACAACCCATCGTTCATCCCACCAGGCCACACAGACTTCACAGTCAAAAACAGCCTAAGATGCTTAAAATATTTAATCAGTTCTAGTTTGAAAAAAAATGAGAATCTGGTCAAATACGAAAATGCTAAAAATAGGAATGATATTTGCGCATGTGCGAGATGTCGGAGCAAAAAATTTCTTTTAAATTGATAGATTTTCGAAGTAAAATTTTATTTTTGATGTATAAGAATTGGAAATATCATATAAATGTAGAATGTTCATTTATAATAAAATTAAAAAAATATTTAAAAAAAAAGAAATATTTATTAAACTATTATTCAGATTCGAGACTGGATCTGAAGACCTCCAAAATGCAGCGCCACAACCCATCGTTCATCCAACCAGGCCACACAGACTTCACAGTCAAAAACAGCCTAAGATGCTTAAAATATTTAATCAGTTCTAGTTTGAAAAATAATGAGAATCTGGTCAAATACCACACTGCTAAAAATAGGAATGATATTTGCGCATGTGCTATATCTCGGAGCATAAAATTTCTTTTAAATTTATAGATTTTCGAAGTAAAATTTTATTTTTGATGTATAAGAATTGGAAAAAATCATATTAATGTAGAATGTTCATTTAGAAAAAAATTAAAAGAATATTTAGTAAATATATATATATATAAAACAATTATTCGGATACGAGACCCGATCTGAAGACCTCCAGAATGCAGCACCAAAACCCATCGTTCATCCCACCAGGCCACACAGACTTCACAGTCAAAAACAGCTTAAGATGCTTAAAATATTTAATCAGCTCTAGTTTGAAAAATAAAGAGAATCTGGTCAAATACGGAAATACTAAAAATAGAAATGATATTTGCTCATGTGCGACATCTCGGAGCATAAAATTTCTTTAAAATTTATAGATTTTCGTAGTAAAATTTTATTTTTGATGTATAAGAATTGGAAAAAATCATATAAATGTAGAATGTTCATTTAGAAAAAAATTTAAAAAATATTTAAATATATATATATAAAACAATTATTCGGATACGAGACTCGATCTGAAGACCTCCAAAATACAGCACCACAACCCATCGTTCTTCAAACCAAGCCACACAGACTTCACAGTCAGAAACAGCCTAAGATGCTTAAAATATTTAATCAGTTCTAGTTTAAAAATAATGAGAATCTGGTCAAATACCACAATGCTAAAAATATGAATGATATTTGCGCATGTGCGAGATCTCGGAGCATAAAATTTCTTTTAAATTTATAGATTTTTGAAGTAAAATTTTATTTTTGATGTATAAGAATTGGAAAAAGTCACATAAATGTTGAATGGGCATGGAGAATAATAATAAAAAAATATTTAAAAAAAGAAATATATATAAAACAATTATTCAGATACGAGACTCGATCGGAAGACCTCCAAAATGCAGCACCACAAACCATCGTTCATCCCACCAGGCCACACAGACTTCACAGTCAAAAACAGCCTAAGATGCTTAAAATATTTAATGAGTTCTACTTTGAAAAAAAATGAGAATCTGGTCAAATACCACAATGCTAAAAATATGAATGATATTTGCGCATGTGCGAGATCTCGGAGCATAAAATTTCTTTTAAATTTATAGATTTTCGAAGTAAAATTTTATTTTTGATGTATAAGAATCGGAAAAAATCATATAAATGTAGTATGTTCATTTAGAATAAAATTAAAAAAATATTTAAAAAAAAAAGAAATATTTATTAAACTATTATTCGAATTCGAGACTCGATCTGAAGACCTTCAAAACGCACCGCCACAAACCATCGTTCATCCCACCAGGCCACACAGACTTCGCAGTCAACAACAGCCTAAGATGCTTAAAATTTTTAATCAGTTCTACTTAGAAAAAAATGAGAATCTGGTCAAATACCACAATGCTAAAAATAGGAATGATATTCTCTCATGTGCGAGATCTCGGAGCATAAAATTTCTTTTAAATTTATAGATTTTAGAAGTAAAATTTTATTTTTGATGTATAAGAATTGGAAAAAATAATATAAATGTAGAATGTTCATTTAGAAAAAAATTAAAAATATATATAAATATAAAACAATTATTCGGATACGAGACTCGATCAGAAAACCTCCAAAATGCGGCGCCACAACCCATCGTTCATCCCACCAGGCCACACAGACTTCACAGTCAAAAACAGCCTAAGATGCGTAATATATTTAATCAGTTCTACTTCGAAAAAAAAATGAGAATCTGGTCAAATACCACTATGCTAAAAATAGGAATGATATTTGCGCATGTGCGAGATCTCAGAGCATAAAATTTCTTTTAAATTTATAGATTTTCGAAGTAAAATTTTATTTTTGATGTATAAGAATTGGAAAAAATCATATTAATGTAGAATGTTCATTTAGAACTCGATCTGAAGACGCTCAAAATGCAGCGCCACAACACATCGTTCATTCCACCAGGCCACACAGACTTCACAGTCAAAAACAGCCTAAGATGCTTAAAATATTTATTCACTTCTAGTTTGAAAAATAATGAGAATCTGGTCAAATACGAAAATGCAAAAATAGGAATGATATTTGCGCATGTGCGACATCTCGGAGCATAAAATTTCTTTTAAATTTATAGATTTTTGAAGTAAAATTTTATTTTTGATGTATAAGAATTGGAAAAAATCACATAAATGTTGAAGGGGCATGGAGAATAATATTAAAAAAATATTTAAAAAAAGAAATATATATAAAACAATTATTCGGATACGAGATTCGATCTGAAGAGCTCCAAAATGCAGCGCCACAACCCATCGTTCATAACACCAGGCCACACAGACTTCACAGTCCAAGAAAGCCTAAGATACTTAAAATATTTAATCAGCTCTAGATTGAAAAATAATGAGAATCTGTTCAAATACGAAAATGCTAAAAATAGGAATGATATTTGCGCATGTGCGACATCTCGGAGCATAAAATTTCTTTAAAATTCATAGATTTTCGAAGTAAAATTTTATTTTTGATGTATAAAAATTGGAAAAAATCATATAAATGTAGAATGTTCATTTAGAATAAAATTAAAAAAAATATTTAAAAAAAAGAAATATTTATAAATCTATTTTTCGGATAAGAGACTCGATTTGAAGACCTCCAAAATGCAGCGCGACAACCTATCGTTCATTCCACCAGGCCACACATACTTCACAGTCAAAAACAGCCTAAGATGCTAAAAATATTTAATCTGTTCTAGTTTGAAAAATAATGAGAATCTGGTCAAATACCACAATGCTAAAAATAGTAATGATATTTGAGCATGTGCGAGATGTCTTAGCATAAAATTTCTTTTAAATTTATAGATTTTCGAATTAAAATTTTATTTTTGATGTATAAGAATTGCAAAAAATCATATAAATGTAGAATGTTCATTTAGAATAAAATTAAAAAAATATTTAATACATACATACATATATATATATATATATATATATATATATATATATATATATATATATATATATATATATATATATATATATATATATATATATATATATATATATATATATATGTAATACTTTTCGGAAATCCTGTCGGCTTTTTAATATGTAATATTATTTTATGTGAGCAGAATGCAGTTGTGACCAGCAGTGAAGAGACCTTTTAACATTTTTAAATTCTTTTTAATATCCATCGGGAAAGCATAATTATTAAAAAGCAGAGACGCGGACAAGACGTCCGCCACAGCGGAGACAAAAGTCGAAGTGGGGAAGAAGGGCCGAAATAAATTATCCCTCGCCTTATATAACCTTAGACTTTGATAGGGAAAACATTTCTTCACAGTGCCAATATATTAATAAGATTCTGATAGGGATTTCTGACGCATGTCGATCACATGTAAGGGAAACACAGGGATCTTTTAAGAAAGAATGTGCTTACTGGACATTTTTACCCCTTCACGCCAAGCGTGTGAAAATATCGGCGTTTAGCTGACTAATCAATTTTATGAAGCTTCTCTTGAATTAATTAAGTAGAGAAAGTGGAATTGGATCACGAAATAAGAGAATATTTTTAGAATGAAGTTACTATGAGCTAAATTAAGATAAATTCTTGGAAATTAATTAAATTGAAATTGAGAGTTTAAAATATCATTACATTTTCCCCCCACTGCAAGACGTGAAAGTATGTCGGGCCCTTGACACACAGCCTTATCTTACAGTGGTGGTCAAGTAAGAAAAATTAAAATTTAAAAGCATATTATAACTGATACCAAAGTTTCCCTTACCTTCACATTATATAAACATTAATTCAGAAATCCCATTCATCATTTTACATTAGAAGTATAAAAAGAATTATATTTGTGAAAATAGTATATAAAAATCATAATAATCATCAGTAATAACAAAATATTAAAAATTAAATGTTATAGTGTACAAATGTATTCTTGTTATTATTCTGCATTTCACTTAATTTGATGAAAATAATATGACAGTCTTGCTTATATTATTCTTAAATTCTAGAAAGTCTGACTCAAAAGTATTAAATATAATATCAATCTTGATATGATTTCACCCAATTGAAATATCAGTACAATAATGATTTTAAGTAAAATATTTTAACTGTAAATAAAAACACAAGATTCAAAACTTTCAATTAAAAACTTGGAAATGAAAATAATACTTGCAAAATTGAAATATTTCATAGTAAACACTTGGAACTGAAACCATAAACATAAGATTCAAAAATATGTAATGAAAATCTTGGAAATGACAATAATACTTATAAAATTGAATGGTTTCATATAAAACTTTTGGAAATGTAAATAAATGTGAGATTCATATATTTCAAATAAATCATTTGGAAATGACAATAATAATAATTGCAAAATTCAAAAATATAAAATGAAAAACTTGAAACTAAAAAATAAATGTGAAATTCAAAGAGCTCAAACAAAACACTTGTGAATGAATGTAACAAACGCAAGACTCAAAATACTCTTATAGTATTTGAGAAATAAAAAAAAAATGTAATATAAAAAATATTTGTATTTTGTAAAAAACAAGTATTTGGACACAGTGATAACAGACGGCAGCTCAATAACTGTCAGAGGTGCAAATATTTCCCCTGAGGTATTCACTACATTTGTCTAATTACCATGTGCCATTAATTATTAAGTATATAAGAATCTTGGTATGCCACTTTTTTCCTTCACAAGGTTTGTATGCATAATTTTTAAAAACCTTTGGGTTAGATAAATTAAATTAAATTGGGGAAATCATTTTTTCTTAGTTATTAATAACATGCACGTAAATTTCAAATTCAACAAATTATAATATTATGAATAAATTTTAAATAGTAAATATGAAAAAATTTAAAACAATATTTTTAAACTAAAACTCATGATATTTTGAATAATAATATAAAATGATTATTTGCAATTGTATTATAATAGAAAATGCAATTTAAAATCAGATCAAAAGCACAGAATATAATTTTGAATTTCATTCGTTGAGTCAGTTGATGGATGATTTTTTTTCTTTAAACACTGATCACTTTTTGAAGAATAATCACTTTTTTAATTAATAACAAAATGCAATTTTGAGCACTGGAATTGGAGACTACGGCAGGTGACTATTATTTTGGTGATGACGTAAATCACAAGTGATATTTTGAAAATCTGGTTGATTCAATTTAGCACTGGAGACCACTGGCGAGTGAAACAGGCGATTATTATTGTGATGATGATATAATAAGCAAATGACGTCGAGATTGGGATTATTCAGCACAGGTAAGGAGCCAGAAATTTTTATGACAAGGAGACCCAACTCCTTGAAGATATAAGGCACATGACGATATGGAGCACAAACACAAGGATATCTATTGAATAGCAGAGCAGAAACGTCGGATGAGATCTCATGTTATGGAATGCAGGAGATATTGCATCGGTTGACATGGAAAGACGCAGCGAAGCAATGCCACGGGAGACTGTAGACGGCTGGCCAGAACGAAGAGCGTCGGCGAAGAGCTATTGCACTATTCATTTTCATTTCACGCGGATTTAATTTTAATTCTTTTCATAATTTTTCACAGGAAACTATCCTTGTCGACTTTTTAAATATGTAATACTTTTCGGAAATCCTGTCGGCTTTTTAATATGTAATATTATTTTATGTGAGCAGAATGCAGTTGTGACCAGCAGTGAAGAGACCTTTTAATATTTTTAAATTCTTTTTAATATCCATCGGGAAAGCATAATTATTAAAAAGCAGAGACGCGGACAAGACGTCCGCCACAGCGCAGACAAAAGTCGAAGTGGGGAAGAAGGGCCGAAATAAATTATCCCTCGCCTTAAATAACCTTAGACTTTGATAGGGAAAACATTTCTTCACAGTGCCAATATATTAATAAGATTCTGATAGGGATTTCTGACGCATGTCGATCACATGTAAGGGAAACACAGGGATCTTTTAAGAAAGAATGTGCTTACTGGACATTTTTACCCCTTCACGCAAAGCGTGTGAAAATATCGGCGTTTAGCTGACTAATCAATTTTATGAAGCTTCTCTTGAATTAATTAAGTAGAGAAAGTGGAATTGGATCACGAAATAAGAGAATATTTTTAGAATGAAGTTACTATGAGCTAAATTAAGATAAATTCTTGGAAATTAATTAAATTGAAATTGAGAGTTTAAAATATCATTACATATATATATATATATATATATATAAATAAATATAACAATTATTCGGATACGACACTCGATCTGAAGACCTCCAAAATGCAGCACCTCAACCCATCGTGCATCAAACCAAGCGACACAGACTTCACAGTCAAAAACAGCCTAAGATGCTTAAAATTTTTAATCAGTTCTACTTAGAAAAAAAATGAGAATCTGGTCAAATACCACAATGCTAAAAATAGGAATGATATTCGCTCATGTGCGAGATCTCGGAGCATAAAATTTCTTTTAAATTTATAGATTTTAGAAGTAAAATTTTATTTTTGATGTATAAGAATTGGAAAAAATCATTTAAATGTAGAATGTTCATTTAGAAAAAAATTAAAAAAATATATAAATATAAAACAATTATTCGGATACGAGACTCGATCAGAAGACCTCCAAAATGCAGCGCCACAACCCATCGTTCATCCCACCAGGCCACACAGACTTCGCAGTCAAGAACAGCCTAAGATGCTTAAATTATTTAATCAGTTCTAGTTTGAAAAATAATGAGAATCTGGTCAAATACCACAATGCTAAAAATAGGAATGATATTTGCGCATGTGCGAGATCTCGGAGCATAAAATTTCTTTTAAATTTATAGATTTTCAAAGTAAAATTTTATTTTTGATGTATAAGAATTGGAAAAAATCATATAAATGTAGAATGTTCATTTAGAATAAAATGAAAATAAATATTTAAAAAAAAAGAAATATTTATAAAATTATTACTCGGAAACAAGACTCGATCTAAAGACCTTCAAAATGCAGCGCCACAACCCATCGTTCATTACACCAGGCCGCACAGACTTCACAGTCAAAAACAGCCTAAGATGCTTAAAATATTTAATCAGTTCTAGTTTGAAAAAAAATGAGAATCTGGTCAAATACGAAAATGCTAAAAATAGGAATGATATTTGAGCATGTGCGAGATGTCGGAGCAAAAAATTTCTTTTAAATTGACAGATTTTCGAAGTAAAATTTTATTTTTGATGTATAAGAATTGGAAAAAATCATATAAATGTAGAATGTTCATTTATAATAAAATTAAAAAAATATTTTAAAAAAAAGAAATATATATTAAACTATTTTTCGGATTCGAGACTGGATCTCAAGACCTTCAAAATGCAGTGCCACAACCCATCGTTCATCCCACTAGGCCACACAGACTTCACAGTCAAAAACAGCCTAAGATGCTTAAAATATTTAATTAGTTCTAGTTTGAAAAATAATGAGAATCTGGTCAAATACCACAATGCTAAAAATAGGAATGATATTTGCGCATGTGCGAGATCTCGGAGCATAAAATTTCTTTTAAATTTATAGATTTTCAAAGTAAAATTTTATTTTTGATGTATAAGAATTGGAAAAAATCATATAAATGTAGAATGTTCATTTAGAATAAAATGAAAATAAATATTTAAAAAAAAAAGAAATATTTATAAAATTATTACTCGGAAACAAGACTCGATCTAAAGACCTTCAAAATGCAGCGCCACAACCCATCGTTCATTACACCAGGCCGCACAGACTTCACAGTCAAAAACAGCCTAAGATGCTTAAAATATTTAATCAGTTCTAGTTTGAAAAAAAATGAGAATCTGGTCAAATACGAAAATGCTAAAAATAGGAATGATATTTGAGCATGTGCGAGATGTCGGAGCAAAAAATTTCTTTTAAATTGACAGATTTTCGAAGTAAAATTTTATTTTTGATGTATAAGAATTGGAAAAAATCATATAAATGTAGAATGTTCATTTATAATAAAATTAAAAAAATATTTTAAAAAAAAGAAATATATATTAAACTATTTTTCGGATTCGAGACTGGATCTCAAGACCTTCAAAATGCAGTGCCACAACCCATCGTTCATCCCACTAGGCCACACAGACTTCACAGTCAAAAACAGCCTAAGATGCTTAAAATATTTAATTAGTTCTAGTTTGAAAAATAATGAGAATCTGGTCAAATACCACAATGCTAAAAATAGGAATGATATTTGCGCATGTGCGAGATCTCGGAGCATAAAATTTCTTTTAAATTTATAGATTTTCAAAGTAAAATTTTATTTTTGATGTATAAGAATTGGAAAAAATCATATAAATGTAGAATGTTCATTTAGAATAAAATGAAAATAAATATTTAAAAAAAAAGAAATATTTATAAAATTATTACTCGGAAACAAGACTCGATCTAAAGACCTTCAAAATGCAGCGCCACAACCCATCGTTCATTACACCAGGCCGCACAGACTTCACAGTCAAAAACAGCCTAAGATGCTTAAAATATTTAATCAGTTCTAGTTTGAAAAAAAATGAGAATCTGGTCAAATACGAAAATGCTAAAAATAGGAATGATATTTGAGCATGTGCGAGATGTCGGAGCAAAAAATTTCTTTTAAATTGACAGATTTTCGAAGTAAAATTTTATTTTTGATGTATAAGAATTGGAAAAAATCATATAAATGTAGAATGTTCATTTATAATAAAATTAAAAAAATATTTTAAAAAAAAGAAATATATATTAAACTATTTTTCGGATTCGAGACTGGATCTCAAGACCTTCAAAATGCAGTGCCACAACCCATCGTTCATCCCACTAGGCCACACAGACTTCACAGTCAAAAACAGCCTAAGATGCTTAAAATATTTAATTAGTTCTAGTTTGAAAAATAATGAGAATCTGGTCAAATACCACAATGCTAAAAATAGGAATGATATTTGCGCATGTGCGAGATCTCGGAGCATAAAATTTCTTTTAAATTTATAGATTTTCAAAGTAAAATTTTATTTTTGATGTATAAGAATTGGAAAAAATCATATAAATGTAGAATGTTCATTTAGAATAAAATGAAAATAAATATTTAAAAAAAAAAGAAATATTTATAAAATTATTACTCGGAAACGAGACTCGATCTGAAGACCTTCAAAATGCAGCGCCACAACCCATCGTTCATCCCACCAGTCCGCACAGACTTCACAGTCAAAAACAGCCTAAGATGCTTAAAATATTTAATCAGTTCTAGTTTGAAAAAAAAATGAGAATCTTGTCAAATACCACAATGCTTAAAATAGGAATGATATTTGCGCATGTGCGAGATCTCGGAGCATAAAATTTCTTTTAAATTTATAGATTTTTGAAGTAAAATTTTATTTTTGATGTATAAGAATTGGAAAAAATCACATAAATGTTGAATGGGCATGGAGAATAATATTAAAAAAATATTTAAAAAAAGAAATATATATAAAGCAATTATTCGGATACGAGACTCGATCTGAAGAGCTCCAAAATGCAGCGCCATAACCCATCGTTCATAACACCAGGCCACACAGACTTCACAGTCAAAGAAAGCCTAAGATGCTTAAAATATTTAATCAGCTCTAGATTGAAAAATAATGAGAATCTGGTCAAATACGAAAATGCTAAAAATAGGAATCATATTTGCGCATGTGCGACGTCTCGGAGCATAAAATTTCTTTAAAATTTACAGATTTTCGAATTAAAATTTTATTTTTGATGTATAAGAATTGCAAAAAATCATATAAATGTAGAATGTTCATTTAGAATAATATTAAAAAAATATTTAAAAAAAGAAATATATATAAAACAATTATTCGGATACGAGACTCGATCTGAAGACCTCCAAAATGCAGCTCCACAACCCATCGTTCATCTCTCCAAGAAACACAGACTTCACAGTTAAAAACCGCCTAAGATGCTTAAAATATTTAATCAGTTCTACTTTGAAAAAAAATGAGAATCTGGTCAAATACCACAATGCTAAAAATATGAATGATATTTGCGCATGTGCCAGATCTCGGAGCATAAAATTTCTTTTAAATTTATAGATTTTTGAAGTAAAATTTTATTTTTGATGTATAAGAATTGGAAAAAATCATATAAATGTAGAATGTTCATTTAGAAAAAAATTTAAAGAAAATATATATATAAAACAATTATTCGGATACGAGACTCGATCTGAAGACCTCCAAAATGTTGCGCCACAACCCATCCTTCATCCCACCAGGCCACACAGACTTCACAGTCAAAAACAGCCTAAGATGCTTAATATATTTAATCAGTTCTACTTTGAAAAAAAAAATGAGAATCTGGTCAAATACCACTATGCTAAAAATAGGAATGATATTTGCGCATGTGCGAGATCTCGGAGCATAAAATTTCTTTTAAATTTATAGATTTTCGAAGTAAAATTTTATTTTTGTTGTATAAGAATTGGAAAAAATCATATAAATGTAGAATGTTCATTTAGAAAAAAATTTAAAAAATATTAAAAAAAAATATATATATATATGAAATAATTATTCGGATACGAGACTCGATCTGAAGACCTTCAAAATGCAGCGCCACAACCCATCGTTCATCCCACCAGGCCAAACAGACTTCACAGTCAACAACAGCTTAAGATGCTTAAAATATTTAATCAGTTCTAGTTTGAAAAAAAATGAGAATCTGGTCAAATACCACAAAGCTAAAAATACAAATGATATTTGCGCATGTGCGAGATCTCGGAGCATAAAAGTTCTTTTAAATTTATAGATTTTTGAAGTAAAATTTTATTTTTGATGTATAAGAATTGGAAAAAATAATATAAATGTAGAATGTTCGTTTAGAATAAAATTAAAAAAATATTTAAAAAAAAAAGAAAAATTTATTAAACTATTATTCGGAATCGAGACTCGATCTGAAGACCTTCAAAACGCAGCGCCACAAATCATCGTTCATCCCACCAGGCCACACAGACTTCGCAGTCAAAAACAGCCTAAGATGCTTAAAATATTTAATCAGTTCTAGTTTGAAAAATAATGAGAATCTGGTCAAATACCACAATGCTAAAAATAGGAATGATATTTGCGCATGTGCGAGATCTCGGAGCATAAAATTTCTTTTAAATTTATAGATTTTCAAAGTAAAATTTTATTTTTGATGTATAAGAATTGCAAAAAATCATATAAATGTAGAATGTTCATTTAGAATAATATTAAAAAAATATTTAAAAAAAGAAATATATATAAAAAAATTATTCGGATACGAGCCTCGATCTAAAGACCTCCAAAATGTAGCGCCACAACCCATCGTTCATCCCTCCAAGAAACACAGACTTCACAGTCAAAAACAGCCTAAGATGCTTAAAATATTTAATCAGTTCTACATTGAAAAATAATGAGAATCTGGTCAAATACCACAATGCTAAAAATAGGAATAATATTTGCGCATGTGCGAGATCTCGGAGCATAAAATTTCTTTTAAATTTATAGATTTTTGAAGTAAAATTTTATTTTAGATGTATAAGAATTGGAAAAAATCATATAAATGTAGAATGTTAATTTAGAAAAAATTTAAAGAAAATATATATATAAAACAATTATTCGGATACGAGACTCGATCTGAAGACCTCCAAAATGTTGCGCCACAACCCATCCTTCATCCCACCAGGCCACACAGACTTCACAGTCAAAAACAGCCTAAGATGCTTAATATATTTAATCAGTTCTACTTTGAAAAAAAATGAGAATCTGGTCAAATACCACTATGCTAAAAATAGGAATGATATTTGCGCATGTGCGAGATCTCGGAGCATAAAATTTCTTTTAAATTTATAGATTTTCGAAGTAAAATTTTATTTTTGATGTATAAGAATTGGAAAAAAATCATATAAATGTAGAATGTTCATTTAGAAAAAAATTTAAAAAATATTAAAAAAAATATATATATATATATGAAATAATTATTCGGATACGAGACTCGATCTGAAGACCTTCAAAATGCAGCTCCACAACCCACCGTTCATAACAACAGGCCACACAGACTTCACAGTCAAAAACAGACTGAGATGCTTAATATATTTAATCAGTTCTACTTTGAAAAAAAAAAAAAAATGAGAATCTGGTCAAATACCACAATGCTAAAAATAGGAATGATATTTGCGCATGTGCGAGATCTCTGAGCATAAAATTTCTTTTAAATTTATAGATTTTCGAAGTAAAATTTTATTTTTGATGTATAAGAATTGGAAAAAATCATATAAATGTAGAATGTTCATTTAGAAAAAAATTAAAAAAATATTTTAAAATATATATATATATATTATTTCACAGCAGAAGCATGGCAGTGGAGGAACTCGATTAGCAGTCGTTGAATTCTTTTTTTTCGGCAGCAGAAGCAAGGAAACATGGCAGCGGATCAACTCGATTAGCAGTCATTGAATTTTTTTGGGCAGCAGAAGCAAGTAAACATGGCAGCGGAGGAACTCGATTAGCAGTCAATGAATTTTTTTTCACAGCAGAAGCATGGAAACATGGCAGCAGAGGAACTCGATTAGCAGTCGTTGAATTTTTTTTTTCGGCAGCAGAAGCAAGGAAACATGGCAGCGGAGGAACTCGATTAGCAGTCATTGAATTTTTTTGGGCAGCAGAATCAAGTAAACATGGCAACAGAGGAACTCGATTAGCAGTCATTGAATTTTTATTTTTTTTAGCAGCAGAAGCAAGGAAACATGGCAGCAGAGGAACTCGATTAGCAGTCATTGAATTTTTTTGGGCAGCAGAAGCAAGTAAACATGGCAGCGGAGGAACTCGATTAGCAGTCAATGAATTTTTTTTCACAGCAGAAGCATGGAAACATGGCAGCAGAGGAACTCGATTAGCAGTCGTTGAATTTTTTTTTTCGGCAGCAGAAGCAAGGAAACATGGCAGCGGATCAACTCGATTAGCAGTCATTGAATTTTTATTTCACAGCAGAAGCATGGCAGTGGAGGAACTCGATTAGCAGTCGTTGAATTTTTATTTCACAGCAGAAGCATGGCAGTGGAGGAACTCGATTAGCAGTCGTTGAATTTTTTTTTGGCAGCAGAAGCAAGGAAACATTTCAGCGTAGGAACTCGATTAGCAGTCGTTGAATTTTTTTTTTCGGCAGCAGAAGCAAGGAAACATGGCAGCGGATCAACTCGATTAGCAGTTATTTTTTTTGGCAGCAGAAGCAAGGAAACATGGCAGCGGAGGAACTCGATTAGCAGTCATTGAATTTTTATTTTTTTTAGCAGCAGAAGCAAGGAAACATGGCAGCAGAGGAACTCGATTAGCAGTCATTGAATTTTTTTTCACAGCAGAAGCATGGAAACATGGCAGCAGAGGAACTCGATTAGCAGTCATTGAATTTTTTTTTTCGGCAGCAGAAGCAAGGAAACATGGCAGCGGATCAACTCGATTAGCAGTTATTTTTTTCGGCAGCAGAAGCAAGGAAACATGGCAGCGGATCAACTCGATTAGCAGTTATTTTTTTCGGCAGCAGAAGCAAGGAAACATGGCAGCGGAGGAACTCGATTAGCAGTCATTGAATTTTTATTTCACAGCAGAAGCATGGCAGTGGAGGAACTCGATTAGCAGTCGTTGAATTTTTATTTCACAGCAGAAGCATGGCAGTGGAGGAACTCGATTAGCAGTCGTTGAATTTTTTTTTTCGGCAGCAGAAGCAAGGAAACATGGCAGCGGATCAACTCGATTAGCAGTTATTTTTTTCGGCAGCAGAAGCAAGGAAACATGGCAGCGGATCAACTCGATTAGCAGTTATTTTTTTCGGCAGCAGAAGCAAGGAAACATGGCAGCGGAGGAACTCGATTAGCAGTCATTGAATTTTTATTTCACAGCAGAAGCATGGAAACATGGCAGCAGAGGAACTCGATTAGCAGTCATTGAATTTTTTTTTCGGCAGCAGAAGCAAGGAAACATGGCAGCGGATCAACTCGATTAGCAGTTATTTTTTTCGGCAGCAGAAGCAAGGAAACATGGCAGCGGAGGAACTCGATTAGCAGTCATTGAATTTTTATTTCACAGCAGAAGCATGGAAACATGGCAGCAGAGGAACTCGATTAGCAGTCATTGAATTTTTTTTTTCGGCAGCAGAAGCAAGGAAACATGGCAGCGGATCAACTCGATTAGCAGTTATTTTTTTCGGCAGCAGAAGCAAGGAAACATGGCAGCGGAGGAACTCGATTAGCAGTCATTGAATTTTTTTTCACAGCAGAAGCATGGAAACATGGCAGCAGAGGAACTCGATTAGCAGTCGCTGAATTTTTTTTTTCGGCAGCAGAAGCAAGGAAACATGGCAGCGGATCAACTCGATTAGCAGTTATTTTTTTCGGCAGCAGAAGCAAGGAAACATGGCAGCGGATCAACACGATTAGCAGTTATTTTTTTCTTCAGCAGAAGCAAGGAACATGGCAGCGGAGGAACTCGATTAGCAGTCATTGAATTTTTATTTCACAGCAGAAGCATGGCAGTGGAGGAACTCGATTAGCAGTCGTTGAATTTTTTTTTTCGGCAGCAGAAGCAAGGAAACATGGCAGCGGATCAACTCGATTAGCAGTTATTTTTTTCGGCAGCAGAAGCAAGGAAACATGGCAGCGGATCAACTCGATTAGCAGTTATTTTTTTTGGCAGCAGAAGCAAGGAAACATGGCAGCGGATCAACTCGATTAGCAGTCATTGAATTTTTTTGGGCAGCAGAAGCAAGTAAACATGGCAGCAGAGGAACTCGATTAGCAGTCATTGAATTTTTATTTTTTTTAGCAGCAGAAGCAAGGAAACAAGGCAGCAGAGGAACTCGATTAGCAGTAATTGAATTTTTTTGGGCAGCAGAAGCAAGTAAACATGGCAGCGGAAAAACTCGATTAGCAGTCAATGAATTTTTTTTCACAGCAGAAGCATGGAAACATGGCAGCAGAGGAACTCGATTAGCAGTCATTGAATTTTTTTTTTTCGGCAGCAGAAGCAAGGAAACATGGCAGCGGATCAACTCGATTAGCAGTTATTTTTTTCGGCAGCAGAAGCAAGGAAAGATTTCAGCGGAGGAACTCGATTAGCAGTCGTTGAATTTTTTTTTTCGGCAGCAGAAGCAAGGAAACATGGCAGCGGATCAACTCGATTAGCAGTTATTTTTTTTGGCAGCAGAAGCAAGGAAACATGGCAGCGGAGGAACTCGATTAGCAGTTATTTTGTTCGGCAGCAGAAGCAAGGAAATATGGCAGCGGAGGAACTCGATTAGCAGTCATTGAATTTTTTTTTTCGGCAGCAGAAGCAAGGAAACATGGCAGCGGATCAACTGGATTAGCAGTTATTTTTTCGGCAGCAGAAGCAAGGAACATGGCAGCGGAGGAACTCGATTAGCAGTCATTGAATTTTTATTTCACAGCAGAAGCATGGCAGTGGAGGAACTCGGTGGAGGAACTCGATTAGGAGTCGTTGAATTTTTATTTCACAGCAGAAGCATGGCAGTGGAAGAACTCGATTAGCAGTCGTTGAATTTTTTTTTGGCAGCAGAAGCAAGGAAACATTTCAGCGTAGGAACTCGATTAGCAGTCGTTGAATTTTTTTTTTCGGCAGCAGAAGCAAGGAAACATGGCAGCGGAGGAACTCGATTAGCAGTCATTGAATTTTTATTTTTTTTAGCAGCAGAAGCAAGGAAACATGGCAGCAGAGGAACTCGATTAGCAGTCATTGAATTTTTTTTTTCGGCAGCAGAAGCAAAGAAACATGGCAGCGGATCAACTCGATTAGCAGTTATTTTTTTCGGCAGCAGAAGCAAGGAAACATGGCAGCGGATCAACTCGATTAGCAGTTATTTTTTTCGGCAGCAGAAGCAAGGAAACATGGCAGCGGATCAACTCGATTAGCAGTTATTTTTTTCGGCAGCAGAAGCAAGGAAACATGGCAGCGGAGGAACTCGATTAGCAGTCATTGAATTTTTATTTCACAGCAGAAGCATGGCAGTGGAGGAACTCGATTAGCAGTCGTTGAATTTTTATTTCACAGCAGAAGCATGGCAGTGGAGGAACTCGATTAGCAGTCGTTGAATTTTTTTTTTCGGCAGCAGAAGCAAGGAAACATGGCAGCGGATCAACTCGATTAGCAGTTATTTTTTTCGGCAGCAGAAGCAAGGAAACATGGCAGCGGATCAACTCGATTAGCAGTCATTGAATTTTTATTTCACAGCAGAAGCATGGCAGTGGAGGAACTCGATTAGCAGTCGTTGAATTTTTATTTCACAGCAGAAGCATGGCAGTGGAGGAACTCGATTAGCAGTCGTTGAATTTTTATTTCACAGCAGAAGCATGGCAGTGGAGGAACTCGATTAGCAGTCGTTGAATTTTTTTTTGGCAGCAGAAGCAAGGAAACATTTCAGCGGAGGAACTCGATTAGCAGTCGTTGAATTTTTTTTTTCGGCAGCAGAAGCAAGGAAACATGGCAGCGGATCAACTCGATTAGCAGTTATTTTTTTGGCAGCAGAAGCAAGGAAACATGGCAACAGAGGAACTCGATTAGCAGTCATTGAATTTTTATTTTTTTTAGCAGCAGAAGCAAGGAAACAAGGCAGCAGAGGAACTCGATTAGCAGTCAATGAATTTTTTTTCACAGCAGAAGCATGGAAACACGGCAGCAGAGGAACTCGATTAGCAGTCATTGAATTTTTTTTTTTCGGCAGCAGAAGCAAGGAAACATGGCAGCGGATCAACTCGATTAGCAGTTATTTTTTTCGGCAGCAGAAGCAAGGAAACATGGCAGCGGATCAACTCGATTAGCAGTTATTTTTTTCGGCAGCAGAAGCAAGGAAACATGGCAGCGGATCAACTCGATTAGCAGTTATTTTTTTCGGCAGCAGAAGCAAGGAAACATGGCAGCGGAGGAACTCGATTAGCAGTCATTGAATTTTTATTTCACAGCAGAAGCATGGAAACATGGCAGCAGAGGAACTCGATTAGCAGTCATTGAATTTTTTTTTCGGAAGCAGAAGCAAGGAAACATGGCAGCGGATCAACTCGATTAGCAGTTATTTTTTTCGGCAGCAGAAGCAAGGAAACATGGCAGCGGAGGAACTCGATTAGCAGTCATTGAATTTTTATTTCACAGCAGAAGCATGGAAACATGGCAGCAGAGGAACTCGATTAGCAGTCATTGAATTTTTTTTTTCGGCAGCAGAAGCAAGGAAACATGGCAGCGGATCAACTCGATTAGCAGTTATTTTTTTCGGCAGCAGAAGCAAGGAAACATGGCAGCGGATGAACTCGATTAGCAGTTATTTTTTTCGGCAGCAGAAGCAAGGAAACATGGCAGCGGAGGAACTCGATTAGCAGTCATTGAATTTTTATTTCACAGCAGAAGCATGGCAGTGGAGGAACTCGATTAGCAGTCGTTGAATTTTTTTTTTCGGCAGCAGAAGCAAGGAAACATGGCAGCGGATCAACTCGATTAGCAGTTATTTTTTTTGGCAGCAGAAGCAAGGAAACATGGCAGCGGAGGAACTCGATTAGCAGTCATTGAATTTTTTTTAGCAGCAGAAGCAAGGAAACAAGGCAGCAGAGGAACTCGATTAGCAGTAATTGAATTTTTTTGGGCAGCAGAAGCAAGTAAACATGGCAGCGGAGGAACTCGATTAGCAGTCAATGAATTTTTTTTCACAGCAGAAGCATGGAAACATGGCAGCAGAGGAACTCGATTAGCAGTCATTGAATTTTTTTTTTTCGGCAGCAGAAGCAAGGAAACATGGCAGCGGATCAACTCGATTAGCAGTTATTTTTTTCGGCAGCAGAAGCAAGGAAACATGGCAGCGGATCAACTCGATAAGCAGTTATTTTTTTCGGCAGCAGAAGCAAGGAAAGATTTCAGCGGAGGAACTCGATTAGCAGTCGTTGAATTTTTTTTTTCGGCAGCAGAAGCAAGGAAACATGGCATCGGATCAACTCGATTAGCAGTTATTTTTTTTGGCAGCAGAAGCAAGGAAACATGGCAGCGGAGGAACTCGATTAGCAGTTATTTTGTTCGGCAGCAGAAGCAAGGAAATATGGCAGCGGAGGAAATCGATTAGCAGTTATTTTTTTCGGCAGCAGAAGCAAGGAAACATGGCAGCGGATCAACTCGATTAGCAGTTATTTTTTTCGGCAGCAGAAGCAAGGAAACATGGCAGCGGATCAACTCGATTAGCAGTTATTTTTTTCGTCTGCAGAAGCAAGGAAACATGGCAGCGGATCAACTCGATTAGCAGTTATTTTTTTCGGCAGCAGAAGCAAGGAAATATGGCAGCGGAGGAACTCGATTAGCAGTCATTGAATTTTTATTTCACAGCAGAAGCATGGCAGTGGAGGAACTCGATTAGCAGTCGTTGAATTTTTATTTCACAGCAGAAGCATGGCAGTGGAGGAACTCGATTAGCAGTCGTTGAATTTTTTTGGGCAGCAGAAGCAAGTAAACATGGCAGCGGAGGAACTCGATTAGCAGTCATTGAATTTTTTTCGGCAGCAGAAGCAAGGAAACATGGCAGCGGATCAACTCGATTAGCAGTTATTTGTTTCGGCAGCAGAAGCAAGGAAACATGGCAGCGGATCAACTCGATTAGCAGTTATTTTTTTCGGCAGCAGAAGCAAGGAAATATGGCAGCGGAGGAACTCGATTAGCAGTCATTGAATTTTTATTTCACAGCAGAAGCATGGCAGTGGAGGAACTCGATTAGCAGTCGTTGAATTTTTATTTCACAGCAGAAGCATGGCAGTGGAGGAACTCGATTAACAGTCGTTGAATTTTTATTTCACAGCAGAAGCATGGCAGTGGAGGAACTCGATTAGCAGTCGTTGAATTTTTTTTGGCAGCAGAAGCAAGGAAACATTTCAGCGGAGGAACTCGATTAGCAGTCGTTGAATTTTTTTTTTCGGCAGCAGAAGCAAGGAAACATGGCAGCGGATCAACTCGATTAGCAGTTATTTTTTTCGGCAGCAGAAGCAAGAAAACATGGCAGCGGATCAACTCGATTAGCAGTCATTGAATTTTTTTGGGCAGCAGAAGCAAGTAAACATGGCAGCGGAGTAACTCGATTAGCAGTCAATGAATTTTTTTTCACAGCAGAAGCATGGAAACATGGCAGCAGAGGAACTCGATTAGCAGTCATTGAATTTTTTTTTTCGGCAGCAGAAGCAAGGAAACATGGCAGCGGATCAACTCGATTAGCAGTTATTTTTTTGGCAGCCGAAGCAAGGAAACATGGCAGCGGAGGAACTCGATTAGCAGTTATATTTTTCGGCAGCAGAAGCAAGGAAATATGGCAGCGGAGGAACTCGATTAGCAGTCGTTGAATTTTTATTTCACAGCAGAAGCATGGCAGTGGAGGAACTCGATTAGCAGTCGTTGAATTTTTTTTTTGGCAGCAGAAGCAAGGAAACATTTCAGCGGAGGAACTCGATTAGCAGTCGTTGAATTTTTTTTTTCGGCAGCAGAAGCAAAGAAACATGGCAGCGGATCAACTCGATTAGCAGTTATTTTTTTTGGCAGCAGAAGCAAGGAAACATGGAAGCGGAGGAACTCGATTAGCAGTCATTGAATTTTTATTTTTTTAGCAGCAGAAGCAAGGAAACATGGCAGCAGAGGAACTCGATTAGCAGTCATTGATTTTTTTTTTCGGCAGCAGAAGCAAGGAAACATGGTAGCGGATCAACTCGATTAGCAGTCATTGAATTTTTTTTCACAGCAGAAGCAAGGAAACATGGCAGCGGAGGAACTCGATTAGCAGTCATTGAATTTTTTTGGGCAGCAGAAGCAAGTAAACATGGCAGCAGAGGAACTCGATTAGCAGTAATTGAATTTTTTTGGGCAGCAGAAGCAAGTAAACATGGCAGCAGAGGAACTCGATTAGCAGTAATTGAATTTTTATTTTTTTTAGCAGCAGAAGCAAGGAAACTTGGCAGCGGAGAGACTCGATTAGCAGTTATTTTTTTCGGCAGCAGAAGCAAGGAAACATGGCAGCGGAGGAACTCGATTAGCAGTTATTTTTTTCGGCAACAGAAGCAAGGAAATATGGCAGCGGAGGAACTCGATTAGCAGTCATTGAATTTTAATTTCACAGCAGAAGCATGGCAGTGGAGGAACTCGATAAGCAGTCGTTGAATTTTTATTTCACAGCAGAAGCATGGCAGTGGAGGAACTCGATTAGCAGTCGTTGAATTTTTTTTTGGCAGCAGAAGCAAGGAAACATTTCAGCGGAGGAACTCGATTAGCAGTCTTTGAATTTTTTTTTCGGCAGCACAAGCAAGGAAACATGGCAGCGGATCAACTCGATTAGCAGTCATTGAATTTTTTTTTCGGCAGCAGAAGCAAGGAAACATGGCCGCGGATCAACTCGATTAGCAGTAATTTTTTTCGGCAGCAGAAGCATGGAAACATGGCAGTGGAGGAACTCGATTAGCAGTCGTTGAATTTTTATTTCACAGCAGAAGCATGGCAGTGGAGGAACTCGATTAGCAGTCGTTGAATTTTTTTTTTCGGCAGCAGATCAAGGAAACATGGCAGCGAATCAACTCGATTAGCAGTTATTTTTTTCGGCAGCAGAAGCAAGGAAACATGGCAGCGGATCAACTCGATTAGCAGTCATTGAATTTTTTTGGGCAGCAGAAGCAAGTAAACATGGCAACAGAGGAACTCGATTAGCAGTCATTGAATTTTTTTTTTCGGCAGCAGAATGCAAGGAAACATGGCAGCGGATCAACTCGATTAGCAGTTATTTTTTTCGGCAGCAGAAGCAAGGAAACATGGCAGCGGATCAACTCGATTAGCAGTTATTTTTTTCGGCAGCAGAAGCAAGGAAACATGGCAGCGGAGGAACTCGATTAGCAGTCATTGAATTTTTATTTCACAGCAGAAGCATGGCAGTGGAGGAACTCGATTAGCAGTCGTTGAATTTTTATTTCACAGCAGAAGCATGGCAGTGGAGGAACTCGATTAGCAGTCGTTGAATTTTTTTTTTCGGCAGCAGAAGCAAGGAAACATGGCAGCGGATCAACTCGATTAGCAGTTATTTTTTTCGGCAGCAGAAGCAAGGAAACATGGCAGCGGATCAACTCGATTAGCAGTTATTTTTTTCGGCAGCAGAAGCAAGGAAACATGGCAGCGGAGGAACTCGATTAGCAGTCATTGAATTTTTATTTCACAGCAGAAGCATGGAAACATGGCAGCAGAGGAACTCGATTAGCAGTCATTGAATTTTTTTTTTCGGCAGCAGAAGCAAGGAAACATGGCAGCGGATCAACTCGATTAGCAGTTATTTTTTTCGGCAGCAGAAGCAAGGAAACATGGCAGCGGAGGAACTCGATTAGCAGTCATTGAATTTTTATTTCACAGCAGAAGCATGGAAACATGGCAGCAGAGGAACTCGATTAGCAGTCATTGAATTTTTTTTTTCGGCAGCAGAAGCAAGGAAACATGGCAGCGGATCAACTCGATTAGCAGTTATTTTTTTCGGCAGCAGAAGCAAGGAAACATGGCAGCGGAGGAACTCGATTAGCAGTCATTGAATTTTTTTTCACAGCAGAAGCATGGAAACATGGCAGCAGAGGAACTCGATTAGCAGTCATTGAATTTTTTTTTTCGGCAGCAGAAGCAAGGAAACATGGCAGCGGATCAACTCGATTAGCAGTTATTTTTTTCGGCAGCAGAAGCAAGGAAACATGGCAGCGGATCAACTCGATTAGCAGTTATTTTTTTCGGCAGCAGAAGCAAGGAAACATGGCAGCGGAGGAACTCGATTAGCAGTCATTGAATTTTTATTTCACAGCAGAAGCATGGCAGTGGAGGAACTCGATTAGCAGTCGTTGAATTTTTATTTCACAGCAGAAGCATGGCAGTGGAGGGACTCGATTAGCAGTCGTTGAATTTTTTTTTTCGGCAGCAGAAGCAAGGAAACATGGCAGCGGATCAACTCGATTAGCAGTTATTTTTTTCGGCAGCAGAAGCAAGGAAACATGGCAGCGGATCAACACGATTAGCAGTTATTTTTTTCGGCAGCAGAAGCAAGGAACATGGCAGCGGAGGAACTCGATTAGCAGTCATTGAATTTTTATTTCACAGCAGAAGCATGGCAGTGGAGGAACTCGATTAGCAGTCGTTGAATTTTTTTTTTCGGCAGCAGAAGCAAGGAAACATGGCAGCGGATCAACTCGATTAGCAGTTATTTTTTTCGGCAGCAGAAGCAAGGAAACATGGCAGCGGATCAACTCGATTAGCAGTTATTTTTTTTGGCAGCAGAAGCAAGGAAACATGGAAGCGGAGGAACTCGATTAGCAGTCATTGAATTTTTATTTTTTTAGCAGCAGAAGCAAGGAAACATGGCAGCAGAGGAACTCGATTAGCAGTCATTGATTTTTTTTTTCGGCAGCAGAAGCAAGGAAACATGGTAGCGGATCAACTCGATTAGCAGTCATTGAATTTTTTTTCACAGCAGAAGCAAGGAAACATGGCAGCGGAGGAACTCGATTAGCAGTCATTGAATTTTTTTGGGCAGCAGAAGCAAGTAAACATGGCAGCAGAGGAACTCGATTAGCAGTAATTGAATTTTTTTGGGCAGCAGAAGCAAGTAAACATGGCAGCAGAGGAACTCGATTAGCAGTAATTGAATTTTTATTTTTTTTAGCAGCAGAAGCAAGGAAACTTGGCAGCGGAGAGACTCGATTAGCAGTTATTTTTTTCGGCAGCAGAAGCAAGGAAACATGGCAGCGGAGGAACTCGATTAGCAGTTATTTTTTTCGGCAACAGAAGCAAGGAAATATGGCAGCGGAGGAACTCGATTAGCAGTCATTGAATTTTAATTTCACAGCAGAAGCATGGCAGTGGAGGAACTCGATAAGCAGTCGTTGAATTTTTATTTCACAGCAGAAGCATGGCAGTGGAGGAACTCGATTAGCAGTCGTTGAATTTTTTTTTGGCAGCAGAAGCAAGGAAACATTTCAGCGGAGGAACTCGATTAGCAGTCTTTGAATTTTTTTTTCGGCAGCACAAGCAAGGAAACATGGCAGCGGATCAACTCGATTAGCAGTCATTGAATTTTTTTTTCGGCAGCAGAAGCAAGGAAACATGGCCGCGGATCAACTCGATTAGCAGTAATTTTTTTCGGCAGCAGAAGCATGGAAACATGGCAGTGGAGGAACTCGATTAGCAGTCGTTGAATTTTTATTTCACAGCAGAAGCATGGCAGTGGAGGAACTCGATTAGCAGTCGTTGAATTTTTTTTTTCGGCAGCAGATCAAGGAAACATGGCAGCGAATCAACTCGATTAGCAGTTATTTTTTTCGGCAGCAGAAGCAAGGAAACATGGCAGCGGATCAACTCGATTAGCAGTCATTGAATTTTTTTGGGCAGCAGAAGCAAGTAAACATGGCAACAGAGGAACTCGATTAGCAGTCATTGAATTTTTTTTTTCGGCAGCAGAATGCAAGGAAACATGGCAGCGGATCAACTCGATTAGCAGTTATTTTTTTCGGCAGCAGAAGCAAGGAAACATGGCAGCGGATCAACTCGATTAGCAGTTATTTTTTTCGGCAGCAGAAGCAAGGAAACATGGCAGCGGAGGAACTCGATTAGCAGTCATTGAATTTTTATTTCACAGCAGAAGCATGGCAGTGGAGGAACTCGATTAGCAGTCGTTGAATTTTTATTTCACAGCAGAAGCATGGCAGTGGAGGAACTCGATTAGCAGTCGTTGAATTTTTTTTTTCGGCAGCAGAAGCAAGGAAACATGGCAGCGGATCAACTCGATTAGCAGTTATTTTTTTCGGCAGCAGAAGCAAGGAAACATGGCAGCGGATCAACTCGATTAGCAGTTATTTTTTTCGGCAGCAGAAGCAAGGAAACATGGCAGCGGAGGAACTCGATTAGCAGTCATTGAATTTTTATTTCACAGCAGAAGCATGGAAACATGGCAGCAGAGGAACTCGATTAGCAGTCATTGAATTTTTTTTTTCGGCAGCAGAAGCAAGGAAACATGGCAGCGGATCAACTCGATTAGCAGTTATTTTTTTCGGCAGCAGAAGCAAGGAAACATGGCAGCGGAGGAACTCGATTAGCAGTCATTGAATTTTTATTTCACAGCAGAAGCATGGAAACATGGCAGCAGAGGAACTCGATTAGCAGTCATTGAATTTTTTTTTTCGGCAGCAGAAGCAAGGAAACATGGCAGCGGATCAACTCGATTAGCAGTTATTTTTTTCGGCAGCAGAAGCAAGGAAACATGGCAGCGGAGGAACTCGATTAGCAGTCATTGAATTTTTTTTCACAGCAGAAGCATGGAAACATGGCAGCAGAGGAACTCGATTAGCAGTCATTGAATTTTTTTTTTCGGCAGCAGAAGCAAGGAAACATGGCAGCGGATCAACTCGATTAGCAGTTATTTTTTTCGGCAGCAGAAGCAAGGAAACATGGCAGCGGATCAACTCGATTAGCAGTTATTTTTTTCGGCAGCAGAAGCAAGGAAACATGGCAGCGGAGGAACTCGATTAGCAGTCATTGAATTTTTATTTCACAGCAGAAGCATGGCAGTGGAGGAACTCGATTAGCAGTCGTTGAATTTTTATTTCACAGCAGAAGCATGGCAGTGGAGGGACTCGATTAGCAGTCGTTGAATTTTTTTTTTCGGCAGCAGAAGCAAGGAAACATGGCAGCGGATCAACTCGATTAGCAGTTATTTTTTTCGGCAGCAGAAGCAAGGAAACATGGCAGCGGATCAACACGATTAGCAGTTATTTTTTTCGGCAGCAGAAGCAAGGAACATGGCAGCGGAGGAACTCGATTAGCAGTCATTGAATTTTTATTTCACAGCAGAAGCATGGCAGTGGAGGAACTCGATTAGCAGTCGTTGAATTTTTTTTTTCGGCAGCAGAAGCAAGGAAACATGGCAGCGGATCAACTCGATTAGCAGTTATTTTTTTCGGCAGCAGAAGCAAGGAAACATGGCAGCGGATCAACTCGATTAGCAGTTATTTTTTTTGGCAGCAGAAGCAAGGAAACATGGCAGCGGATCAACTCGATTAGCAGTCATTGAATTTTTTTGGGCAGCAGAAGCAAGTAAACATGGCAGCAGAGGAACTCGATTAGCAGTCATTGAATTTTTATTTTTTTTAGCAGCAGAAGCAAGGAAACAAGGCAGCAGAGGAACTCGATTAGCAGTAATTGAATTTTTTTGGGCAGCAGAAGCAAGTAAACATGGCAGCGGAAAAACTCGATTAGCAGTCAATGAATTTTTTTTCACAGCAGAAGCATGGAAACATGGCAGCAGAGGAACTCGATTAGCAGTCATTGAATTTTTTTTTTTCGGCAGCAGAAGCAAGGAAACATGGCAGCGGATCAACTCGATTAGCAGTTATTTTTTTCGGCAGCAGAAGCAAGGAAAGATTTCAGCGGAGGAACTCGATTAGCAGTCGTTGAATTTTTTTTTTCGGCAGCAGAAGCAAGGAAACATGGCAGCGGATCAACTCGATTAGCAGTTATTTTTTTTGGCAGCAGAAGCAAGGAAACATGGCAGCGGAGGAACTCGATTAGCAGTTATTTTGTTCGGCAGCAGAAGCAAGGAAATATGGCAGCGGAGGAACTCGATTAGCAGTCATTGAATTTTTTTTTTCGGCAGCAGAAGCAAGGAAACATGGCAGCGGATCAACTGGATTAGCAGTTATTTTTTTCGGCAGCAGAAGCAAGGAACATGGCAGCGGAGGAACTCGATTAGCAGTCATTGAATTTTTATTTCACAGCAGATGCATGGCAGTGGAGGAACTCGGTGGAGGAACTCGATTAGCAGTCGTTGAATTTTTATTTCACAGCAGAAGCATGGCAGTGGAAGAACTCGATTAGCAGTCGTTGAATTTTTTTTTGGCAGCAGAAGCAAGGAAACATTTCAGCGTAGGAACTCGATTACCAGTCGTTGAATTTTTTTTTTCGGCAGCAGAAGCAAGGAAACATGGCAGCGGAGGAACTCGATTAGCAGTCATTGAATTTTTATTTTTTTTAACAGCAGAAGCAAGGAAACATGGCAGCAGAGGAACTCGATTAGCAGTCATTGAATTTTTTTTTTCGGCAGCAGAAGCAAGGAAACATGGCAGCGGATCAACTCGATTAGCAGTTATTTTTTTCGGCAGCAGAAGCAAGGAAACATGGCAGCGGATCAACTCGATTAGCAGTTATTTTTTTCGGCAGCAGAAGCAAGGAAACATGGCAGCGGATCAACTCGATTAGCAGTTATTTTTTTCGGCAGCAGAAGCAAGGAAACATGGCAGCGGATCAACTCGATTAGCAGTTATTTTTTTCGGCAGCAGAAGCAAGGAAACATGGCAGCGGAGGAACTCGATTAGCAGTCATTGAATTTTTATTTCACAGCAGAAGCATGGCAGTGGAGGAACTCGATTAGCAGTCGTTGAATTTTTATTTCACAGCAGAAGCATGGCAGTGGAGGAACTCGATTAGCAGTCGTTGAATTTTTTTTTTCGGCAGCAGAAGCAAGGAAACATGGCAGCGGATCAACTCGATTAGCAGTTATTTTTTTCGGCAGCAGAAGCAAGGAAACATGGCAGCGGATCAACTCGATTAGCAGTCATTGAATTTTTATTTCACAGCAGAAGCATGGCAGTGGAGGATCTCGATTAGCAGTCGTTGAATTTTTATTTCACAGCAGAAGAATGGCAGTGGAGGAACTCGATTAGCAGTCGTTGAATTTTTATTTCACAGCAGAAGCATGGCAGTGGAGGAACTCGATTAGCAGTCGTTGAATTTTTTTTTGGCAGCAGAAGCAAGGAAACATTTCAGCAGAGGAACTCGATTAGCAGTCGTTGAATTTTTTTTTTCGGCAGCAGAAGCAAGGAAACATGGCAGCGGATCAACTCGATTAGCAGTTATTTTTTTTGGCAGCAGAAGCAAGGAAACATGGCAGCGGAGGAACTCGATTAGCAGTCATTGAATTTTTTTGGGCAGCAGAAGCAAGTAAACATGGCAACAGAGGAACTCGATTAGCAGTCATTGAATTTTTATTTTTTTAGCAGCAGAAGCAAGGAAACAAGGCAGCAGAGGAACTCGATTAGCAGTCAATGAATTTTTTTTCACAGCAGAAGCATGGAAACATGGCAGCAGAGGAACTCGATTAGCAGTCATTGAATTTTTTTTTTTCGGCAGCAGAAGCAAGGAAACATGGCAGCGGATCAACTCGATTAGCAGTTATTTTTTTCGGCAGCAGAAGCAAGGAAACATGGCAGCGGATCAACTCGATTAGCAGTTATTTTTTTCGGCAGCAGAAGCAAGGAAACATGGCAGCGGATCAACTCGATTAGCAGTTATTTTTTTCGGCAGCAGAAGCAAGGAAACATGGCAGCGGAGGAACTCGATTAGCAGTCATTGAATTTTTATTTCACAGCAGAAGCATGGAAACATGGCAGCAGAGGAACTCGATTAGCAGTCATTGAATTTTTTTTTCGGCAGCAGAAGCAAGGAAACATGGCAGCGGATCAACTCGATTAGCAGTTATTTTTTTCGGCAGCAGAAGCAAGGAAACATGGCAGCGGAGGAACTCGATTAGCAGTCATTGAATTTTTATTTCACAGCAGAAGCATGGAAACATGGCAGCAGAGGAACTCGATTAGCAGTCATTGAATTTTTTTTTTCGGCAGCAGAAGCAAGGAAACATGGCAGCGGAACAACTCGATTAGCAGTTATTTTTTTCGGCAGCAGAAGCAAGGAAACATGGCAGCGGATGAACTCGATTAGCAGTTATTTTTTTCGGCAGCAGAAGCAAGGAAACATGGCAGCGGAGGAACTCGATTAGCAGTCATTGAATTTTTATTTCACAGCAGAAGCATGGCAGTGGAGGAACTCGATTAGCAGTCGTTGAATTTTTTTTTTCGGCAGCAGAAGCAAGGAAACATGGCAGCGGATCAACTCGATTAGCAGTTATTTTTTTTGGCAGCAGAAGCAAGGAAACATGGCAGCGGAGGAACTCGATTAGCAGTCATTGAATTTTTTTTAGCAGCAGAAGCAAGGAAACAAGGCAGCAGAGGAACTCGATTAGCAGTAATTGAATTTTTTTGGGCAGCAGAAGCAAGTAAACATGGCAGCGGAGGAACTCGATTAGCAGTCAATGAATTTTTTTTCACAGCAGAAGCATGGAAACATGGCAGCAGAGGAACTCGATTAGCAGTCATTGAATTTTTTTTTTCGGCAGCAGAAGCAAGGAAACATGGCAGCGGATCAACTCGATAAGCAGTTATTTTTTTCGGCAGCAGAAGCAAGGAAAGATTTCAGCGGAGGAACTCGATTAGCAGTCGTTGAATTTTTTTTTTCGGCAGCAGAAGCAAGGAAACATGGCATCGGATCAACTCGATTAGCAGTTATTTTTTTTGGCAGCAGAAGCAAGGAAACATGGCAGCGGTTTGGTTTGGTTTGGTTATTTAGGGTTTTTGGCACAAAAGCCAAATCTGGCCATGCTGCGCCACTCGAATGGTGAGATAAATCAAGTTCATATAAAAAGTAATACAAAGAAATTTACTTATAAAAAGTCAAATTTTGAAGGGCAACGTATTAAAATTGGTACTCTAAAAATAATATGCTTTTCATATTTTTTAATAAAGGCGTCAAACAAATTAAATACGAAAAATTAACAAATTGAGAAAGCAAAACTAAATAGAATGTAAAAAACCAATGTTATGTAGAAATTTAAAAATGTTTGGGTGAGGACTTTCACCCACAATCTCTCGCAACTCAATGGATAGTGAATTAAAGAACTTTAAGCGATGAGGATTAAAATTAGGGCACTCTATTAAAACATGTTTGACTGTTAAAATTACATGGCATTTTGGACATGAAGGGCATTGTTCCCCAAATAAAAGATGCTTGTGGCTAAAGCGGGCATGGCCAATGCGCAGTCGAATTAATTTAACGTCTAATGCACGTACAGGGATAACAGGCCATACACTTGTCATTGGATCAACAGAATGTAATTTATTCGAAGTTTGCTGTTCCCAGGATTGCTGCCACAAAGCGCGAACATGATCAGCAAAATATTTTTTTGCATCGTCATATGGAAGTTCACGCTGCAACAAAGAACTTGCCGTTTTTGCCGCAATATCTGCCATTTCGTTTCCGGGTATTCCGACATGACTCGGGACCCAACAAAATAAAATTTTTGCGCCTCTTTTTTCAAGGTCGCGAAGAAGAATAAGGATTTCCATAGCAACAGGATGCATCCGGTTGTTGAAATTGGCAAGAGACCTCAAAGTACTGATACTGTCAGTATAAATGCAGAATGTCCGATTAGAAGAAGCTGAAATCAGTTGAAGAGCGCAAGCTATTGCAATCAATTCAGCAGTAAAAACCGAGAAAGACGTGGGCAGGCGATAGTTATAAGTTTCAGAGGGAAATACTACTCCGCTACCAACATGCTGATTGGATTTTGATCCATCAGTAAAAACTTCTGTGTAAGGGTAGTATTGACAACGGTGATAGTGAAAGAGTTGCTGAAAAATAATCGGTGCTGTTGTAGATTTATCGTAACCAGAAAAAGGGTTCAAAAATGAAAATTGTGGGACATCCCAAGGAGGAAAAGAATAGAAATTTATTGGTTGAATTAAAACCTCGGTGAGTCCCGAATCATGAAGAAAAGTTTTAACCCTCTCATTAAATGGATGAATGTGAGAGGGGCGAGCATCATAAAGTCTCCGAAGACCAACCGGGAGACACAGGTGACTAACAGGATGCTTCGGAGCCGATAGTATTCGAAAATAGTATTGTGCGGCTATCTTCTTACGTCGAAGATTTAAAGGAAGTTGACTGCATATGGCATACAGGCTTTCTACTGGTGACGTGCGAAAAGCACCAGAGCAAATTCTAAGGGCAGAATGGTGTATCGTATCAAGCTTTCGCAGAACGGAAGGGCGAGCAGATCCATACACCATGCACCCGTAATCAATACGGGATAAAATGACGGCCTGATAGATCCGTAAGAGGGATGTACGATCGGCCCCCCAGAAAGTATTAGATAGCACCTTCAGGATGTTGAGAGATTTCTCAAAACATGGCAGCGGAGGAACTCGATTAGCAGTTATTTTGTTCGGCAGCAGAAGCAAGGAAATATGGCAGCGGAGGAAATCGATTAGCAGTTATTTTTTTCGGCAGCAGAAGCAAGGAAACATGGCCGCGGATCAACTCGATTAGCAGTAATTTTTTTCGGCAGCAGAAGCAAGGAAACATGGCAGCGGATCAACTCGATTAGCAGTTATTTTTTTCGGCTGCAGAAGCAAGGAAACATGGCAGCGGATCAACTCGATTAGCAGTTATTTTTTTCGGCAGCAGAAGCAAGGAAATATGGCAGCGGAGGAACTCGATTAGCAGTCATTGAATTTTTATTTCACAGCAGAAGCATGGCAGTGGAGGAACTCGATTAGCAGTCGTTGAATTTTTATTTCACAGCAGAAGCATGGCAGTGGAGGAACTCGATTAGCAGTCGTTGAATTTTTTTGGGCAGCAGAAGCAAGTAAACATGGCAGCGGAGGAACTCGATTAGCAGTCATTGAATTTTTTTCGGCAGCAGAAGCAAGGAAACATGGCAGCGGATCAACTCGATTAGCAGTTATTTGTTTCGGCAGCAGAAGCAAGGAAACATGGCAGCGGATCAACTCGATTAGCAGTTATTTTTTTCGGCAGCAGAAGCAAGGAAATATGGCAGCGGAGGAACTCGATTAGCAGTCATTGAATTTTTATTTCACAGCAGAAGCATGGCAGTGGAGGAACTCGATTAGCAGTCGTTGAATTTTTATTTCCCAGCAGAAGCATGGCAGTGGAGGAACTCGATTAACAGTCGTTGAATTTTTATTTCACAGCAGAAGCATGGCAGTGGAGGAACTCGATTAGCAGTCGTTGAATTTTTTTTGGCAGCAGAAGCAAGGAAACATTTCAGCGGAGGAACTCGATTAGCAGTCGTTGAATTTTTTTTTTCGGCAGCAGAAGCAAGGAAACATGGCAGCGGATCAACTCGATTAGCAGTTATTTTTTTCGGCAGCAGAAGCAAGAAAACATGGCAGCGGATCAACTCGATTAGCAGTCATTGAATTTTTTTGGGCAGCAGAAGCAAGTAAACTTGGCAGCGGAGTAACTCGATTAGCAGTCAATGAATTTTTTTTCACAGCAGAAGCATGGAAACATGGCAGCAGAGGAACTCGATTAGCAGTCATTGAATTTTTTTTTTCGGCAGCAGAAGCAAGGAAACATGGCAGCGGATCAACTCGATTAGTAGTTATTTTTTTCGGCAGCAGAAGCAAGGAAACATGGCAGCGGATCAACTTGATTAGCAGTTATTTTTTTCGGCAGCAGAAGCAAGGAAACATGGCAGCGGAGGAACTCGATTAGCAGTCATTGAATTTTTATTTCACAGCAGAAGCATGTCAGTGGAGGAACTCGATTAGCAGTCGTTGAATTTTTATTTCACAGTAGAAGCATGGCAGTGGAGGAACTCGATTAGCAGTCGTTGAATTTTGTTTTTTCGGCAGCAGAAGCAAGGAAACATGGCAGCGGATCAACTCGATTAGCAGTTATTTTTTTTGGCAGCCGAAGCAAGGAAACATGGCAGCGGAGGAACTCGATTAGCAGTTATATTTTTCGGCAGCAGAAGCAAGGAAATATGGCAGCGGAGGAACTCGATTAGCAGTCGTTGAATTTTTATTTCACAGCAGAAGCATGGCAGTGGAGGAACTCGATTAGCAGTCGTTGAATTTTTTTTTTGGCAGCAGAAGCAAGGAAACATTTCAGCGGAGGAACTCGATTAGCAGTCGTTGAATTTTTTTTTTCGGCAGCAGAAGCAAAGAAACATGGCAGCGGATCAACTCGATTAGCAGTTATTTTTTTTGGCAGCAGAAGCAAGGAAACATGGAAGCGGAGGAACTCGATTAGCAGTCATTGAATTTTTATTTTTTTAGCAGCAGAAGCAAGGAAACATGGCAGCAGAGGAACTCGATTAGCAGTCATTGATTTTTTTTTTCGGCAGCAGAAGCAAGGAAACATGGCAGCGGATCAACTCGATTAGCAGTCATTGAATTTTTTTTCACAGCAGAAGCAAGGAAACATGGCAGCGGAGGAACTCGATTAGCAGTAATTGAATTTTTTTGGGCAGCAGAAGCAAGTAAACATGGCAGCAGAGGAACTCGATTAGCAGTAATTGAATTTTTATTTTTTTTAGCAGCAGAAGCAAGGAAACTTGGCAGCGGAGGAACTCGATTAGCAGTTATTTTTTTCGGCAGCAGAAGCAAGGAAACATGGCAGCGGAGGAACTCGATTAGCAGTTATTTTTTTCGGCAGCAGAAGCAAGGAAACATGGCAGCGGAGGAACTCGATTAGCAGTTATTTTTTTCGGCAGCAGAAGCAAGGAAATATGGCAGCGGAGGAACTCGATTAGCAGTCATTGAATTTTAATTTCACAGCAGAAGCATGGCAGTGGAGGAACTCGATTAGCAGTCGTTGAATTTTTATTTCACAGCAGAAGCATGGCAGTGGAGGAACTCGATTAGCAGTCGTTGAATTTTTTTTTGGCAGCAGAAGCAAGGAAACATTTCAGCGGAGGAACTCGATTAGCAGTCGTTGAATTTTTTTTTCGGCAGCACAAGCTAGGAAACATGGCAGCGGATCAACTCGATTAGCAGTCATTGAATTTTTTTTTCGGCAGCAGAAGCAAGGAAACATGGCCGCGGATCAACTCGATTAGCAGTAATTTTTTTCGGCAGCAGAAGCATGGAAACATGGCAGTGGAGGAACTCGATTAGCAGTCGTTGAATTTTTATTTCACAGCAGAAGCATGGCAGTGGAGGAACTCGATTAGCAGTCGTTGAATTTTTTTTTTCGGCAGCAGATCAAGGAAACATGGCAGCGAATCAACTCGATTAGCAGTTATTTTTTTCGGCAGCAGAAGCAAGGAAACATGGCAGCGGATCAACTCGATTAGCAGTCATTGAATTTTTTTGGGCAGCAGAAGCAAGTAAACATGGCAACAGAGGAACTCGATTAGCAGTCATTGAATTTTTATTTTTTTTTAGCAGCAGAAGCAAGGAAACAAGGCAGCAGAGGAACTCGATTAGCAGTCATTGAATTTTTTTGGGCAGCAGAAGCAAGGAAACATGGCAGCGGATCAACTCGATTAGCAGTTATTTTTTTCGGCAGCAGAAGCAAGGAAACATGGCAGCGGATCAACTCGATTAGCAGTTATTTTTTTCGGCAGCAGAAGCAAGGAAACATGGCAGCGGATCAACTCGATTAGCAGTTATTTTTTTTGGCAGCAGAAGCAAGGAACATGGCAGCGGAGGAACTCGATTAGCAGTCATTGAATTTTTATTTCACAGCAGAAGCATGGCAGTGGAGGAACTCGATTAGCAGTCGTTGAATTTTTATTTCACAGCAGAAGCATGGCAGTGGAGGAACTCGATTAGCAGTCGTTGAATTTTTTTTTGGCAGCAGAAGCAAGGAAACATTTCAGCGTAGGAACTCGATTAGCAGTCGTTGAATTTTTTTTTTTTCGGCAGCAGAAGCAAGGAAACATGGCAGCGGATCAACTCGATTAGCAGTTATTTTTTTTGGCAGCAGAAGCAAGGAAACATGGCAGCGGAGGAACTCGATTAGCAGTCATTGAATTTTTATTTTTTTTAGCAGCAGAAGCAAGGAAACATGGCAGCAGAGGAACTCGATTAGCAGTCATTGAATTTTTTTTAGCAGCAGAAGCAAGGAAACATGGCAGCAGAGGAACTCGATTAGCAGTCATTGAATTTTTTTTTTCGGCAGCAGAAGCAAGGAAACATGGCAGCGGATCAACTCGATTAGCAGTTATTTTTTTCGGCAGCAGAAGCAAGGAAACATGGCAGCGGAGGAACTGGATTAGCAGTCATTGAATTTTTATTTCACAGCAGAAGCATGGCAGTGGAGGAACTCGATTAGCAGTCGTTGAATTTTTATTTCACAGCAGAAGCATGGCAGTGGAGGAACTCGATTAGCAGTCGTTGAATTTTTTTTTTCGGCAGCAGAAGCAAGGAAACATGGCAGCGGATCAACTCGATTAGCAGTTATTTTTTTCGGCAGCAGAAGCAAGGAAACATGGCAGCGGATCAACTCGATTAGCAGTTATTTTTTTCTTCAGCAGAAGCAAGGAACATGGCAGCGGAGGAACTCGATTAGCAGTCATTGAATTTTTATTTCACAGCAGAAGCATGGCAGTGGAGGAACTCGATTAGCAGTTATTTTTTTTGGCAGCAGAAGCAAGGAAACATGGCAGCGGATCAACTCGATTAGCAGTTATTTTTTTCGGCAGCAGAAGCAAGGAAACATGGCAGCGGATCAACTCGATTAGCAGTTATTTTTTTTGGCAGCAGAAGCAAGGAAACATGGCAGCGGAGGAACTCGATTAGCAGTCATTGAATTTTTTTGGGCAGCAGAAGCAAGTAAACATGGCAGCAGAGGAACTCGATTAGCAGTAATTGAATTTTTATTTTTTTTAGCAGCAGAAGCAAGGAAACAAGGCAGCAGAGGAACTCGATTAGCAGTCATTGAATTTTTTTGGGCAGCAGAAGCAAGTAAACATGGCAGCAGAGGAACTCGATTAGCAGTCATTGAATTTTTTTTTTTCGGCAGCAGAAGCAAGTAAACATGGCAGCGGATCAACTCGATTAGCAGTTATTTTTTTCGGCAGCAGAAGCAAGGATACATGGCAGCGGATCAACTCGATTAGCAGTTATTTTTTTCGGCAGCAGAAGCAAGGAAAGATTTCAGCGGAGGAACTCGATTAGCAGTCGTTGAATTTTTTTTTTCGGCAGCAGAAGCAAGGAAACATGGCAGCGGATCAACTCGATTAGCAGTTATTTTTTTTGGCAGCAGAAGCAAGGAAACATGGCAGCGGAGGAACTCGATTAGCAGTTATTTTTTTCGGCAGCAGAAGCAAGGAAATATGGCAGCGGAGGAACTCGATTAGCAGTCATTGAATTTTTTTTTTTCGGCAGCAGAAGCAAGGAAACATGGCAGCGGATCAACTCGATTAGCAGTTATTTTTTTCGGCAGCAGAAGCAAGGAAACATGGCAGCGGATCAACTCGATTAGCAGTTATTTTTTTCGGCAGCAGAAGCAAGGAAATATGGCAGCGGATCAACTCGATTAGCAGTCATTGAATTTTTATTTCACAGCAGAAGCATGGCAGTGGAGGAACTCGATTAGCAGTCGTTGAATTTTTATTTCACAGCAGAAGCATGGCAGTGGAGGAACTCGATTAGCAGTCGTTGAATTTTTTTGGGCAGCAGAAGCAAGTAAACATGGCAGCGGAGGAACTCGATTAGCAGTCATTGAATTTTTTTTTTCGGCAGCAGAAGCAAGGAAACATGGCAGCGGATCAACTCGATTAGCAGTTATTTTTTTCGGCAGCAGAAGCAAGGTAACATGGCAGCGGAGGAACTCGATTAGCAGTTATTTTTTTCGGCAGCAGAAGCAAGGAAATATGGCAGCGGAGGAACTCGATTAGCAGTCATTGAATTTTTATTTCACAGCAGAAGCATGGCAGTGGAGGAACTCGATTAGCAGTCGTTGAATTTTTATTTCACAGCAGAAGCATGGCAGTGGAGGAACTCGATTAGCAGTCGTTGAATTTTTTTTTGGCAGCAGAAGCAAGGAAACATTTCAGTGGAGGAACTCGATTAGCAGTCGTTGAATTTTTTTTTTCGGCAGCAGATCAAGGAAACATGGCAGCGAATCAACTCGATTAGCAGTTATTTTTTTCGGCAGCAGAAGCAAGGAAACATGGCAGCGGATCAACTCGATTAGCAGTCATTGAATTTTTTTGGGCAGCAGAAGCAAGTAAACATGGCAACAGAGGAACTCGATTAGCAGTCATTGAATTTTTATTTTTTTTAGCAGCAGAAGCAAGGAAACAAGGCAGCAGAGGAACTCGATTAGCAGTCATTGAATTTTTTTGGGCAGCAGAAGCAAGGAAACATGGCAGCGGATCAACTCGATTAGCAGTTATTTTTTTCGGCAGCAGAAGCAAGGAAACATGGCAGCGGATCAACTCGATTAGCAGTTATTTTTTTCTTCAGCAGAAGCAAGGAACATGGCAGCGGAGGAACTCGATTAGCAGTCATTGAATTTTTATTTCACAGCAGAAGCATGGCAGTGGAGGAACTCGATTAGCAGTCGTTGAATTTTTATTTCATAGCAGAAGCATGGCAGTGGAGGAACTCGATTAGCAGTCGTTGAATTTTTATTTCACAGCAGAAGCATGGCAGTGGAGGAACTCGATTAGCAGTCGTTGAATTTTTTTTTGGCAGCAGAAGCAAGGAAACATTTCAGCGTAGGAACTCGATTAGCAGTCGTTGAATTTTTTTTTTCGGCAGCAGAAGCAAGGAAACATGGCAGCGGATCAACTCGATTAGCAGTTATTTTTTTTGGCAGCAGAAGCAAGGAAACATGGCAGCGGAGGAACTCGATTAGCAGTTATTTTTTTCGGCAGCAGAAGCAAGGAAATATGGCAGCGGAGGAACTCGATTAGCAGTCATTGAATTTTTTTTTTTCGGCAGCAGAAGCAAGGAAACATGGCAGCGGATCAACTCGATTAGCAGTTATTTTTTTCGGCAGCAGAAGCAAGGAAACATGGCAGCGGATCAACTCGATTAGCAGTTATTTTTTTCGGCAGCAGAAGCAAGGAAATATGGCAGCGGAGGAACTCGATTAGCAGTCATTGAATTTTTTTTTTTCGGCAGCAGAAGCAAGGAAATATGGCAGCGGATCAACTCGATTAGCAGTCATTGAATTTTTATTTCACAGCAGAAGCATGGCAGTGGAGGAACTCGATTAGCAGTCATTGAATTTTTATTTCACAGCAGAAGCATGGCAGTGGAGGAACTCGATTAGCAGTCATTGAATTTTTTTGGGCAGCAGAAGCAAGTAAACATGGCAGCGGAGGAACTCGATTAGCAGTCATTGAATTTTTTTTTTCGGCAGCAGAAGCAAGGAAACATGGCAGCGGATCAACTCGATTAGCAGTTATTTTTTTCGGCAGCAGAAGCAAGGTAACATGGCAGCGGAGGAACTCGATTAGCAGTTATTTTTTTCGGCAGCAGAAGCAAGGAAATATGGCAGCGGAGGAACTCGATTAGCAGTCATTGAATTTTTATTTCACAGCAGAAGCATGGCAGTGGAGGAACTCGATTAGCAGTCGTTGAATTTTTATTTCACAGCAGAAGCATGGCAGTGGAGGAACTCGATTAGCAGTCGTTGAATTTTTTTTTGGCAGCAGAAGCAAGGAAACATTTCAGTGGAGGAACTCGATTAGCAGTCGTTGAATTTTTTTTTTCGGCAGCAGATCAAGGAAACATGGCAGCGAATCAACTCGATTAGCAGTTATTTTTTTCGGCAGCAGAAGCAAGGAAACATGGCAGCGGATCAACTCGATTAGCAGTCATTGAATTTTTTTGGGCAGCAGAAGCAAGTAAACATGGCAACAGAGGAACTCGATTAGCAGTCATTGAATTTTTATTTTTTTTAGCAGCAGAAACAAGGAAACAAGGCAGCAGAGGAACTCGATTAGCAGTCATTGAATTTTTTTGGGCAGCAGAAGCAAGGAAACATGGCAGCGGATCAACTCGATTAGCAGTTATTTTTTTCGGCAGCAGAAGCAAGGAAACATGGCAGCGGATCAACTCGATTAGCAGTTATTTTTTTCTTCAGCAGAAGCAAGGAACATGGCAGCGGAGGAACTCGATTAGCAGTCATTGAATTTTTATTTCACAGCAGAAGCATGGCAGTGGAGGAACTCGATTAGCAGTCGTTGAATTTTTATTTCACAGCAGAAGCATGGCAGTGGAGGAACTCGATTAGCAGTCGTTGAATTTTTATTTCACAGCAGAAGCATGGCAGTGGAGGAACTCGATTAGCAGTCGTTGAATTTTTTTTTGGCAGCAGAAGCAAGGAAACATTTCAGCGTAGGAACTCGATTAGCAGTCGTTGAATTTTTTTTTTCGGCAGCAGAAGCAAGGAAACATGGCAGCGGATCAACTCGATTAGCAGTTATTTTTTTTGGCAGCAGAAGCAAGGAAACATGGCAGCGGAGGAACTGGATTAGCAGTCATTGAATTTTTATTTCACAGCAGAAGCATGGCAGTGGAGGAACTCGATTAGCAGTCGTTGAATTTTTATTTCACAGCAGAAGCATGGCAGTGGAGGAACTCGATTAGCAGTCGTTGAATTTTTTTTTTCGGCAGCAGAAGCAAGGAAACATGGCAGCGGATCAACTCGATTAGCAGTTATTTTTTTCGGCAGCAGAAGCAAGGAACATGGCAGCGGAGGAACTCGATTAGCAGTCATTGAATTTTTATTTCACAGCAGAAGCATGGCAGTGGAGGAACTCGATTAGCAGTTATTTTTTTTGGCAGCAGAAGCAAGGAAACATGGCAGCGGATCAACTCGATTAGCAGTTATTTTTTTCGGCAGCAGAAGCAAGGAAACATGGCAGCGGATCAACTCGATTAGCAGTTATTTTTTTTGGCAGCAGAAGCAAGGAAACATGGCAGCGGAGGAACTCGATTAGCAGTCATTGAATTTTTTTGGGCAGCAGAAGCAAGTAAACATGGCAGCAGAGGAACTCGATTAGCAGTAATTGAATTTTTATTTTTTTTAGCAGCAGAAGCAAGGAAACAAGGCAGCAGAGGAACTCGATTAGCAGTCATTGAATTTTTTTGGGCAGCAGAAGCAAGTAAACATGGCAGCAGAGGAACTCGATTAGCAGTCATTGAATTTTTTTTTTTTCGGCAGCAGAAGCAAGTAAACATGGCAGCGGATCAACTCGATTAGCAGTTATTTTTTTCGGCAGCAGAAGCAAGGATACATGGCAGCGGATCAACTCGATTAGCAGTTATTTTTTTCGGCAGCAGAAGCAAGGAAATATGGCAGCGGAGGAACTCGATTAGCAGTCATTGAATTTTTTTTTTCGGCAGCAGAAGCAAGGAAACATGGCAGCGGATCAACTCGATTAGCAGTTATTTTTTTCGGCAGCAGAAGCAAGGAAACATGGCAGCGGAGGAACTCGATTAGCAGTTATTTTTTTCGGCAGCAGAAGCAACGAAATATGGCAGCGGAGGAACTCGATTAGCAGTCATTGAATTTTAATTTCACAGCAGAAGCATGGCAGTGGAGGAACTCGATTAGCAGTCGTTGAATTTTTATTTCACAGCAGAAGCATGGCAGTGGAGGAACTCGATTAGCAGTCGTTGAATTTTTTTTTGGCAGCAGAAGCAAGGAAACATTTCAGCGGAGGAACTCGATTAGCAGTCGTTGAATTTTTTTTTCGGCAGCACAAGCAAGGAAACATGGCAGCGGATCAACTCGATTAGCAGTCATTGAATTTTTTTTTCGGCAGCAGAAGCAAGGAAACATGGCCGCGGATCAACTCGATTAGCAGTAATTTTTTTCGGCAGCAGAAGCATGGAAACATGGCAGTGGAGGAACTCGATTAGCAGTCGTTGAATTTTTATTTCACAGCAGAAGCATGGCAGTGGAGGAACTCGATTAGCAGTCGTTGAATTTTTTTTTGGCAGCAGAAGCAAGGAAACATTTCAGCGTAGGAACTCGATTAGCAGTCGTTGAATTTTTTTTTTTCGGCAGCAGAAGCAAGAAAACATGGCAGCGGATCAACTCGATTAGCAGTTATTTTTTTTGGCAGCAGAAGCAAGGAAACATGGCAGCGGAGGAACTCGATTAGCAGTCATTGAATTTTTATTTTTTTTAGCAGCAGAAGCAAGGAAACATGGCAGCAGAGGAACTCGATTAGCAGTCATTGAATTTTTTTTAGCAGCAGAAGCAAGGAAACATGGCAGCGGATCAACTCGATTAGCAGTTATTTTTTTCGGCAGCAGAAGCAAGGAAACATGGCAGCGGAGGAACTGGATTAGCAGTCATTGAATTTTTATTTCACAGCAGAAGCATGGCAGTGGAGGAACTCGATTAGCAGTCGTTGAATTTTTATTTCACAGCAGAAGCATGGCAGTGGAGGAACTCGATTAGCAGTCGTTGAATTTTTTTTTTCGGCAGCAGAAGCAAGGAAACATGGCAGCGGATCAACTCGATTAGCAGTTATTTTTTTCGGCAGCAGAAGCAAGGAAACATGGCAGCGGATCAACTCGATTAGCAGTTATTTTTTTCTTCAGCAGAAGCAAGGAACATGGCAGCGGAGGAACTCGATTAGCAGTCATTGAATTTTTATTTCACAGCAGAAACATGGCAGTGGAGGAACTCGATTAGCAGTTATTTTTTTTGGCAGCAGAAGCAAGGAAACATGGCAGCGGATCAACTCGATTAGCAGTTATTTTTTTCGGCAGCAGAAGCAAGGAAACATGGCAGCGGATCAACTCGATTAGCAGTTATTTTTTTTGGCAGCAGAAGCAAGGAAACATGGCAGCGGAGGAACTCGATTAGCAGTCATTGAATTTTTTTGGGCAGCAGAAGCAAGTAAACATGGCAGCAGAGGAACTCGATTAGCAGTAATTGAATTTTTATTTTTTTTAGCAGCAGAAGCAAGGAAACAAGGCAGCAGAGGAACTCGATTAGCAGTCATTGAATTTTTTTGGGCAGCAGAAGCAAGTAAACATGGCAGCAGAGGAACTCGATTAGCAGTCATTGAATTTTTTTTTTTTCGGCAGCAGAAGCAAGTAAACATGGCAGCGGATCAACTCGATTAGCAGTTATTTTTTTCGGCAGCAGAAGCAAGGATACATGGCAGCGGATCAACTCGATTAGCAGTTATTTTTTTCGGCAGCAGAAGCAAGGAAAGATTTCAGCGGAGGAACTCGATTAGCAGTCGTTGAATTTTTTTTTTCGGCAGCAGAAGCAAGGAAACATGGCAGCGGATCAACTCGATTAGCAGTTATTTTTTTTGGCAGCAGAAGCAAGGAAACATGGCAGCGGAGGAACTCGATTAGCAGTTATTTTTTTCGGCAGATGAAGCAAGGAAATATGGCAGCGGAGGAACTCGATTAGCAGTCATTGAATTTTTTTTTTCGGCAGCAGAAGCAAGGAAACATGGCAGCGGATCAACTCGTATAGCAGTTATTTTTTCGGCAGCAGAAGCAAGGAAACATGGCAGCGGATCAACTCGATTAGCAGTTATTTTTTTCGGCAGCAGAAGCAAGGAAATATGGCAGCGGATCAACTCGATTAGCAGTCATTGAATTTTTATTTCACAGCAGAAGCATGGCAGTGGAGGAACTCGATTAGCAGTCGTTGAATTTTTATTTCACAGCAGAAGCATGGCAGTGGAGGAACTCGATTAGCAGTCGTTGAATTTTTTTGGGCAGCAGAAGCAAGTAAACATGGCAGCGGAGGAACTCGATTAGCAGTCATTGAATTTTTTTTTTCGGCAGCAGAAGCAAGGAAACATGGCAGCGGATCAACTCGATTAGCAGTTATTTTTTTCGGCAGCAGAAGCAAGGAAATATGGCAGCGGAGGAACTCGATTAGCAGTCATTGAATTTTTATTTCACAGCAGAAGCATGGCAGTGGAGGAACTCGATTAGCAGTCGTTGAATTTTTATTTCACAGCAGAAGCATGGCAGTGGAGGAACTCGATTAGCAGTCGTTGAATTTTTTTTTGGCAGCAGAAGCAAGGAAACATTTCAGTGGAGGAACTCGATTAGCAGTCGTTGAATTTTTTTTTTCGGCAGCAGATCAAGGGAACATGGCAGCGAATCAACTCGATTAGCAGTTATTTTTTTCGGCAGCAGAAGCAAGGAAACATGGCAGCGGATCAACTCGATTAGCAGTCATTGAATTTTTTTGGGCAGCAGAAGCAAGTAAACATGGCAACAGAGGAACTCGATTAGCAGTCATTGAATTTTTATTTTTTTTAGCAGCAGAAGCAAGGAAACAAGGCAGCAGAGGAACTCGATTAGCAGTCATTGAATTTTTTTGGGCAGCAGAAGCAAGGAAACATGGCAGCGGATCAACTCGATTAGCAGTCATTTTTTTCGGCAGCAGAAGCAAGGAAACATGGCAGCGGATCAACTCGATTAGCAGTTATTTTTTTCTTCAGCAGAAGCAAGGAACATGGCAGCGGAGGAACTCGATTAGCAGTCATTGAATTTTTATTTCACAGCAGAAGCATGGCAGTGGAGGAACTCGATTAGCAGTCGTTGAATTTTTATTTCACAGCAGAAGCATGGCAGTGGAGGAACTCGATTAGCAGTCGTTGAATTTTTTTTTGGCAGCAGAAGCAAGGAAACATTTCAGCGTAGGAACTCGATTAGCAGTCGTTGAATTTTTTTTTTCGGCAGCAGAAGCAAGGAAACATGGCAGCGGATCAACTCGATTAGCAGTTATTTTTTTTGGCAGCAGAAGCAAGGAAACATGGCAGCGGAGGAACTCGATTAGCAGTCATTGAATTTTTATTTTTTTTAGCAGCAGAAGCAAGGAAACATGGCAGCAGAGGAACTCGATTAGCAGTCATTGAATTTTTTTTAGCAGCAGAAGCAAGGAAACATGGCAGCAGAGGAACTCGATTAGCAGTCATTGAATTTTTTTTTCGGCAGCAGAAGCAAGGAAACATGGCAGCGGATCAACTCGATTAGCAGTTATTTTTTTCGGCAGCAGAAGCAAGGAAACATGGCAGCGGATCAACTCGATTAGCAGTTATTTTTTTCGGCAGCAGAAGCAAGGAAACATGGCAGCGGAGGAACTGGATTAGCAGTCATTGAATTTTTATTTCACAGCAGAAGCATGGCAGTGGAGGAACTCGATTAGCAGTCGTTGAATTTTTATTTCACAGCAGAAGCATGGCAGTGGAGGAACTCGATTAGCAGTCGTTGAATTTTTTTTTTCGGCAGCAGAAGCAAGGAAACATGGCAGCGGATCAACTCGATTAGTAGTTATTTTTTTCGGCAGCAGAAGCAAGGAAACATGGCAGCGGATCAACTCGATTAGCAGTTATTTTTTTCTTCAGCAGAAGCAAGGAACATGGCAGCGGAGGAACTCGATTAGCAGTCATTGAATTTTTATTTCACAGCAGAAGCATGGCAGTGGAGGAACTCGATTAGCAGTTATTTTTTTTGGCAGCAGAAGCAAGGAAACATGGCAGCGGATAAACTCGATTAGCAGTTATTTTTTTCGGCAGCAGAAGCAAGGAAACATGGCAGCGGATCAACTCGATTAGCAGTTATTTTTTTTGGCAGCAGAAGCAAGGAAACATGGCAGCGGAGGAACTCGATTAGCAGTCATTGAATTTTTTTGGGCAGCAGAAGCAAGTAAACATGGCAGCAGAGGAACTCGATTAGCAGTAATTGAATTTTTATTTTTTTTAGCAGCAGAAGCAAGGAAACAAGGCAGCAGAGGAACTCGATTAGCAGTCATTGAATTTTTTTGGGCAGCAGAAGCAAGTAAACATGGCAGCAGAGGAACTCGATTAGCAGTCATTGAATTTTTTTTTCGGCAGCAGAAGCAAGTAAACATGGCAGCGGATCAACTCGATTAGCAGTTATTTTTTTCGGCAGCAGAAGCAAGGATACATGGCAGCGGATCAACTCGATTAGCAGTTATTTTTTTCGGCAGCAGAAGCAAGGAAAGATTTCAGCGGAGGAACTCGATTAGCAGTCGTTGAATTTTTTTTTTCGGCAGCAGAAGCAAGGAAACATGGCAGCGGATCAACTCGATTAGCAGTTATTTTTTTTGGCAGCAGAAGCAAGGAAACATGGCAGCGGAGGAACTCGATTAGCAGTTATTTTTTTCGGCAGCAGAAGCAAGGAAATATGGCAGCGGAGGAACTCGATTAGCAGTCATTGAATTTTTTTTTTCGGCAGCAGAAGCAAGGAAACATGGCAGCGGATCAACTCGATTAGCAGTTATTTTTTTCGGCAGCAGAAGCAAGGAAACATGGCAGCGGATCAACTCGATTAGCAGTTATTTTTTTCGGCAGCAGAAGCAAGGAAATATGGCAGCGGATCAACTCGATTAGCAGTCATTGAATTTTTATTTCACAGCAGACGCATGGCAGTGGAGGAACTCGATTAGCAGTCGTTGAATTTTTATTTCACAGCAGAAGCATGGCAGTGGAGGAACTCGATTAGCAGTCGTTGAATTTTTTTGGGCAGCAGAAGCAAGTAAACATGGCAGCGGAGGAACTCGATTAGCAGTCATTGAATTTTTTTTTTCGGCAGCAGAAGCAAGGAAACATGGCAGCGGATCAACTCGATTAGCAGTTATTTTTTTCGGCAGCAGAAGCAAGGAAACATGGCAGCGGAGGAACTCGATTAGCAGTTATTTTTTTCGGCAGCAGAAGCAAGGAAATATGGCAGCGGAGGAACTCGATTAGCAGTCATTGAATTTTTATTTCACAGCAGAAGCATGGCAGTGGAGGAACTCGATTAGCAGTCGTTGAATTTTTATTTCACAGCAGAAGCATGGCAGTGGAGGAACTCGATTAGCAGTCGTTGAATTTTTTTTGGCAGCAGAAGCAAGGAAACATTTCAATGGAGGAACTCGATTAGCAGTCGTTGAATTTTTTTTTCGGCAGCAGAAGCAAGGAAACATGGCAGCGGATCAACTCGATTAGCAGTTATTTCTTTCGGCAGCAGAAGCAAGGAAACATGGCAGCGGATCAACTCGATTAGCAGTCATTGAATTTTTTTGGGCAGCAGAAGCAAGTAAACATGGCAACAGAGAAACTCGATTAGCAGTCATTGAATTTTTATTTTTTTTAGCAGCAGAAGCAAGGAAACAAGGCAGCAGAGGAACTCGATTAGCAGTCATTGAATTTTTATTTCACAGCAGAAGCATGGCAGTGGAGGAACTCGATTAGCAGTCGTTGAATTTTTTTTTTTCGGCAGCAGAAGCAAGGAAATATGGCAGCGGATCAACTCGATTAGCAGTTATTTTTTTCGGCAGCAGAAGCAAGGAAACATTTCAGCGGAGGAACTCGATTAGCAGTCGTTGAATTTTTTTTTTCGGCAGCAGAAGCAAGGAAATATGGCAGCGGAGGAACTCGATTAGCAGTCGTTGAATTTTTATTTCACAGCAGAAGCATGGCAGTGGAGGAACTCGATTAGCAGTCGTTAAATTTTTTTTTTGGCAGCAGAAGCAAGGAAACATTTCAGCGGAGGAACTCGATTAGCAGTCGTTGAATTTTTTTTTCGGCAGCAGAAGCAAAGAAACATGGCAGCGGATCAACTCGATTAGCAGTTATTTTTTTGGGCAGCAGAAGCAAGGAAACATGGAAGCAGAGGAACTCGATTAGCAGTCATTGAATTTTTATTTTTTTTAGCAGCAGAAGCAAGGAAACATGGCAGCAGAGGAACTCGATTAGCAGTCATTGAATTTTTTTTCGGCAGCAGAAGCAAGGAAACATGGCAGCGGATCAACTCGATTAGCAGTCATTGAATTTTTTTTCACAGCAGAAGCATGGAAACATGGCAGCAGAGGAACTCGATTAGCAGTCATTGAATTTTTTTTTTCGGCAGCAGAAGCAAGGAAACTTGGCAGCGGAGGAACTCGATTAGCAGTTATTTTTTTCGGCAGCAGAAGCAAGGAAACATGGCAGCGGATCAACTCGATTAGCAGTAATTTTTTTCGGCAGCAGAAGTAAGGAAACATGGCAGCGTATCAACTCAATTAGCAGTTATTTTTTTCGGCAGCAGAAGCAAGGAAACATGGCAGCGGAGGAACTCGATTAGCAGTCGTTGAATTTTTATTTCACAGCAGAAGCATGGCAGTGGAGGAACTCGAATAGCAGTCGTTGAATTTTTTTTGGCAGCAGAAGCAAGGAAACATGGCAGCGGAGGAACTCGATTAGCAGTCATTGAATTTTTATTTCACAGCAGAAGCAAGGAAACATGGCAGCGGATCAACTCGATTAGCAGTCATTGAATTTTTATTTCACAGCAGAAGCAAGGAAACATGGCAGCGGATCAACTCGATTAGCAGTCATTGAATTTTTTTTTCGGCAGCAGAAGCAAGGAAACATGGCAGCGGATCAACTCGATTAGCAGTAATTTTTTTCGGCAGCAGAAGCAAGGAAACATGGCAGCGTATCAACTCGATTAGCAGTTATTTTTTTCGGCAGCAGAAGCAAGGAAACATGGCAGCGGAGGAACTCGATTAGCAGTCATTGAATTTTAATTTCACAGCAGAAGCATGGCAGTGGAGGAACTCGATTAGCAGTCGTTGAATTTTTTTTGGCAGCAGAAGCAAGGAAACATTTCAGCGGAGGAAGTCGATTAGCAGTCGTTGAATTTTTTTTTTCGGCAGCAGAAGCAAGGAAACATGGCAGCGGATCAACTCGATTAGCAGTTATTTTTTTTGGCACCAGAAGCAAGGAAACATGGCAGCGGAGGAACTCGATTAGCAGTCATTGAATTTTTATTTCACAGCAGAAGCAAGGAAACATGGCAGCGGAGGAACTCGATTAGCAGTCATTGAATTTTTATTTCACAGCAGAAGCATGTCAGTGGAGGAACTCGATTAGCAGTCGTTGAATTTTTATTTCACAGCAGAAGCATGGCAGTGGAGGAACTCGATTAGCAGTCGTTGAATTTTTTTTTTCGGCAGCAGAAGCAAGGAAATATGGCAGCGGATCAACTCGATTAGCAGTTATTTTTTTCGGCAGCAGAAGCAAGGAAACATGGCAGCGGATCAACTCGATTAGCAGTTATTTTTTTCGGCAGCAGAAGCAAGGAAACATTTCAGCGGAGGAACTCGATTAGCAGTCATTGAATTTTTTTGGGCAGCAGAAGCAAGTAAACTTGGCAGCGGAGGAACTCGATTAGCAGTCATTGAATTTTTTTTTTTCGGCAGCAGAAGCAAGGAAACATGGCAGCGGATCAACTCGATTAGCAGTTATTTTTTTCGGCAGCAGAAGCAAGGAAACATGGCAGCGGATCAACTCGATTAGCAGTTATTTTTTTCGGCAGCAGAAGCAAGGAAATATGGCAGCGGAGGAACTCGATTAGCAGTCATTGAATTTTTATTTCACAGCAGAAGCATGGCAGTGGAGGAACTCGATTAGCAGTCGTTGAATTTTTAAATCACAGCAGAAGCAAGGAAACATTTCAGCGGAGGAACTCGATTAGCAGTCATTGAATTTTTATTTTTTTAGCAGCAGAAGCAAGGAAACATGGCAGCAGAGGAACTCGATTAGCAGTCATTGAATTTTTTTTTTCGGCAGCAGAAGCAAGGAAACATGGCAGCGGATCAACTCGATTAGCAGTCATTGAATTTTTTTTCACAGCAGAAGCATGGAAACATGGCAGCAGAGGAACTCGATTAGCAGTCATTGAATTTTTTTTTTTCGGCAGCAGAAGCAAGGAAACATGGCAGCGGATCAACTCGATTAGCAGTTATTTTTTTCGGCAGCAGAAGCAAGGAAACATGGCAGCGGAGGAACTCGATTAGCAGTCATTGAATTTTTTTTTTCGGCAGCAGAAGCAAGGAAACATGGCAGCGGATCAACTCGATTAGCAGTTATTTTTTTTGGCACCAGAAGCAAGGAAACATGGCAGCGGAGGAACTCGATTAGCAGTCATTGAATTTTTATTTCACAGCAGAAGCAAGGAAACATGGCAGCGGATCAACTCGATTAGCAGTCATTGAATTTTTATTTCACAGCAGAAGCAAGGAAACATGGCAGCGGATCAACTCGATTAGCAGTCATTGAATTTTTTTTCACAGCAGAAGCAAGGAAACATGGCAGCAGAGGAACTCGATTAGCAGTCATTGAATTTTTTTTTTCGGCAGCAGAAGCAAGGAAACATGGCAGCGGATCAACTCGATTAGCAGTCGTTGAATTTTTATTTCACAGCAGAAGCATGGCAGTGGAGGAACTGGATTAGCAGTCATTGAATTTTTTTTTCGGCAGCAGAAGCAAGGAAACATGGCAGCGGATCAACTCGATTAGCAGTCATTGAATTTTTTCTTACGGCAGCAGAAGCAAGGAAACATGGCAGCGGATCAACTCGATTAGCAGTCATTGAATTTTTATTTCACAGCAGAAGCAAGGAAACATGGCAGCGGATCAACTCGATTAGCAGTCATTGAATTTTTATTTCACAGCAGAAGCAAGGAAACATGGCAGCGGACGAACTCGATTAGCAGTCATTGAATTTTTTTTCACAGCAGAAGCAAGGAAACATGGCAGCGGATCAACTCAATTAGCAGTTATTTTTTTCGGCAGCAGAAGCAAGGAAACATGGCAGCGGAGGAACTCGATTAGCAGTCATTGAATTTTTATTTCACAGCAGAAGCATGGCAGTGGAGGAACTCGATTAGCAGTCGTTGAATTTTTTTTTCGGCAGCAGAAGCAAGGAAACATGGCAGCGGATCAACTCGATTAGCAGTTATTTTTTCGGCAGCAGAAGCAAGGAAACATGGCAGCGGATCAACTCGATTAGCAGTTATTTTTTTCGGCAGCAGAAGCAAGGAAACATGGCAGCGGAGGAACTCGATTAGCAGTCATTGAATTTTTATTTCACAGCAGAAGCATGGCAGTGGAGGAACTCGATTAGCAGTCGTTGAATTTTTATTTCACAGCAGAAGCATGGCAGTGGAGGAACTGGATTAGCAGTCATTGAATTTTTTTTTCGGCAGCAGAAGCAAGGAAACATGGCAGCGGATCAACTCAATTAGCAGTTATTTTTTTCGGCAGCAGAAGCAAGGAAACATGGCAGCGGATCAACTCGATTAGCAGTTATTTTTTTCGGCAGCAGAAGCAAGGAAACATGGCAGCTTATCAACTCGATTAGCAGTTATTTTTTTCGGCAGCAGAAGCAAGGAAACATGGCAGCGGAGGAACTCGATTAGCAGTCATTGAATTTTTATTTCACAGCTGAAGCATGGCAGTGGAGGAACTCGATTAGCAGTCGTTGAATTTTTATTTCACAGCAGAAGCATGGCAGTGGAGGAACTCGATTAGCAGTCGTTGAATTTTTATTTCACAGCAGAAGCATGGCAGTGGAGGAACTCGATTAGCAGTCGTTGAATTTTTTTTTTCGGCAGCAGAAGGAAGGAAACATGGCAGCGGATCAACTCGATTAGCAGTTATTTTTTTCGGCAGCAGAAGCAAGGAAACATGGCAGCGGATCAACTCGATTAGCAGTTATTTTTTTCGGCAGCAGAAGCAAGGAAACATGGCAGCTTATCAACTCGATTAGCAGTTATTTTTTTCGGCAGCAGAAGCAAGGAAACATGGCAGCGGAGGAACTCGATTAGCAGTCATTGAATTTTTTTTCACAGCAGAAGCATGGAAACATGGCAGCAGAGGAACTCGATTAGCAGAAATTGAATTTTTTTTTTTCGGCAGCAGAAGCAAGGAAACATGGCAGCGGATCAACTCGATTAGCAGTCTTTGAATTTTTTTTCACCGCAGAAGCATGGAAACATGGCAGAAGAGGAACTCGATTAGCAGTCATTGAATTTTTTTTTCGGCAGCAAAAGCAAGGAAACATGGCAGCGGATCAACTCGATTAGCAGTTATTTTTTTTCGGCAGCAGAAGCAGGGAAATATGGCAGCGGAGGAACTCGATTAGCAGTGATTGAATTTTTATTTTTTTTAGAAGCAGAAGCAAGGAAACATGGCAGCAGAGGAACTCGATTAGCAGTTATTTTTTTCGGTAGCAGAAACAAGGAAACATGGCAGCGGAGGAACTCGATTAGCAGTCATTGAATTTTTATTTCACAGCAGAAGCATGGCAGTGGAGGAACTCGATTAGCAGTCGTTGAATTTTTATTTCACAGCAGAAGCATGGCAGTGGAGGAACTCGATTAGCAGTCGTTGAATTTTTATTTCACAGCAGAAGCATGGCAGTGGAGGAACTCGATTAGCAGTCATTGAATTTTTTTTTTCGGCAGCTGAAGCAAGGAAACATGGCAGCGGATCAACTCGATTAGCAGTTATTTTTTTCGGCAGCAGAAGCAAGGAAACATGGCAGCGGAGGAACTCGATTAACAGTCATTGAATTTTTATTTCACAGCAGAAGCATGGCAGTGGAGGAACTCGATTAGCAGTCGTTGAATTTTTATTTCACAGCAGAATCATGGCAGTGGAGGAACTCGATTAGCAGTCGTTGAATTTTTTTTTTCGGCAGCAGAAGCAAGTAAACATGGCAGCGGATCAACTCGATTAGCAGTTATTTTTTTCGGCAGCAAAAGCAAGGAAACATGGCAGCGGAGGAACTCGATTAGCAGTCATTGAATTTTTTTGGGCAGCAGAAGCAAGTAAACTTGGCAGCAGAGGAACTCGATTAGCAGTCATTGAATTTTTATTTTTTTTAGCAGCAGAAGCAAGGAAACATGGCAGCAGAGGAACTCGATTAGCAGTCATTGAATTTTTTTGGGCAGCAGAAGCAAGTAAACATGGCAGCGGATTAACTCGATTAGCAGTCAATGAATTTTTTTTCACAGCAGAAGCATGGAAACATGGCAGCGGATCAACTCGATTAGCAGTCATTGAATTTTTATTTCACAGCAAAAGCAAGGAAACATGGCAGCGGATCAACTCGATTAGCAGTCATTGAATTTTTTTTTCGGCAGCAGAAGCAAGGAAACATGGCAGCGGATCAACTCGATTAGCAGTCATTGAATTTTTTCTTACGGCAGCAGAAGCAAGGAAACATGGCAGCGGATCAACTCAATTAGCAGTTATTTTTTTCGGCAGCAGAAGCAAGGAAACATGGCAGCGGAGGAACTCGATTAGCAGTCATTGAATTTTTATTTCACAGCAGAAGCATGGCAGTGGAGGAACTCGATTAGCAGTCGTTGAATTTTTTTTTCGGCAGCAGAAGCAAGGAAACATGGCAGCGGATCAACTCGATTAGCAGTTATTTTTTCGGCAGCAGAAGCAAGGAAACATGGCAGCGGATCAACTCGATTAGCAGTCATTGAATTTTTATTTCACAGCAGAAGCATGGCAGTGGAGGAACTCGATTAGCAGTCGTTGAATTTTTATTTCACAGCAGAAGCATGGCAGTGGAGGAACTGGATTAGCAGTCATTGAATTTTTTTTTCGGCAGCAGAAGCAAGGAAACATGGCAGCGGATCAACTCAATTAGCAGTTATTTTTTTCGGCAGCAGAAGCAAGGAAACATGGCAGCGGATCAACTCGATTAGCAGTTATTTTTTTCGGCAGCAGAAGCAAGGAAACATGGCAGCTTATCAACTCGATTAGCAGTTATTTTTTTCGGCAGCAGAAGCAAGGAAACATGGCAGCGGAGGAACTCGATTAGCAGTCATTGAATTTTTATTTCACAGCTGAAGCATGGCAGTGGAGGAACTCGATTAGCAGTCGTTGAATTTTTATTTCACAGCAGAAGCATGGCAGTGGAGGAACTCGATTAGCAGTCGTTGAATTTTTATTTCACAGCAGAAGCATGGCAGTGGAGGAACTCGATTAGCAGTCGTTGAATTTTTTTTTTCGGCAGCAGAAGGAAGGAAACATGGCAGCGGATCAACTCGATTAGCAGTTATTTTTTTCGGCAGCAGAAGCAAGGAAACATGGCAGCGGATCAACTCGATTAGCAGTTATTTTTTTCGGCAGCAGAAGCAAGGAAACATGGCAGCGGAGGAACTCGATTAGCAGTCATTGAATTTTTTTTCACAGCAGAAGCATGGAAACATGGCAGCAGAGGAACTCGATTAGCAGAAATTGAATTTTTTTTTTCGGCAGCAGAAGCAAGGAAACATGGCAGCGGATCAACTCGATTAGCAGTCATTGAATTTTTTTTCACCGCAGAAGCATGGAAACATGGCAGCAGAGGAACTCGATTAGCAGTCATTGAATTTTTTTTTCGGCAGCAAAAGCAAGGAAACATGGCAGCGGATCAACTCGATTAGCAGTTATTTTTTTTCGGCAGCAGAAGCAGGGAAACATGGCAGCGGAGGAACTCGATTAGCAGTCATTGAATTTTTATTTTTTTTAGAAGCAGAAGCAAGGAAACATGGCAGCAGAGGAACTCGATCAGCAGTTATTTTTTTCGGTAGCAGAAACAAGGAAACATGGCAGCGGAGGAACTCGATTAGCAGTCATTGAATTTTTATTTCACAGCAGAAGCATGGCAGTGGAGGAACTCTCTTAGCAGTAGTTGAATTTTTATTTCACAGCAGAAGCATGGCAGTGGAGGAACTCGATTAGCAGTCGTTGAATTTTTATTTCACAGCAGAAGCATGGCAGTGGAGGAACTCGATTAGCAGTCATTGAATTTTTTTTTTCGGCAGCTGAAGCAAGGAAACATGGCAGCGGATCAACTCGATTAGCAGTTATTTTTTTCGGCAGCAGAAGCAAGGAAACATGGCAGCGGAGGAACTCGATTAGCAGTCATTGAATTTTTATTTCACAGCAGAAGCATGGCAGTGGAGGAACTCTCTTAGCAGTAGTTGAATTTTTATTTCACAGCAGAAGCATGGCAGTGGAGGAACTCGATTAGCAGTCGTTGAATTTTTATTTCACAGCAGAAGCATGGCAGTGGAGGAACTCGATTAGCAGTCATTGAATTTTTTTTTTCGGCAGCTGAAGCAAGGAAACATGGCAGCGGATCAACTCGATTAGCAGTTATTTTTTTCGGCAGCAGAAGCAAGGAAACATGGCAGCGGAGGAACTCGATTAGCAGTCATTGAATTTTTATTTCACAGCAGAAGCATGGCAGTGGAGGAACTCGATTAGCAGTCGTTGAATTTTTTTTTCGGCAGCAGAAGCAAGGAAACATGGCAGCGGATCAACTCGATTAGCAGTTATTTTTTCGGCAGCAGAAGCAAGGAAACATGGCAGCGGATCAACTCGATTAGCAGTCATTGAATTTTTATTTCACAGCAGAAGCATGGCAGTGGAGGAACTCGATTAGCAGTCGTTGAATTTTTATTTCACAGCAGAAGCATGGCAGTGGAGGAACTGGATTAGCAGTCATTGAATTTTTTTTTCGGCAGCAGAAGCAAGGAAACATGGCAGCGGATCAACTCAATTAGCAGTTATTTTTTTCGGCAGCAGAAGCAAGGAAACATGGCAGCGGATCAACTCGATTAGCAGTTATTTTTTTCGGCAGCAGAAGCAAGGAAACATGGCAGCTTATCAACTCGATTAGCAGTTATTTTTTTCGGCAGCAGAAGCAAGGAAACATGGCAGCGGAGGAACTCGATTAGCAGTCATTGAATTTTTATTTCACAGCTGAAGCATGGCAGTGGAGGAACTCGATTAGCAGTCGTTGAATTTTTATTTCACAGCAGAAGCATGGCAGTGGAGGAACTCGATTAGCAGTCGTTGAATTTTTATTTCACAGCAGAAGCATGGCAGTGGAGGAACTCGATTAGCAGTCATTGAATTTTTTTTTTCGGCAGCAGAAGGAAGGAAACATGGCAGCGGATCAACTCGATTAGCAGTTATTTTTTTCGGCAGCAGAAGCAAGGAAACATGGCAGCGGATCAACTCGATTAGCAGTTATTTTTTTCGGCAGCAGAAGCAAGGAAACATGGCAGCTTATCAACTCGATTAGCAGTTATTTTTTTCGGCAGCAGAAGCAAGGAAACATGGCAGCGGAGGAACTCGATTAGCAGAAATTGAATTTTTTTTTTCGGCAGCAGAAGCAAGGAAACATGGCAGCGGATCAACTCGATTAGCAGTTATTTTTTTTCGGCAGCAGAAGCAGGGAAACATGGCAGCGGAGGAACTCGATTAGCAGTCATTGAATTTTTATTTTTTTTAGAAGCAGAAGCAAGGAAACATGGCAGCAGAGGAACTCGATTAGCAGTTATTTTTTTCGGTAGCAGAAACAAGGAAACATGGCAGCGGAGGAACTCGATTAGCAGTCATTGAATTTTTATTTCACAGCAGAAGCATGGCAGTGGAGGAACTCTCTTAGCAGTAGTTGAATTTTTATTTCACAGCAGAAGCATGGCAGTGGAGGAACTCGATTAGCAGTCGTTGAATTTTTTTTTTCGGCAGCAGAAGCAAGTAAACATGGCAGCGGATCAACTCGATTAGCAGTTATTTTTTTCGGCAGCAAAAGCAAGGAAACATGGCAGCGGAGGAACTCGATTAGCAGTCATTGAATTTTTTTGGGCAGCAGAAGCAAGTAAACTTGGCAGCAGAGGAACTCGATTAGCAGTCATTGAATTTTTATTTTTTTTAGCAGCAGAAGCAAGGAAACATGGCAGCAGAGGAACTCGATTAGCAGTCATTGAATTTTTTTGGGCAGCAGAAGCAAGTAAACATGGCAGCGGATTAACTCGATTAGCAGTCAATGAATTTTTTTTCACAGCAGAAGCATGGAAACATGGCAGCGGATCAACTCGATTAGCAGTCATTGAATTTTTATTTCACAGCAAAAGCAAGGAAACATGGCAGCGGATCAACTCGATTAGCAGTCATTGAATTTTTTTTTCGGCAGCAGAAGCAAGGAAACATGGCAGCGGATCAACTCGATTAGCAGTCATTGAATTTTTTCTTACGGCAGCAGAAGCAAGGAAACATGGCAGCGGATCAACTCAATTAGCAGTTATTTTTTTCGGCAGCAGAAGCAAGGAAACATGGCAGCGGAGGAACTCGATTAGCAGTCATTGAATTTTTATTTCACAGCAGAAGCATGGCAGTGGAGGAACTCGATTAGCAGTCGTTGAATTTTTTTTTCGGCAGCAGAAGCAAGGAAACATGGCAGCGGATCAACTCGATTAGCAGTTATTTTTTCGGCAGCAGAAGCAAGGAAACATGGCAGCGGATCAACTCGATTAGCAGTCATTGAATTTTTATTTCACAGCAGAAGCATGGCAGTGGAGGAACTCGATTAGCAGTCGTTGAATTTTTATTTCACAGCAGAATCATGGCAGTGGAGGAACTCGATTAGCAGTCGTTGAATTTTTTTTTTCGGCAGCAGAAGCAAGTAAACATGGCAGCGGATCAACTCGATTAGCAGTTATTTTTTTCGGCAGCAGAAGCAAGGAAACATGGCAGCGGAGGAACTCGATTAGCAGTCATTGAATTTTTTTGGGCAGCAGAAGCAAGTAAACTTGGCAGCAGAGGAACTCGATTAGCAGTCATTGAATTTTTATTTTTTTTAGCAGCAGAAGCAAGGAAACATGGCAGCAGAGGAACTCGATTAGCAGTCATTGAATTTTTTTGGGCAGCAGAAGCAAGTAAACATGGCAGCGGATTAACTCGATTAGCAGTCAATGAATTTTTTTTCACAGCAGAAGCATGGAAACATGGCAGCAGAGGAACTCGATTAGCAGTCATTGAATTTTTTTTTTCGGCAGCAGAAGCAAGGAAACATGGCAGCGGATCAACTCGATTAGCAGTTATTTTTTCGGCAGCAGAAGCAAGGAAACATGGCAGCGGATCAACTGGATTAGCAGTTATTTTTTTCGGCAGCAGAAGCAAGGAAACATGGCAGCGGAGGAACTCGATTAGCAGTCATTGAATTTTTATTTCACAGCAGAAGCATGGCAGTGGAGGAACTCGATTAGCAGTCGTTGAATTTTTTTTTTCGGCAGCAGAAGCACGGAAACGTGGCAGCGGATCAACTCGATTAGCAGTTATTTTTTTCGGCAGCAGAAGCAAGGAAACATTTCAGCGGAGGAACTCGATTAGCAGTCGTTGAATTTTTTTTTTCGGCAGCAGAAGCAAGGAAACATGGAAGCGGATCAACTCGATTAGCAGTTATTTTTTTCGGCAGCAGAAGCAAGGAAACATGGCAGCGGATCAACTCGATTAGCAGTTATTTTTTTGGGCAGCAGAAGCAAGTAAACATGGCAGCGGAGGAACTCGATTAGCAGTCATTGAATTTTTTTTCAAAGCAGAAGCATGGAAACATGGCAGCAGAGGAACTCTATTAGCAGTCATTGAATTTTTATTTCACAGCAGAAGCATGGCAGTGGAGGAACTCGATTAGCAGTCGTTGAATTTTTATTTCACAGCAGAAGCATGGCAGTAGAGGAACTCGATTAGCAGTCGTTGAATTTTTTTTTCGGCAGCAGAAGCAAGGAAACATGGCAGCGGATCAACTCGATTAGCAGTTATTTTTTTCGGCACCAGAAGCAAGGAAACATGGCAGCGGATCAACTCGATTAGCAGTTATTTTTTTCGGCAGCAGAAGCAAGGAAACATGGCAGCGGATCAACTCGATTAGCAGTTATTTTTTTCGGCAGCAGAAGCAAGGAAACATGGCAGCGGATCAACTCGATTAGCAGTTATTTTTTTCGGCAGCAGAAGCAAGGAAACATGGCAGCGGATCAACTCGATTAGCAGTTATTTTTTTTGGCAGCAGAAGCAAGGAAACATTTCAGCGGAGGAACTCGATTAGCAGTCGTTGAATTTTTTTTTTCGGCAGCAGAAGCAAGTAAACATGGCAGCAGAGGAAATCGATTAGCAGTCATTGAATTTTTATTTTTTTTAGCAGCAGAAGCAAGGAAACATGGCAGCGGATCAACTCGATTAGCAGTTATTTTTTTCGGCAGCAGAAGCAAGGAAACATGGCAGCGGAGGAACTCGATTAGCAGTCATTGAATTTTTTTGGGCAGCAGAAGCAAGTAAACATGGCAGCGGAGGAACTCGATTAGCAGTCATTGAATTTTTTTTCACAGCAGAAGCATGGAAACATGGCAGCAGAGGAACTCGATTAGCAGTCATTGAATTTTTTTTTTTTCGGCAGCAGAAGCAAGGAAACATGGCAGCGGATCAACTCGATTAGCAGTTATTTTTTTCGGCAGCAGAAGCAAGGAAACATGGCAGCGGAGGAACTCGATTAGCAGTCATTGAATTTTTATTTCACAGCAGAAGCATGGCAGTGGAGGAACTGGATTAGCAGTCGTTGAATTTTTATTTCACAGCAGAAGCATGGCAGTGGAGGAACTCGATTAGCAGTCATTGAATTTTTATTTCACAGCAGAAGCATGGCAGTGGAGGAACTCGATTAGCAGTCGTTGAATTTTTTTTTTCGGCAGCAGAAGCAAGGAAACATGGCAGCGGATCAACTCGATTAGCAGTTATTTTTTTCGGCAGCAGAAGCAAGGAAACATGGCAGCGGATCAACTCGATTAGCAGTTATTTTTTTCGGCAGCAGAAGCAAGGAAACATGGCAGCGGAGGAACTCGATTAGCAGTCATTGAATTTTTATTTCACAGCAGAAGCATGGCAGTGGAGGAACTCGATTAGCAGTCGTTGAATTTTTATTTCACAGCAGAAGCATGGCAGTAGAGGAACTCGATTAGCAGTCGTTGAATTTTTTTTTCGGCAGCAGAAGCAAGGAAACATGGCAGCGGATCAACTCGATTAGCAGTTATTTTTTTCGGCAGCAGAAGCAAGGAAACATCGCAGCGGAGGAACTCGATTAGCAGTCATTGAATTTTTATTTCACAGCAGAAGCATGGCAGTGGAGGAACTCGATTAGCAGTCGTTGAATTTTTATTTCACAGCAGAAGCATGGCAGTAGAGGAACTCGATTAGCAGTCGTTGAATTTTTTTTTCGGCAGCAGAAGCAAGGAAACATGGCAGCGGATCAACTCGATTAGCAGTTATTTTTTTCGGCACCAGAAGCAAGGAAACATGTCAGCGGATCAACTCGATTAGCAGTTATTTTTTTTGGCAGCAGAAGCAAGGAAACATGGCAGCGGAGGAACTCGATTAGCAGTCATTGAATTTTTATTTCACAGCAGAAGCATGGCAGTGGAGGAACTCGATTAGCAGTCGTTGAATTTTTATTTCACAGCAGAAGCATGGCAGTGGGGGAACTCGATTAGCAGTCGTTGAATTTTTTTTTTCGGCAGCAGAAGCAAGGAAACATGGCAGCGGATCAACTCGATTAGCAGTTATTTTTTTCGGCAGCAGAAGCAAGGAAACATGGCAGCGGATCAACTCGATTAGCAGTTATTTTTTTCGGCAGCAGAAGCAAGGAAACATGGCAGCGGATCAACTCGATTAGCAGTTATTTTTTTCGGCAGCAGAAGCAAGGAAACATGGCAGCGGATCAACTCGATTAGCAGTTATTTTTTTCGGCAGCAGAAGCAAGGAAACATGGCAGCGGATCAACTCGATTAGCAGTTATTTTTTTCGGCAGCAGAAGCAAGGAAACATGGCAGCGGAGGAACTCGATTAGCAGTCATTGAATTTTTATTTCACAGCAGAAGCATGGCAGTGGAGGAACTCGATTAGCAGTCGTTGAATTTTTATTTCACAGCAGAAGCATGGCAGTGGAGGAACTCGATTAGCAGTCGTTGAATTTTTTTTTTTCGGCAGCAGAAGCATGGTAGTGAAGGAACTCGATTAGCAGTCGTTGAATTTTTTTTTCGGTAGCAGAAGCAAGGAAACATTTCAGCGGAGGAACTCGATTAGCAGTCGTTGAATTTTTTTTTCGGCAGCAGAAGCAAGGAAACATGGCAGCGGATCAACTCGATTAGCAGTTATTTTTTTCGGCAGCAGAAGCAAGGAAACATGGCAGCAGAGGAACTCGATTAGCAGTCATTGAATTTTTATTTCACAGCAGAAGCATGGCAGTGGAGGAACTCGATTAGCAGTCGTTGAATTTTTTTTTCGGCAGCAGAAGCATGGCAGTGAAGGAACTCGATTAGCAGTCGTTGAATTTTTTTTTTCGGCAGCAGAAGCAAGGAAACATGGCAGCGGATCAACTCGATTAGCAGTTATTTTTTTCGGCAGCAGGAGCAAGGAAACATGGCAGCGGAGGAACTCGATTAGCAGTCATTGAATTTTTATTTCACAGCAGAAGCATGGCAGTGGAGGAACTCGATTAGCAGTCGTTGAATTTTTATTTCACAGCAGAAGCATGGCAGTGGAGGAACTCGATTAGCAGTCGTTGAATTTTTTTTTTCGGCAGCAGAAGCATGACAGTGAAGGAACTCGATTAGCAGTCGTTGAATTTTTTTCGGCAGCAGAAGCAAGGAAACATTTCAGCGGAGGAACTCGATTAGCAGTCGTTGAATTTTTTTTTTCGGCAGCAGAAGCAAGGAAACATGGCAGCGGATCAACTCGATTAGCAGTTATTTTTTTCGGCAGCAGAAGCAAGGAAACATGGCAGCGGATCAACTCGATTAGCAGTTATTTTTTTCGGCAGCAGAAGCAAGGAAACATGGCAGCGGAGGAACTCGATTAGCAGTCATTGAATTTTTATTTCACAGCAGAAGCATGGCAGTGGAGGAACTCGATTAGCAGTCGTTGAATTTTTATTTCACAGCAGAAGCATGGCAGTGGAGGAACTCGATTAGCAGTCATTGAATTTTTATTTCACAGCAGAAGCATGGCAGTGGAGGAACTCGATTAGCAGTCGAATATTTTTTTTCGGCAGCAGAAGCAAGGAAACATGGCAGCGGATCAACTCGATTAGCAGTTATTTTTTTCGGCAGCAGAAGCAAGGAAACATGGCAGCGGAAGAACTCGATTAGCAGTCATTGAATTTTTATTTCACAGCAGAAGCATGGCAGTGGAGGAACTCGATTAGCAGTCGTTGAATTTTTATTTCAAAGCAGAAGCATGGCAGTGGAGGAACTCGATTAGCAGTCGTTGAATTTTTTTTTTGGCAGCAGAAGGAAGGAAACATTTCAGCGGAGGAACTCGATTAGCAGTCGTTGAATTTTTTTTTCGGCAGCAGATGCAAGGAAACATGGCAGCGGAGGAACTCGATTAGCAGTCATTGAATTTTTATTTTTTTAGCAGTAGAAGCAAGGAAACATGGCAGCAGAGGAACTCGATTAGCAGTCATTGAATTTTTTTGGGCAGCAGAAGCAAGTAAACATGGCAGCGGAGGAACTCGATTAGCAGTCATTGAATTTTTTTTCACAGCAGAAGCATGGAAACATGGCAGCAGAGGAACTCGATTAGCAGTCATTGAATTTTTTTTTTCGGCAGCAGAAGCAAGGAAACATGGCAGCGGATCAACTCGATTAGCAGTTATTTTTTTCGGCAGCAGAAGCAAGGAAACATGGCAGCGGATCAACTCGATTAGCAGTCATTGAATTTTTATTTTTTTTAGCAGCAGAAGCAAGGAAACATGGCAGCAGAGGAACTCGATTAGCAGTCATTGAATTTTTATTTTTTTAGCAGCAGAAGCAAGGAAACATGGCAGCAGAGGAACTCGATTAGCAGTTATTTTTTTCGGCAGCAGAAGCAAGGAAACATGGCAGCGGAGGAACTCGATTAGCAGTCATTGAATTTTAATTTCACAGCAGAAGCATGGCAGTGGAGGAACTCGATTAGCAGTCGTTGAATTTTTTTTTGGCAGCAGAAGCAAGGAAACATTTCAGCGGAGGAACTCGATTAGCAGTCGTTGAATTTTTTTTTTTTTCGGTAGCAGAAGCAAGGAAACATGGCAGCGGAGGAACCCCATTAGCAGTCATTGAATTTTTATTTCACAGCAGAAGCAAGGAAACATGGCAGCGGATCAACTCGATTAGCAGTCATTGAATTTTTATTTCACAGCAGAAGCAAGGAAACATGGCAGCGGATCAACTCGATTAGCAGTCAATGAATTTTTATTTCACAGCAGAAGCAATTAAACATGGCAGCGGATCAACTCGATTAGCAGTCATTGAATTTTTATTTCACAGCAGAAGCAAGGAAACATGGCAGCGGATCAACTCGATTAGCAGTTATTTTTTTCGGCAGCAGAAGCAAGGAAACATGGCAGCGGATCAACTCGATTAGCAGTTATTTTTTTCGGCAGCAGAAGCAAGGAAACATGGCAGCGGAGGAACTCGATTAGCAGTCATTTAATTTTTATTTCACAGCAGAAGCATGGCAGTGGAGGAACTCGATTAGCAGTCGTTGAATTTTTTTTTTCGGCAGCAGAAGCAAGGAAACATGGCAGCGGATCAACTCGATTAGCAGTCATTGAATTTTTATTTCACAGCAGAAGCAAGGAAATATGGCAGTGGAGGAACTCGATTAGCAGTCATTGAATTTTTATTTCACAGCAGAAGCATGGCAGTGGAGGAACTCGATTAGCAGTCATTGAATTTTTATTTCACAGCAGAAGCATGGCAGTGGAGGAACTCGATTAGCAGTCGTTGAATTTTTTTTTTGGCAGCAGAAGCAAGGAAACATTTCAGCGGAGGAACTCGATTAGCAGTCGTTGAATTTTTTTTTTCGGCAGCAGAAGCAAGGAAACATGGCAGCGGATCAACTCGATTAGCAGTTATTTTTTTTGGCAGCAGAAGCAAGGAAACATGTTAGCGGAGGAACTCGATTAGCAGTCATTGAATTTTTTTTTCGGCAGCAGAAGCAAGGAAACATGGCAGCGGATCAACTCGATTAGCAGTCATTGAATTTTTTTTCACAGCAGAAGCATGGAATCATGGCAGCAGAGGAACTCGATTAGCAGTCATTGAATTTTTTTTTTCGGCAGCAGAAGCAAGGAAAAATGGCAGCGGATCAACTCGATTAGCAGTTATTTTTTTCGGCAGCAGAAGCAAGGAAACATGGCAGCGGAGGAACTCGATTAGCAGTCATTGAATTTTTATTTTTTTTAGCAGCAGAAGCAAGGAAACATGGCAGCAGAGGAACTCGATTAGCAGTCATTGAATTTTTATTTTTTTTAGCAGCAGAAGCAAGGAAACATGGCAGCAGAGGAACTCTATTAGCAGTTATTTTTTTCGGCAGCAGAAGCAAGGAAACATGACAGCGGATACACTCGATTAGCAGTAATTTTTTCGGCAGCAGAAGCAAGGAAACATGGCAGCGTATCAACTCGATTAGCAGTTATTTTTTTCGGCAGCAGAAGCAAGGAAACATGGCAGCGGAGGAACTCGATTAGCAGTTATTTTTTTCGGCAGCAGAAGCAAGGAAACATGGCAGCGGAGGAACTCGATTAGCAGTCATTGAATTTTAATTTCACAGCAGAAGCATGGCAGTGGAGGAACTCGATTAGCAGTCGTTGAATTTTTATTTCACAGCAGAAGCATGGCAGTGGAGGAACTCGATTAGCAGTCATTGAATTTTTATTTCACAGCAGAAGCAAGGAAACATGGCAGCGGATCAACTCGATTAGCAGTCATTGAATTATTTCACAGCAGAAGCAAGGAAACATGGCAGCGGATCAACTCGATTAGCAGTCATTGAATTTTTATTTCACAGCAGAAGCAAGGAAACATGGCAGCGGATCAACTCGATTAGCAGTCATTGAATTTTTATTTCACAGCAGAAGCAAGGAAACATGGCAGCGGATCAACTCGATTAGCAGTCATTGAATTTTTATTTCACAGCAGAAGCAAGGAAACATGGCAGCGGATCAATTCGATTAGCAGTCATTGAATTTTTATTTCACAGCAGAAGCAAGGAAACATGGCAGCGGATCAACTCGATTAGCAGTCATTGAATTTTTATTTCACAGCAGAAGCAAGGAAACATGGCAGCGGATCAATTCGATTAGCAGTCATTGAATTTTTATTTCACAGCAGAAGCAAGGAAACATGGCAGCGGATCAACTCGATTAGCAGTCATTGAATTTTTATTTCACAGCAGAAGCAAGGAAACATGGCAGCGGATCAACTCAATTAGCAGTCATTGAATTTTTATTTCACAGCAGAAGCAAGGAAACATGGCAGCGGATCAACTCGATTAGCAGTCATTGAATTTTTATTTCACAGCAGAAGCAAGGAAACATGGCAGTAGAGGAACTCGATTAGCAGTCATTGATTTTTTTTATCAGCAGGCTCCTCTTCAGAAAAGGAGTGAGATCGTAGAAAAACATTTCGGCGATAGGAGAACATTTTTTTTTTCTGGCAGCACAGGAATTCTTTTCTGAGGCAGCAAATAAACATGGAAGTTTAGCATACGAAAAAACTGTCCATTAATTTTTAATAATATAAGTTTACTACAGCAGTTCCACATGGCTCCTCTTTAAGATAAGCCTTCAGATTAGCTAATAATTCTGAAAAATTTGAATAGAAGGAAATTGTAAGATATGTTTCTTTCTCTCTTTCTATTTGTGATAAAAAGATAACTGCTCCACAAACGCCACAGGGAAAAAAGATAACTGCTCCACAAACGCCACAAAAAGATAACTGCTCCACAAACGCCACAAAAAGATAACTGCTCCACAAACGCCACAAAAAGATAACTGCTCCACAAACGCCACAAAAAGATAACTGCTCCACAAACGCCACAAAAAGATAACTGCTCCACAAACGCCACAAAAAGATAACTGCTCCACAAACGCCACAAAAAGATAACTGCTCCACAAACGCCACAAAAAGATAACTGCTCCACAAACGCCACAAAAAGATAACTGCTCCACAAAGACCCCAAAAAGATAACTGCTCCACAAAGACCCCAAAAAGATAACTGCTCCACAAAGACCCCAAAAAGATAACTGCTCCACAAAGACCCCAAAAAGATAACTGCTCCACAAAGACCACAAAAAGATAACTGCTCCACAAAGACCACAAAAAGATAACTGCTCCACAAAGACCACAAAAAGATAATTGTTTGTTCAAATGATTTTTCTCCATTAAAGGCATATTCAGAGAAATAACTCAATGAATTAGAATTTCTAAGTCTTTAGTAGTGACAGAATTGAAGGAAGGTATTTCGAGGCAAAATAATTTCAATTGAGACAATAAGGAAAAAATAAATTTTCAAAACTGGTGCATTTTCAAGATTTTCAAATAATGCAATCAATATAAATATAGTTTAAAAAAGGGCTTTCACTACATTTAGATGTATTTTGACTGCAATTTTATTATGAAGTAGAAAAAAAGATTCTGTATATGTTGTACTTTGAATTTAAAGTATTGTTCGAAGTAATTGCATATCAAAGAATCAAGTTTCTGGTTTGCTCAATTGAGTCAACTTGAAACTTTCATAATTTATATCTTTTCGATTTATTATTTTTAAATTCGCACCACTTTGACCGGAGCTCTTAACGCTGCCTATTTTAAAGTTCTGATGATATCTTCAAGAAAAAGGATAAAATTCTGAATTATGTATATTAAATTTTTTTTTGTAGTTCCACCACTGTTTGCCGTTAATGACGCCGAATTATTTAGTACCAGACTTCAATAAAATTTTATATCTTTCGAAAGCAGCACCACTGTTTTAATTGAATTTTTTTAAAATCTAATTTATTAATAATTGCACCACAAATTTTATATCCTTGTCCATTACAGTTTTCCTCCGTTCGAAAGCCGCCAGTCTTCGAGCATGCGCAAAAATCGTTTTCATTAACTCAAAATTATCATTGTCGAGCTCCGGCCAGTCGAAAATGTCAAGGCCTCTCTGGATTAAGAAGTCTGGATAATTTTTTTCGCCTAGGAATTGCCCCACAACGCGCCTAAATAATGCCACAGGTATTTCTGGTGCTGCTCGGTTCCTTGTTACTTCGTTCCAGAGAGTATTCAGGTCACTAATTATGGCGTTTATAATGTTTAAATCCTCCTCGTCGAGTGTCAGTGGGGAACTTGGCCTCTTTTTGTTTTTGAAATGCCTGATTGGTCCGGCTACCTGTGGTCTCGGTACTAGCGGATCGACAAATGGTGCTGGCGGCTGTACCTGTGCTGCTTGTTGGACCTGTTGTGGTGCTTGGACAGGTGGAGCTGGCCTGTCCTGTGGGGCATCGGCTATTTCGTCTATTTCTGCTGCCTCTGGGGCTGGTTCGTCCTGTGGCGCATCGGCAACGTTATTATTTTCAGCTTCATCGAAGTCTGCCTCGTTCGTTTGCGTCGATTCCTCTTTCTGCAAAAGGACATTTTAAATTATAGCATTTCAAAAATATGCAATCATAGTGGTACAAATATATAGACAGAAATTGCAAAACATTTCAAACAGATAAAAGGGGGAAGAAATATATTCAAATAGATTTATTAACAAATTTTCTTTAATTTACACATTCCGATTCAACGTTGATACAGAAATATTCTAGAAATGGATGCAATAACTTCTGATGAATGAATCCAACTTTAGTTTTATTTGTGTTGCTACAGATTTGCTCAAACGCCCTCTTTCGCTTTTCTCCAGGCACATGTTCTGCGAAATGATTAGGCGTTAGATACTAATACTAAAGCTCCCTTCAAATGAACTTGTATTAATTTGAAGACTGACATACCATTTTCCTACTTATAAATAAGGAAAAAAAACAAAAAAAAAACAGCCAAATCAAATGAACAAAAATCACAAAACCGGTCTGGTCGCTGACAATAACTGCATTTCACCAACTTTCCCGCTTAATATAATATGCCGTTCAAAAATCACTGAATGTTAGATGATTTGAAGACAACTACTATTTGGTAGGTTCTGTCTTATCTATTTTCTGTTTTTAAATAAATTATTCTTCATTGTATTTTCTCATGGCCCGTAGTAAAAATTGACAAAAATTTTGTTACATTCAAGAAAAGTAGCTTAATGTAAATTAAAATCTCATTCAAGATGCATTTTGTAAATTTCATTTTTTAATATTGCTTTGTTTATTTCACTTATAATTTCCAGAATATTATAGAGAAAAATTCGTTTCAGCAGTGTAAGGGAAACCTGAACTTTGATGATAGAAGTGACACCAGAATAATAAAAACTTAAAAACCGAAACTATTCTAAAGTTGTTCAACCATTAAAATGAAAAGGTTGGATTTCTATCAAGTATTGATGATTCGATGAAAACTGAATTCGCTGTTTAGCTACAATTCAAAGCGAATATAAAAATTTCTGAATAATTATATTTCGTGATCAAATTTAAAGATATTCTTTGAATTTTCAGAATTTCTTAAGGTATTTCTTCTATACAACAACCTTAAAAATAATGAAAGAAAATGTAAAATAAAATACCTTTAAAGCCTCCCTGGCCCTTAATCTTTCCAATAAGTCTCCTTTAATCTGTTAAAAATAGAAAAGAAACTGTTAAAAACAAATATTTTTTATGAAACAAGTTAATATATTACATAATATGACTCCATTTTTAAATATTGACTAGTGCTTAGAATGATATTCAGCGGATGATTAAGGTCAAAGTTATGCAAAGAATAATCCCATTCAGGAACACGTTTCAAAGTGTTTGCATATTTTCTTAAAAAATTTTGTATAGTAATATTCATTACCAAATTAATGATAAAAATCAATTTAAATGTGCAGGTGGCTATCAGAATAATAAAAAAAGACCTGTGAATAAAAGTGACATTTAAGAATTCGCTTCCTAAACATTAAAATATCATCCTGGGAAATTCTTAATATAAAAGAATATAATTATGGTAATGCGAGTTAGTTTTAATGGAGTTTTATACGTCACGGATTTATCAAGAGCAAAATGTCTGCCCTCAGATTTACAAAGAGACCGCATTGTGACATTCCGATTACTTGGAGCGCCTGCGATCGAAGCATTTCAGCTTTTAGATGCCCTCACTCTAGAAACGCCTAAAGTAATGACTAGGGATTGCAATACCGGTATACCGGGATACCGAATACCGGTATTTTGAGCCATTTGTACAATTTCGTAATACCGGTATTCAAAAGTTTAAATACCGGTTTTTCGGTATTTACTAGAATTTTTTAAAATTGTCTCCACTATATGTTCAGAGAGCGCCAACATAGCAAAATAGTATACGTTTTTGTTTTTATGTCTCCCTAACGGACGAAATTAATTAGCCAATTAATGGCTTAAATCTAAATTAGCGAAACATGGATTTTCCCTGAAAGAAAATTTTGTATCCATAACGACTGATGGGGCAACAATTATGAAAAAAGTTGGAAAGTTGATTGGTGCAAATCAGCAATTGTGCTATACACATGGAATTCAATTAGGAGTAATAGATGTATTATACCAAAAAAAAAAATAAAGAACAGAAGAATCCAAATACTGTGGATATAGAAATTTCGGATTCCAACTTTGAAAAGAGTAAGAGTGACAGTGATATTGACAATGAAGATAAGGACAATGTAATTCTTGAAGAAGATATTGCTAATGAGGATGAAATATTAACCTATCAAGAATTGCTTCCTATAATTTATAAAGTTCCAGAAATTGTTAAGATATTTAAACTTTCCCCTACAAAAAAGGCCATATTAAAAAATATATACTGACTGAAAATAAAATAGAATATATATTAATATTAGATTCTAAAACACATTGGAACAGTTTACTCCTAATGATGGAACGATTTTTGAAACTGAGAAATCCAATCCAAAAAACAATAATCGACTTAAACCTGTAAATTAATTTTTCAGATAGTGAATTCGACTTAATATCCAGAACTGTATTAGCTCTATTTCCAATAAAACTGACTATTGAAGCATTATGTCAGAGAGATTCTAATTTATTAACAGTTAATGCAACAATAAATTTCATGTTGCAGTCACTGAAAGAACAGTACACATCACTATCTGAAGAATTATATATTACATTGAAAAATCACACAGAAGATAGGCATACCGAAATAGAAAATGTCTTATAGTATTTACATAATTCTAATGATTTTAAAAATGAAAAAGAAGAAAAGAATCAATTTATTTTATTTGAAGATGAGGGATTTAGAGGTAAATACTTGCAAAAGTATATTGCGCATTGCTAACAGTACCACCAACTAGCGTAGATGCCGAAAGAGCGTTTTCGACAGCTGGTCATTTTTACACAAAATTACTTTTCAGGCTGAATGACAGTACAATTGATGCATTATGTTTTTTAAGATCACATTTCAAAAATTTGTAATAGAATCACAGACTGAATAGTGATATTTACAATTTTTTTGTGATTTAAAGATATTTCTTTACTTTTTTTGTGATTATATACTGTTATAATTTATAAGTTATAAATTATTTTTTGTGACATTTACACTCTATAATAAAACTGGCAAATAAAACAAAGAAACACCTGTGTTTTCTTTCTTTTTCTAAAATTTCTAATACCGGTATTAAAACCGGTATCCCGGTATTAAGATTTAAAAAATACCGAATACCGGTATTGAAATTTTGGTCCGGTATTGCAATCCCTAGTAATGACATTGTACACACAGTGAGGGCAGACTAACTCTGCTAAGTAAAATAGTAGATACAGAGAGATGCTGAGTGAAATACATCGACTGGTATTAAAGCGGATTGCAATATTGTAATGTCTAAAAAGAAAACGGCGGCCAAATTGAACTGCAGAGTTCAATCAGCTTCTGGATTCTCCATTTCAATGATAGAAGGGACCGTCATTAACAAAACATCTACTGCACAGTAGTAATTCCCAAGTTACTTGCCACGGATGTTAAATCCTGACCTATTGAAGACAGACGTCAGACGAATCATTTTCCACCCAACATGGCAGGTACACTTTCTCAAGCTTCATCCCCCTGTCAAGCTGGATATCTCTAATGATAAAGATGACAATATCGCGGTTTTTTGTCCCAATCATAACCCTGAAGGGAGGGAAAGTTTCAGTATACATTCTATGGTCTATTTCAGAGCGTTCAGTCCTATATCGATATTCTCCACAGGTAACTCTCCCGGAGCATTCACATTGTCGCCATGAAGAATCGCACCATATTCATCTAATTGCTATTCAACACTTTCGTAAGTAGATTCTCAGATGAATTTCAATTGTATTACTTGACAAAGATGGTCTACGCTTTATTCATATAGATTCTTGTATTCAATCGTGGCGTTTCATCTTGTATCACAGTTTGGTATAATTAGCACCTCATTCTACGTTGCGCGGATCGCGCTTTCAATTTTGAACCATAACTGGATGACGTCATAATAGTCGATTTTAGCCAACTGCATTATGGTGTACTGGGGTGTCTAAAATCGCAAATTCGTTTCATATCAGTTTGGATTGGGCATGTTTGAAAGTTCATTTTCTAAAAACCAGAGCTTCTAATCGTCAGCGTCTAATTTTTGAAAAAACTCGCTTCTTTTGACAGCGATGCTCGATTGATAAAATTATTCATTTTGTTTTCCACATGCTCCTTTGATCTTCATATGAATGACAATGAAGCTTCAACATTTTTTTTTTTTAACTGTCTACATTTTTTGCTAACGTTTCGATATTACATTTTGCTCAAAAAAATTGTTTCTTATTCGCAATCTAATACTTAAACTAGTTTTGAATGTTGCTAAATTTAAGTTAAAACCATAGTATATAGGTTCTAAAAAGGTCCTTTGTATATTGGATGATTCATTCCGAAGAAGGGATTTGGTGTTTATTGTTACCATAGTATATGAACCTGACGAACGTTATTAATCTTTTCCACACTCGGAAAAGTAATTCTATGAATTATTCAGTTATTTCATGGACTTGTTTATTACTCAAAAAATACACACAATTGTTTTAAGTTGAGTTTCTCAGAATAATTAATATACATCTTTTAGCATCTTTTTATTTTAAATAATTAAAATTTTAAATATAAATAAAAAATGTCAAAATGATGCACCGTCTTGAATGGTGACTAAATGAAGACATCCGAGTGCAAAGGGTTAATAAAGCTTTTTGTATTATTATTTTGCAAGATCAGATGCAAGAAATACACTTACTGCCCTCTCGGCTTCGAGAAGACTTTCCAATTCTATTAACTGCCGCTGCAACTCTGTGCGATCGTCTGCCGCTTCTCGTAGGGCCAGTCGTGCTGCTTCCAGTTCCCGTTTATTTTTTTCATTTTCTTCCCTCAGCTTTAGGAAGACCTGAAAAGAAATAATTTTTTTTTAGAGACCGTTAAAATATCTTAGACATACAAGGTGAAGTATTGTACACAATATCTTGCCATTCTCGTTTTGCTTTACTTTTGTCGTATTCCAATCCTCCTCAAGTATTGTAACTACACGTCATTATAAAGAATACAAGGAATAAAACGTTTTATAAAATGTATTCATAACTCATGAAAGGTATCAAAACATGCACTGAAGGGTAATTGTCAGAACGTTGACGTAGGTATGTATTATATTTAAGAAAACTATTCAAAAGCAGCATTATTGTCTTACAGTAATTCAAAAAATTCTGTAATACAGAAAATTTCTTAAACCAACGTTAAATTGTTTCAACTTTCTTTTGAAAACTTGCAGTTCATATCCTTGTATAAAGCGACATGACGATTATTTAACGGACTCGAGCTCTGAACCACGGAAATTTATCTTTATCCAGAAGTATCTGATTCCCGCTGTTGGGATTTTTAATTTTTTTTATGAAATCTTCAAACGTAGCTAATAAAAATGCCACAATTGGTTATGATAGTGTAATTCAAATTACCAAGGAAAAAAGAGAATAAGTAATAGGAAATAGAGCATAAATAGAATAACTAACTACGATATACAAGCCGTATTGATAAATTAAAATGCGAAATTAAATGCGAATATACATGACTTTTTAGGGAATGCGAAAGCCTGAAATTTGTTTCTCCTTGTAGTAAAATTGAGTTCAAAAAGTTAAAGTTGGCAGATGATTTATCATAAAATACAACTTTTCAACCATCATTCTTTCTTATAGCAAACTAGCTGGTTCCCGATGCGCTGCTGCCGTTCAAGAAATAATTTTGGAAGTATCATTTGAAATTTGAAATAGCTGTCTTGTTAATTAGGAATGCTAGAAAAAAATTTATTTTCTAATCGGCAAAGAATACAATCATTGAAATTAAATTATATAATGGCGATGCATATATAATTTTTTACTCTATTATTCAAATGCTTTAGGGTAGACAATTTTTTTTTTTTTTTTGTTCTTCCGTCTTCAGCAAAAGCAAATAAGTTTTTTGGCTATCCGATTCGATAGCATTTATCATAAACTGACCATGTGAAAAACATGGATTTCTAGGTTCAGTCCGCACACTTGAAGTGATTGACTTTGCGCCTTGTTAATGGTCATGGAGAATGCAAGTCGAATAGGGAACTGCAGTTGATTGAAATCAAAAGGCACGTCGGTGGGAATAATGGGACTGCGTGGAATAAGCACATATTTTCCATCCGACTATTCGTTAAGAATAGTTGCCTCGATGGCATTCAGCATCAGTTGCTTTACAGCGAGTCTTCCATTATATAATCGGGGTGGAATAATGTTCCAAAAGAGAATAATTGGCACACCGACATGGAGTGACAATTTGTGCGGTGGAACACAAGGAAGATCCAAAGAATTTAAAATCTATTGGCGACGGTAAATCTACTAAGTGACAAATGTTTTGAAGGCACATTTTTGGAGAAAGCAGTTAACACAATATAAGCTTGTATAACCAAAATATCGTCTGACGATTCATTGAATAAATAAAAATACCGATTGCTAAAAAATTTCCATTATATATAACTTTGTCAGCATTCATAATAATAATTATATTTTGAATGTGTGGGATAAACTGAATGAAAACCATCGCTCATGTGCAATCAATAATTTGGCAATATTTTATTGCAATCGGATAAATGGTGCGGCAGCACATGAAATACGAATAAACAAATATTCATTTTTATTTATTAGATTTGTGAATTCTTTTAGAATTGTAATGCTTGGTATTCTTTCAGAATTATAAAGAAATAAACTTTTTTTGTATCTTTCGTGATTCGTTTAATAGTCGTTCAGAATTCCCAAGATTAAAGTTAGAAAATGTAATTAAAATATTGATATAGTTGAAAAGTTAATTTTTTCAGAATTAAGATGCTACAAAGATTTTTTGTACTTAAATATTTTCGGAAGTTACTGCTAAGAATGTTAAAATTTTTTAATTAGAATTTCAAACCACAGGTTGGTCTCCTAAAACATTCTCGCACACACTCTAATGAAGCTGTTAACCTCAGAGAATGACTTGCATGGTATTTGAGAATAGCTACGAATTATTAACCTAGATAGAATTTAGCATTTCTAATGAATCTATTGTGTCTCCTAGGTGAGTTAATTGGAGAATAATCTTTGGTTAATAGATGCTGTTAATAGATTCAAAAATCTTTTATATATTAGATAGTTTTACTATGCCTATATCCTCAGCCCAGGTGGAAGGAATAAGTTGACCAAGCGTCATCGCAATCGGTTGAACGGCACGGCAGGGCAAAAGGTACGAACAAACAAAAATTCATTTTTATATATTATATAATGTAATTCTTTATAAGGATGAAAGAGTACGCTATTGCTGATAGAACTCAACTCTCTCGATTTGTCTGAATGTTCAAAGCCTTTAGAATGTTAATAAGTTATCGAAATGGCGTTTTGAAGTCAAAGTGATGGTACAACCCCCCTTCGAGATGCACGTAAAAGCTATAGAAAGAATACTGTAATGTCGTATTAAAGAGGGAGAAAAAAAAATACGTACTGAAGCTGGGACAGGAGGTGGGCCAGCTGCAAATAAAAAAAGGCAATAAGAAAAAGAATAACAAAAATCTTGAAATCGATTTTTAATACAAAACAAAAATGTATATAAATGCATTCTATGCATTCTTGGATACATACCCTCCTCTTCGGCTCCGGATTTCCCGCCCTAATTTAAAAGAAATCATATTATAGATTTTGAATAAATTGAGATAATGTAGACAAACGTAATTATATAAATATAAAAAATTGGCTGAAATAGATTACATTTTACTTTTCTTCACCGCCTTCAAATGTTAATTCATGAATGCGGGTGAAGTAATTAACAGTAAGCGTAAATCACACCTATCAATATCCAAATCTTAACACTTTACAAAAAAAAAAAAAAAAAAAATCTTTATTTAACAGGATCCATCCGTTTCTACAGATTCTCATTCGAGAAAAACGAGAGTTTATAGATTGAAATAACTCGGATAGTGGCACTTGATTAGTGTATTTAATAGGTTAACTGACTTTTTTTTAAAGAATCCGTGTTTGGATAAATTTGTATCCACAAGCGCATGTGCATGGCTAAGACGTCTAAATAGGAGAACGTGGTTAAGATTCAAGACCTCATTTTCTTACAAATTACGAATGCATTTATTAAATAGCATTAAAAGGCGTTTGAATGCACCTCAAAGTCCGGATGTTCGTTGTTTCGAATCCCACTGATTCTTATACCATGTAGTTTGTCTCATTAATGCCTTAATGAACGCAGTAAGCAAGGGTGCATGGGTATGGTATGGTTTAGATTTTTCGGCACAAGGTCCAATTTAGGACAAGCCGCGCCATTCACAAGGATTTTCAAACAGTTCCATTGCAAGGGTACATGGGAATCCCAGTTAGCAGTTTTGCTTCAGTACAAATGTTTGAATATCTGCTTTGGTTTAGTAGCGCATAAGCAACATTTGGCCATGCTGCTCAAAAGATTTGTCTCTCAAGACGCAAAGTAAATTCTTGAAGGAAGCGTGCATTTTAATCTTTCATATTCCATTTGAATAAGATTATGGGTGATCCGCTTTCAAGTCTTTGAAGGAGCTCATGCCCACAGTTGTTATTAAGTCGTGATTTTACAAGATTAAACGGTGATATAATTTTGGGCAGAAGTATTAAGGCAAGATCAATACAATAAAATTATATTTCACACGAATTATAATAAATTCACAATAAGAAAAAAATGTAACAAGTTCAAAAAAGAAAAATTCGATATCGCTTTGTTGAGGCTGTTTATCGCAAGCAAATATTTTTCTCCTACATCAGGACATTCTAAGGATTTTAAAATCTATTCGACATTAATTTGGGTCGGGAAAACTTTGAAATCATGGATTTAAAATTTTGTCTCAATGTCCTCCAATGATACAATTTTGCTTAATAAATTTCTCATCAAGTTTTTCTACCTTTGTCAAATGTATTGAATCAGGTTGATCACTTCTACACAAAGTATATCTTAAAAGGCACAACTTCTACGAAATTCAGAACTGAAAATGCTACCATTTGATCTGCATTTTCATTAGGTAAACTCATGATAAATACCGAGCTTACAAATTATATCAAATTAATGGGAACAAACTGCATTTTGAAAGTGGCTTTAAAATTGAAAAAACTTTGAATAAATTTTCAATAAAATTGAATTTTTAATAACTTTGGTTAAATTATATAATAGCAAATTTTAATTCTAAGACCACTTTAGATTTATAAGAATATTTTATGGAGCAAATATTTGATTTCATAAATCAATATTAATAGTCATTAATAATTCCATTAAAAAATTAAGTTTATTGACAACATAATTTATTTTGTGCATTCAAGGTAATATTGAATAATTTTGGATTAACATTTATAGGTTTAAGTAGCTTAATAGCATACATTCGTCATCTAACTTTGCACTTGCAAATAAGCAATCTACACACAAAGAACAAAAAATAATTTAACTTACCTTTGACTGGGGGGCATCACCTTCCTTAGCTTTCTGAAATGAAAAATAAAATTATCCTTTCTTTAATAATATGAGCAAATAATAAAATTTTGTTTGTAATCAAAAAATGAGGCGTCCTAACATATTTTCAAGCAAATATAATGGCAAACACAATCCGGTTTTTGTATTATAAATCTAACCATTTGATAAACAGATAAGTTCTGAATACAGAATTGTAATTACAAAATGATTGACTATTTTAATTATTATTCCCTTAAATATCCCATTTTTTTCATCCATCAAATGCTACTCTCACAGAATTGCTGGGAGAGACCTTTTACCATATATTTAACCTCAACAATTTCCATTTTTATTATTATTTTAAAACAAGGCTGTCATATTTCGTTTTAATCTCTTTTAGCTATTTTATATTAGTTTACACATAAGCATACTTAATTTTATACAAAGTTCCAAACATCAACAAAGCTCTACTTTTTACCATAAGGATGGCGCAGTATGGACAGGAATGGCCCTTGTGCCAAAAAACCGAAATTAACCAACCAACCGACACATGAATCAAACATTAAGGATTTCAAACTGAAATTGAAATAATTCTAAGAATGCTATAATTTAATACAAAGATTACGCATAATCCATAAATAAATAATTTTTAAATTCATAAATGAATCACCAGGATTGCACATTCTCAATGCGAACAATGTCATAATAAGGTAATAAAACACGAAAAAGATGCAGTGTCCAATTTCCACACGAGACTTAAAACCATTGTAATCATCGAAAAGTCATCGCCTTCTCTTAGAAAATTAAATTCTCTTAGACTAGATTTAGAAACGGAATGGATGGAACGAACTTTCAATTATAAATAATTCCGATTAAAAATACCAGATAAACTAAAGAATTTTTTTTTAATCACAAATGAAGATTTTTTCAAAGACCCAGATCCAGATATTTTGTCAACAATGACCAAAAACCAAATTCGCCTTCAAGCACAAGAAATTGCATTAGAATTTTAGCAAAAGTCAACTGATATTACTAAAATTTCACCAGAATGTTTAAAATCCTCATGCTAACTATTCATTCCAATCAAGATGGAAAGGAAGGTTATTTGGGCATGGAACTACGAAATGAATCTAAAAATATCATTATTCTGTTTTAGACATTTTAGAGAAGAATGCTCCTGAACTTGAATTGGAGGTTTTATTTTCCTATCATATACTTATTTTTATCCTATTTTTATTTGATTGCAACCTTCCAACTGAATTCAATTTCCTTAAATATCAAAATTACATACAGAAAATTTTAGCCGAATTAAAGAGGCTATTAATTGACAGCTGGATGAGACAAACGCAGCTGGGTGTTCGGGGGTTGGCATCTGAATTGTAGGTCCCCATAGGGCAATTTTGAGTATTCCCGATCATTGCAAGCTGTTTATTAAATTTAATGGAGAGGAGGATATTGTAGTGATAAAAGGTGTAATGAAAGTAGTGCTTTGAGCAAAGTAACTTCTTCAGTAGTCGTATTTGGATGTCCAAAAAATGAAGAGTAACTTAACACCCAGAATAACCCAGAAATAAGCAAACGCCATCCACTAATATTCCAAATTATATCAGGGCATGGGAGATTTCCCGCGTGTTTCCAGAGATTTGGAAGAATGCAGGAAAACGCATCTGTAGGGGAATCGGTACCATTTACCATTATTTTAACGAATAGAAGTTTCCGAACTAAGAATCTAAAAACAGAAAATTATGACTTAAACTCAGTACCAGGAAACCTTAAAATACTGAAACGCGTGATGTTTAAAATTGGCAGTTTTTTGCCGATAATTCAAAGTTTAAAATTGTTTCCCATTCTTCTGTTGTGGGATTGGAGGAATACAGAGACATTTTGAAAAGGTTCTCAAATTTTTGACGTTCTTGTTGTGAAAGTGCTGTTGGAAAGTACCCGATCGAAAGAGTTGTTTCACTGCATATTTTTTAAGCGGGGCTTCACAGGTTATGAAGTGGATTTTTCCTTCCGGAAAAGAACATCTCCAAAGGAAAAAGATTTCACCATAAGACGCGTCTAATAGCGAGTATGTGGATAAAAGGATTGCATGGTTATTTTCCACGTTTCTATAATTGATGGAACCTACAGGAAACCTCGAAATATCCAAATCACGATGAGCCCCAACCATGTTCAAGAATTAAAGAAAACAATACGAACTGAAAAACTTGAAGGGATTTTTTTTTAAATGCGATATCCAATAATGGAAATTTTTACGAATGAACTTGATTTAATATTCATATTTATGGAATTTTGCTAATTTAATATTCGTCGATATTGTATTCTGAAATTAGTAATAAATGGCATGTGAATGAAATTTGTTATACGACTTGTTTGCAAAATGATTTAGAATTTTCATATAAATCATTTTTTAAAAAACCCAAAAAAACAACACCCAATTCCAATAGACTCAGATCAGTAAATTTTTATTATTTTACAGCTTTTCAATATAAATATCATCTTGCAATGAAAGTCGTAAGAGTTCCATTTTAACTTTGAGAAAAATTCCAAAATTCAATACCCTCACAGTCTCCAAGACCCGTTCCGACAACTCAGAAACCAAACTCATACTGGTAACTCCTCGATTAAAATCCCTGTAAACCAATGATCAATAACTCCCGAGTTATCGCATTTACGTGACTATGGAAGTACAGTCCAATGAACGATCCATCTCTTTACGACTTTGGTTCCAGATTTGGCATTTATCGATCATTTAGATTTTAAAATCTGTGCCAAATTTTATTCATTTATGTTTCTTCATTTTGTAATTATTGAATGAACATATTTGGACATCCGGGCAGATACTAAGATTTGAACATTTACATTGTAAGCTCTATATAGCCTTTTACCTTTAGATTTTCTCGCATTATTGTGTTGACTTATACTTCAATATGCAGGCTTCCTTTGAATACATTTTGTTCAAAATATAGTAGGTTTCTCCAAATCTTAATAACAGGTAGTTGATGGAAGACTTATATTTGTGTATACTATAAAAATACTTTAATAATTTATAATATTGTAATTATAAACATGTCATGGCAATAACTTGTTCATCGTTAATGCAAAAACCTTTTATACATAGTGCAGTTATTAGACTTCAATTTTATCCGCAAATTGTACTTGCAAAGCGATTTTTGCAAAAATAGATTTTCACTAGAATAGAGCCGCGAACTTCAAAGAACTTCGAATGAGAACATACTTTAGATACTTTACGAACAAATACAAGACTAAAGGATACTTTTAAGCCTGTCTTATCCATTCGAATCCATTTTCTTATAAATACAATTTCAGTTCGAAGGCGATTCTTCTATTTGTTGTTATGCATAAAATATGGTAAACATTTTCAAAAAGTGTAGGATCTTTTTAGAGAGATGTGCTCTTGTCTAGATCATCATTTATAGACACAAGGCACATCATAGAAATTGGGAAACCAAAACAATGTACTTACCTTTTCTGAAAGCATCCTTTCATATTGTTGCGCCCTGGACTTGACGCTGGAAGGTTTCGGGCCGGTATGCTCCTCCTCCTCACGACTCCTCTTTCTGGAGGGTCCTAAAAGAATTAAAGAATTGTATGAAAAATTAAATATGCCAGGATAATTTATATTAAATAGTTCATTTAAGATAGAAGCACGATAATTAATTTTAATATCAAAAAGCTTTCTCACATTTATATTTAATTTAGTGTTTATTACATTCATTTTAACACTTACCAAAAATTGCACCTCTTAATGTATTCGAATATTTATTATCATAAAAAGATTTTAAAAAACATTTTCAGTACATTTACTTTTTTCCCTACACAGTACGCATCCCTATTCGTTGGGAATCGTCACGATTTTAAGTGCAGAGGATTCTACTGATGTTAAAGTATGGAGAAGTCAATGCGGATTTCTCCACATCGGTTTATATGGATTGCATTTTTTAGCACCACAATTTTAAAATTTTATAATTTTGGACTATATTTTTTACAGAGTTTTGATATTAATGATAATCGTGGATGGTTGATAAAAATCCAGTATAAATGAAGCAAGTGATCGAAACTGCATTGAGCCTTATGTTTGAAGTATACAGAGAGTTGACCTCGTGAGTTACAAAAATGGCCGATGATGAGGGTTATATCAGAGCTGACTGAGTTCATGAAATTTTTTCTTTCTCGTAACACGTGCATTGATTTCAAAGCAACTCATTTTAAAGTAAAACCGCTCTTGGAAAGCATGAAGAGTTTGAAATTTGTATGATTTTAACTAAGCATCTCGTATCGCATATTGGACAGATAGTGCCTGAACATTATGTACATTATGTTAAAATGTATTAGCTGTTCATACGGAAGTGCAAGATTTTTCTGTTCATACAAAATGATTTTTTTTTTCTTAGAGCTTTGACTTTATTTTGCATCATATTTGAAGGATACGAGAGGGTCTCGGCTTCCAAAGCCTGAAATCCGAGGATGAAACAGAATGTCTAGAAAGAATGCATTCCGACTCGTTCTCGCAATGAATGTCGTTGACGAACTTGACAGCAAGATCATGTTCTTCTTGATTTGTTTTCTCGTTAATTTTTTAATCAAACATTTTTAGTTTGGGGGAAGGTTAAATAAATATATACAAAATGCTAAATATGAAATACACACTTCGGAGAATCAAAAGATGAGATTTGGGATTGTACGCATAAAATCGCACTTAAACGATGCGGATGCATGAATATTTTGGAGAGATTAACTTGAAAATCCAGAATTATACATCTTGAAAAAACATAAATAAATTGAATAGAAAAGAACCTTACCAGCTGCCTCATGTTCTGGGCTCTGTCTTTTACTCATCTGAAAAGGGAAATAAACAAAATTTAATTGTCATGACGTATCTGCATTCCCTTTAGAGAAAATTTCGTTAAATCTGTTTCCAGAGATTAATAAATATAACATATTTTAAATATTACTTAATAAATGAGATTTAAATCTGTTTCAGTTATATTCCACATTCTATTCTTGAGATCTGGCGTGACCGCTGGTGTGGAAGCAAAAGTTAATTTAACCGACGATTAATAAATGATTAAGCTTCTAAAATATTAAAATATTGTATTATCATCCAAAACATGTACGCTTCCGAATTCCAATCTTTTTGCAAAAGATAGATTCACGGTCCAACAATCTAATTGCACAAAGCAAAGTTTTAATAAAGTTTATCTAACTTTTGCTAGTTACACAAAAATTAATAATGAACTTCACACTATTTCTTGCATTGCCTCGGCACTCGATATTCCCTACCAACAGCATATGGGCCCAAACGAAGTCCAATTCTGCTCATATTTAAATGCAAAATTCTATTAAGTTAGAATGCCTGAATTTTACAATCCTGATCAGCCAAGTTTTAAAACTCACGCGAAAATCGACACAAGATGTTTCTCAGCAAGGAAAATAGTTTTCAAAATGAAAAATAAGTCTGTTAGTTTCATAATTACCGACATACACGTTGAATCAGTTTTGAAGTGAATCACTGCCGACAAAGTATCCAAACTAGATAAATTTACTTTATTTTGCCCATCCTGATATTTGAATTTGGCTCATTTGCTATAGCACAAAGGAAATAATGGCAAATCTATTTTAAATTTCAATTTTTACAAAGAAATAAAATTTATTTTTTGAGCAATATTAAGGATTTACACTTCAAAGATTCATTTTACATTCAAGCAATTAAAAATTGCTTTTTTAGTATATTTTTTTCCAATCCTTTTAACAATCACTCACGCTACATGATTGCATGAACAGTATTAACTGTTTCGCCCGTATGCCATACGTGCATCGATTTATCGTATTTTGATAGTTGTAAGCAAAAAATAAAATCTTTCATAACGATTATAACTCAATATTAAAATTACTTCGAATATATAGATAAGTCAAGTATTCAAAGGATTTCCATTTGAATCAAAATAAGAAAATAGAAGGTGTCTTCTTATTAGATAGTCGGAAAAAAATAACAGCAAGGTGGTTAAATTTTCCTATATGTGAATTTATTAGCTGAAATCCGATCATTCATAGTCGAAGAATATCAGAAATATTCTATTTTAATGATTCAGTGCTTTGCGGTTACTTAAGCCAATCCGCTGATATACGTTCCCATACAAAATGGGTCACATGGTTAAATACTACAGTTGAAGGAGGGGGGTGTAAAATTATCCCATCACACCCATTTTACAGCAGATATCACTATTGTCTAACCTTCAGAATAAAGAACATCAAAAAATCTCAAATCTTAGGTGATCCGAAAGTCGGGAATATACGAAATGTATAATTTATGTGGTTATCCAAGACTGATTTTTCCCCTATAAAAAGCAAAAGGTTGCTTTACAACATAATTCTTTCACAATTCATTTCAAATCTTCGTCTATTTTGTAAATAACTACATACAAATTTTGATGGCACTTGCTTGAATGTTATTTAACCAGAACTTGGAGACTGCATGAGAAACTCATTTCCTACTTTGCAGGAATCATGATATGTGTTAGAGTTTTGACTCCCTCCGGTGGAGAAAAGGGGAAATTCTGTTCCCCTAACCAGATGTACTCGAGACGCCGACCCGGCGACATGTACATACTCTCTCTCCCGTCTTTTGTGTTGTGATGTGTGGTAGCTTAGAAATGTCCGTGTCCATATATGTGTGAAAATAAACCTATGAAAGTTCAACTCCTGCTTCGTCATTTATGGAATTGTCATGCACTGACTGAACATCGTGGTGACCCGGACGTGATACGTTGAAATTTGGAAACTGGAATTTTTTTGGAAAGCACGGCAATTTGGAGGAAGCGCAGTGAGGAGCTGAAACCAGAGGTGGGCACATTTATTATTTGTTCTAAGCTTTTTTGAATTGTTTAGTTTAAAATGGATATTAATAGATTAAAGGAAAGGATTACGTACTATTTTCACGAAACATTTAACTAAAATAAAAAATTCCTTAAACAAAGAAATTTGTAATGAATATACGGAAGAAACAAAAATTAATGAGCTTGTGAGTTTAAAAGCTCAGCTCACGGAAAAATTGAAGGATTTAATTAGCTTGGATGAGAGTATTCAATTAATTATAGATTTAAGCGAAATGGAAGGAGAAATTGAGTTATGCGAAGATTACAAAGACAAAGCAATCGAACTAACATCTAAACTAGAAAGACAAATTGAAAATTTGAGGGATATTCCACAAGCAAGGACAAACAGTCCAGTTACAAATAATGTGGAAAATGTTATCCCCTTAAGAAATCAAAGTGTTAATTTACCGAAATTAAATATACAAACTTTTGAGGGCGATTGCAGTCAATTTATAGATTTTTGGAATTCCTTTGAAGTCGCAATTCATAAAAATGATTCATTAACAAAAATTGAGAAATTTACTTATCTAAAAACGTATCTTCGTGGAATTGCCTTAAATGCTGTATCGGGATTTTCATTAACCGAGCAAAATTATGAAGCGTCGATACAGTTATTAAAAGAAAGATTTGGCCGAACAGATATAATCATATCTTCTCACATGCATAAGCTTTTATTGATTGATCCAGTAAAAACTTGCTCAAATGTAACAGGCTTAAGAAAAATGTATGATGCAATAGAAACCCAAATTAGATCGTTGCAATCATTAAATGTAGCTACAGGTACCTATAGTAACCTATTGTGCCCTGTAATATTACAAAAGCTACCCGAAGAATTAAATTTAAACTATAATCGTCACCGTAGGGCAGGTGAATTATTTGATATCACTAATTTAGTAGAATTCTTAAGAATAGAAGTAGAGTGCTGGGAAGCTTCTTTATTATTAGCAAACCCTAAAATTTCTAATGTAAAGGAGTATTCATTTAGAAGCAAACCTGATCAAGGTTACAAAAATAGATATTCTTCGCATACGAATGCATTAACGACACACGCTAATTCATTTCACCATAAATCTGAATCGAATCGTAAATTTAATCTAAAAAGAAACTATTATCCTTCTTTCGATGACAGAATGAGTAATCAAAAATGTATCTTTTGCACTGAAAAACACATGAGCCATGATTGCTCAGTAAATATTAATGAAAAGAAAAAATCGTTAATGGCTAAGGGAAAATGCTTTATATGTTTTCAGAATCACATAAGAAAATACTGCAATAGTAACTATCAATGTAAGCTCTGTGGTTCTTTTTCGCATAATTCCTTAATTTGCGAAGCACAGCAACCCGATACCGTAACTAAGAATATTTCCCCTCCAGTCGAAGAAGGGACTTCTATCGCCAAAGAAAATAATACCGCTTCTACCATGGCATCTTTCAGCACCGGACAAAATAAAAGAAAAAATAGGGTCCCTGGATCGGTTTTATTACAAACATTTTCAGCTGTGGTGACCGGACGTAGGGGGGAGTAGGATGCACCTGCGTTGCATGTTGGATTGCGGGGCCAATAAATCCTTCATCTTGAGAGGGGTGGTCGAGGAATTGGGGTTGAAAACAGTGGGCAGGGAAGTTCTAGCTATTCACACTTTCGGAAGTAAAACCGCTGAGCGTCGTGCTTACGATATAGTGGAGATTACGTTAAGGAATGTACAACACCCGACTCGGTGTGTTAAAATACAAGCGGTTGTTAATGGCTCGATTACGTCGGCGAAAATTCATACTCCATCGCAGTTTGTTAGAAACATAGCATTGGAAAAGGGAATCGAGTTAGCAGATGTTAGTACTTCTGAGAGGATTGATGTTTTGATTGGTTCGGATTATATTTCAGAGATTTTAGGCGAAAGGAATATAAGGATTAGTAAAAGATTGATTGCAGCTGATAGTATTTTCGGATATTTGCTACTGGGAAAGGAGATGGGAATTGATTGTAAGGAGATATCTGCTAACCATTTGATCGTCGAGGGTGAGGAATCGAGCTTTGATAGGGTAAAAGATTTGTGGTTATTAGAAACGATTGGGATAAATATGGATAAAGAAGAGTCTCTTTCATATAAAGAAACATTTAAATCGTTTCAACAAAATACGACGTATAAAGACAAAAGATACGAAATTCGTTTGTTATGGAAGGAGGATAATAAGGCATTACGCAGTAATTATGAAATTGCAAAGCGTCGTTTATTCGGTTTAAGCAAAACATTAGATAGAAACAAAGAATTATTTGTTAAATACGATGGCATCATTAAAGAACACTTAAGAGAAGGTATTATAGAACGAGTAGATTTGAATTTAGACAAAAATATAAACACAGGTTATTTTGTTCCACATCATGCTGTAGTGCGAGAACGGAAGGATAGTACAAAGGTTAGGATTGTCTTTGACGCATCATCAAAGGGAAAAGGCACGTTATCATTAAACGATTGTTTAGAGAGCAGACCGAACTTAAATCCTGATTTACTTGAAATCTTGTTACGGTTTAGGTTAAACAAAACTGCATTTAGTGCAGATATTCAGCGCGCCTTTTTAGAAGTAGGAATAGCCGAGGAAGATAGGCAGTTTTTAAAATTCTTATGGATAAAAGAGGATTGTCCTAATCCCGGTTTCAGCCCTCACAATATCGAAACATTCCAATATAAAAGAGTCACCTTTGGAGTGAAATGCAGCCCATTCTTACTTGCCGCAGTTATTAAACTGCATTTAGAAAAATTCGAAAGTGAATATGAAGAAGCATGTAAAATGTTGAGCTATTTGTACGTGGATGACCTAGCAGCTGGCACGTCAAGCGTTTCCGAAACTATAAAATTGAGCAAAGAAATGATTTACATTCTAAGTCAGGCCAGCATGAATCTTCGAAGATGGGCTACGAACTCCCCAATTCTAAAGGAAGCTTGGAAACAAGCTAATGTTGACTGTCGTGAAACATCTGAAGAATTAGGTGTACCATTAAAAATTCTTGGACTCATTTGGGACAATACCAACGATAAATTTACAATAGACATTCATCAAATTTCTAAGATGAAGGACAGTAATCTTTCAAAGCGATTGATTCTGAGCATCTGTGGGATGCTGTTTGATCCATTGGGGATGATAACCCCTTTTACTGTCAGAATGAAATTATTATTACAGAACACCTGGGAACGGGAGCTGAAATGGGATGAACCACTACTACCGGACATTCAAGAGACATTTCTGTCATGGCTGGATGAGGTAAAAACTATCCCTCAGATTTCTTTGCCTCGTCCTTACCTTCTTGATGCAGAGACTCCAATGGCTGAAATTCACATTTTCTCCGATGCAAGCCCAAAAGCTTATGGTTGTGTGGCTTACTTCAGGAAAGTGACCAACGGGAAGGTGAACTCCAGTTTCATAGTGGCGAAATGCCGCCTAGCTCCATTGAAAAAATTGAGTCTGCCCAGACTCGAACTCATGGGAGACCTTGTTTCTGCCAGATTAGCAGAATACTTAAAACGAGCATTTCCCTAGATTACATCTGATCACTTCTTCTGGTCGGATTCGCAAATTAGCCTTCATTGGATAAAAGGAGACCCTCTACGATGGAAGGAGTTTGTGAGAAATCGCGTACGGGAGATCCAGGAGAAAACCAATCGAGACCAGTGGAATTACTGCAGAGGAAAGACGAACCCCTCAGACAAGTTAACCCGAGGACTGTCTATTCGAGTGTTAGCGCAAGATGATGATTGGTGCCATGGTCCAGACTGGTTGTTTAACCCAGATCTATGCCTTGACAACACAGTGAACAGCGAATTCAATGAAGTTGAAGTAGCAAACGAACTAAAGAAAGACTATGTTCCAGCGAGCAACCTAGTAATGACTGTAACTGGAACAAATTGTGATGATTTTCTAGACAAACTTCTCAAAATCACAAATGACTATGTAAAACTTATTTGTATTATTTCATATATTTTTAGATTTTCAGTTAATTACAGGTACCCTCAGTCAAGGATTGCAGGGCCCATTACGGCTGGTGAAAGGATTCAGGCAGAAAACCAATTAATCCGAATGGTTCAACGTGGTAAGTTTAAGGAGGAAATTGGGGATTTGAAAAGAGGTAAGAATGTTTCAAAGAAAAGTAAATTGTCAACCTTAAATGTATTTTTGGACGAAAATGATATTCTAAGAGTGGAAGGGAGGTTAAAAAATTCCAAATTAAATGTTTATTCAAAATATCCTATTGTGTTACCATCGAATCATATTTTAACTTACAATATTTTAGTGCATTATCATAAGAAATATTTACATTTGGGAGCACAGGCTTTGTTGTATCAAGTACGTCAGAAATTTTGGCCAATCAATGGTAAACATAATTGCAAAAGGGTGGTATTTAATTGCATTACTTGTGTGAAAAACAAACCTGTTTTAACATCCCAATTAATGGGTGATTTACCAGCTGATCGCGTAACCCCTAATCATGTATTCAACATTACTGGTATTGACTTTGCTGGCCCATTCTTCTTAAAATTCAAAAATCAGAGAAAAGGTATATTGAACAAAGTTTATGTTGTAATTTATGTGTGCTTATGTACTAAAGCTTTGCATCTTGATTTCGTAACAGATCAAACATCTGACTGTTTTATTGCAAGTTTATTGCAAGCGTTTCTTTGGAAGGAGAGGTAAATGTGCAAAAATTCTTACCGACAATTCCAAAACATTTGTCGGTGCAAACAAAGAACTTAAAAAGCTGTATAATCTTGTCAACTCTCCTGATCAATGTTTAAGTGAATTTTTAATTTCAGAATCTATTGAATGGAAGTTCATTCCACCTAAATCCCCGAATTTCGGAGGTATTTGGGAAGCCGGAGTAAAATCCTTTAAATTTCATTTAAAACGCGTACTAGGAAATCAAAAACTAACTCTGGAAGAATTCCTAACAATATGTTCGACTCGGTAAACACCAGAGTGGAATCATTTTGATGCAACTGAAATCATTTTGCATCATTCTACACTTAAATTCTCTTCAGTAGGAAAAATTTGTAAACAAGCAATGCAAAACTTTTTAATTTGCCAACTTTGCAAAGCAAATTACAATATAATCATCTTCAATAATTTAACAGATCACCTTTTTTCTTCAGATTCATTGGTTCAACTTGAAAGATTTAGAATTTGTTAAAACTTCACTAAATCGAGTGTTTTATGCATTCTAAAAATATTAACCCCTTAACCTGCAACTACTGGCATAGCCCGTAGTACGCTGCTCGGGTCGGGAATACAAATAAATGTAATTAACTTATATTTTAGAGATTGATAATATTTCTTTTGAATATCTACCACAATTATTACATCGGGTTATAATAACCCCTCAAATATTCCACAAAATTAAACCAGTTGCGTCTTATACGTAATCTTATACTTAGTATAAAATATCACTCCCGAACGAACAAAAAATCTGCTCACATCTATTCCTAGACGATTCAAGACAGTGATAAAATTTAAATGACTGCAGATAAATTATTCATATTTAAGCTTTCATCCTTAGTCGATATCAATGTTCTGTTTACTGAATGAATACCGCATAAAATTTGATATTTTTCCGTTTTAGTTCAATTATTTCTTTATGTAATTTGATTTTTTTTTGTTGTTTTATCTTGCATGAATAAGTTAATTGTATATATCTACTTATATTATAAAGTCAATTATGTATTTGAAATAAAACTTTCTATATCCATCATGGAGTCGTACTTTATTGATAATATTTTACTATATCGATCGTACTTTAGATCAGATTACAAAGAATTTATCTGAGAAGTTGTTTGCTTGAGTTATTGCATTCACATTTCGCAGACAGACGGTCAGCACGGCGAAGAATTTGGTTCTAAACATGTAACATTTTGGCGATCAAATAGGTAATAAATAACACCAATTCAGTCATTTACAAAAGTTGTGGATTTGAATGCAAAAAGACGAATAAACAAGCTGCCAGCGGAATTTCGCCTAAAATTTGAAACAATTATGGATTAAAAACCACATTTTTATAGCGTTTTTGAATTCGCTGGCAGCTTTATTAATCATGTTTTAAACTTAGAATCTGACGACACTTCGAAATTTCTAGATCGATTTTTTTTACAAATGTATTGACAGCAGAAGTTACAGAAAGAACATATATCGAAATTTTCTTTTTATCAGAATTTTGGATTGTCAGAACAAAAACGTTCCTACAAATCAAATCTCTGTATATTGACTAAAATTTTCCGAATAATAAATTACATATACTTATTGCAATAATAAAGTGACGATTGATTTCATTCACTTTAAGGAATATAAACACAAAAGAATTTTCCCCTCTTTGCTTCAGTAGAAATCTTCAGAACATCAGACGTCATTTACCAAGAAGTGATTTTTTAAAATACACTTTAAAGCATTTACTTGTTTACTATTTTCAGATATCATTTCACGAATTTCTTTCCTAACAAAGTGAAATTTTATTAGAACTTACATCAGATTTCTCGTTGAATATTGCATCAAAATGAAAAAAAATCAGAATACTGCTAGAAAATGACATTTATAACAAACAGTAACAAACAGTAACTAAAATTTTAACACAATAACAAAACAGTAATAATTTTCCATTAAATAGCTATGGCTTATCAATATCTATAAAATATAATTTGTAAGCATTTCGATTGATTTTTTCCCGACCGATTAAAAATTTGACAGGAAACAATTATACTCATTAGATCATAAAACGAATTTTATTGATAAAAGTCATTGCGTTTCCACACATGTGAAAATACAGACAGTCAGACGGATTTCGCCCAAATTTGATGTATATCAAAACTTTAGATGCTTAACTTACGTAGCAAATTTCGTTTAATTCATCAAGTTTTATAGTTACAGAATTCATTTGTACCCGGTCACTCATCCAAGGAAGGAATTTCGATCAAAAGTCGATAGAAATCAACAAAATTGGTAATGTGTCCATATACCAAATTTCATCCATCTAGATCTAAACATTTGAGTGATCGTCTTCAAAGGCAAAAAGATGCGCGAAATGCCGATGTGTTTTCAGAACTCGGTAATTTCTGAAGTTCGGAAAATTGTCAAAATCGATTTCGAATTTGACCTTCACAGTAACCGGCATCCGTATTATTGGAATAGGAAAGAATTAATATGGAATTTTTTGAAAATTACAGAAAGCAAAAACGCTTATCTACTACCTGATTATCAATTAAACATTTGTTGGGGCTTTTTATTTTTTTATTAATCTTACCGCGATTCAATTCCAATGTCTCTTGATTTGTCTAAGTGAGCGATAAATTTCCCAAACTAACGATGAAAAACATTTAGATATCCTTTAATTGCTTGGAATGCACCTTTGACTTCTAATCAAAGCGATATGAACAACAATAAAGAGTTTTCTCAAACATACAGTAATGAGCTTTTGAATTAGGAAGCGTTGAAGAAAATTACATAGCCTGGAAGAAATTCATATTGCGATTATCCAAAATAGATAAGTAAATGAAAGCGATTCTTCAGAAATAGAATAATTTAAAGGGCTGAACTACTCTATTTTAACAGCATTCATAAAAAAATTTGATTATTGGAAACAGAAATTTATCAACCAGATTAATCGATGAAATGGGAGTTGCATGTGTACACCTAGATTTCTATGAATGGAATTTATTCTTCGGCCCTGGAATTACAAAAAACTTACGTTTATGTTTTAAAATTCAACGTTAATCGAATAAGCGTCTCCGTTTGGTTAAATGAAATTCAAATCGACTAGTTTCAAGAAATGTACATAACTTTATTTTCAATAAAAAAAATTTTACGATCCTTGGGACAAATCTAGACTTTAATCCACATATGAATTAGTTATTCATGAAACATTTTGCAAGATTATAAATTTTACATGATTGGCGAAATGTCAAGCATCCTAATGGAACTACTCAGCATATATATTTGAGCATTAAATAAAATATATCAACGAAGTGGCCTATTTTTGAGTGATGCGATGCATAATATAACCAGGCAGAAATGAATAATCTGTTACTACACACTTTAGATCGTTTAGTTATAATGCATCTATTTCAAGCATTAACACAAACGGGAATTACCTTTCAACTCGCTTATTGGCTTGTGAAATAACTTCAGATATGCATATAAGAGACACTAACACCACTTGCAAAGAGTCGGATGTTTACGTAATAAATCCGAAATATTTTGACTCATTCGTATGACACTCATCAGTTGCACTAAGAGATTGACATTTCAAAACAGAAAGCGATTTTTTTATAATCACAGAATAATTCTTCCAAAAATTCTCTGCCTCCATTTAAATTTGAAAGTAAAATTAAATTTCTCGATAAAATTCTAATAAATGGGACAGGAAAGGATTTTCTACTTCACTGCAGCATTTTCATAGAAAACCTATGGCATAAAAAAGTTTATAGAATAATTTCGAAAAGTGCTTTATGCGGCTCTTAGATGGAAAATGCAATGTAATTTCGATTGCAAGCAACAGGAAAGCAGATAAATAAACGCAAAAAAACCAGTCAATCCCTAAAATATCATTCAGAAGCAGAATTAGTTACAAACACGAAAGAAAAGACACACACTCCTATACGAAACAATCGCATCTCATTAGAAGAAATAAAGATTTGAATTAAAAATGACTGAATATATATTAATTTCTTATAAACATGATTCCAGATAATACATGCAATAAAAATAGAAAAACCATGCAAAAAAAAAAAAAAAAGAAATTGAAATACTAAACAGATAGCAAAGACAAAAAATTTCAAATTACTTTTGGCACAAGAAAATGAGAAATATGAAATGCATTATAAATTTTAAAGTTATAAACTTATGAAGTCATTTATGTTGATTTTATAAGATTAAGAAAATTTTAAATGTAATAGAGATTAGAGTTTAGTTTAAATACTTAATTAACAATAACCTTTCAAGTGATCACAAGAAATGATCATAGACTAATAGCACCTTATATGATATAACTATAACTAATAATAAATTAATAGATTTACAAATTAAAGATAGCCTGTAATAAATAATTTATAGGAAAAATTATTAGTAAAAAACATATTAGAATAAATTGAGTTTTAAACGCATCGCATCGAAAGATTAGCATCTTTGAAAAAAAGACCTATTAGAAGGTTTAATAAGAAAAACGTAAACTCAGCATTTGCAATTCTTATTTTTACTTCACTAATTCGACTCTCAAGCACACTCGTTAATTTTAACAATGTAAATCGAAATGAAATTAAAACTTTCTGTTTACATATTATTATATTATTGTATACACTAAGGAAGAAATATAGAAATCAATTTACTTACATTCAATATTTTTTTTTCTTATAACAAAATTATACTAATGAAGCAATTATTTTTTTTCAAAAATATAAACGTACTCAATATTATCACTATAATTATTATTTTACTTAAGAGCAAATGTAAACATAAGGTCTTAAGTGGGAAACGAGAATTTGACGAAATTTCCTTTATATACTAGAATGTCACATGACTCAAAAAAATTCTGACGACGAATTGAACAGTTAGAAACGGAAGTTACAGTTATTAGATGGTAGCTTAATAATAATTTTCCTGTAAAGAAATGAGAAATTTTTTATTTGAGCTTGAGATGAATCGGAAAAACTTTCAAAAATTATTTCAAATCTTTTTTGGAAGGCAGACTTATTTTCTCCCATAGATTTTTGACCACCCTAGACTGAATGATAAGGTCCTGTACTATGCGAAGTTGACAAATAAAGATCTACCTCTTATGTACCTTGATCCTTCCATCAAGGTACATAATTATTGATGCTCAAAATTCCATTTTGTCGAGTAAAAATTAACATTGAGAGATCTGAAAATAAAATATAAAAACAATGGAAATTAATAGTAAAGTGTCATTATAATATTTTTAAAAGCTATTTGTTATTCTGTACTTTTAAGATAGCCCCTTAAATCTTAATATTTGCTCGGTATTCTGTAATTGAAAGCAACGGATATAGAAACAAAACTTTTACTTTCAATAGAAAATGAGAATTATATAGGAATTATGAATGTGTAGCATATAACTTTTTAGGTGATAAAGCTTCATCTTCAAATTCGTAGGATCATCGATCGGATTCACAATGCGATCGTGACAAATCCTCTCCTCGAAGATTCAGCGTCTTCAATTTGTGCTGGATTCAGCTTCGTCTAGTAAGATGCAAGGATTCTGTTCCTGTCTGCTGAATAGTGTTTATGATTAAGAGGTCCGAAGAAATTGGGTTTTCTATCTGGAGCATAAATTCAACTTATTACGTATAGTATTTAGCTAAGATTAAATTATTTTTTGTCTGACAAAACTTTGAAATAACTATAATAAATGTAAAAGTATGATAATAAAAAAATTTGGGAGATAACCATTTTAACTCGGGTTTTCCCCTATAATGACCACTGCGAATGTATGTTCCATAGTATTCTATTAATGTACAACAATATTCATTAGTAATAATTTAGGTTTCCATTATTCAAAATAATAATTCTATACGCAAAAGGAAATTCTGCACATGAATGTATTCATGTAGGCACATGAATAGCATATTTTAAACTATTTTAATGATTTTAAGCATTTGTATTTACACCCTTGTTCGCGATAATGAGTTGAAGTTTTACTGCATCAAAAACTCATAAAAATAATTCATAGCAAGGTTTTTAGAATTTTTATCTTTGAAGATGTGTATTTGTTTTTTCTCCTTTGGGCCTTTAACTCTTCATCGTAAAGTCACAGATTTGGGATCAAATAATTCTAAATTCAGAATTCGATCAAACAGTAAAGAGAAGTTCTCAATGCAAGACAAATGCAGCAGGGCTGGACGTCCTTTCGTTGCCGTAGAGCACAATTGTTTACAGATTGGTGGCGACCTACCAGGGGCATCGTCCTCATCATCTGATCAAAATAATATGCACAATTCTAAAATAACTCTGGTGTTGTATTAAAATGGATTTAATATATTTTAACTAAGTTATATAAAGATAAAGAGCCTTCCCATTTCTTATATATTTTATCATTTCCTTTAACTATCGATTTGGTTTTCAATGAAAAATTAGCCGCATTTGGCGCCTTACTTGAGCACATGATTCCAATTAAATCTCTTTCTAATTTGATGCAAAAATAATATTTAATCGTTAGTAAACTTAAACCTCAAATGGATAGAGCTTAGTTCACTCTATCAACGAAATATTTTTAAGCCTCTCCTTGGGATATTCATTAATTCATTGTTACTTTAATAAGAAATGGATGTTTTTCAATATGCGATGTCTACCTACCTGAATTTTTTATTGCGAGTAAAATTTCTTAATGGAATCAGGTTCATTCCATTATAACCTCAGGAAAACTTAAACATCAAGGCAATCCCTCCGCATTCTGCTCATGTAAATTCGCTTTCTTTCTTCTCAAGAAAATTGCATATAAATACACAAAGTCTTTGTATCTAAGCTTCTAAAAATGAAGGAAAATCTCGCACTTAAACAGTTGATGAAATAACTAAAAAAGTTATGAATTTTATTTCACCAATCAAAACTCGCATCAGTAATCATGCAAATAAGTTTATTTCAAATTTGTTAAAACTGAAAACTAGATGCACGGCAAAATTGATATTTCAGAAAAGGCATTCTTTTTTAGTATCAAAAATATGTAAGATTCCATCTTATCACTTAATATTTTAGGCAGTTATCTCAAAAAATACAGAAATCCTATTAGATTTTGAATTAATTAAAATGCTGAGAAAATAGAAAAATTGCTAAAAGTTGCATATTTCCAAATTCTAAATTATATTTCACTAAAGTTTGGAATTTCAAATTAAATAGCGTAATCTGTGTACTGCAATTCTATATCTGTATATCATTTCACCATATGCACCCTCACATTCTCCTTAATGGCATTTGCTGCTAGAAGATTATATTTATTACTTTCCTTGGAGTCCAAAAGCATTTGTCTACTCACCCATTTAATTTAATTTGTAGAACAATCTGAGAACATACTCACTTTGAGGTAGGCTAGCATAGATTTCTTTGTGGATATATGAAAATTTTCTATATAATAACCTGTTTTAGCAGTCAAAAGTATAGTCAATATGACTGTGTTATCAGATATGTTACTGGTAGCAATAAAGTTCTCTCGAGATTTATTTTTTTTATATATGATTTAAATTTTTCCACATTTTCTCACATATCTAAATAAACAAATTTACATTATTTGAATTTATTATTAAAAATATGATATGCAACTGTGGTTTTTCCCTCTATTTGTCAATCTTCGGGCAAAAACGGCATAAAAATTCCAGGTCACTATCCTTTGATTCTAAAGAGAAGATTGCTATGAAGTTACCCTTAAAATTAATGGAGAATATTTGGCCAAAAAAACAAAAACTGGTAAGAAAAAATTAAAAGCAGATCTAAACGAACATCTGCTTTATCAAGAACCTAATAATATGATAATCTATTTTAGCCCGAATGTACTTTAATTACCATCGTATTATGAAAACTAAAAGACACTCTGTTCTACAAATTATAATTTTAAAAAAATAATACATAAAATAAAAAAAACAGAACGAAAGATGAATTAAAAGAGCGAGGATCAAAATTGCATAAAAAAAACTATATATAATAAGTCTGTGCATGGCCACAGTGTCAGATAAAATTCTGACATTAATTTCATTAATTTATTTTATTTCGTCAAGACATATAATTAAGTGATGGAAAAAATTAAAATTCATGACAAAAATATCACATCATTAAAACGCATCATAAAATACTTTGTTCTAAACTTTCTAATTTTTGAAAAAAGTGGTATTATTTGAAAAAAAAGAAATAAAGAAAAGACAAATGCAAGAGCAAGAATCGAAATTGCTTGAAAAACTGTTGATCGACATTAAAAAATTGTCAAACTGGGTACAGACATTTATCTCATTATTTTATATCCACCAGGCCACACAGACTACACAGGCAGGAACAGCCTAAGATGCTTAAAATATTTGATCAATTCTAGTTTGAAAAATAATGAGAATCTGGTCATAAACCACAATGCTAAAAATATGAATGATATTTGCGCATGTGCGAGATTTCGGAGAATAAACATTGATTTAAATTTATAGATTTTTTGAATTAAAATTTTATTTTTAATTTATAAGAATTTTAAAAATTCACATAAATGTTGGATGAGCATGGAGAATATTATTAAAAAATATTTTTAAAAAAAGAATTATATATAAAACTATTACTCTCATACGAGATTCGATCTGAAGCCATGGAAAATACATCAATTATTTTTCAAACTAGAATTGATTAAATATTTTAAGCATCTTAGGCTGTTTCTGACTGTGAAGTCTGTGTGGCCTGGTGGTATGAACGATGGGTTGTGGCGCTGCATTTTGCAGGTCTTCATATCGAGTCTCGCATCCGTATAATAGTCAAAAACAGCCTAAGATGCTTAAAATATTTTATCAATTCTAGTTTGAAAAATAATGAGAATCTGGTCAAAAAGCGCAATGCTAAAAATATTAATGATATTTGCGCATGTGCGAGATCTTGGTGCATAAAATTTCTTTTAAATATATAGATTTTTGAAGTAAAATTTTATTTTTGATGTATAAGAATTGTAAAAATTCACATAAATGTTAAATGGGCATGGAGAATAATATTAAAAAATATTTTTTAAAAAAAGAAATATATATAAAACTATTATTCGGATAAGAGACTCGATTTAAGACCTGCAAAATACATCAAGCAACCCATCGTTCATCCCACCAGGCCACATAGACTTCACAGACCGAAATAGCCTAAGATGTTTAAAATATTCATTCAATTCTAAATTGAAAAATAATGCGAATCTGGTCAAAAAGGACAATGCTAAAAATAGGAATGATATTTGCGAGATCTCGAAGCATAACATTTCTTTTAAATTTATAGATTTTTGAATTAAAATTTTATTTTTGATGTATAAAAATTTAAAAAATTCACATAAATGTTGAATGGGAATAGAGAATAATATTAAATAATATTTCAAAAAAAGAAATATAAAAATAAATCTTTTGTTCGGATGAGAGACTCGCTGAAGCCCTGCAAAATACATCAAGAAACCAATCGTTCATCCCAGCAGGCCACACAGACTTCACAGATCGCAATAGCTTAGGATGTTTAAAATATTTATTCAATTCTAGTTTGAAAAATAATGAGAATCTGATCAAAAAGCACAATGCTAAAAATAGGAATGATATTTGCGCATGTGCGAGATCTCGGAGCATAACATTTCTTTTAAATTTATAGATTTTTGAAGTAAAATTTTATTTTTGATGTATAAGAATTGTAAAAATTCACATAAATGTTGAATAGGCATGGAGAATAATATTAAAAAAAATATTTTTAGAATAAGAAATATATATAAAACTAGTACTCCGTTTCGAGACTCGATCTGAAGACCTGCAAAATACATCAAGCAACCCATCGTTCATCCAAACAGGCCGAAATAGCCTAAGATGTTTAAAATATTTATTCAATTCTAATTTGAAAAATAATTAGAATCTGATCAAAAAGCAAAATGCTAAAAATAGGAATGATATTTGCGCATGTGCGAGATCTCGGAGCATAAAATTTCTTTTAAATTTATAGATTTTTGAAATAAAATTTTATTTTTGATGTATAAGAATTGTAAAAATTCACATAAATGTTAAATGGGCATGGAAAATAATATTAAAAAATATTTTTAAAAAAATGAAATATATATAAAATTATTATTCGGATGCGAGACTCGATCCGAAGCCTTGAAAATACATCAAGCAACTCATCGTTCATCCCACCATGCCACACAGACCTGATAACCATAAACAGAATAAGATGCGTAAAATATTTAATTAATTCTAGTTTGAAAAATAATGAGAATCTGATCAAAAAGAACAATGCTAAAAATAGGAATGATATTTGCGTATTTGCGAGATCTCGAAGCATAACATTTCTTTTAAATTTATAGATTTTTGAATTAAAATTTTATTTTTGATGTATAAAAATTTAAAAAATTCACATAAATGTTGAATGGGAATAGAGAATAATATTAAATAATATTTCAAAAAAAGAAATATAAAAATAAATCTTTTGTTCGGATGAGAGACTCGCTGAAGCCCTGCAAAATACATCAAGAAACCCATCGTTCATCCCACCAGGCCACACAGACTTCACAGATCGCAATAGCTTAGGATGTTTAAAATATTTATTCAATTCTAGTTTGAAAAATAATGAGAATCTGATCAAAAAACACAATGCTAAAAATAGGAATGATATTTGCGCATGTGCGAGATCTCGGAGCATAACATTTCTTTTAAATTTATAGATTTTTGAAGTAAAATTTTATTTTTGATGTATAAGAATTGCAAAAATTCACATAAATGTTGAATAGGCATGGAGAATAATATTAAAAAAAATATTTTTAAAATAAGAAATATATATAAAACTAGTACTCCGTTTCGAGACTCGATCTGAAGACCTGCAAAATACATCAAGCAACCCATCGTTCATCCCAACAGGCCACACAGACTTCACAGACCGAAATAGCCTAAGATGTTTAAAATATTTATTCAATTCTAATTTGAAAAATAATGAGAATCTGATCAAAAAGCACAATGCTAAAAATAGGAATGATATTTGCGCATTTGCGAGATCTGGGAGCATAAAATTTCTTTTAAATTTATATATTTTTGAAGTAAAATTTTATTTTTGATGTACAAGAATTGGAAAAATTCAAAAAAATGTTGAATGGGCATGGAGAATAATATTAAAAAAATGAAGTATATATAAAACTATTATTCGGATAAGAGACTCGATCTGAAGACCTGCAAAATACATCATACAACCAATCGTTCATCCCACCAGGCCAAACAGACTTCACAGACCGAAATAGCTTAAGATGTTTAAAATATTTATTCAATTCTAGTTTGAAAAATAATGAGAATCTGGTCAAAAAGCACAATGCTAAAAATAGGAATGATATTTGCGCATGTGCGAGATCTCGGAGCGTAACATTTCTTTTAAATTTATAGATTTTTGTAGTAAAATTTTAGTTTTGATGTATAAGAATTGTAAAAATTCACATAAATGTTGAATGGGCATGGAGAATAATTAAAAAAAAAAGAAATATATATAAAACTATTATTCGGATGCGAGACTCGATCTGAAGACATGCAAAATACATCAAGCAACCCATCGTTCATCCCAACAGGCCACACAGACTTCGCAGGTAAAAACAGATTAAGATGCTTAAAATATTTAATCAATTCTAGTTTGAAAAATAATGATGATTTGGTCAAAAAGCACAATGCTGAAATTAGGAATGATATTTGCGCATGTGCGAGATCTCGGAGCATAACATTTCTGTTAAATTTATAGATTTTAGAAGTAAAATTTTATTTTTGATGTATAAGAATTGTAAAAATTCACATAAATTTTGAATCTGCATGGAGAATAATATTAAAAAAATATAAATAAAAAAAGAAATATATATATATAAAACTGTTATTCGGATAAGAAACTCGATCTGAAGATATGCAAAATAGATCAAGCAACCCATCGTTCATCCCACCAGGCCTCACAGACTTCACAGAACAAAATAGCCTAAGATGTTTAAATTATTTTTTCCAATTCTAGTTTGAAAAATAATGAGAATCTGGTCAAAAAGGACAATGCTAAAAATAGGAATGTTATTTGCGCAAGTGCGAGATCTCAGAGCATATCATTTCTTTTAAATTTATAGATTTTAGAAGGAAAATTTTATTCTTGATGTAAAAGAATTGTAAAAATTCATATAAATTTTGAATCTGCATGGAGAATAATATTAAAAAAATATTAAAAAAAAGAAATATATATTAAACTATTATTCGGATAAGAGACTCGATCTCAAGACCTGCAAAACACATCAAACAACCCATCGTTCATCCCACCAGGCCACACATACTTCACAGACTGAAATATCCTAAGATGTTTAAAATATTTATTCAATTCTAGTTTGAGAAATAATGATAATCTGGTCAAAAAGCAAAATGCTAAAATGAGGAATGAAATTTGCGCATGTGCGAGATCTCGGAGCATAACATTTCTTTAAAATTCATAGATTTTTGAAGTAAAATTTTATATTAAATGTATAAGAATTGTAAAAATTCACATAAATGTTGAATGGTCATGGAGAATAATATTAAAAAATATTTAAAAAAAAAGAAATATATATAAAACTATTATTCGGATACGAAGCTCGATCTGAAAACAAACAAAACACAGCGCCTCAACACATCGTTCATTCCACCAGGCAACACAGACTTCACCGCCAGAAACAGCCTAAGATGCTTAAAATATTTAATCAATTCTTGTTTAAAAAATAATGAGAATCTTGTCAAAAAGCAAAGTGCTAAAAATAGAAATGATATTTGCGCATGTGCGAGATCTCGGAACATAAAATTTCTTTCAAATTTATAGATTTTTGAAGTAAAATTTTATTTTTGATGTATATGAATTGGAAAAATTCACATAAATGTTGAACGGGCATGTTGAAAAATATTAAAAAATATTGAAAAAAAAAAGAAATATATATAAACCTATTTTTTCGATACATGTCTCGATCTAAAGACCCGCAAATTGCAGCGCCACAACCAGTCGTTCGTATCAGCAGGCCACATAGACATCACAGACAGACACAGCCAAAGATGCTTAAAATATTTAATCAATTCTAGTTTGGAAAATAATGTGAATCTGGTCAAAAAGCACAATGCTAAAAATAGGAATGATATTTGCGCATTTGCCAGATTTCGGAGCATAAAATTTCTTTTAAATTTATAGATTTTTGATGTATAAGAATTGAAAAAATTCACATAAATGTTGAATGGGCATGGAGAATAATATTAAAAAAATATTTAAAAAAAGAAATATACATAAAAAATTATTCGGATATGAGACTCGATCTGAAGAACTGTTAAATTCTGCGACACAATTCATCGTTCATTCCACCATGCCACACAGTCTTCAAAGTCTGTAACACTCTAAGATTCTTAACATATTTAACCATTTTTAGTTTGAAAAATAATTTGAATCTGGTCAAAAGGCACAAAGCTTATACAAGGAATGATATTTGCTCATGTGCGAGATCTCGGAGCATAAATTGTTTTTTAATTAATAGATGTTTGAAGTAAAATTTTATTTTTGATGTATAAGTATTTTAAAAATTCACATAAATGTTGAATGGGCATGGAGAATAATATTAGAGAAATATTTAAAAAAAAAGAAATATATATATAAAACTACTTTTCGGATACGACACTCGATCTGAAGACCTGCAAAATACAGCGCCACAACCCAGCATTCATCCCACCAGCCACACAGACTTCACAGTTAGAAACAGCCAAAGATTCTTAAAATATTTAATCAATTCTAGTTCATAAAACAATGGGAATCTGGTCAAAAAGCCCAATGCTAAAAATGCGACTGATATTTGCGCATGTGCAAGATGCCGGAGTATAAGATTTTTTTTTAATTTATGGATTTTTTAAGAAAAATTTTATTTTTGATGTACAAGAAATGGAAAAATTCACAGTAATTGTTGAATGGGCATGGAGAATAATATTAAATTTATATTTAAAAAATAAATAACAATATATGAAATATATGATAAATAATATATGAAACAATTATTCGGAAACGAGACGCGATCTAAAGACCTGCAAAATGCAGCATCCAACCTATTGTTCATTTCACCAAGCCACACAGGCCTCGCAGTACGGAACACTCTAAGATTCTTAATATATTTAACCATTTATAGTTTGAAAAATAATGGGAATTTGGTCAAAAAGCACTACGCAAAGAATAGGATTAATTTATGCGCATGTTTGTGATGTTGAAGCTTAAAATAGTTCTTCACTCTAAAATCTTTTAAATTTATTTCTATTTCGGAATTAAAATTTATTTTTGAAGTATAAGAATTACGAATATTCACAGTAACTGCTGAAGTAGTACGAAGTAAAAATTCAAAATAAAAAAAAAAAAAAAAAAATAAATAAATGTGTAAACACTTTCTTCGGTTTTGAGACTCGAACTGAAGTCCAGCAAAAGAGGTTCGATGTATCATCTCGTTCTCTCCATCAGTCAACACATCCATTTAATTCCCGAGTGGTCTAAGATTCTTACTATGACTTTTGTATTTCTTGTTTCAGCGTTAATTGTATTCTTTTATAAAAGTACAATGCTAAGTATATGAATGATTACTGCGCATGTGCAAGGTCTTCACTCTTAAACATTGTTTTAAATTTATTTATATTTCGGAATTAAAATTTATATTTGGAGCATCAGAATTGCGATTATTCATAATAACTGCTGAAGTAGTACGAAGAAACAATTTAAAATAAAAAAATAATAATAAAAAATATGTGTAAACAATTTCTTCGGTGTTGAGACTCCAACTGAAGTCTATCAAAAAGGTTCGATGCAGCCTATAGTTCTATCTTCCAGACCAGACATGCCTTCTACGCCGAAGTGGTCTAAGATTAATTCTATGTTTATGTATTCCTTGTTTCAACATTAATGGTATTCTGGTAAAAAAAAAGCATAGTGCTAAGTATATGAATGATTACTGCGCAAAGTCAAGCTCTTCACTCTTAAATTTTCTCTTAAATTTATATGCATTTCCGAATTAATTTTTTTTATGTATAAGAATTGATAAAAATTTTTCTGTATAGTAAAATTCATTGTAACTGCAGAATTACGAAGAAACAAAAATCCAAATAACAAAGAAAAAAGAAAAATGTGTAAACACTTTCTTCGGGGTTGAGAAGTCCAGCTAAAAGGTTTGATGTAGCCTATCCTTCTATCAACCAGATCAAACATCCGTTCAACGCCTGAATGGTCTAAGATTCTTAATATGTTTATCTATTCGTTGCTGCAACATTAATGGTATTCTGGTATAAACACATGATTCTAAGTATATGAGTGATTAATTCACATGTGCAAGTTCTTCACATTTAATCTTTCTCTTAAATTTTTATATATTCCGAATTCAATTTTATTTTTCATGTTTAAGAATTGCTAAACTTCATAGTAACTGCTGAAGTGGTACGAAGAAAAACAAATTAAAAAAAATGTGTAAACTCTTTCTTCGGTTTTGAGATCCGAACTGCAGTCTAGCAAAAATGCTCCTACCGTCCTATCCATCAGACCCACATCTCTTCAAAGCCTGAGTGATCTAATATTCTTAATATGTTTATCTATTCCTTGTTTCAACATCAGTGGCATTCTGGTATAAAAGGACATTTCTAAGTATATGAATGAATACTGCGCATGTGCACGTTCTTCACATTTGAACATTCTCTTAGATTTATATATATTTCGGAATTAAATTTTATTTTTATAAGATGTGCGAAACTTAATAGTAACTGCTGATATTGTACGAAGCAAAAAAAAAAGAAAAATGTGTGAAAAATTCAATTGGTTTTGACACTCGAAATGAAGTTCAGCAAAAAGGTTCGATATAGACTAACGTTCTACCCGTCAGACCACACTGACCGTCAACGGCTGCAAGGTATAAGATTCTTACTTTTTTTATCTATTACTTGTTTCCACTTTAATGATATTAGGGTATAAAAGCAGAATGCTAACTATATAAAGGATTCCTGCGCTTGTGCAAGTTCTTTTCTCTTAAACTTTCTCTTACATTTTACATATTTCGGATGTAAAATTTATTTTTGATGTATAAGAATTATAAAAATTCTTAGAAACTGCTAAAGTGGTACGAAGAAAAATATTCAATATAAAAATAAAGAAAATTAAAAACGTGTGAAGACTTTTCTCGGTTTTGAGATTCGGATGGAAGTCCAGCAAAAAGTTTCGATATAATTATTGTTCTATCCGCCTGCCCACATATTCCTTCATCACCTGAGTGGTCCGAGATTCTTAATATGTTTATCTTTTCCTTGTTTCAAAAATAATGGAATTCTGGTCTAAAAGCAGAATGCTAAGAATATTTCTGCGCATGTGCAAGATCTTCTGTCTTCAACTTTCTCTTCAATTTATATATATTTGGGATTGAAATTTTACATTTGATACCTAAGATTTGCAAAAATGCATAGTAATTGCTGAAACTGTACGGAGTAAAATATTCAATATATATTTAAAAATAAATGTGTAAACACTTTCTTGGGTTTTGAGACTCGATCTTAAGTCCAACAAAAAGCTTCTATACGGCCGATCGGTCTATTCAGACCACACACCCCTTCAATGCCTGAGCAGTCCAAGATTCTTACTATGTTTTTGTATTCCCTGTTTGAAAAATAATGGGGTTCTGGTTTATAAGCACAATGCTAAGTATATGAATGATTTCTGCCCATGTGCAAGATCTTACTCTTATAGTTTCTCTTAAATTTATATATATATATAAATATACATATCGGAGTAAATTTTATTTCATTTATATTATTTATTTTATTTGTTATTGAACATTTTATTACTTTAATTTTATTTATTTATTTTACAGCCGGATAGGCAAACGCGTGTCCGACTATTTGATTATAAAATAATATTTTAACTGCGAAATGAAAATTTCCAGATATATAAGATTCTGAACAGAGATTCAACAGATGTAACGTAGACGCTATCAAAGTTAAGATCGAATCCAACAACATGATGTCCTTTCTGTTGTTCTGTCCTTTTAGAAGCATGTCATTGCAATAACTCAAAAACCACAATGACTAAAATATATCAAATTTGGAATGGGATTTTTGACTACAATTGTAATTCTGTGTCATATTTTAGGTTCAGCGGTTGATGAGAACGTGCTTAAAACCAAAATTTATTTTCTGCTTACTAAAACCCTGCATTTCAGGGAATAATTGCCAAAACATACTCCGAAAATCGCACAACAGATTTAGGAACAATGCTGAACTCAAACTAAAGGATACTATTTCGTAACTATTTTACGCCAATTTCATGTAAGATATTTTCAGGAATAATACCTTTATTACACAATATATATATGACAAAGGTTTTAGGAGATTACTATCGTTGCTTTTAAAAGTTATTCAAAAATGATTTAAAAAATACATTTAAGGCTCATCTACTCAAATTTATTTTCATGGAACTGCGAGTGCCATGTTTATTTTAGAAGAACGGAATCATTTCAACTTTCCTTTATATTCAAGAATAGTTCTCTTGTTATTATTAAAAATTATCGGTTACATTCAGACATCCCCTTTAAAAAAATTCACCAGAAATGCTGGATGGTCTTTGAATTTCGATCCTGTAAAGAATTTGCTTAACTCGCAATTTTTTTCGTAAAATTCCGTTACAGTAGTATTTAAGAAATTAGAATTGAAATAAAATGATATATTCAAAGAGAGTAAATAATGAACCGAAGATTTTTATTTTTAAATTTTCCATCCATTTTTTTTCTTTACAACATGCAGAGTTTATTACCAAGTCTATGAAATTTTAAGACGTCACAATATGTTAACACGGCAACGCATCCAAAACTTACAAAAAAAAATGTTTTTAATATTCGAAGAAATTTGAGCAGTGACAACGAATCATTTTTAAATAGGTATGTACTGAGCATGGCATATGTTCTTAAAATGAAACATGGCGCATATTTAAAAATCCCAGTTAAAAATTCCAGATATGCCCAACCACATCGGCATTGCAATAAAGAGCAATTGAAACGTCAATGAGATTGACATTTTACGAAATTTAAATTTTGAATTATACCGAATTAGGCTGAGCTTCAAAATAATTTAAACACTAATTGTGCTTAGTTAATAGAATAAATTTTTATCATTGTAACTTTGCTTTACAGTTGTTTAAAAACATAACTATCAAGCAAATGAATAAGAAATATTTAAAAGCAGAAAAGGAGTTTTAACCAATTTAGGCAACATTTACGAACTAATAAAAGGTCTAAGAAATAAAAATTTCTATCATTCGAAATAAATTACTGAAGAAAATGTGAAGGAATGCTAACAATTATTCCGATCTAGGAATTTTAATATTACGGAAAAAATGATATTATATTAATTAAGTAAAAGATTTTAAATCACAAAGCCATTTTAAACTCAAATTCAATGATAAAGTAATGTTTAATTCGTATTTACTATTAACAAGATGCTTTTATATTTCGTATAAGAAAAAGTAAAACATTCTAAAAAAAATTCAAACTCCAGATTTTGAATCTCGTCATCGGACATCTCCTCTGAAATCGAAAAATACATTTTTGGGAAAGAGCTACCAGTGACAAAGATAGCTGAAAAACGTTTTGAGCTAGAAGGATGAAATTTAGTTTGTTTTTTTACATCAAGTTTGTAGGTATCTATCAAATTGAGAAAATCCATTCAGAGGAAGCGTGCCTGTCCGGCTCTCGAATGAAAGTGATCGCATTAAGCTGCGAAACGAAGAAAGCTCGATGGATAAAATTCTATCCTTATTTTAAACATAGCAGACGCCTATCATATTTGGAGCTAAATCTAACAAGGGAGGGATCGTCTGTCAATATTTTTAATAGCAGGGAAACGCGATGACTCAAAAACGAAACGACTTAAAAATATCACATTTGGTGTGGGATTGTGACTACAATTGCAGTTCTGCCAAATTTAGATCTCAGTCGATTGAGAAAACCCATCTAAAACACAAATTCAAATTTGGGGAGACCAAAAGGTGCATTTATCAGCTACCTAAATAAAGGGAAATAAGATTTTTATCGAAAAGATATTTTTCATTTAATAGTAATTTTATTTAATGCAGTACAGCCATTGCTTGATTTTATCTACGACTTCTTTGCTGTTTATAATCTTAGAGAAATTTAAAAAGCAAATAAGAGATATTGATACAATTAAAAAGCTTGTGAAATAAAAACTGAATACTACAAAAATATCAAAAAACTTTATTTACAAAAATATTAAATAAAAACGCTGATACAAGGTTCTATTCAAAATAGTAAACAGATGAATGCCACATCAAAACTAAACATGTATTCAAATAATATATTTCATAGAAATAATGAGTAAGATATGAAGACAAATAACATTGCATACATATTAAATACATTCATTTAAAATAAAGATTATACATAAAGATAAAACATTAACAGAAAATGCATGTGAAATATCAAAAGTATATTCAAAGAGAGGGAAAAAATAGACATAAATAACATTTCTAATTGATTTCGACAATACAATTTTTTTCGAATTATTATAAAAATATGAGTTTCAAAGAAAATGGTCCAAAAATATATTTAGCAATTAACTTTACTCTTGTGAGTTTCGCAATGTAATTTCTAATTTTTTAACAAGATTTACAAAATGTAAATATTCAGATTGCTATTTTTACATACTTGTTTCAGATTTATAATAATTAAATGCTTATTTCTTGTTCTATAGAGACATCTTGGAATATTTAAGACTGATAACGATCCACTCCTTTTTAAAAGTTAATTATCATTTTACTGATTTATTTTGTTAAATACCAAATTTCCATGCGTAGCGCCACTAGCAGCGAAAAATATAGACATCTTGATGCATTATAATATAATAATGAATTATAAATTAAAGACTAAAAATTACGTTAATCAAAAACAAATTTAAAGCACTCGCAAAAATGTATATATAAACTTTATTAAATTAATAGCATAGAAGAATAGAATATTAAGTGAATATAAAATATATATTAATTTAATTAATTGAATTATTAATAGAATGTGCGCTTTTATCATTTATTGCATCCATTCTAATCGGTCAAGCATATTAAGTTGATAATTATTTATAAAATAAACTAGTCAACGTATTCTAATTTCATTCAAGTTTCATGTGCGAAAAAGCAATCCGTAAATAACTGCTATTTTCCCAACTGTAGTTTTTTAAATTAAGTATTCTTTGAAAGCATATTCATCACCATGTTGATCAGACATGGCGACCAAATGCTTTTTTCTTAATTTGATGGATTCCTGATCGACTGGCTAGCACAGCCATCAGTCATCCTTTGCTGGAAAAACCACTAAAAATGAGCCCTTAAATTCTTTGCACTTTTACATTACATTCTTCAATGCAAAATTTGGCTTAAATTTCATGACTAAAAACATTATGATTATCAATTTTTATAATAAACCAAGCAGTAAAGGAGATTTCTAATAAAAAATTTGTAAAAGAGGATGCAACAAATGAAGGCGCGATTTGATGATATTTCCTTAATAGTTATTATGCAAAAAATAGCTGAAATTTAAATTTTAATGCCAGAAATGTAAATTATGGTGTTAGTTTATAATTTAACCATCTTAAACTACATATGGGTTAAGATTTAAACATTCAGGAGGATCAAGATAAGAAAATTTTTATCGCAAAATCCCACGACACATACAAGAGTAATCACAAAATTAAGAATATTGAGTAGCTCTAAAATATACAAAATTTAATTCAGACAAAATCCAGGTAGGATTAATTTTTGTCACATATGGTAAACATTCCAGATGTCTCAAATTATTTGCAACAATGACATTTGAAAGTATCAATATCATAATTTACAGTTGGAAATAAAAATTTTCTTATTTATTTAAAGCAATCATTTCCTGATAATCCTTCCAACATCGGTTTCTGAATGTTTTTTTACAATTTTTATACGTAATATAGAACAATTTGCATGAAAATTTAATAAAATATAATTCATTTTTGCGGTCGTTCCCTTCTATGACACTCTTTTTCCTAACTTTTTATCTAGCTCTTTATATAATTTTCTTCGTATCCATCTACAAAATGGGCGAAGTAGTACCATTAGGTTTCGTCATCAACTCAACCAAGAGCTATTTCAAATATTATCAACAGATTTTATTTTAAACCATTAATCATTAAGAATTCACTGTGGATATTTGTGATATGAAAAACGATTCATTATTAAAAGCAAATAATTGATGCAAGTTTCAGTAACTTTGATTCTTAAAATATGGATGTCAAGCTCTTTGAACTTAAATTCTTAAATGTAAATAAAACAGAAAGGACCGAAATTACTTATCCAACAATGATGCAAATATAGGGAATAATATCACTACATAGATTACACATTCTTTACAAAGCGATGCTATAATAATTGGGATTTTTACGATACTCTACTATTTCTAGTTTTACAAATCAAATCGTTTACTTGAATGGAATTTTAAAAAAAAATTTCCCCAATTCTATGAGAATTGGTGAATTTATAGAATATCAATATAACAGCAATAATATACATTATAAATTCACAAAATTATCAAAATTCAAGATTCAAAATAATTTTTTTCATGCCATTTAAATGCTAAACATTCATTTTGAATTTGATAATTAATATTAGCTATTTAAAAATACAATATTTTATAAAGTACCATATCAGAGCATGAAAAAAAGCATTCAACACCAGTCTTTGTAGGTGGGAAGTTGACCATTATTATTTTATAAATAGTATGGAAGTCGGAGATTTTCTTCAATTCCGTGATAAACATTGCCAATGGTCAGTTACAAATTTTAACTAGATTTACTTTATAGACATTTAGAAAATGGAAATTCCTCCCCAGCTGCGATGTTTCAGATAAAAGCAATGTAAAATTAGATTTTTCAAAAATCAGTGCAAATAGTTCTAAAAAAGGCCAAGTTGATTTCACTCTCCTGCAAAGTCTCCTTAGTAATAAAACATCTTATAAATTATGCCTCTTGCCACATTTACTCAAGTCCCAAGCTGTCAGCTAAAAATACCGTTGGATGTTGTTCCACTGATATCGTATACATGCAAGAGCCATGAACTCCAAAATCTTCATGTTGATCCAAGATCGTTTCTCAGCAATATTGAGAGAGGTCCATATTATTCTAAACTTCTTCGAACAATATCTGAAATAAAACGAATTAATGCAACTTAAAAATGCATGTATTCGTTTTAATGAGCAAAAATATAATGATAGCAAAAGTTTCAATTTGCCTAAAGAAACTATGCACAAATTTATATTAAAAAAAAAATCAAATACAAGTTTCAGTACCAATGACTATATTAGAAAATTTATTTCTTCAGACACTTTTTTCCTAGTGGATTTGGATAATGAATTAAAACATTAAGAAAAGAATACTTTATATTAGAATAAAATTTGTTTAATACTAAACATTTCTTCTAAGCATCTTACAGGATTTTCGTGGGTTCTGTATGCATCAGACCCAAGCAAAAGTAAAATACAGTGGAAGCGTTCAATACTTTTCATTATAAATACACAATTTTTTGAAAAAACAAATTGTTTCAGTTCCAGTTAATTTTATTTTGGCACTATTGTATTTGAACTTACCAAGTCCCTGAACTTTAGAATCATCTCGCTATTCCAGATTCCGATCTAGGAAGTTTGGCCTCGATTCAATGTTGTCCGGGAACTGAAAAGACTGTCTGAATCCAAGAAATCAGCAGCAACGAGTGAATAGTTTTCCTGTGTAGCACTATAATCATTACATGGTGGCAATTCTTGCACTTTGTTTCATTTACGTCGTACTTAAGTATAAATCTTGAGATATGCATTCAATATTTGAAGGAATGTTCATGTCAAAAGGTTGAAGTAAAAATGTACAATATAAAGGCATTTATTCCATAATTATGTAAATATACTGAATATTTATTAGTTTCAACATCAGCAGGATTTATGGCAATTCATATTACCTGCGATTATTTTTTCCCCATTAATGAAATACAATTTCTGTATAAGCAAAAATGTTAACCAATAAGATTTTTTAAAGCAAATCAATGATCTTTAAAAAGTGGGATACAATCTACAGATTTCTGAATTATTGCAATCTTCATAAAAAAGTTTACCTTGCAAGCTGTTAAGAAAAAGGAATGGCACTGCCAAACCACACTACTTTCAATGTAGTCGGAAATTGACATTGCTTCTTCAACAGCAGAAGTTTATTTTAAGCCTTATTCGTAATCAAATATACGAAGAAAAATAATTTCAAAAATAAACCCAGTCAAAGTGTTGTAAAATTTCGTTATAACTCAATTTTTCAGATTTCGGTTCCTGAGATAGAAAATTCAAGATCAGGGACTCAAAACTTGAGTGTTCATTCTAACTTGCTTTGTTTCGTCTCACCGAGTGTTATTTAAAATTTGAAAATTCTTTCATTGCTTAGTTCCAGGAAAGTTTGTCTTATTTATCCAAATTCGACTCTTAATCAAACAGATTTCATTAATCAAAGGGATCAAAGTACATTTCTTTTCCTGCGGATTTCAATATCTGAAAGCAATATAAGCGAGTTGCAATTTTGTTATTCAGAAGCTCAACATGATTTTATAGAACTATCATCTAAATAGCTAGAAATTTCTCGATTTACAAATTCACTTTAGAGGAGATTTATAATTCAAAATTAGGGCTATTGTATGATGAGATCTCAATTCTTTTCTGAAAAGAGCTTTACAATTTCATTTTCCTTGAAGTTTGAAAAGAATTCACAGCATGTATTCATCTTCTTTACTCATTTATCCAGAGTGACTTAAGAATAATTCCACTGATCTGCAGTATACCACACACACATTACACAAGTCAGAGAAAGCAATTTTGTAATCCTTGACTATCAATTCCAGCTGTGACATTAGGAAATAAATTTCATTTATTCATTCAGACAATCTCAGGATATGATTTTCATGCATTTAAAAAATGTTCGAATCAATAAAATCGGAATAAAGGGGCAAATAGAAAAATTAAAAGAGAAAGAATGAACAATTTATCAAATGAAAGAATTTCATTCTTGAAATATTTCCCTACAGTTAAAAATTCAACATATTTTTATAGATTATAGATAACTTGATGAAAACATACATATACTAATGCATTTTATCCGAGTTAATCATTGTTACTAATTCAACAGTTTAATGATTTCATTTCCAATTCCCATTGTTTTAGCTGCTGTTTTAATGACTGATAATTTTCCTGAAGAAATTATATTTTTTGTATTCATTAGATTTATATTTATCGTATCATTCTATTTATATTCATTCTATTTATCGTTTCATTATATTTATATTCATTCTATTTATCGTTTCAATCTATTTATTGATACTGATATTCGTTTTGCCCTCCCCCCAAGCTTTTTGATTAACTTTATTATGATTTCATTTCGGAATCATTCTAAATAATCTCAAAGGCTTAGTTTTATGCATCTACATTTAAGGGAGATTAATCCTAATTCTACCTTTGTCGAATTCTATGATTAAAATCATTAAACCTAATCAAAAATATCAAAAAATACTCAGAATATGTCTTTCTCCGAGATGTATGTATCTGACAAATCCATCCGGTATAAAAGTAATTCAAAGTTAATATGCCGAATCATTTGATACAATTACTATTTATTTACGATACGTTAATAAATACATGTTTTTTTTATGATCTGTTTTCGAAATTTTCACATCGTAAAATGGAATGAGGTAAATTGTCTTCTCGTAGAAGGACGATTAATAAACATCACGATATATAGAAAAAAATATCAGACGGCTAATTTTAGTGTTATTTCATAACCGTAAAAAAAATGGGGACAAACCAGAAAGTTAAAGATATGACTCATTAGATCCTCAATAGTCAAATAGACGATAAGATATGAAAATTATTGCAGATTTATATAAATACATAACATTGTTTAATAATTCTGATACTTTAGTACAGGGGAAATACTTTCTAAAAATGTTTTATATGGTGAACGAAAACAATCATTAGTAAATTGAGATAATATATATAGAAAAAGTTAGCTTTCAGGAAGTTACTTTTTAACGATTCAAAAATTTGTAATGGCTGCATATTAGAAAGGGAATACTTAAAAATTAATATTCATAAAGTTCAATATCAATTAAGAAAATGAAAAGATTTTTATTATATACTAGCCGCCTTTGGAGACCAGCCCGTTCGCCAACCTTAATGTTAGTTAAAATTTTAATTAAATATTTTATGCAATTCCTAATTTAATAGCTTCTTCATCAAAATATTTTAAAAATTCCAAATATTGATAGTCATATAATTCATTCCTAATATTATAAATGCCTTCAGTCATAACGTAATATGTATCGCTCTAATTTTCTGTTAGCTCCCGTAGAATTTATGCCTTGAATTAAAGTGGAAAGGATTAATCTGCAATTAATATAATATTTTTTACTAATACGAAGCATTTTTTATAATGATTACTGAAAACAGAGTCACTGAGCGCTTAAACTTTATGGGGACTAAAGAATATCTTAATTTATGTAATATCTCAAGAATTTTTCAACAAAATTCTCAGATTCATGAGCAGATCGATTCATTAACAATGTTTAATTTTAAATGCATCAAACATTAAGAAAAACAGAATCGTTTGAAATACTCGGCCGAAAAATTTTAACCCTATCCTTATTAGTGTGGGGGAAAAAACTAAAGCCTTACTCATTTGACGGTGGTGAAAATGAAAAGAATTTATTGGCGGGAAAGTTAGTTTAATTAATAATTAAAATTTAACTAATAATTAAAAAAAGGGACCCCATCTGCACATTCCCGACTTCCAAGGTATACATGTACCAAATTTGGTAGCTGTAGGTCAAACGGCATTGCCTGTAGAGCGCCAACACACACTGAGCTTTATATTAGTATAGATGATTGGGATAAAATGTTTGTGCCAAGCTTGTTCAAGTAGAAAGTAAATTCACTTGGATATTATTTACTGAACACAACTCTAAAATCCGTTTTTATATTAAATCCTAACTAATCCTGAGATTCTCTGAATTTCTATAATAGAAACAAATCTATTTAGAAAGATTACCAAAAATAAAATCATTCAAATTTGTGCTTCATAATCTATTTTTTTTGAAGGAATCTCATTTTCGAAATCAACATAGATGCATTGTTAACGGGATTAAGTTTTAATGATTATATTTTTACTTATACAGAAGGCATATCTGGTAGAAATATCTACCCGAGTCATCATTGAAAGAATGAACGCCGAATTCCAATTTTAACAATTAAATATCATATGAAGATATAGTTTGCGAACACTTTTCACACTATCCAAATTTTCAGATCATGCAAGTAAGTGAAAATTCCTTCAAGAGATGTGAAGGGTGGAGTAATTTTAGCTCTTGGCAAAGAAAATAATTCCACGAAATAAGCTACAATAAGCTTGCTTTAATTTACAAGAACTTACCCAACTTAACCATAATAGTGTATTTCACGTATTTCTAATAGTTTATTTCAAACGGCATTCTTAAATTACGATTTACGGACAAGCGGTATTGACTGATTCGCACGCCAACAGCGACTTCTCTCCCATTCCACATATTTTGTATACTACTATCCCCAAACGAATAACATTACACTCATTACCCACTCATGCGTGAGCCCCAACCATTCCAATACTTCACATACGCTCATTACCCACTCCTGCACCGACCCCAACCATTCCAACACATTACCCACTCCTGCACCGACCCCAACCATTCCAACACATTCCTCACTCCTGCACCGACCCTAACCATTCCAACACCACAAACATTACCCACTCCTGCACCGACCCCAACCATTCCAACACCACACACATTACCCACTCCTGCACGGACCCAACCATTCAAACACCACACACATTACCCACTCCTGCACGGACCCAACCATTCAAACACCACACACATTACCCACTCCTGCACGGACCCCACAATTCCAACAGCACACATACACACATTAGCAACTCTTGCATCGCTTTAGCAATTCCAACACCACATACATTACCCATTCCGGCACTATAATTATAACATCCCATACATTATCAACACTACCAAGATCCCCGATAAATTCAATGCCACATGCTAGAATAGCATTTCCACGAACCTCGTCGTTCCAACATCATATACATTTCGCACTGAGCTACGATAACCAGAATTCCAATACCATAGCATTACACACTCCACTACTACACAAATAGTTCCAATATCATGACATTATCTAATCCACTACTACACCTATAGTTGCAATGCCACTTGCATTATCCACACCGCAGCTCCAATAGCATGCATTACCTATACTACAACGGGCCGTAGTTTCGTCAGCAAGCATACTCAGTCATTTCCAGTCTAGTACAGTTTTCACTCATTATCCACAATCAACACCAGTGGTAATCATAATATTCCCTTCCACCATTCTTAGTCAATGAATCATACAATTTTTAATCCACGTATTGAAATCCAGGACCGAAATTTCATTTACATGCTGAGGGAACAGCCTCACAGTGCGCCATACGCAACTCCAGAAATTAGGCAGCGCGATATGAGGGAAGTAATAACTTGTAGGATTCTATTTTAAAAAATTGTTTTCATCTAAAAAAATATTAATGATATCAGATAATGACGAATTCTATTGTCAATACCACTCAAGTAGAACAAAATTGCAACGAATTATTTGCATATACCAGAAAATCCTAACATATTGAATCTATCAGATATCTATCTTCAATATCTACACATTGAATTATAGGAATTGATGTAAAGCGATTGTAACCTCGAAAATTAATAACGGCCAAATTACTTATCAGAAATTCTCGTTTCTTTGTATATAAAATAGTTGTCAAATATTCCTTTTCTTGCCTTTCCAACACTTCCTCCTCCCTTTATCTCCCTTGCAATTATTTAAAACGTATTGTTTTGCCAAAACTGAACATATTTCCAACAATATCCTTAATAATGAAGATAAGCATCTTTTCTTTTTTAAAAAGATGCAAATAAAAAAGAGAGACATTAGAATTTACACTTCGTTTCTTAGAAAAGGTTACACATTTAGTTTGATGAAAACTTTATCTGTTGTCTATTTCGATTTACTGTAAGTAGTTTTAAAAAGAAGCCTTATACTGAAATTAAAACGAAAACACGGAGTAAAAAAATATTGGAGATTCATATATTTATGAACATTTTTTACCGGTATAAGCTAATATTTTGATATTCCAGAATCCAATAAATTTCAATTTTAAAACTTCGGTTATATGGCACAACGTTGCCCCAAAGATCAAGATTTGTACAGTAAATTTTTTACATCAAAAGGGATCCAATTGTAAACCTTATTTCCCTGTCCTACTTTAAAACATGAATGTAATTTATCAGTTTTTTTTTTCCGGAGAAATGTTATCAAATCTCGTTCTTGAAACATTTTCTTCCAAAATTATTAAAATACGTTTTTTGCTAGGAATCGCTTAGACTAATTTCTGCAAATGGAACACCTAATCACAACGAATATGGAATTACACAATCTTATCTTGATGGAAAGCTAAATAAATCGTCTCGGTTTGACAAATATAATTTAAATCAGAAAATAAGAGTGCAAGACAAATTATGCACAAAAGAATTAACTTCCCAGTTTCAATAAATTAGTACGAAGTCCAAAAATCGTCTAGTTTTGATAGAAATTTATCTTCCAAATTCAACATTTAGCTGAATAGAGTGACGGTTTAAAACACTAAATGAAATTAAGATTTGTCAATAAGATGATTTCATTACAAAGTTCACAGAAATTTATTTCCTGGGAATCTGAAATTCTAAGCTTACATTGGATGTCACAGACGCAAGACGAGACAAATGCAGATTTCCTTCAGTTTGGTTTCTAAAACTTGAAATAGCACTGTAGTTAACGTCATATCGGATGTAATCAAATCTCCATATGAAATGTTCTTAACAATTTAATGCGATTCGATATCAGATAATCTTTTGCTGATTGTGAGTTCTAAGATCAATAAAATAATTTCAGCAGAAATTAATGAATGGCGAACAGTAATGATCTATTTATTTTGTTCAAAGATGAAATATTTTTCTTTGTGCTTAAAAAGAATTAGTTTTGAAGTAAGATTGGAAATTCAGAATAAGGGATAACTTAGAAAACAGAAATCTTGATTTCCCATCACTTGTTAGAAAGGTGAATACAATGTTTTGTCTGTATACAATTTAATGTTAAAGAAAATAGATGAAATTTGAATTTACTTTTTATTAGTCGATTTACAGTTTAATTTCCTTTATCCAAACATATGGAATTTTGACAAATTTTTTTTCCATTTGACTTTTTTTATCCGAATATTTCTAAAAGTGATTAGAAGAATATCAAATTTGTATCCTATTCCTATCCTATAACTTAGTGTAATATTTAGAATTTTATTTCATTCCTAAAATGCAAAATTTTTCATTTTCTCCAATTCCTTAAATTTTAATAATCACTTATTTTATGATCGTTTAATACACTGCATCCCATAGAATGCATTTAATCTATTACCATATATTCGTGATAAGAATGGGACAAACATCTTGCCTATTAATCAAAACTACAATTATAAACCGTTTGCATTATGAATGAATTTAGCATCTCAATTAAATTGCATCCTATATTACTACTTCTATTGGGAATTGGAAAGTAAGCTATTTGACAAATTTATGAATTTAAAATTGATTTTGAAAAATCTGCCAAAGTTTATATTATTTATTAACTTATTTATATAATATCGAATTTTCGACGGCAGAGAAATAGATCTTAGACAAAAATTTTTATTTTATAATTTGTTCATTTTTTACCATTTTATAGCTTTTCGAATTCCACGTATACAATTTTAACTATTCGAAAAATTTTAAAATGCATTAAAATAATATCACAAGGCAGTCTGAATGAGTAGAAAAGATTTACCGCCTAGATGTCTTACAGCCAATTCTGATAAGCAAATATTCTAAAATCATACGACCTTACTTTATGCATTAAAGTTCAAATGGAAATGACGTGCTTAAGTAAGCGTCCTGCTCGACATTTTCGTTATCCATTGGTTGTCCTGAACTGGAATAAGAATCAACAACTTGGAAAAATACCAGGATATTCGACGATGGTATGAGCGTAACTTGAAATTGCTTGATATGAGCATAACTGGACTTGATTACTGGGTATGAAGGAGATGCCTCTTATCCGCATTGAGAATTCCTTTTTGGGAAAATTGGAGCTGTAAAGAAAAGACTGTATTAATCATTTCGAAGGTAATTTTGGGAATTCATATGTAAATTAAAAATTTGTATTCTGGCATATTCTACAAATACACTGGTAAGTATCTGACATAGCTGTTCCAAAATAGCTGTTTCCAATAGCTTATTAAAAATACAAATCGAATTATAAAAACAATAACTGAAATCTATCCGTATTTAGGATCGCTTATTGCAATGAGCATTTAAATTTACTTTCAGTTCTGCTTCAGTGGTTCGTATTTAACCAGATGTTCAGTGCTTTTAAATTTTAATCCGAGGTTCAGTGCTTTCTAAGTAAAATGGCAATAAAAGTATCGCAACAAAGTGCTTGAAATGAACAATTTTAAAAACCGTAATATAAATCTATGTTTGAGACAGATTTTATCTAATCTCCATTTCCCCCCCCTCGAAATTTGTCAGGGAAATGGATTTCGTGTATTGCAGTTCAATCATGTGTCTACTTTTATTATATAAATACATGTTTTGAATATTTTTGCAATTATGCTTCTTCAGTTGCAAGAAGCGAGGTTTTCATTAGTCGCAACAATTGCTTGCCAGATGTGCAGAAAATGGCTGAAATAAATTTTAAGGAGAGTTATGCACGAACTTTCTAAACGTGTAGTTTTCGAAATAAAGATATAACAATAATACAGTATAAATATTTTCAGTCCTTTAATAAAAATTAGTTATATTAATTAAAAAAATTATTTTAAATATACTAGATTTATATTTTAATTCTATCCATTAGATGGAAAAAATATTTTGTATTAAAATAATAAATTTAAATGAAAATAAAATTTTTAATAAGAAATTTGCATTAAAATGGTTTAAATTTTAAACTGAAATTTTGGAACTCGAATTCTCTAAAAGACACTCAAATTATTGCATCTGCGATTTATATAATATAACAATTTTGCAATTAATTTCTATTTATTTATTTATTTTTTTTGCAAGAGGGCATGGTTAATACACAAGTACAGTTCGTTTCAGTATTTTGAGACAACCACTTTTCGACGATTCCATTTCATAAAGGAGTGAGACGTGGAAGGATTAGCGCATTTTCGGAATTCACCTTTAACCTTAAATTTCCTCTATTAGATAATTAATCAGTTACTTTATCATTAAATGTGAACATCTTTCATTTTTCTTTTCACTCCTATTTCGTTGAATTAAACCCATCCTGACGCATGTGCAAAATCGTGGTGGGTTTTAGAATTCGTTGTCAAACATTACAAAGGTGGAACGCATCCGTCAGCAACAGATCGCAAGAGCAAGCGAATCAAATTCCCTTATCGTTTTTACTAAGATTTTAGAGATTTAACAATTATTGATTTACGAAAGGGAATATTGGGTACCTTTGAATGAATGCATTAGGTGAAGGTTATACTTACCCCTTTGCTTCAAACTTAAGAATTGCGATGGTCAAACTTTTTAGATCACGTATTAAAAACAAATAAGATTTGGATCAGGAAATAAGAACATTTTAGAATCAGATAATATGGACTATCAAAAAATAATAAATTAGGATATAAATTATGAGATTACATATGCATATTATATATATTACAATTACGGTTTAAATACAAATATGTCTCGGCTTGAATTTTAAATCTGTTTGGTTCCACTACTAATTATTAAAATATCTAATTTATGAATATTATGCAAAGTATACCTTCAGTACATAAGAACATGCTTACAGTTTCATTTCTGAGTTTAAGGACTTATCCGTCTTTTTCCTTACGGCTTTTTTTAAAGCATCCGATTTTATTGGATTCCAGCTTTTCATGACACACTTCCGTAAATGGATAAACTTATTCTTCACGATCTGAAAAAAAAAAAAAAAATTAAAATCAGTAAATTACGAGTTTAGTTCTAACATCAATAAAATGCTTCAGGAAATAAGTTGCTGCAATATTTAAAAGAAATTAAATCGTATCAGGAAATTAGTTTTAACTAAAGAGATCAAATCAAAGATAAATAATTATTTAATTCGAGTTTTCACAATATTAAAAAAAAATGCTTTTCGTGAAGACTTCATTCCCAAGCTAGGATTCAAATTTGGAATGTTAACTGAATACAAAGATTTTAAACCGTTTAAAAACCAATACCATCATTTGAATTTTCATCTAGTTGAAACATTAATACTAGTGTATATTAAATTTAAATGACACGAGCGAGATAATATTTGGTTTAGAAGGAAGAATTCGGAATACAATTTATTAAAAATAAATCAAAAGCATCAAAATTATTTACGGTACGGTTTATATTCACCCTATAGGGCAAGAGACACTTTCTTCAAGTATCTTCCTTCTATAAGATATACCTTAAAGTTTCTTTACACATTAAAAAATAATTAAAAACATTTCCGAGTTATATAATTCAATAACAGGGTTATGAAGCGATTTTTCTAATTCATCAGTTCCACTCATTTTCATCACTAACACTTGCCTACCGTGTCACCCATATTAGCGTCGCATGAAGTTTCAGTGTACAATTTGATGTTAGTAGAAGAATGCAATATTTAGTTTATATAAATACATTGTTCACTTGGGAATTGCCTGTGATTCACAAGTATCTATCAGATATTCTCTTTTCTACTTCAATCAAGAAATGGCAACGTTGTAAGCATATTTTTAGTTAAAGGACCGAATCAGGCATGAATCATTGCAGGGAAATTGTTAAATGATCACAATGGATTTTGTAGATATAAAATATCTTCTGTTATATATTTATGCAGTTGATGATTTCTCTTTTATAAATGTAATTCTGATACTAATGTAAATGATTAGTCTTCATTAAAATTCAAATATTATGTATTATATATAGCTAGAAAATGCAAATTTTATGCTAGTCAGATATTGCGATTAACAAAGGGTCAAATAAAAGGACAACCGAATGGTTTTTGGTCACCGATATTGCCATTCTCGTTTCGTTGCTGGTTTTTTCGCAGGAAAATGAATTGTTCGTGATGTATAGAATTTAGATTTAAAATCGTTATTACTTCCTTTTCATACGCGTAACTGAAACTATCTGTATATTAGCCGTTTTAAAATCGACACAAAATATTTGGGATAACGTATCCATTTTTTACATTACTCCATTAAGTACCATATAAAAGCATTTGATTTATTCAAATATACGAATAACAATAGTTGCATAACAAATATAGCAAGCTAATGAAAAGAAACGTCCCTTTTCTTAAACTTAAAGCGGCAAAATATTTTAATAATGAAAAATTGAATGCATAATAAAAAAATCGGGCATTGTCGTATTAAAAATCTAACTATTTAAACAATTGTAATAAACAGGATACAGCACTATGAATGTAACTAGTGTGTAGCAAAACTTGTGAATTTTACTAATGCGTATATAGCTTTATTAAAAATAGTTTCTCCCACTTAAAAGGAAGCGAGAATGAACGTACGTTTAACGAAAATTTAGTAGAATTCAGACTTCAGTTTTGTTTCCATGCTTGGTTTAGATTCGAATGGATCATAAAAATCTAAAGAATCGAATTGAATCCTAAACATAGTACAGTATTTAAGATTCGATTCATCAAACGTGATTTTTTAGCGTTACCCCTCATTGAATATCGAAATCATGTTCGCACAAATATTTCATGCCTTCGTAAAACGTGCTATTATATATGTCGAAAAATTAAAATAATGAAGAGAATTTTTGTCAAAAGGCTAGTACTAAAAAATTATAGAAAATTACATGTAAAGAATGAGAAAATGAAGAGCATTTTTAGAACAAATACACTTTTTAATTTTGATTGCTTGTATATAAAATGCATTGCGATTATGTAAATTCCACATGTTAAAAATCTAGGCCAAAACCAACGAAAGTTTATACATTTATAATTTAAAACAAGAGGAATATTGTTCACTTTTTGTACGAGTTTTTTGGACTAAGAAATTAATTAATATTCTGTCTTTCTTTCCACAAATTTTGGTGAAAGTTTTTCCGGAAGCATTTACACATCTCTAGATTAAAAATTTTACTTTTTCAATGATATCAACCTGAATTTTCTTTCAGTCTTCTTTCAATTTATTAATTTAAAAAAAACATTTAATGCAGATCATTTTGAAATAAAGAAATTAAAAATTCTTTTTTTGGATAACATCAGCTAGTTTACCATTATACTTCATTTTTATACATATATTTACTATTTTATACAAAAAATGTATTTACATAAATATTAGACTTGAAAGGGCATTTATCTCGAGCAACAAAAGGTATAATATAAACTGTTTTTCAATGAAATCTAATTAAAATTTTTAGAAATCTTTTCGTAATGGGCATATTTGACCAAGTGATTGAGTTCCAAAATGGATACTTACAGGTTGATCGATTTGCAATGTACAAGAGTTTTTCCTTCTGAAAGTAACATGTCGCATTTTGCATAAAGTACGGCAGCCTATACATATGGTCGATGCAAATTACGAACGATTATAAGGCAGTTTAAGGGAGCGGAGAAAGCTGATTAAAGTGAAATTCTAATTGAAACTTTTGAAGGGCCCTACACCCACTGAATTAAACAAGCATTTCTACAGGCCGATTCTACTGTTAATTTGTATTAAATTACAGTTAACCGAAAACCCAAATTTTAAATTAATTCTTCGGAAAATTTTTAACAATCCAGATTAGGAATTGTATCTTAAATGCTACTTTTACTGCTAAATTTTATTTGAAATTCTTTGGCATTGAAGTGTTAAAAAGGGTTTGAAAATTCACTTTTAAAACAATTTCAAGGAACCTCTCAAGAACTCTTCCAAACCATTGCAGACTGAAAGTTTCGTATGTACTTACCACTGATTTTAATCGAATTTAAACATAATATTAAAAAAACTAGAAATTGAAAGCATGTTTTCTCCTTAAATTATTTCGAGATTAAAATGTTGTAATACTACAGTGATGTTAACCTTTTTCACTAAAAGAATGCTTAGATTTAAAATCGTAGTAAGGTCTCCAAATTGTTTCGATATCTCACCATATTTAGTATTTGATTTAAAATCGCTAAGTCAAAATCGTTAAATCCGGTCCTTAAAAACTCGACAAGCTAATTTGTAATTTCCTTAAAGTTTAGAGAAAATTTTTCTATCTCACTGACCGGTCTCAAGAAGTTTTTAAATCCATCAATTTTTTTTTCAATTCTAAATAAATATCGTAATTAAAGATTAATAATGATAACACAACAGTAAAGAATACTATACTAATTCAGAGAAATATTAACGTTACTTTTATGGAAATTAGTATTAGCAAAATCACTTACCCTTTTATTATTTTTGTTACTGAAATACGCTTTTAGTACATTATCTTTTTCAGTAACATTGTTTTCGAAACATTATCTGCACACAAGGATGATATACATCGATTATGATGGTTTTGCCACTCTCCAAATATCCAAAGTATACAATAAAAGGTCTTATTCCACCAAACACAAAGCAGTATCTTCTGTTAACATTTCATTTCGAAGCAGATGATTCGAAAATAAAAGACCAATGATGTTTAACGTTCATTTTTGTTCAAGAAAATCAAATTCAGGAATTAAAACCTTCTTGCGGCATGATAAAATTTTAGCCGTATTATTATTTTTCTTTTCTTTCAACATGTTACTCTCTCAGTTACAGAGCTGATGCTTCATAAATATATTCAGATGCAACTAAGGGCTTTTCCTCTTCTATTCTAACCCTTATTCGGATACAAGCTGTACGCCCTCTTTCAGCAGAACTTAACGGTCATTAATAATAGCGGATGTTTATTCACCCTCTTGCTTCATGGCGCTTTTAAACAGATATTTGTTAATAATAAAGGACGGTTATTGAACCTTCCTGCATCTCCAGACGCAAATCATTTGAGTCAGTTTCGTACAGTCATTCACTCAAAATTCTCCGCACCGAAAGCATCATTTTAATGCAGCTACCGAAGTATTAGTGTTTCATTCAAACTCGTAATAAAACGTTAACGGTAAAGTATTTACTGATACAGAAACATTCAATTCCGAATTGTACATTTTACGGAACAGCTTTCAACGCGTTTGACAAACTTCACAGTTCTGCAGTGACTGACGATTGACGGGAAAATTAAGCTCTGACGGCATCTCTACAGAAATACCGATACCTAATATTTGAATTTCTTTTTCTCCCTAGCGGCACATCTGGAATGAGCTTTATAAAATAGCAAGCAAGCATCTGATATGGAAAGAAAAATCAAGACAAGACATAAATAAGATTTAAAAAAAGAGAAATAACAACAAAGAATAAAATATCAAAATTTTCCAAACCAGTAATGATTATTCAGATAGTGTAAAATGTATTGCTTCGTTTGTGTAGTTTTTAAAACTATAAAAAAAAAATGAATCGTTATCAGGATGCACGGAGACAGTGAAATTGTCTATTGTTTCTCTTTTTCTTAACAGTCAGAAGTTTAGAAGGCAGAAAAGTTAAACCATCAAGAGTGACCTCGCATACTATTTAATAAACTTGAATTTGCCTGCTAGACGCGTTTATTCCACCAATTGAAACCAAAATTTTGCATAGAATTACAATTGCAGTAACAAAATCATTCACCACATTTGGTATATTTAAATCACTATGCTTTTGAGTTAAATCTCTTACATATTTTTGAAAGTATAGACGACAGAAGATAAGTATCTATACTATATATGTTAAATCTAAGAATCGAATTTTATGTATCTAATTCTTTTTGTTTTGCAGTTATCTTGTTAGTTTATACTGCAACCCCCAGGCAGACAGACCTCCTCCGAATGGATTTTGCAAAAAATTGGATAGGGATATACTAATTTGCCTTGAAGAGTATATACCAAATGACATCCGCTCAGCTCAATGCATTTTTTCACAGGCAGATAACCGAACAGACAGACAGACAGACAGAAGAATAGAGAGACATAATTATAGATTTTACATGCCCTTGAAAATACAAATCGACAGACGTTCAACCTCTTGTAGGATTAGGCCCAAATTTTGATGACTCTCTTCAATATAGATATTAAATCTGTATATTGAATTTTCTCGGTCTAGCTCTCTTCCTTTTGCAGTTATCGTCAACTTATATTTGTACAGCTGGACAGAAAGCCTTCCTCTGAAAAGATTTTGCTCTAAATTTGATAGAAATCTGCAAATTTGATAAGCCAATACAATATTTGTATAAGCGAATACAATATTTCATCCGTCTAGCTCAAAGCAATTTTTGAGCTATTTTTGTCATAGACGGACAGACAGACATCTTACAAAAATGTGTTTTTCAAATTCAGGGAGTTTTAAAACGTTGAGGCTTGTCAAGATGTCGAGTTCGAATTTTTTTGACGTGTACAATACTTTTTCTCTACTTAGCTACAAGAGAGTAAAAATTCAAGAAGATAATCGGATTCACCTTCAGACCACATTCCAGAGAAAGCTAGAAAAAATATGCCACTCAGATTTCGTATAATAGTGAGAAAGTGGATGAAATGATGATACATCATTTCTCCCATGCAAGTTGCAAGGAAATAAATAAAAATTTAACAAAAAAATGGCATTCTTTGTGTTTTAGTGATAAAGTTTGAGTTTAGGGGCACAGCAGGCAGATTGGAGAATGAATTTCACTTCAATGCGTTATGTATGTTGGACAGGTGCGTGTTAAATCAATTATTTGAGGATCAAAGCCTGCAAATTGAAGAGGTGTGGAAATGTGAAGTCTGGTAAGTTATGTCAGTTATTGATGACATTATTTAATCACTGCTGAAGATTTTGAGGGTCATTCTAAAATAATATTCATTTGGATCCGAGACGATATTGTAATCTGATGGAACTTACCAGCAAACTAAATGAAACCAAACAACTACCCGAAAGTGTCATCTACAAAGAATGTAATCTTAAAAGTGAGCAAAATTTAAAGAGAAAATTACCAGATGACAACGAGTGTAAATGCTGATATATGTTTACATGATTTCGTTGAATATTTCTAAAGTGGCTAATCATGTATCCCAATTTCAATTGATTTCAAATTTAGTAAATGTCTTTAACCTTCCATATCATTAATTATTTTACTTATAATGAAGTGCCTGAAAAGTGCATCGAATAACAATTTTTGATATTCTTCTAATCAAGGTTGGTATACGTAGAACATCGCTTAAACTTATTATCTTATAAAAAAATCTTAACAATGATGATCTTTAAGAACTAAATAACAATAAATGTCAAAAAAAAAGACGTGACATCTAATTAAGAGAATAGATGTTTTACAGGTTTGGAAATTCCGGTCTTTTCCCTAAAGAACGAGACATTTTTTTTAGTAAAAGGATTCACAGCCGATGAGTATTGTTCCGGCTCTTATCTGTTCTCTATACGGATTTTGATGGAGTTTTAGTCTACTTTCCATGGATTTCACTAATAATTAGAAGCCATAGTTTTGTTTATAATGAAGTATAAATAATGCATTAAATCTTTTGAATTTCAGAATTTATATTTCATTGAATTTTTGTTTATTTTCAGATAGAAATTTATGCAATGTGTAAGGAAAACTATACAACCGCTTGTCATACCTGGCAAGCAATTTTAAGGTAGGGTTATCAATAAATAATGGATTAATGAAATTTTGAAACGTTGTAATATGCTATGAAATGGATGACATTCGTAGATTCTCGGCTTCAAAACCGGAGGGTTATGATTATGACGCACGTAAATATATAGAAAGTCAACACACATTTGCATTAATCAAGTAGAAAAGTGAAATAACTGTCAAAATCTTAATCTGGCTAAAAATGAATTATCTGCAAAGCCCAAGATAAATTTTTGTGTTTTGAAAAATAGAGAACTACAGATATCTTAAATCTCACATTCAGATTCTATCGCACTGATTTAAACTGCAAATAGGATACTAATAATTTTGAAACTATATTTTGAAGTTGAATCGAAAATAGCTACTTTTTTCTGACCAAAATGAAAATGAAGCTAATCTAGATGAGCGAATTCGAATTTTCAACGAATTCTTTAAATATAAAATTTTTGAGGCAACATTTTATCTAATTACCCCAAAAAACATTCGAAAAGTGCTGGAATCAAGCTTTCCTGCAGCACAACGATACCAAACAGAATGTACATAACGTCAAAGTGTGGTGTTTTTTTCATTGTAAACAACAACTACACACACCACCACAGTACCCCGACATGAATGCCTTTGGATATCTGTGGGCCCCACTCGAAGCAGTGGTCCAAAAACACGAAATTAGAAACAAAACCCATTTAAAACAAGTATTGCAAGAAGAATGGGGTAACATGTCTTCAGATACCACCAAAAATTGGTCGAATTAGTACCACGACGTTTGATTGCCTTTACAAAAGCCAAAAGACATGCAATTAAATACTGACGCTTTCTTTCTATGCGAGATATTACAAAAATTTAATAAGCGTATTCTGAAATTTTTGAGATACAAATTTGCATATATTCATTTAAAATGCTTCTGAAGCTTTTCAGTTCAGAAATTTTTGTTTGATTATCCTTTGCTCTAACTTTAAATTAAACCATTTGTTGTGCTTAAAATTAAAAACATGTTTGCATTCCTCGTTAATGTGTTATTAATATTGAAAGCTGGATTTATCAAGTTAAAGTAAGGTGTAATTTCAATTGTTTGAGTCACTGTATATATTTATAGCAATATTTTCTTTCGGTCATCGAATATTTAACCATGCTTGTTGTGTCAATTTTTAAGTTTATATTTTTGTGTGTTCATTCTCGATGCTGCATAAAAAAAGGAAATATAAAAAATAAAATATCATGAAAAGTCATTTATTAAGTCTTTATCATTATTATGAATGGATGCTGCGATTTATAATTTCAAATCTCATTCAATATTTATTTTTCATATATGAAGTATACAAAGGGAGAAAACTGCAACTGTCCAAAAGTTCAACATCGATATTTAGACGCATTTTCTATTTTTCGAACCTCGCTGTTTCCCGAAAAAAAAACAAATTTTGAATTTTGTCTGTATGTCTCTCTGTGAACACGATAGCTTAAAACCGCTCTAAATTAGACTCAAGAAAATTGGTATGTGAACTTTATACCAAATTTGTAAATGTGTGTGTAGTGGTGAATGAAATCCATTCACATGAAATTCCTGTGTCAATCCGAATGCAAGTAAACAGATTACAAAACAAAAAGAACTAGATAAATAAAATTTAGAATACAGTTTTAGCATAGATCCGCATTAGATTTTGAAACCAATTCATTAAAGGGTTGAATGTCTTTCGGTCTGTGCATTCTCACGCAATCAATAACTCAACTATTTTCATAAATGAAATTTCGTACGTAAGCTAATTACATATCAAATATTGATTTGAAGAAATAGTTTCAAAATACAGAGTTTTCTTCGGTATACTATGTATGTATATAGCTCTCATTTGCGAGATCTGAGAAAATACATTGTGAGTCAAAAGAAAGTAAACACCTACGATTGATATAGAAAATGTTTTATTTCAAATATATTATTGACTTTAGATATACACAATTATCAGCTTATTCATGTAGGATGCAATAATGTGTAAATGTTTAATTAAATAAAAATGCAAACAGAAATAATTCAAATAAACAGAAAATATCAAATTTCATGTGTCAAAAGAAAAAAAAAGTAAACAGAGAATACTGATACCGACGAAAACAATGAAAGCTGTAATATTAATAATTTGACTGCAGTCCTTTAGATTTTATCACTGTCTCTAATCGTGTAGGCACAGATGTGACCAGATTTTTTTTTAGTTCGGGAGGGAGTTTTTGCCATTCTTCAATGACAACTTATTTCAACTTTTTCTTATTAGAAATGGTTCTTTGGAGTATATTTTTCTCAAGATATGCCAATATATTTTGTATGGGGTTTAGATCTGGTGACTCTAGAAGATAGTCCAAAGTCATCGTAACATAACAGAGTTACTATTCTTTCACAATCATTAATGTATGTTGGGATCGTTATCATGTTGGAAGATCTAGCTCCTTAACAATCCGAAAGTCGCAACATTACCTTTTAAAATATTTAGGTAATCCATTTTGTTCATTGTAGATTCGACAAATAATAAATTACCGACTCCTGAAATCGCCATATAGGCCAGATCATAACAGATCCACCCCTATGTGTAATTGTCTTAACTGAATTCTTATTATTGGATTCTTCATTCTTTAGTCTCCATATTTTTGCAAGCTTTTTGTGTACCAAACAATTTGATTTTTTTTCTCATCGCCAAATAAAATATTATTCCAAAAATCTAAGTCCTTATTAAGGTATTTTTGGCATACAACAGGCTTTTTTTCTGGTTCGATTTCATCATGAAGGGTTTCTTAAGGAAAATCTTGCCATGCAACCCATGTTCATGAAACATCCTGCTTATAGTGGTTGCATTTACTGTCTCCGTTGAACTTTGCGAGATGCTTTGAGATATTTTAACAGCACTTGCAGCTAGATTAGTTTTGATCTCTCTTACTACTGATATTACTTCTCTATTACCAAGTCGTTTTGGTCTTTCTGTTCTCTGAAAATCTTTAATCTGTCTGTATTTGGAATATTTATCAGGTAATTTCTACACTGTGCAGCGGCTTCTCTCAATAATTTCCCTATTTTATTTGAGGAGTTACCATTTTCCGTCAAGTTTATTATTAATTTTCTCGTTTCTAGTGCTGTTTGTTTTCCCATAGCATATTTCTCAGATTTTTCTAGAAACAAATTCATAAATTCAGGTACAATATAAGACTATAACTTACATAAAGATCCTCTAAGAAAAAAAAATATCTTTAAAACTAGAACATTTGAAAAAGAAAGAATTATGTGTGTTTACTTTTTTGACACATAAAACTGGATGATATGAAGTTCAAGTTGAGTTATTTCTTTATGCATTTTATTTGAATTAAATGTTTACAGATTATTCAATTTTGTTTAAATAAGTTAATAATTGAATATATCTACTTTATATTATAAATCAATAATATATTTGAAATAACTTATTTTCTAAATATGTTATGGGCATTTACTTTTTTGACTCTCACTGTAGATAAAAACATGAGCCGATTTTCCACTAATGCAACTGTGTAGGGTCAAGGGTTGGTTGATTAAAACATTATTTGTCAAACAAATACATTTTTATAAAATCCAAATTCTTATAAATTGTTTGGATATTAATAATTAGTTAAATAAAATTGTTCAGGTTCGTATCCGCTTGATTGCCTTCACTTTGCTGTTACAATATTTTACAGGTTGGCTGACGTGTCACCCATATTCAGGTTATGGCAATAGTTCTAATTCAGTGTAAAATTTGATTTGAATGAAATTCGCCAATGTTTAGCATTTAATTTCTTATTTTAACATATTGTTCACTGTGTTAATCCTCTGTGACTCATATCTACTATTTAATTATATATTCTCTTCTTTATTGCAATTAAGGGGCAACAAAGAAGTAAGCATCTTATTATATAGAGGTTCGAATAACATGTACGAGTAATGACAATGAACGTGTTTGAAAACTTAGTCGCCAACTAAATAATATTGTGTACAAACGTGGATGCTGCATAGGCATAAGTCATAATAAATAAACAAATAGATATGCATTTCATAAAGTTAATAAAATGAAAAGGAGTAAACTATAGTAAATCATAACTTGTTAATTAAGCTAAGAATGTGAAGTCAAGTCCAGATGTTTATTAAAAAAAAGGACACATAATGTGTACAACTAAAAGCCCCCAACTGCCTATACCTGCTATTGGGAAAAATATCGGAAAAGGCATTGCTTCACCTAATCTCAGACAAATGACGAGAATAGTTTGAAGACTAAGAAAAATAGTTTGAGACTTGTCGAAATATGATGAATCTGAGAGAATTAGGTATTTAAAGAATTGCTACTATTTTATGTACATAAAAAATTGAAAAATATTCCTTAAAAATTATAATAAAGTTTATAAAATTCATCTTTCAAAATGAATGATTTAATAATCAGAATAAAGAAGGGGGACGATTCGACACATTTTATAACATTCATGTAATGAAGCCATAAACATAAGCGGAAATATTTCTAATTTCTGCTATGTTAATTTCAAAAAAATAAAAAATAAAAATAAATAATAAGATAAAAAAATAAAGGCGAAAAAAAAAATCTCCATCGTGTTATCTCTAAAATAAACGATATTCAATATTTAAAGCAATTATTCTGCGCATTGTATTCAAGTGCATGCTGGATAATAAACATTTGGTATGAAAAGAAAAGTTTTTTTAAAAAAAATAGTGAAAATGAAATCTAATTAATATTTTTCCCTGCACCTGCGCAATTTTTCCTGAACCTTCTAGAAACTCAGCTTCAAATATGAGAATTCATTTGCTCGCGCATTCGCTCGTGCGGTTGGTTGAAACTTTGTTTTCCCTTTAGTTCGTAGTTGGAATTCAACAATAAGAAAGAAAATCTAGCAGCCGTATTCTGCTTAGCGATTTTGAATCCATCCATGATTACCATCGGGAATTTATTTTAAACTATGGCAATTTGGTAAGTTTATTTTCTTGAAATACTTTGAAATGTGATTAACGTATTCCTTCCAAGGGATATCCAATGAGTATTTACTGAATGCTGAATTTAGATTTATTAACGACGTTGCGACTTTAAGTAAGTTTGGTTATATTACATAATAAGCATCTGTAGTATAAGTTTACTTGTCTTTTTTTTTGTATAAATTTTCTGGAACGATTTTATTTATTGTCTTCATTTATTAAAGCTTGCATCTCATTTGTTTGTCTCAATGAATGTGCTTATTAATGAATGTTGATAACGAATGTTGGACTGTTGATTATGCCATGCTCTAAATTTTTATTGTTATCGGAGAATCTAACATGAATGTATTCATTCTCTTGGTTTCCATTATTTTCATATTGTCTAGGTTTTTACGTTATATGAAAGCACAATTTCGTTGTTAATAAAAATATCTTTGCCAGATTTATTTGATTCATGTTATTACTTTTTTATTTAAATTGATTTGTTTTGTGTTTATAAAGATGGGATTTTCGTTATGAATCTCGACTTTAATTTTCTTGGATCGGAATTTTCGAACCCGCATCTACATTGGATTCTCAATGCTTCAAATTAATATAATAAGGTATTAATTAACTTTGAATATTTGGCGATTAGTTGACGATAATTTTAACACTTTTTCATCTTTAACATTAATAATTTCAACAGCTTTTAATCATACAGTGTAAAACGATGGTAGTTTTCTTCTCGTAAGTTAGCATGTTCTTCAAGCGTGCTCATAGAGTAGCAATTTGCTAATTTGGTTTTGGTGGTATATTTGGCGAGTAGTCTGTTTCACAGTTAATTAATAGTACGTATAATAAATTATGTGGGTATTATCTGCATTTAATTCCACTTGATGCAAATTGCCATCTGCTATAAATTAGTATCTTAAATCTTATCCGATTCTATTGTTTCCCTTTTGAATTTTCCCTTGCTTGAGCAGCAGTTGGCAATTTGAGCCGCGAAAAAGGGTATAGTTTTTGTGTGTATAATTCCGCATTTTTTTTTTTTTTTTTACTTCCTCGTGAAGGAAGTATTGTATCCGTCAAAAAATTCGAACTCTAGATTTTGACGAATCTCTACTTTTTAGATCTGCTTGAGTTCGAGAAACATATTTTTGGAAAATGTCCATCAATCTATCTTGGACAAAGATAACTCAAAAGTTAGATATATGAAATTTCGTTTCTATTTTGAATCTGGATATATGAAATTTCATACGCGGTATTTATACTAAACTTGCTGATTTCTATCAAATTTTTAGCAAAATCCGTTCACAGGGAAACAATCTGTGCGGCTATTTGAATATAATAAAATAACGAAGGGGGCTAAATAGATAAAATTCGATATACAGAATTTACATCTATAGTCTAGATACTTATCAAATCTTCAGTCAAATGCAATTAGGCACTGACCGCTTGTTGATCTGTGCTTTTAGAAGCATATAGCGGCGATTATTCAAAAACGTAATGACTTAAATACATCAAAATTAGTATGCAATTTTGAGATTGCAAATGCGGGTCTATATCAAATACTTATTTCAATCGTTTGTGAGAAATGCATTTAAAATACTATTTCCGAATACTATTAACCTCGGTTGTTGTAGGTTGTGACAATGACCAAAAAAGCGACAAAAAATTTGCCAAATTGATGATTTTAATCGTCAAACTATATAGCATGTGATCTATGTTTATGAACATATTATATATATATTTCTGCACCTGAGTATATTTTTCTAATTATTTTGTCGCTTTTGGGTCGCCGTTGAAATCGACAAGTGCCTTAACCGTATGCCAGTTTATGAATCGCCAAGGATGACGCAATAGATTCATTTAAAATGTCAAATTCACACCAAAGATTAATATTTCGTACCTTTTTGAGATGTATGTAACCCAATGTATGCAATTCGTGTTAATCGCCGTTAGGGGTGCTGTTGCTCTATTTTCTATCTACTAAGTGTAAGTTTATATAACGTCTAACGTAGATAATTACGTTGAAAATGTTTTTGGAGAAAATGTGAAATATATTTTTAATATGAAATTTAATTCCTGAACAGTTTTCCTAATAAAAGTATTTGAATTTTGTTTCTGCTGTCGATAATAATTATATTTGCATGAAGTATTCTTTAATATGCTATTTTATCAAATTATAACATTTATTAAATCATCTTTCAAAAAGCCACCTGAATCATTTTTTGTGCAAATTTGGCATTAAAATTTCTCACTTTATTCTGTAGAATAACCGAATCAACAATATGTCTATTTTAAAAGATTTTACAGTTTTAATGCTTCGTAATGCAAAGAAATTAGGAATTTTATGATGTACCGGTGTATAAAGATGGAATTGGAGTACAGTTGTTTTTGTTTCAATACAGTTTTTTCTTTGTTGTAAAATATATTTATCAGCAGAATTTTTCTCAAATAGTTCGATTTTTCTTTGCCTTATAGTTATTTTCAGCCAAAATAATAATTCTTCCCATTATCATAATTCTGTTGGTTTTTAATTTGCATTTTTTTGCGTTCTTAATGTTTCTTAAATCAATTTTATACAAAAATTCAGGTTAATAAGCATTACAGAATATTAAAAAAGTAATAATAAGGATTTCGCATACCTTTTACTAGGTTTTCTGTAAAATGAAATTTTGTAACAAAGTATTTGCTCTATTAATACACTAATTCTGAAATTTCCTATATTTGTGTGTGTATTCTTGATGGAAATATAGTATTTTAATATTTTCAAGATTTACAGGTTTATGGATGGATTTTAAATAAATTTGGTTGATTGTGATTTTTTATAACGATTGGCGATTCTGTAATATTTAAAGCAGTTAATAAGAAAAATGAAAGTACTAAAAATAAAATGCACTTTTATGGGTAAAGTAAAGTTAAAAAAAATATTGTCGTATGCACGCCTATACGTAATAATAAAATATCACAACACGTAAAATTTTATAAAAAAAAAATTCAGAACCTATTCTGATTTCTAATGTTTATTGTGTTATAACATATAGTATTAATTTTAATGCCTCACCTAGTTTGAATTTCATAGTGGCATTCAAATTTTTAATTGTTAATTTTAGTACACTAATAAAAACGCGTTTTTATAAAAGATAAAAAAGTTCAATGGACTTGTTCTTACTGAATATCGCGTTTAACTGAACTGAATCTAAATTAAAATTCACTTGTTTCAGAATGGACGAAGCAATTTGAGAGACCGTCTTTGATGGGTGCTATTCGCATGTCTTTAATTATTGCAAACAAACCATGGGTGAGTCTTACTCCGTTTTCATTATCAAATAGGCTTTACTGGCAATTTCATTTATTGATTGGAATGATTTTAATAATTTTTATTTGGACGGGAAGTATTCTATAACAATTGACGAGTATTAGTAAACATTTTTAATATAGCAATGCTTAAATGATATGTTTTTGGTTTAAGACATTAAATGATACGGTTTCAATTTTGCCGAATGTTAAGCGATGAGTTTAAATTATTTAAAATATATTTGAACTTAAAATTTTTTGAAAAACAATTTTTCAATTAAAATTATTTTTTTTGAAATAAAGCTCTAAGCTGCACTAAAATATATCACATTAATAAAAAAATAACATCTTGAAATTCATAATCTTTTCTAGAAGAAATCGCTTTCTATTTCTTTTAGAAGAAATAGATATTTATTATTTGATTTATAGTAATTAAATCTGTGATGGCTACGAAATTTTCTTCCGTGATCTATAATAGTATTAATATGTTAGGCATGTAAGAAAAAATCATTATTTTTTTGTGGCTTACTCACAAAACTTCAAATATGAAATGAACCGGACAGTCAGAAAGATAAAATCTTTTTACTGTATTGTTACTTTGAAACGATTGCTTCATTCTACCGAAAATTAAATATTAATTCACTTCTTATTAATAACGGTTGAATTTTTTAATATTTGTAGAAACCATGCAAAACATTAACTAATTGTTTTAGACGAATGTATTCGTCATGGAAAACGTAAATTTTTTTTGTTATAACGAGTTTATTCAATGACAATTATTATATTTATAATTATTATTTTCATATACTGTATATACACTTATGACAATTTAGATATGCGTTATCTGAAGAGGTCGAAACAGTTTGAAGTAATCACCAAAATGGCACTTTAAATGAAAAGCATTTACTGTTGTATTTGTTTTCAAAAATTTACTGAGTGATTTTCATTTATAAGAAACTTTTAATGTTTCTTCTCTAGAATTATTTGCATCGCATATGATTAATGGCATTTCTTTCAAAGTGGTTTTTTCTTATTGTTAAATTAATCACCCTGTAAGTTTAAGGAATACAGTTATTGCTCATCAAATTAACATAAATAAGAGCAAATGTGCTCTCCCGTATTCAATGGTGTTCCTGCATGGATTTGGATAATTTTTAAAAATTGGAAAAATTTAGGAATATTTAAGGTAAGTATTTTTTTAATGTTTTCTTATTCAGTTTTTGGTAAGTATTCTGCCTTTCATCATAATGCCTTTAAAAAAAAACCTCTGCATTCTGAAGGTCTATTTTCACAATGGCTTCTAATCATGCTTCTTTCATACTTGGTATTTACTAGCATTACAGTTACAGTTCGAGTTCGTTCATTTTTATTCATAAAATAGTTTTTTTAATCTTTACTTTCTAACAATGACGGATCTTGCTTCTTGTGTCTGATTACTAAAATGAGATATTAAAATCTATAAATCAGAAGTAGTTAGCAAAAAAAAACCTTTTATGCTCTTATATTCATTCTTTCTGGTTTTGCAAATAAATATGCTCATATTTCTCATCTAATTAAAGGAACGCGACAATCAAATCGATTAATACGAGATCCTTTGCCTTACTACCGGTTCTTTGTAAAACTAAAATGCCAATTAAATATTTTTAATTTTTAAAATTATTTCTTTTGGTAAGTTTAACATGCTTAAATTTTTATTTAGACATTGAAGCCCTTGCTTTTCGATTTTATTTCACTCCCTAATTAAAAAGCACATCCTGTTTGGATCATACATTATTATAGGAATTGAAATAATAAAATGGCATTTGAGATAATGAAGTGCTTTTAAGTGATTTTTGCATTTTAAAATACTTTCACTTAATTGTTGATTTAAAATTAAAAATTCAGTAATTCGATGCACGCGTCAAACGCGTCATTTTATGCGAAGGGGAAGGGGTTCTAAGAAATCAAAGTTCTTAATTCTCAGAACTTTTTAAAATTTCTATATTCAGTCATCTTTTTACTGCATGTAAGGAAAAATATAAACATTCACCAAAATGGCAAGTTAAAGAGTAATTAAAAGTTTCGAATTCATATTCTTTTATTATTTACTAATTAGAAAACATCAGAAGTATTTTACTTTGTGTTTACTTTTTGTGGCACTTTCAGCATTTATGTGGTCAGAATTGAACTTTTTTGCACTTTTAGCAACGTCCTACATTTCGACCTACATTTATTAAATTTCATCTTAATATCAAGTTTACCTTTCTAACTGACAGTTTGAGACACTTATTTTATTGGTAGTTTTGATATTTTTTGGAGTTTATTTCTTTAATTTAACTTTGAAAATAATTCTGCTACTTCAAAATCAATGACTATTTAATTATTTTGCAATTGAAATTAACTTCATAAAAAATATTTTTAATAATCTTCAATTACGGCGGAATTTAGTACAACGTTCTGGAAGGAGAAATCACATAGTTCGTAAATTATACAAGGTCAGACGTTTCTCAAATTGTTAACTGCGCAAATTCCTAATGAAATGTTGCTGTATTTTAAATTAGCACCCTCATTATTCGCCATATTCATTTTTTAAATTGGAAATTAATGTAAATTAAATTTTTTCTTTTTTAAAAATATACTTAATTTTTAAAAAAATCCATATTTTACTTGATTAAAAGTCTTTTTTTTAATGAACGAACGATCGTTATGGTTATTGTATAATCGGTGTCAAACAATCTGTTTAAAATATGATAAATTAAATGCGATTTTCTTCGCGATATTTGCAAGAATTAAAAGCCAAAATAAAATCGTCTTCAGAATGCAAAGGTTCAATTTTTAATTATAGATCTGCATTCTTTTACAATGAAATCGTATTTATAAATGTACATTTATGCATTCGTGAATGTTTTAATGCAATTAATTAATTATGCTTGTTCAATGTTGAGGGAGGTCTGCCCCTCTAATTCATGTCTCAATTCGACTTCTGGCTTTGCCTCGTCACTGACGTCCTTCGAGCGTTTCGAAGGATTCACTCGACACGACATTCCTAATGACCGGGAACAAATCCCACTGTGTTCTGCAAGCCACATTTTCTGCTCCTACATCTTCGCTTGTCAAATGTGATGGATTTTTATTTATTGCGTACATCTACAGGGAATTGGGTGATATATTTTTTTACTACAGTCTTGACCCAGAATGATGAAACAGATATAATGAGAGGAGGTTTTATTTAAATTTCTTTAAAACAAAAAAAAAACTTTCTTTGCCGATAAATAGATATTTAATAAGTAGAACTCGGAATCAGTGGTGGATTTAAGAAACATTTAGAGGTCCCAAGCAGTAGACATAAAGTTTCTCCCATAAAAATTAATATATTTAATTGCGGATTTCAGCAATTTGAATAAGTTGCTTCGTTAATATTTTCATTTCATCATTTTCATGGATATATATATATATATATTTATTTTTTCCAATCTCAGCAGCTGAAGTAATTTTTCCCGTTTTATGATCTCGGTTAAAAATCAGTCTTTATTTTTTTGATACTTTCTTAACCTCGTTACTGGGGGATAAAGTTTTGTTCGACTTGTTTCACAATGGGGACTATGGAACTTTCAAAATATTAAGGCACATTTCCATGACGAAAAATTTCGTCATGCTCATTGCAATAGTAACTCGTGTATGACGAAATATTTCATCATACCCAGTTAACAAGTTAATATTTTAGAGTTCAGTTATAAAGAATATATCGGATATTTTATTTTAAAAAAATATAGTGTAGTCTATTTCCAAAATGAATAATTCAGATCTTAAAGCTGTCAGTTCATAATAATTTATTATAACCAAATGATGAAAATAACTTTAATTTTATATGGACCTACAAGCGAAATACCCCACAACCAGTCAATATTTAAATATTTATAAGCAAGTAATTATGTCTAAATTCATTCAATTTTAATAGCTTTGGGTTTCAAGTTTAAATCCAGCCAGTAACTAATATTTGTATATAGATGCCTAATCGTAAATCCGCCACTGTCACAAGCGTTGTAGAACTAATCCAGAGCTTCATGAAATTGTGTGATCCCAGAGTAGGACGTTTTACTTCATCATTAATTGAATATCCTGCAATTTAACTTTTTTGCAACGTACATAGAAATTACGGCGAGATTTCCAGATTGAAAATTAGATATGAAAAAGAAAAGTGTATTTTATAAAGGCAGTAGTTACCAACGTAACTGTTGCAAATATGCATTTCACTCTTTGATACAAATATCTTGCCAGCTTACGAATTTGAGCCTTTAATTGAAATATCATACCTGTATATGCTTGATTAATGTACAGTATGTTTTTGAATGGATGGATGCCAATAAGAATTAAATCTTATTGCTAATAAACATATCATGCTAATATCAATATCATATTTGCTTATGAATTATTAAATGCTGACTCAAACTTTTAATTCTGGATACTTTCTCTAAATGGTTAATCATACCTGCAGTTACTTTTTTTATTGCCCCTGGAAATGCCATTTAAATTGGTGCTTATTTTCCACATGCTGCAGAATGTTAAAATTCACCATCTGCCAAGACTGTAGTTTCTGTATCTTGTTTTAGTGCTTGAATAAGGTTTTCAAACAGAAAACATGAATTAATATGTCGCTGCATAATAATATTATAAAGCCAGCTGAAACAGGGAAGAACTTGAAGTGCAATGCGTACTTCAAAATTTATCTCGTCTCCTCTGAAATGCCTTGATTTTCGTGTCGTTCCTGCTTCAAAGTTGATTTTTTTTTTCCAGTGGTGAGGAAAAGATAATAAAAATGAGGAAACTGAAACGGAAATAGTGAGGAATTTCGATTTGCATTAGAATTTCAAAAGTTTTACGAAATCCCTTTCATATCTAAATCGTCTTTCTCCTTTTTCTAAAATATGCAAAATTTCGGCTTCAATCATTTGGAAAAAATCGTTTCAGAGAACTTGGAAAAAAATCGTTCCTTTAATCAATAAAGATAGTACTTTAATACTAATTAAAGAGGTAATAAAGTTGATGTTTTTTCATTTTCCTTTGTAATCGCAACGAATGTCTGAAAAATTTTCAAGTTATGTATGAAAAAAAAATAATGAAATTAATTCATTTCATAACACTTTTCAAAACATTCAGTCAATGTGGCGGATGAGGATTAAAATGCATCAATTAAACTTTTACTTTGAGTACACATGAATCATAAAAAAAGAAATATGACTAGTGCTCAGATACTCTATAAAACTGGGAATATTTTTAATTTTATAATTATTTAATTTAAGAACTCAATTATTTCGATAATAAATTATACTGTAATATGCTAGTAAGTTTTAAAAAGTTGTGCGTTTTGATTGAGTTTGCATTAAATTGGTAATAAGAGAAGCATTAAATTTGTAATAATAAAAAATGAAAATTATTTATTAAAATTTCACTTACGCCATTTTAATAATGCTTCAGTTTAAGTCAGTGTATTTAAAGACATATAAATGGTGTTTTATTGAACTGAAATTTGGAGGTGGAAAGATATTTTTTCTGAAACTAAAAATTTAGTTGAGGTGGATTGTTTGAGATTCAAGCTTGCCATTCGATCTTCTTTTCCAAGTTTAAGTTTTTGGAAGAATCAAGGAAAAATAAGGAGAAAAAAAAAAGGGAAATGTTGCTATTTATTAATTCGGAAAGAATTTAATAGAAATGTTTCGTTTGACAGTTTTCTTGAGAATTGGAAATAATTTAATTTGAATAACTTTTGTCCTATTTTTGAGGTCAAGTGTAGAAATTAAATACTGAATTGAATGTATCTGCTTTATAAATAAAGTTAAATTTATAAATACGATCCCGTTTCTAATATAACTGATTATTCGCCTTATTATTTAATAAGGCTTGCAAATAGTACTCTTGAAAATTTACCTGGAAAGAAACTTTAGATGAAAAACTCCAAATGAAATGCATCTAATTTTATCTGTAAATCGGCGAAAGTAATACGATACAAAAATATTAATGAAGTGACAGAAGTCTTGAACTCTTTTATAAAAAATTTAACTGACTTATAATCGAATGTAGCAGAAAAGTTCTGTATAAAATTTCTATTCTTCTGATACATAGCAATGAAGTTCCTGAGTGGAAATTCGAATCCCAGCTAATGAAAATAATATCTATATGCAGCATCATGTGTACTTTTATTGATCAGGTGTTGTTGATCTAGGAGTCGTCCTTGTCCTAAAACTGGATATTAAGATAATCTGTTGCTTTTTATGTTATAAAAAATCATCACCTCATCAAAACAACTGCTGTAAAATTTTAGTAATTCTCCGATAAACTGTAAAAATTTTCCCGAAATTCAAACATATTTGTAAAAGGAAATAAAAGCGCAAAAATTATTCAAAATCACTAGTCCTTCAAAGGATAATTTATCATCCGAATGACTGGCATTTCCTCAAGAACTTCGGTGTAACCTTTATTCATAACTTTCGTCTAAAAATTCTGAATAACCCTATCAGAAAGTAAAGTCAGATTGCAATATGGAACTCCTGATAAAGTAAAAGTCTCAAACTTGTAATAAGTACTGTCCGCATCTGTATTTGCTTTAAACTGTTATGGATTCTTTTTTTACTTAATTTTGCAATGTATTATATTTTAATCTAATTAAGGAAGAGCAATACATTTCGTGATTGCCGACACATATTTCCTTTCGAACTTGTTGGATATATGTTCATTATTTTTACGAACAATGAAATATACATTAATTTAGTGGATTGTACAAAATTCAATACTATTTTTTGCAAGACTGCTCCAAGGAACTCTATCCGTTTGCCAATGGATCTAAATATTCATTCAAATCTATGGAAAAAGCATACTTAAAAAAATTGACCCTGTTCGCCATGCAGCTCTTAGAATATGTTCTGGAGCTTTCCGCACTTCTCCTGTTAAAAGTTTATATGTTGAGTGTTACGAACCAGATTTACAACTTAGAAGACAAATGCTTTCTTTACATTATTGTTTTAGTATTCAGTCTCATCCTTGCCATCCATATTACGATTTTAAACTTCGACCTTTTCTACTTTGTTTACAAGAAGCTAGAAAGAAGTTTGAACCTATATTTTTAACGAGGGGGCACACTATTTTATCAGAACTTAATGTGAACCATCTAGAATTATCCCCACATCCATTTAACAGTATCCCCCCATGGAGAACCCATACCTTTTATTTTCTTAATCCTTTTGAAAGCTTTAACAAATCGGACACAGCAGATATTGTTTATCAAAAATTATTCCTCGAACACAGGTCTCATTATCAGTCTTTCATTCCTGTTTACACTGACGAATCTAAGACATCTACCCATGCCTCATTTGCTGTGGTTTTTCCAGATAAAATGTCATGTTTTCAACTTCCTTCATGTTGCTCCATTTTTACTACTGAGACTACTGCAGTTTTGCATGCTTTATTAGAAATTTTAAATAGACCTAGTGGAAGCTATATTATTTACATTGATTCTTGAAGTGTTTTACAGTCTTTAAAATCGCTCCAAAATCATTCTCATACAAATATTTTTAAGATTTTAGACCTATTTTATAAAATTATCTCTCATGGCTTTACAGTCTTATTCTGTTAGATACCATTCCATGTGAGAATATGTGGGAATGAGCAGGCTGATAACAGTGCCAAATCCGCAACTTGTTTTTTAGAAACTCATACCTGCATGCGATTTGAAGAAACAGGCAAAAATCTGTCTTTACAAAAACTGGCAAACTCAGTAGGATTTAGAAACTCTAAAAAAACTTCATACTTGCAAGCCTATCATAGAAAACTGGCCTTCTTTGAATGATCGAAAACATGACACAGTTTTAACTCGTTTGAGAATCGGTCACACTAGATTCACATATAGACATCTGTTATTAAATGATCAATTGCTAACATGCCCACATTGTGACTGTGGAATAACAGTTTATCATATCCTTGTTGAATGCGCTTATTTAAATGTTCAGCGCTTATTTTACTTAAAAAAACAACAGCGGTGACTTTGCCCTTGTTGCTTGGTAGAGATCCACATGAGAACCTTTTTGTCTTTTTAAAATCTATAGGTTTTTATTCCTTAATTTAAACTTACCATTTTGGCTTCGTTTTGACTTTTTGTAATTTATCATCGTTTTACCAATGTTTTTTTATATCACTTTTATAGAAACTGTTTTTATTAATCTTTGAATTAGAAATAATCTTGTTTGGCGCAGTATAACCTTCATATTGGTTCTTGTGACATAAAACATCAAACCAAACCAAAACTAAATATTCAAAACTTAGTTTCCCTTATTTCCTTGTGTATAAATAAGAAAATTCCATATTTAAAAATTGTTAACATCTTTTTTCAAAAAATTATCAATATTTAATCGAGGAATATATTTATATTTCTGAATCACTTCGTATCAATTTGCTTACCTTTGAAGTAAATTGATAAATTTGCCTTGTGCGAAATCGCTTTAATAACAATGTTTAAAAATAAATATCAAATGCTTATGGGTTACTCACGGAAATGCGGTTACTGCTAGATAAATTTATTTTTTTTAAATATAAAAACAATTTTATGATTACGGTAAAATTCTTGCTGGTGTATATGTTAATTATAAAATATCTGATACAGTTTGCATTCTTCTCGTTTTATATATAATTATATAAATATAAACTAAATGACAGTTGGAGATTACAGAATTGAAATGGATTATTTCTTTTAAATATTAACGGTTTCTGCTTGTTTAAATTAATTCATTGGCTTATTCAAGAATAAGAATTCTTCCTTAATTTGGATGAACAAATTTATTTAGAAACAAATCTCGTAACTTCAACGCTTTTTAATATTTAAAAAAAATCTCACAATCTTATTGGGAATAATTGGTATTATTGATATTAAAGATTTATGCAACTAATATTTGACTCAACTTAGCACTCAAATCTTCTAGGATATTGATGGAAGTAATTGTAGGAATTGAATGATAAACATGATTTATTAATTCCCTGATTTTAGAGAGGAAAGAGATTCCGATTAATCGAAATATTAATAAAATAATGTTACTCCCGAAAAAGTAAATAGAGCATCTTAATTATATTTTGCACTCGTGTTCATTTTTACTACTTTGATTTGTACTTCTATTCATTTTTTAACGCTTAATTTAGGATTCCCAGCATTTCTTCAATTATTTTTGCAGTGAACTTGAATATTTAATGCTAAAAAGGCATTTTTATATCATGAGGTCAATTCAAACCGATGTGATAGATAAGAAATCCACCTTTTATATTTTTTTTTTTTTTTTTTTTTTTTTTGCAGATTTTAAACAACTTTTGAGGCCGGTTTTGGCAAGAATCATAGCAAAAATATGCAATATATTCAATATCAAGTACTTAATACTCACGATTTCTAGAAGTTTAGAAATAGTTTGGTAATTACGAGTGCTAATTTTTTTTTTCAAGGGCATGATTTAACCATAAAAGTAACAAAATTGTCAAAATTCATAATTATCTAAAATTCTTCGATTTATTCTTATTAATACCTGGTGAAATTGGAAGCGCATTTAAAATGATTAACTTTTGGTTCAGTGTAAATTAATATAGTTATTCTGAAGTTTCTTCTATAAGGTTTGAATTTCATTTTGTGTAGAAAATATAAATTCTAATATGAGATCTAAATTTAAAATGTATATTTTTATTTGAAGCAATGTTTAATTTTAAAAACAAAACGATTATCTCGTGAAATTATAATAAAAGGAAATTTATTAATACTCTTACAGCACATTAAGTTATTAATTGCTATTTTATCATTATCAGTGCAGTATTAATTATAATTCAATTAATTATAAATAATACTGCAGAATATATTAAGATTTAATACAGCCAAGAATACAGTTTGTCTTTTGAAAATGTTGTCCAGTTTGCTCATAAAGTGATAATTACGAAAGTTTTAAAATTTTTATAAATTTAAAACATTATAATAAAATTTTTACTGATTAAAATTAGTCATTCTATGAAAATTTCCTGTCTGGAGATAAATAACTAATAGTTATTCATTTTTTATCATTACTTTCTAGCGAAATAAAATTTTTCTATGTTGTTTCAAATGCTTATTATCTAAGGAAATTATATTTTTCTCTTAAAATTATTTGCTCCTTTATTATATATTGCACCAAATAGCTATTATTATTTTAATCCATTAGTTGCCACAATCCCCATTTGGGGATTTTGGAAATAGTCGCATTTCAGCGCCAAAAATTAATTTGGTACGTTTGGCATCTTAATTTCATTCTATATATAAAATATATGTATATATTGTGTCTAGCAGAAATAGTATGTTTTGTCTCGTTTCTTTATTGTTTTTTTTTATTTATATGAAAAATAACAAATTAAGGAAAAGTAATTTTTTCATGTTACTAATTGTTAATGAAGTTAATAATGTTTGTATGCTATTTTTAAAATTCATTTTTTGTATTTTTTTTAATGTTTCATGTTTCTTAAGTTTATGGAATTTTATGTCTATTAATGAACATATTGACTAACGGGCTGAATTTCTTGCAATGTAATTTATATGGGCGCACTGGTCACCAGTGAACCCTACGGCAGTTAAAGTGTTAAATAATTTAATGTGTGTTTTTTAGAATGACTGAGACTCCAAAAATATTGTTTGGAAAGGAAATTAAACTTTTAATTTTTTGCACCAATGTATTTAGCATTTCTTTGAAGTTTCTGAAGTATTTTGTTAAAATAGAAACCTTTATCAAAACTTACTCTTAAATGAGCTTTATAAAGAAACTATTAGTTTAAACCTTTGTTATAATGTGTGATAAATTGTTTATTTTTATCTTGTTTTGCAGAAAGCTTTGATAATCTTAATCAATAAATCTTCAGATCTTTTTATGAACTTCTGTGGTCAAGTTTATGTTCAATGAAATAATTAAAATGGATTTATGTTTGTTCCTGAATCTTATTCCTATTCATGTGCAGATGATTGAAAACATTCGAATATTTTCTTTTAGTACAATTAAATAGTATTCATATAATAATTTACTGAAATAATATGCTATATCAAATACTCTTAATCTAGCATAACTTTCAAAAACAAAAATTAAATATATATAATTTAGAATAGATATTTAGGGATAATTATTTTTTTAAAAGAATCAAAACAGCATATTTTGTAATGCATTTTTCCAAATTTTAATTTCTTGTATTTGATATGTAGTACTTTTAAATTTGCAACATCATAATTGTTTCTGCTTTCAAATGTTTCATTGAAACGGAAATATTAAGTTTTGTTCTTTAATAATTTATAACCTGTAATTTCTGAGCAGTCATACAGTCGTTATAAGAGTCGTTCCCAGTACTGCAAAATACTGTTGTGGCTGCACCAGTGTGCCTTTCGAGGACTTAACAATCGATAAAGAATATCTGATTGTAGTGGTTCCCGATTAAAAGTGAGCTGAAAGTGTACTACTGTCACTTGTGCCGATATAAACATGATTATTTTGGACCATGATCATTGCCTGCCTAAACTTTCAATTCTACGATAAGTGATCCTATAAAAAATGCAACAAAAAGAAGGAAAAAAAAGCCTACGATATTGATTTTTTTCCAGCTCCAAAAGCACTACTTTCTCTACTACTCTGGCTCTGTCCCCCAGTTGTTGCCTTTACAATAGAAGATACAGATTTATGAATCGGAAACACGTTGTTGCGCGTTGGACTATATACTCATTGTGAAACTGTACACCGAATAATTCAGAACAAGTAATTATGTGAATCTTGTCGATTGATGTGCAGCTGTTTTGATGTGTGAAATCAGGAATTGCCGTCAGATAAAGGAAAGAAAATAAAGGTGTTTGTAGCGAACTCTTGTATTAAGAAAGGGGACCTAGAAAGACTGGCGAATAAATAAAATCGTGCAAGAGACAAAACTCTTGCGAGAAGAAATAAAAAAAAAACCCTCTTGCGAGAAATAAAAAAAAAACCCTCTTGCGAGAAGAAATAAAAAAAAAAAACCCTCTTGCGAGAAGAAATAAAAAAAAAACCCCCTCTTGCGAGAAGAAATAAAAAAAAACCCTCTTGCGAGAAGAAATAAAAAAAAAACCCTCTTGCGAGAAGAAATAAAAAAAAAAAACCCTCTTGCGAGAAATAAAAAAAAAAAACCCTCTTGCGAGAAGAAATAAAAAAAAAACAACCCTCTTGCGAGAAGAAATAAAAAAAAAACAACCCTCTTGCGAGAAGAAATAAAAAAAAACACCCTCTTGCGAGAAGAAATAAAAAACACCCTCTTGCGAGAAGAAATAAAAAAAAAAACACCCTCTTGCGAGAAGAAATAAAAAAAAAAACACCCTCTTGCGAGAAGAAATAAAAAAAACACCCTCTTGCGAGAAGAAATAAAAAAAAACCCTCTTGCGAGAAGAAATAAAAAAAAAACCCTCTTGCGAGAAGAAATAAAAAAAAAACCCTCTTGCGAGAAGAAATAAAAAAAAAACCCTCTTGCGAGAAGAAATAAAAAAACCCTCTTGCGAGAAGAAATAAAAAAACCCTCTTGCGAGAAGAAATAAAAAAACCCTCTTGCGAGAAGAAATTAAAAAAAAAAAAACCCTCTTGCGAGAAGAAATTAAAAAAAAAAAACCCTCTTGCGAGAAGAAATTAAAAAAAAACACCCTCTTGCGAGAAGAAATTAAAAAACCCTTTTGCGAGAAGAAATTAAAAAACCCTCTTGCGAGAAGAAATTAAAAAACCCTCTTGCGAGAAGAAATTAAAAAACCCTCTTGCGAGAAGAAATTAAAAAACCCTCTTGCGAGAAGAAATTAAAAAACCCTCTTGCGAGAAGAAATTAAAAAACCCTCTTGCGAGAAGAAATTAAAAAAAAAAAAAACCCTCTTGCGAGAAGAAATTAAAAAAAAAAAAAAACCCTCTTGCGAGAAGAAATTAAAAAAAAAAAAAAAACCCTCTTGCGAGAAGAAATTAAAAAAAAAAAAAAAACTCTTGCGAGAGGAAATATAAAAAAGAAAAACTTGTAGGAGATGTGAAAAAAAAAAAAAAAAAAAACCTCTTGTAACCGAAGTAAAAAAAAGACTTGTTGTAGCAGAGGGGAGAAAAAAGAAAAAAAGGCAATAGATTAAAGAATTGTAATAAATGGAAAGCTTGAAAGAAGGAATAAACACTTGCAAGAAGATGCAATAATAAAAAATAAATCTTTGCAAGAAGAAATAAAAACTTCATTCAGAAATTTTAAAAAGGTTGCAAGAAAAGAAATATATCTTTTGTCCATTGGCCATACATGTAGAAATGTAAAAGAAAATTTCGTGTGTACTGCAGTTTAAAAAAATATTAAACTTGCAATGGATGAGGAAAGAACTGTATAAAAATCTTTTACAAAGACTTTTAAAAGCTCAGAACTAATTTTTCAGAGTTGATTCTGAGTTAATTGAAAAGGAAGAAACCGAAAATAATCCTAGTATAAGTCGTCACTATACTTATCTTTTGAAAGGAAAGATAGCTTCGTACCCAACTGTGTTGCGAACATAAGCCTCTTCTACCATTCGTTGAGCAGTATATTGTTTCTGGCACCAATTTATGCCTATGGACTCTGAACTGATTTAATCTTGTGCAAAACCTCAAAGACTCTGTATTCAGTTTTCCTGAACTGTTTGCCGATAAACTGAAATGAAACATTAGTCTCATTTTTATATTCCTTCCATTCGGCTCACAAGCAGCCTTGTAATAAAGCAGTTATTCCTCTTGAATTTTTCGAATGAATGTGATTGTATTCAGCTAATGGTGTTGCAATTTTCAAAAAATGTTTTTGAAAAATCAAAGTTGCTTCAAGTCATTTTTCATTTCTTGTGATTGCATTTATGATTTATGAATGATTTATATGAATTTCAGGTTAATCCTACCATATGTTCATGATGTTGCAATTTTAATTGATAGTACTACGTTTTCAGAAGTTGATTGTAAATTATTGAATGTAAATGCATAGTTTTAATGCAGAATTCAGACCTGACACATTTCCCTCTTATTTCAGTGTTTTCAGTATCTAATTTTATCATTCTTGTGATGGATAATTTTATGTAATAATTCTAAAATATTGTAAATATCTCATGCATTTTTTTGTATAAATTCATTTTATTGTTCAACTATTCATACTTGTTTTACTTTTTGGTATTTATTTAATAATTAGTTCATTATTTAATATTCAGCTTTTTTCCAAAATCTGTGTCATGTCTGAGAAATTTAATATGAATTTTAAAAAAAAAGAATTTTCGTTAAATTCTTAATTTGAAAGATGAAATGCATTGGTGCAAACAGTGTTTTTGTGTGTATGATAGCTTTGATAGGAGCTCCGCAATTTTCCATAGTAAAACTTCAGACTTTTCTCTCACGGTGATAAAAAGAGTGTTATTTTAATAAACTTTTTATTATTTTGACAAAGATTTTTCTTTGTTTTTAACTAAACATTATAAAAAAACTGAGTTGCTAATATTGTAGCCATTGACTGAATTTTTTAAAAGTTCACGTAAAGTTAACAAAGGAATTGTTAAATGTATTTTTCGATGCAATTCACAAACTCCAAATCTTGTTTATCAAGATTGATTAAAAATTACGAAATTTGATTAAATAATTTGTGATCAGTCGGAATTATCAATATGTTAAATGTATACAAAGCCAGTTATTTCCTTTTTTTTTTTTTTGGCGTCTCAGTCGGCAAGCAAATATTTTAATTTCAATCATTGTGAAAGTGACATAAACGTCTTTGAAGTTATCATGCATGGGACTCGCCAAGTCGTAAAATGTTATCTTTCTACAAGGTTTTGTCGAATTAATTAAATCAGAAAATATTATTTTTCGGCTTTCATTATAATTTTTAAATTTAAATTTTTTTTATTGTATACTTCATGGTTATATATCAAAAGTTCCAGTTAAAACCGAAGCCCATGCAGGGCAAATGATTTAAAAGAATTCATGATCTCTAGAAATTAGATTGAGATTATTTTCCTTTTAATAGTAAATGATAGTTTATGTTGATGCAAATTTATGAAATATTGGCTAATATCAGAAATTTGATATTAACACTATATTGCACAGTAATTGTTAAATTTGTATATACATTTAGATTCTAACTATAATGATAAAATTTATTACATTTTTATTTGATAATAGAATAATTTGGTTTATAATTCCATTATAAACTAAATTTAGAAAAATATAATTAAATAATTTAGAGTTCGTTATGAATTTATTACAGTTTAGCTCTTAAAAATTAAGTTGGCAAATTGATATTCTATTTCTCTACTTCGGTTTACATCTGTCTACAGAAATGTGGTTAAAAAAAAAAACCCATATGGGGTTAAATTGTATTAACTTTTTGTATTAATCTAGTGATAATGTATGAAATAAGCCGCATGTTATTCTATATTTCTTATCTGCATTAATATTGTTAAAGGGGAAAATGCAAATTAAAAAAAAAAAGAAATAAAAAAAAATTTTAAAAATAAAAATGAAAAAAAATGAAAAAAGAAAAAAAAAGAAAATGAAAAAAGAAAAGAAAAATGAAAAAAAAAAGAAAAAAATGGAAAAAAATGAAAAAAGAAAAAAAAAGAAAGAAAAAAGGAAAAAAAAATGAAGAAAAAAAATGGAAATGAAGCAAAATAAAAATGAAAGAAAAAAAAAAGAAAAAAAAATGAAGCAAAATGAAAATGAAAAAAAAATGGAAATGAAAGAAGAGAAAAAATAAAAATGAAACGAAAAAAAAAAAAAAATGAAAATGAAAGCGATCATTTCCCCTTTTTAAAAATGTGTTTACTTGTAATCTGTGTATATTTTGATGTTTTCTGTTACCAATTTCCGATGCAGAAATTTTGTGCATAATGTATATGTTTTACTTTGATGTTCTTTCTTTGGAAATTTGGGGTTTATGACACTTGTAGCACATTGTCTCGAAAATTGTGATTGAATGCAATAATATTGAATCACCTAATGTTATATTAAGACTTGCAATCCGTCTTAGTACTGACAAACCATGAATGTTACCATTCTCAAGTGGTCTGACATGTGTACTAAATATAGTTATTATAAACGGCTCATTTTGATGCCAATATATTTGAATTCTTTTTCTTGTTAATTAATGCTGGCATTAAGATTTTTTGTCTGTTTTCAAAATAAAGGTGTTCCTGAGTTCAGGAGCCTTAACTGTCTATTCTTTAACTGAGCAGAAAAAAAGTATTGTTTTAATTTAGCAATTTATTAAATCTGATTGGTGCAATTTAAATTATCCAAATGGAGCATGAGGAAAAAAAAAATGTATGTTGCAACTTTTTAATGATTTATTCTATAAATGAATTATGATTATTTCTTACACTTTATATTATGTGCTTTTCTTTAATAATATAAGTTTCTTTTTTAATATATGTAAATCTAAAGATGAGTAAACTAAAATTAAAAAAAAAATTATTCTTTGATTTTTCTTAAATTAAAATTATTTTATTAATTAAAATTTTACGTGAAATAATATCAAATTTGGAATGCTAGGCAATTTTACTTAAACCTTATTTTTATTCCGTAATTGTTAAGTGAGAAAAAATGAACTTTTAAGACTTTCTGAGCAAACTGGAATTTTTGTAAATTAGCAGCACTTATCAAATAATTATAAGTAAATCAAATCTATTCAGCATTGTGTTGTAAGTTATGAAGAATTCCCTTCGATCTAATCTGCTGGAGAAATACAAGCGGCATTTATTTGTAGTATATGATTTACTTATAACATATTTATATTATATATTCCTATCTTATCTTTAAAGTCAAATAGACAGAGTGCCTTAAATTATTGAAAATTTATCAAATAAAATTTTAAAAATATCTCACCAAGATAACAATAAGATTCTTCGAAGCTTTGACGAACCTACTTGCCAACAAAAATCTTTAAATATTTGTAAGCGTCAAATAATTTAATATAAATTTTTAATTCCATGGGAGTTTTATGCATTTCATTGGTTAGAAATTCAGTTCACTGCAAAAATGTAATCTGGGTCTTAATTTTACGAAACTATCAACGATCATAATTGAAATGATTTCCTTAAATTCAATTATATGAAAAATTCGATATCAAAATATCTTGATCCTTGTAGAATTGAAGGTTGTAGAAGCATTTATAAAGAGTCCCTCACTAGTATTTGCGAGTACTTCATGTATGTTAAATAGATCTTTCCTTATAAATATTGAAAATTATACGAAAACTTCCATTTATTTTTTGATATAATGAATCAATCTAATGCAGTGAATTATAAATTTCACCAACGCCGTATTTTAAATGTCGGTGGTTATCAGGATTGAAAAAAAAAAAAAGAGAAAAGAATGATTCAAATACATTTTAAAATATTATTTTAAAAACATTAAATTCATTTATGCAGTTATTTATATAATCAATTAGTGATATGAATTTCATAATCCAATTTGACAAAAGATCGTTTTATCATATTTGAATAGTCAAAGCTCAGACGTTGGATTATCAAAACAGTACTATCTATTTTAGGTTTGTATCATAGTTTTTCTAAGAAACACATGGATTAATTTCAAAACTGGATACCCATTGAAGGATTTAACCAAATTTTTATTGTAATTAGATTTATATGACTAAAAGTGCTTTATGTGATAGAAAAGGAAATCAATTAAAGTTGTTCTTTTTGTATTATTATTACTTGTATCTTTTATATTGCATAAGCAAATATCAAATGTTAGATTTTTGTTCTAATTTGAATAATTTTATTGAGATATCTCGTAACAAAAATATTTGATAAAAAATGTCGTCAAAATTGTTCGTCTTTAATTTTTAAAATTCTAATCATAAACAGAATTGCTATTAAAGATTTTACTATTAATCCATTGGCAAACGATTTTGTTTGTTGGAGTTCATTGTATTAAATGAGTGGCAGATAGGCTATTAATTTCGATAAAGACACTATTCTGTTAATAAGAACACAAACGTTATTTAGTTAATAAAGTTAGTAATAATATTATTCATATATAAAAATTGTTGCTGCTTAAATCAATTGCTTAACATTAGAAACTCAATTACCATATTAATTAGTTAAATTAGATTGTAAAACACCTAAATCGTGCAATTACCCCCTAAATTTGTGGTATAAAAATTAAGTTTCGGAAATATATTCAAAATTCAGTACAAAGAGTTGCATATTTTTTTAGGATACTCCTGAGAAGAAATAATCATTCGTATCTAGATTTGTATTTTTACTTACTCTTATATAAAATAGAGAATGTTTTGCAATCGCCAAAAAAAATTTGAGATGAGGTTTTGTCGGATCTCTGTTTTAGACCCCCTCCCGAGTTCGAAAAACAGATTTTCGGCATTATGTATATTTTAGGCAAAAATACCTCAAATACGCTTTAAGCTAGACGTATGAAATTTGGTATATGTTCTTAACGCCATATTTCTAGATTTCTATCGAATTTAGAACAAATTCTTCTCGGAGGAAGTCTGTCAAATCTATTGTATGATTATAAGTTAACGCGGTAATCACAAAACGCAGAGAGCTAGATAGATTAAATTCGGCACAGATTTTTTTTAAAGAAATGTGATCAATTATAACTATTTTAACTATATTCCTTGTTATTAAATATTAAAATAATCTTCTTAAATGCGAGTTTTAACTTCAGGCATTGATACTTTATTGTCAAGACTCGATTCAGCAGATGTAAATAAACAAAGGTAAGGAATGCAGGAATAATAAGTGAGGCAATTTATTTGCTTTCTTGTCAATAAAAATTAATGATATAGTAAAACATTTCTTCAAGATCAGAGTCTAATTCTTAATTTTTTATTGTTGATTTTAAAAGAAAAAAATAATGCTCATGCGATGCAGAAATGCAATGGTATACAATTGCGTCTTATCTAATTAAAAAAATATTGTCTTTTTTTTTTAAAAAAAAAGGGCTAATTAATAAGTTTTTCTTAGTTTCTTTTTTGTTTTCACAAGAATATTTAGTCGAAATATGAAAGCAGCAGGTGTACAAATAAATGTACTACGAATTGTACCCAAAATCAATGAAGCTGTTAACTTCATTGTTTAACTGTTTGCTTGGCATTAACTTAACTGTTTGCTTGGCATTAATGCCAAGCAAAACATTTATTGCTTGGCATTAATTCTTTCCACTAATGTCGAAGAAATATTTCCAAAATAATTTGCTCCAATCTGCCCCTTGTTCAAAATATATATTTGCTGAAAATACCATTAAGTATATTTTTTTTTCTACTAGTAACCATAAAAATGAAAAATGACACTACATGTACATTTCAATAAATTCTAATAAACCTCCTGAAGTTCGTATTTAAAATTGCCAGGCATTTGGAATCAATCTTTTCGTTGCTTGATGAGAAAATAAGATACTTAGATACTTACATGTGAGATAGTTCTTTCGATTTAAAAAAGGGAAGGAAAATGTCCTGCGTTATTATTTTTTTTATTTAAACGTAAATGCTATTCATTTTCTCACTTTGGATTTTGAATGAAATCAGTAGATCTCGGATGTATCTGTTGTAATTCTATACATATATTGTACAGCTGTTCTCGTGTAGAGAACTAGAAGGGCAGTTCATAATATCGTTCAGGAAGATGAAACTAAAGCAATTAAGGTATAGTTGTAATGATTATTTGACTTGAAGGAGAGGTTGAACTGAAAAATAAAAGACCAAACTATTTCAAAGTACGTAATTATATACTTTAAAAAAAGCAATCCAGATAAGGGAAATAATAGATTCAGCGATTTTAGTTTGGGCTTTAGAGTAAACTACTGGTTTATATAATGATATCTCTCTCAATTTGATTTCAATCTTTATTGATTCATTTATCTTAAATTAAATCACATTACTTTATAACTTTTTTATGATCCAAATCCTACTTTTTGTTTAATTATTTCTGACACTTGATCTAAAAAATTGCTGGCCATTGCAGTTCCTTACGCTCCGAGTTAAAAGATAAAAGAAATTCCAAACACCTAGGACATAACATCAAAGATATCCAAGATTCCCTTGCCTAAATCAATATGTGAGAAAGATATCCCTTAAAAAATCTTAGTTAAAATTGCTCAGAGGAAAATTACTTTCACCTTTCTCTCGTGTTCTGGTGCAAACGAACACGTTCCAACTTCATTCTCATAGAATCCCTCCCATGGAAAAACAAATTGAAATTAAATTCCCCAGTTGTCTGTTTCTTGACTACACACTTGTGAAATTGCTATATAGGAAAACAATATATTAGAAGATTTGAAAATTCGTAAGAACTGTTCATCTATAGGTTATAATTAGTGAATATTATAAAATTTATAAATTTTAGTTTCATTTGTTTACGTATGTGGATTCTTGTATTTTGTTTATAAAGATTGCACTTACACCCTTTTTAACTAATAAAAAATCAACGAAATATTGTATCTGTACAAAATATAAAAAAATCTTTGAATTTTTAAAGGCACTTAAAAGTGAGCAACATTTCTTGGAAATGTTAAAACTAGTTTTTGAATGCTAGAAGTGTTAACTCATTCTCAAAATCAAAATATTCCATTTGCAAAGAATATGTGAAACGTCTTTCACAAACATTCTGAACACTCGTAATGCAGGTTTTGAGGTAAGAAAAGTACGTCTTGGCATATACGTTGATATATATACGTAATGTGAAATTTTCTATCGTATAAAAGCAATTAATAGCTTTGTCAGAAGACGACGAAACTTTGAAGTTTATTCATAATTGCTAGGATTTAAAATAAAATTAAAAAGAAATCTATTTAAAAGTAGTTTTTAAGGATTTATTAGTTGCCAGAGTATGATTTTATAAGTTACATTTATCATTTGTATAATTTTTTTTTTTTTTCAAAATTGTTGAATAAGTAATGGCCGCTGTTCAATCCATTTTTAGACTTCGTGAACTAATGTCTGCTTTCGAGCTCAGGACCAGTGTTGTTTTTTTTAACTTGTTTTCATGAATATTTCATACCTTGTCCATGTTTGTTTTTATTCTTTATTACTGCCTCAAAATTCTTGCTTATAATAAAACTGTCTGAAGATTTATTGACTTGGGGAATTCGCCAGCTCTGGGTATGTTATTTAATTTTATGCTATTTTTCGGATAATTAATTCCGTCATTCGGTTGATTCGTGTTTCTTTGCTATACAATTATGAAATTTCAGATGCAGTGAAATTTCTTTTCAAATGTAATGTTTATTGAACAATCAATTATCATCTTTCGGTACTTTCAATTAAAAAAAAATTCTCCATTTTTAATGTTTTCGGAATGAATACAGTTCCTGCACATTTTTATCATAATTCAAAATTAAAGGAAACTCCACTATTTCTATATTACGTGTAAACTTCGCATGTAGTATGTATTTATTTATTAGAACTATGTCGAACAGAACATTTTGATAGTCGGTTTGAGATAAAATTATTGTAATTTAAAAAGTAAAATATTTGTTATATATTTCTTTTTCTGACATTTCGCTGCCACTGTAGCGTAATAATTAATTTTATCACGAAAATATCCACAATCGTATTGAACCTGAAATCCTATTCCATCTGAGATCCGTCATATATGCGAACTCGGTGCACGGCATAAGATATTTTTTGTAGAACTAAAAGTATTTTTAGATTGGTTCAAAATTGTAGTGATTTCGTTATGAATTATTTTTAAATGTTTATGAATTAAGATATGACCTAATTAGTATGGAATTGTTAGACTTCTGTGCAAGTAAGTCCTGCACGAATTTTACTGATTGTAGCTGGTTCTTATTGCTGTCATCGGTACTGTCTCTACGAGCAGAAATAAAAATTTTGGTGTGATAAGATTGATGTATACTTTTCATAAATGAATTCATAGAAGTTTGGAATTCTTTTATTTTTCGTTTTAGGGCTGGGGGAAAGCATAAAGAACAATAGTAGGGAACTGCTTCATATATATCAAATTTATAATGCTTCATCAGTAAAATAAGTACTTGCAAATACATTTGAATTGATATAAAGTCAGTTCAATTCATTAAGATAAATTTCCAGTACTTAAAAACAATTTTTATTTAATCTGAGGTTTAATATTTATATAACACAGTATCCGACTCACATGAATAAAACGATTATTTCGTTACAAACGTTCTCCAAATACAATTTTCAACTAGCTTTTATTTAGGATGTAGATCGTTTTAGAAAATTAATTTCTGAGTGTTTTCATACTTCAATTCTTTTATTAACTTAAGAAGGTTTTCTTTATTGAGAAATACCAGTAAAATGTAATAAACGAAAATAAACGATTCAATTATCTTTAGTTTTCTCCAGTATCTATAGTTAAATAATTTACTTCTGACATTATTTTATAATGTCATTGCATAGATAGCCGACGCTGAAAACTGAGGAATAATTGCACTATTTAAGAAATCGTCTCCCTTTTCCTTTCTATGAGTAATTATCTAATTTTAGCACGTGCATGGAATTTTCACTTGTTAGTTAACTATTAAAATACACTAATAAGATCAGAAGGGATTTAAAATTTTCTGAAGATTGGCATCGATTGGCAGAATGATTAACATTTAGTCAATAACAACACAATCAGATTCTACAATTTTTTACAGGTCAGTCGTGATTCTGAAATCTCATCACACATGAATTTTCAAAATCAACGTTTTTTTATCCGTTTGTTGTAAATAATCTAGACAAAAACCTTTTAAAATGCGACTTTTCTGAAAAACAGTAAAATGCTTCGACTTTTTTTTGTCTTTTGAAGGATGCATATGGTCTAGAGATAGTAAAATTTAATATTCCCTATCCTCATCTTTCTCCGGACGTGCAACAGGAATGGATAGCAAAAAATGATAAATTAGTATACTGGCATTAATTCAAAGTGGTTGGAGGGGAGAGTAAGGATTATGAATTTCTGATAATTTAATGATACAAGACCCCCCCCCCTTATAATTTGTAAAAGCAATCCATGAAACCTCTAATCTCCTACGCATCACCTATTTGGATGATTGCAACAAAATTCTGCCTCTCTGTACTAGATAGATTGCAAAATGCTATGATAAATAACAGAAATAACGACAGTGTACATGCAATATTACAAATCTGGAAATCTCAAAGAGATAAACGCAATTTTCAAAAACCATTGATTGGTCTTGCTTCTCTGGCGGGAAACAAACTGTGGAGATTCGTCGCCATTCTTACTCAAAAGAATATATTTCAACAAGCCACTGACTGGCTTTAGCGAGAATCAATAACATAGATTAAACCAATTTACTCCATTGAATCATAAACGACGAATTAAAGTGTTTAAAAACATATCCGTTTTAAAAGTGTTTTAAAAACATATCCGTTTCTTCTGGCATACATTTAAAAAAAGAAAAGAGATAATAATTCCGCGTGAGACAAAACCGCTTTCCTTTCTTATCTTTTTTCCAAGCGTCAAATTCCATCTTGCTGCCAAAACTTGGAATAAAAAATCAAAAATGTTTCACCAATGTGAATGAGTCTAAACGATGGAACAGCGAGGGGCGAGGAGATATTGCCTGAGTATAGTCTTTTTAAAGGAAATAAAGGGAGTTCTTCCGTCTTTGAAGGGGGCACCGTTAGTTTCGTAACAGAACTGCAATTTGAATTTTTTTAAAGTTTGTTTATTCTAGCTTTAAGGAAACGATTTCATCACACCCTATTTACACCTTGTAACAAATTTCTTCCTAGCCCCATTTTAAATACAGAAATCTTGTATTACCATCACTGGCATAGTGAGAAAGTTTCATCGCTGGACGAAGCGTAAGCGAGTTCTCTACAACAATTTCAAATGGATAAACATATTTTATTCTGGTACCCCATTAAAGCAGCTTCTGTTGAAGTTGAATTCCGGTGTCACACGACATTCGATATAATATAATATTTTCTGTGAATTTAAAACAGAGAACCTCATCAAGCACTAAAACAAGTTATATTTATCTATTAAATAATTTCAAACGTATATTTTTCTGTAATAGTCTGTGCTGTAGAGGAGGGTAAATGGCACCTTGGGCGTAATCATTTCTTTGCCTCCGTCTGCCTTGTCTCATTAGATTCCCGATGTCACGATGGCCTACTGGAAAGATGTCGACTTCGTGGTCGGAGAGTCCTCATCACCAAATCACCACCCTTAGCGCCCTCTGCCCCACTTGAAAAAAAGGGGGGAAGGGAAGTTGTAGAGTTAGGTTTGTACCCTCATTAACGCAGATCTTGGCGACATTGTTTGCGCAGGTTTAAATTATTTGGTTGCTTTTCGCTCACAGCCGCCAAAAAGTTCCAAATATGCTGTCGTGGTAGTTTTCTGACGTAGCAATACATTCCAAGGGTATTTTATGGAAAATAGGAGATGTAGCGGTTAGGGGGATATTATATTAAATAGATAATGTGAACTATTTTATTATTTTAGCAAAAAATACATGCAATTAGTATAAGCAAATTTATAAAATCATTAACAAAGAATGAAAATATACCGTGTGCAACGATGCCCAGTGAAATGTCAGTTGCTTGCTTAGTGAACCCCTCTGAGGAGAAAGGCTCGCAGAATATTTTGAGATGTGATTGAGGTGGTTTGAGAAAGTAAATAAAATATACTATAAGTCAATGCCAACTCGAGTTCATAGTGCAGCGAAAAGTGATACATTGTTACCTTATTCATTACGCTGCCTTAAGTGGGTTTGGGATCATTTTCTTAGTTTGACGAAAAAGAAATCTTCTATGTATATTTCTTTCGGGCCGTAATGTTTCGGAAAGTTAAATGTTTTCAAAAATCACTGAAATTGGCTTTATCTGTAAATTTAAAGATATCTGTATCGCATGTAACCCTTCATTATCGATGTCGAAATTCCCATTATCGTTATTAACTCTGTCACTTTCATCTAAAAAGAGGGGGGAGGGGGTGAGCACGATGATTTTTTAAGAAAGCATCGACTTCGGAACCAAAGTTGCAGTTCAAGGTTTGAAGCCATCAAAGATCCATTGTGTATGTGATCCTGATGTTCAGCATGTATGATCCACTAGCATGAAGAGGAGGTTTAAAAAATAGTTCTAGCAAAGTTGATATCCTTGTTATCTAGTCAGGATTCAGAATTGCGAAGTCCATTTCAAGATAGATACCGAGAAGCTTCAAAATGACGACTGGCTTCTTGATGCACGTGATTGTTATTAAACTATATAAAAAATGTTACCGCTGAATCGCGTTGATTTTCAAAACAAACAAACAGATTGTGCCAAATTTTGAAATGAATAAACTGCCGTATTAGCGGAAGTACATAAAAACAATTTCTTCCATTAGCAAAACCTAAGTTCATTGAATGGATATTTCAAATTATGCAATATCATTCAGATAGATATTCTGTTTGTAATAAGTATTATAAAACATGAATGGTAGCTTATTGTTGATGTCATCCCAAGGTCACTGATACTGGCATGTAGTGGTTTGTTTTTCCTTTTGTCCTTCTAAACAGAAGGGGAAGGCCGGATTATAGAGAGACCACTCGATTTACAGTTTGTCAAATATCAACCCTTTTATTTTCGTTTTTTTTCGATGAAAATTTTTGGAGTACAATTACGTCACACATGTGAAGCGGATTCATGATAACTCCATTTTATTTGAAATTGATATATTTAAAAAAATATATAAAAAATCCATGCAAAGACATTTAACATATTGAACAGAATTTAGTTTAAATCGCTAATAAAGAATAGACTAATGTTACAAAATTTTATACATTGAGTCGCACCATTTTTTGCAACTAATTTATAACTGAGCACTAAATGTGGTAAATATTTTAGTGCCTAAAATGGAATGTTAGAAAGTACCTTCCGAATGAAAATCGCCTTGGCGAGTCTATTATCAGTATGATTAATTTTGAATTTAGAAAATTACCTGGTATTTTCTCGTTTAACGCATGGGAAAATTGTCCATAAAAGTAGTGCTCGTTTTACATTAACGTGAAAAACATTGTTTGAGTTTGGTATCAGTTACAATTTTTACTCTTCCGTTCTTATCACCGAATGTATTTTACCATCAAGAAGCTTTGCAAGTCTGACAATGGGGATAGGTGTAGTCATTAACCCTCTTCCCCCTCTTCTCTACGCCACTGACTATTACCATAGAATATATCGCTCAAATCCAATCCATTGCACACAGTAAATATATTCGTCACATTTATTTGACAAGCGAAAATGTAAGAACAGAAGCTGTGGTCTGCCGAACGCCGCGAGATCCGTTTCCGGTCACAGGAACGTCGTGTCGACTGAATCCCACGAAACTCACGAAGAACGACGAGTGACGAAACGGAGTCAGGCGTCAAATCCAGGCGTTGATCAGCAGGGTGGAATCTCTCAGCATTGTACATGCACAGTTCGGTAAATGTGTTAAAAATTCACTTTCGCATATGTATAGATAAAATATGATTTTATTATAAATGCTTGAACAAAAATTGTAAGATTTTTTTCAATGGTTTAAAGTATATATTCTTTTGCATTTGCATGCAGTTTTGTAATTAAAGAGCCAACAACAATATTGCCGATTTTGGCGTGTTCTATTAAAAACTTAATTTTATTACATTTTCATGATAAACTGCGATATTTCATACATTATAATTGCAACTCTATATTTTTCGATATAAGTTAGGTCATTAGATCTTTGAGAGCTTAATCTTAAATAATATAATTTGAAGTTGGTTCCTTATTGCAAAACTGCCTTAGGTGAAATTTTCAACAATGCAGTGGTGAAAGTAATTTAGAAGATGATGTCGGTAAGTTCTATGAGGGCTTCTTAAATTTTGTCCTGAGCCAGCCTGTTAAGAATTAAAATTTTTATAATGCGCTCCTTTTGGTATCATTTACATTCCCAAACATAATAAATTAGGAAAATGGTTTTGCATTCAGATGTTTTAAACTATAATTTTAAAGTTAATTTTAATGAATTGAATTTATTTTAATTCCTAATTTATCGTTTTTTTTTAATTTCTAATCTTTTCATATTTGTAATAGACTCATAATTTCCTGTATAAAAATAGGACTATTATGTTAAACTTAAGAAGCCCTTAGGTCTTAAAAATAAACATTTATATTAAATTTCTCAAATAAAATATTGGAGAATAATTCCGTTGGTAAGTAAAATTTTAATTTATAGATTATTATTATTGTCATTTAAAGACTTAGAATTTTATTAACATATATTTTTGTTGAAACAATTGTTTTGAGAAATGATTCATAGTCTTCAGAAGTGGCCCATGTACAGAATAAAGCTTCTTTTAATTACTTTTTTAAAATTAATAAACAATTGTTTCGAATGAAAATACCCATAATTTTCTACAAATATTATTTATTAAACAAAGATGTTTGCAGTCCTGTTAAATAGAATAGTTAATTTTCAGAAATATTATTTTGAGTATTAAAATTGAAAACCGACTTATGCCTAATTGCTCGTTTCATCACATATTGATATCATTTGTTACTTAGAAATAGGATAATGTTTAAGGAAAAGATAAAGAATGCCCGAGTGGCTCCTAAATAATACCGTTGAGCACATTGTTAATTCATCCATTCTTATTGTTAGGAGAGATAATTTTTTGATACAGAAAATTTGTTACTAATCGGTAGGTTTAATGTAAAAACTGTGTACTAATTTTTATTCATCGAGCTCGTTGTAATTTTGAAATCTCTATTTACAAGCGTATGGATACAGCCCTACCATCAACGATTTTTGACTAAAAATTCAACATCTATCCACAAATTGTATCTTTTGGTGTATTTTTTTTTACTTTGTCAATAAATATACTAAAATAATAAAATACTAATCATGTTTGTATACCCTAACAAAATGATCTTGGAAACCAATAGCCATTTTTTTAACATTTTGTATGAAATTCTACGGCGATCCATGTGCTATGGAAAGAAAACTTACTTTTACAGCTAAACTTAATGAAATCATGAACACCAAGCTCTTTTAACGTTAAAAATATCAGCAATTCTCCAATACGTTAGAACTGCTTTGGAAAATTTTTATTTGACCTCTCACAGTAAATGTAGTAATAACTGCTAACCACGAGTATTACTTAGACTTTCATAATTTTAATCTGTCAACCCTTGCCATTTGTCTGTAAGTGAATGTTCAAAAATTGCACAGAATGTTGTTTACCTATGATGTAATATTAATTTAAATTAACTTGGAAATTTGTTTTAGGATTTACAGTCAGATGATTTGTAACAAATTTCTCATACCACTCTAAAATGTTGATATATCTAAATTTTTACCTATTTTTGATTTTTTAAGAAATTTATCTTGATTTTATATAATTAATTTTTTTTCTCTTCCAAAATGGAAACTCCGGGGCCTGATGCTGCAAGTTATAATGGTTATTTCACCAATTAGAGAATTCAGATTAACCCAAGAGCGCTCAATAAAAAGTGTATCCAATAAATACACAGGCTTTTCATGGAAGACATCTTGCAACCGAAGATCTAAAATATTTGTTGATATCACATCAATTCTGGAATCTTTCCATACTGTATAGTTGGAAGAACCTTTTTTCAGCTGCAGATGGAATGAAAATAGTTGGAAGGTAAATAAATTTTCATTTATTAATTGCAAAAGAAAGGAATTCTCAATTACTGATTGTTTCTCTTATACAGTGGACTCTCCTATGACATATCTCTGTATAATCTTGATCACATAAATCATTAAATAAATTTTGACTAGGTTTCATAAATCTCCAAAAAAAAAAAATTCTGTATTAAGCGTAATATTAGCAGTTTCATAATTTTTGTTTTGTTTAATAAAGCAAATTTATGTAGTTATATATTAATATGAACACAAAAACTGAACAGTTTATCCCATAGCAATAGGCGCAAATACAAGTTCAATTCCAGTTTGAACTTGATAACTGAGTTATGCTTAACTGGTATTCATTTCACCACATATTGACATAATCTCTCATTTAGAAGGTGTCAAAATGGTAAAGAATGCATGAATATTTCCCTTGAATGCTCCATTTGATATGATTATGATGGAAGTTCTCATATCACCCCTCGTTGTAGGAGAGTTCATTTTATTTCTGTTAGTTATATAAAAATTCTGTATCAAATTATTTGTAAACCAGCCATTTTAGTTTTAGAAAAGATATTGAGAACCGCAATTCTAGCATTGATTCAGTGTATTAATTTGTTCATTAATTCATTTGATTTTGTTTATAATATTTACATTCATCTAAAGATTTAACGCAACGGGTCGCATGACACTTTCAGTATCTTGGGTAAAACGCAGAGGAAATATGTGTGCTTACCTCTCTTAATAAAATAATTTTAACTCCATCCCCAACCCCAACAAAAAATCAAATTCCATATGAGCATAAAAAAGTTTTTCATGGAAATATGGTATGTGTTACTCATGTCCTTTCATAATTCTTACAAGTATCAGTGTTTGTATAAATTTGTGGAAAGACTGATAATTTGAAAACATTCAAGTCCTATAACTTAATAGTATGTATAAAATATCCCTTTATCCGAATATTTATCTTAAAAATGACAAATTTTTTTCTAAAAATAAAACAAAAAAATGAGTCCATCGTTCCAAAAGAATCGGCATTGCGGACAGGAACAATCGACGAAACCGATTTTACATATATTAAAATATCGGTTTAGGAATGCTTAACAATTTTCTTTTTATTTACCATTTCTCGACATCTCAATAACTTTCCAAAAATCATGCATGCTATTAAATTTTTGGTAGAAAAATTTTACCTTGTCTTACCGGTCAAAATTTACATTGCCTGTGTTTGCTACCTATTTCCAAAATAGCAGTTCAATGCATCAGTGTGTATAGTTAAAGATATATATCAAATTTTAAACACTTTCCGTCAAAGGAGAGTGACCACCAGTTGATTTGTAAATTTATGAGTATTTGAATAAAATAATTCGAAAACTCAACTTGCTTTAAACAAAGGGAATTTGGAATGTAATCTAATCACCCTCACTGCTGATCTGTTTGAACTTTAAATCTAATCAATGGAAAGGAAAGTTTTCAAAATCAGTATTCAATTTTTTTCTCTGTTCTAAGAAGCGCAAAACTTGCCATCTTCTGTTACTATAAGAGAGAAAGGTGAAAGAAGAATTCCACCTCTGGCACATCACTGCTATGTCCTAGCTTTCAGCCAATCCCGTACCTGTGTTAAAGTAATATTAAACCCTTAGCACTCTTTTTCAATTCTGAATGCCATTGTGTAAGATGCATAGTTTTCACACTCTTGCTAGATAATGATTATTATATAGGCCTTACAATAGAAAAAAACCTTCACATTAATTTTTAGGTATTATAGAAAATTTGCAACTAGTTTGGAGATATCTAAGTACTAAAAGGAAACTTTATATCCACATTTATATAATGTCGTTAATTTCGGGGTTGAAAGGGTTAAATAAATTAGTATTTTTCTGAGCCAACACTGTTTTGTCTTGAAGGAAATTAAGACAGATGTGTTATTGTATATGCTTCAAAGAGCCCTATAGTGAAAACAGAGGTAACGAAAACTGAACAGTAAAAAAAAAAAAAAAAAAAAAAAAAAAAAAGTGAAGTACTTGAAATGAATTTTTCCTAAGAGACGTTTTTACTCAACTATTAAAATTGAGTAATAATATATATTAAGATGGAATTTTGTAGCCAAAATTTCGCTTCACTTCTTTATATGCTAAAGTTAGAATTTTTACTTTCTTGTATTTTGAAATGCAGAGAAAATATTGTAATAGGCAAAAATTCCAAATATAGAGAATCTGAAGAAACTCCGTTTCAGATCACCCCGAGTTCAAAAATTACATTTTTAAAAACACTAAATTTTATAAAGATTTCATCAAGAGGATCAGCGCTTAGACGCAGTTGAGAAAACATTTGGATGCAGATTCTATTTATGTAGAGCCAAATTTTCATATCAGATTTTTAACTGTTTGTACTTTTTCGTATACAAAGCATATATACAAAAGAAAAGTACTGTATTGTCAAAAATTCGAATTCGACGTTTTGATGAATCGTCACATTTCATCGGCTCTGAGCGCGAAAAACACATTTTTGGAATTGTTTCATGAACTTAATATCGCAAAAACACTTTCAGCTAGACGGATGAAATTTGATACGTAGTGTTTACACCAAAGTAATGGTTTCCGTCTGATTTTGAACTGAATCTATTCGTAGAAAATCTAAAATTAAATTTAAAAAAGAAATTAAATTAAAAAAATTAAATTTAAGAATTAAGAAATTAAATTAAAAAATTTAATAGTGTATTACATCTGTTACCCTGAAGCTCAAACTGTTTTCCTTATTTCATCAACTATCTAATTACATGATTTTTTTCTGTTGTTTAAAGTTAAAGAAGAAATGTTCTTTCACTTTCTAAAGGTTGCGGTGTTGTAACTTCACAAGATGGGTAACAAAGTGAAGTTACAGTACCGTGAACTTTCGAAGATAGAATAATCGACATTTACATTTTTAATAACACCATGATGTCACGGGAGTGGCCCCCATTCGGTTCATATACACAATCAACAGAACTTAAGTAAGACAATCAAGTAGGACGACTTTAACGTCTGGGAATTCGATGGAATCGCAATTATGTATGAATGATTTGACTGAAATTTAAGATAATAAGTACTCTATCGCACTGGCTTGTCTCCTGAGGCGTCTAGTAAATAATTGCAAAACTAAAAGAGTTGGATGAATAAAATTTGATATATAGATGTAGCTTTGATCAAAATGTGAACCAAATTCATTTAGGGGTTGGCTGTTGGCTTCCTGCATTTTCAATTCATATAAATTCGATAATTCTAAAAAGCAGCGTTTTATATAAATGAAATTAAGTACTCATTTAGCCTCTAAAATATAAAGTTTTCAAAAAAATTGAATCAAATCTGTCAAAGAGTTGACATTAGTTTGCACTTTCGCATCCATGTAAACACGATAAGTCAAATTTCAGTGCTTTAAATAAAATTTCGTTATGTAGTTATGTTAATAAAATTGTAATTCTGCGTCAAATTTTGTTCAAATTAATTGGAAAAAAATGTATTCAAAATGTATATACATTGCTTTAACTATATTATAAAACACAAATTTTTCACGTTACAGATCTCAGAAAATAAAATTCTGAACACTCGTGGCAATCAAAGCTTTGCCGAGTTCTGTAATTTTATGCAGGTCAGGTCAAAATAATATACCTATTGTAGAATAGGCCAGAAAGTTTCGGGAAGACCAACCTCAGGATTTAATTTTCTTAACCACAGATTTGGGGGCTTAGTGAGACACTTTTCATTGATAATTAAGAATATAATATATTTAAGTGGAGTGGGATGCCTTTGGCAAATGTAATAGTCAAAAATTCAGTTCTAAAGTGGAGTGTTTTGCCAGTAAGTTTTGTATTTAATTGATAAATCATTCGAATTTATATGTGCAAAATTATTATAAAAAAACAAACTTGCAAGATATTTGTTTTTTAAAGTATTTTTTAATGGCAAATCGATTATAAGTTGTGATGCAATAATTTTCGTGCTCATAACCACAGAAAAAAAATAATTCTGAATAAATCACTCCAAAATTAGCATAATATGAGTATAGGTTTAATAATTGCAAAGAATTTATTTTCAGTGAAAGATACTAATTATAAAAATTTCAAAAAATGAATGTCGTGTAATTTGAAAATCTAAAATATATGATATCTTGCATGATAAATAACCTCTAAAAATAATTACTACTGCATAGAAAAGATAGAATAAATAGATGTATTATGTTTGTAAATATTGTTGTACGCAGCTTCATAAGATTGTAATTCGCTCTAGGCGTACTGAAACTTGTAGAAAACATGCTTCGAGAAAGAGGCGGGAAAAAAAATCCAGTACATTTTTGTTGGATTCATTGTTGATGCCTAATTTATAAACTTCTCATTTTTAAAATCTACACAAATTAAGCATTTTTTGTAATCAGTGAAATGCCTTCTAACTTATTAGACTAAAATTGAATAATCCATTTTTTGAAGGCTCAGATGTTTTCCAGTTTCCTCTAATTAGTGTTGAGACTAAATACTTAATACTTCAGTTCATTACATTTTTTTATTGCTCCAGTAGATCTAAAATGAGAATGAATCAAAATCAAGAAATTGTAATTTGATTATTACAATTATTTTTCTTAACTGCAGTTCATAAATGAAAAGTAAAAAGGTGGAGATGGTTGAGTAACTACTGCGAGAGTTGGTTCTAGATAAACTAAAAAAGCCTTTAACTCGTTCTTTTTCGTGCCTCAAGAATGATATTCTCATCAAAATAACTCCATGTTTAAAAAATGTCGGAAAGTGCTGTAAAAATTAGACGATAAACAGATTATTACCTCTTATTACGCTCCAGTAACTGATTTCTAAACTGGTAGAGACAGTTAGTAAATGTATTTTTCTAAATGTTACGAAACTAAACGTTTTATATTTTCCCCGGTCCTGTCATTCATATTTAGTAAAAAAGGTTCTTGATACTATAAAATTTTAAAGAATACATTCATTCTTCTACGACTGGTTACTACTGGTGAAGTAATGATATGTTAAATACCGCTGTTTGAGAAAAATTTTGATACTAAATTAGCTGACTCGAAATAAATCTTCAGGTATCGTTTTCAAATTAAATTAAGCATTGTATTGCTATTTCAAATTGTTCCTTATAATAAATTTGGAAGAAAACGCCTAAATCAAATGCTTCACTTTTAATCAGGAAACAGTGAAATTTTCTTGGCATATGTTTTAGTGCATCAACGTTTGTTTAAATGCGACTGATGGTAATTTATAAAGAGTTAGGAGCCGTAACTTTATTAAAAATGCCAATATGATGAAAATAATAAAATACAATTTTTCCATCATTTAAAGCATTTTTCCCAACTGCAACTTTGTGTCAGTCTCCAACGACAAAAAAAATAGCTTTTGGAACATTCTGAGAGAAGGCAATCTGTGTATTCATTTGAAACCTTACGGAGATGGATTTTTCTTTAACGTCAAAGTAAAAAGTTGAACCTTGCTTAAGAAATTGCGTATCTTTCTTTTTATTGAAAGATTGGAAATCAGCAAGTATCTTAGTGTAAATTCACAGTAAAATGATGAAAATTATAATATATCAATATGGAAAAAGCTCGGTTGTTCTGAGAAATAGTTTACTTAATACAACTGGTGGGAACGTTCTTGTAACTTTCTTTCAATGTAACTACGTCGTGTATAATTTCATCCATCAGTGACGAGAATTAAGTATTTATTTTGGGACAAAACCTTCTTCCGTTTTCCTATTAGGTCTAAAATTTGACATAAATCATTATTTTTGTTATGGAGGTTGCATCCTCAATGACATGTATCTAGTATATTTCATTTATAAGTTGCCACTTAATTATAGTGTAGTAGCATTATACGAACTACTTAAACATTTTTAATGTGCAGAAATGAAGTGGTTCTAACAAAAATACAGCTTTTTTTATATTTTCTCAATATTTTTTTTCTCTATAAATATATACTCTTTTATATTTAAAGTAATATAATTCTTAAGAGATTTAATGTCGTAAAACAATGGGAGTGGTTCCACCCAATTCTTTAATAAAGGTGAATTTCTTTAGACACATTTCCACCCAGTCGATTTATATGAAAATTTGACACAGAATACAACTGCAGTCGGAAAATGACACACCAATTTTGATATATTTAAATCATTGCATTTACATGTTCCTGAAAATACAGACAGTGAAGCCTTCGTTGGATTTGATATAAAAGTTGATTGATGTCTACTGCATAAACTTTAAATCAGTTTACCGGATTTTATTTATCTTGATCTCTTCGTTTTGCAAATTTATATTCGAACAGACTTGCTCTGAAACGAATTTTGCTCAAAATTTGATAGAAATCTTCAAATGAGTGTAAAACATATATATCAAATATCATCTGTCTAATACAAAGCATTTTTGAATTATTTTTCACAGATGGACAGGCAGACATTTTCCAAAAAATGTATTCTTTGAAGTGAGCGAGATCCAAAATGTGGAAATGTCTCAATCTCGAATCCGAATTTTTTGACAATTAAAATGTTTTTTCTATACTTCATACACGAGAAAGGGAAACAATTCTTGTATACTTTGTAATTAGAGTATCCGATCGTTTTCGGATTTATTAAAACATTTTCTTCGACTTTCTGTAAAGCTGAAGTAACTACCTTTGCACATTAATTCTATAAGAAATATACTGACTTTACTTTTATTGTAAAGATGCGAATACGAAAGTAGTTAGGGGACCGGCTAGAATTCGTTGATACAGATTTTTTTTTTTTAAACACAGAAAGCAGATAATGAATTGAAAATTTCAAAATAATATTGATTCCTATTCCTATTACTAACAATAAAGATGAGCATGTGCGTTTGACATTGTGTAGACTAAATTTGTTTGTCAAAATATACCATTAAATTTATATAATATAGGAAAATGGAAATGTGCACTGCAGAGCGATTTCTTTCATATTTTAATTTATTAGAAATGAAGCTGAATTTTGGAATGTTTTCCACTACGAATTTTGAAAATATTATTGCACGAAAAAAAAGTGTATGACAGTTTAAAGTTATAATATCAATTTAATAATAGCTCAAATTTTTCCTGAATTATGGAAATTTTTTCTAAACATTTTAAACCTATTTTCAATCTATTGCTTTTCTACCTTTTTATTAAATATTCATTGCGTCATCAAGTATTTAATCACATTTTTTTTCATCTTCGAATCTTAAAGAAAAAGGATACGGTTTATTATCCACGTGGCTTTCTAGACGAATAAAAGAGGAGTGACACTTCATCGCACATTTTCGTTTCTAATAGCGCGTTGATATCATGGGATTAGTCTGGATTTGAAAGTTTCATGCAGACAATAAATAAAATACAATTTAATTAGTTACAATAATAGGTCTTTAATGTCTAACAAATCAAAGGAGTAAAACAGCTAAACAACTGAACCGACATCGGATATAATCCCTACTTCCGGAGAACTCGTTGCTTAAACTATCGGGAGTGGTCTCCCCAAAACTTTCTCGTGTACTCTTTAATAAACTGTCATTCCAGAGAACTCCCTAATTGGCATTGGCGTGAATTTAGTATTTTTACTGAATCTCGTGTTGTCCTTGGTGAATTATTTGGCGATTTATCCCTGGCATGCATGAATAGTGTCCAAAAATTGAGTCTGTATTTCAGTTAAGTATTTCGTTACTGATGAGAACAAAAGTTGGACACAAAACTGCACTTGTATTCACAGAATAAAGTACCAGATTTAATATATTTAAATCACTGCGTTTTTAAATTATCGATTTTTTCTGATAGACCTACAGACAGTCAACCCGTTTTTTGGATTTGGCACAAACTTGGACAAGTGTCAACACTACAGATGTTAAATCTCTATACCAAATTTTATTTATCTTGCTCTCTTTGTTTTGTAATTATCGTGCTAACTTATATTAAAACAGCGGGACTTTCTCTGAACAGATTTTATTCAAAATTTGGTAGGAAACTGCAAATTTGGTATAATGACCACATACCAAATTTCATTCGTCGAGCTGAAATCACTTTTGAGTTACCTTTGTCACAGATAGACGGATGGACTGGCATTCTCCAAAAATGTGTTTTTCGAACTCAGAAAAGTCTAAAATGTGGAGATTTGTTAAAATCTCCAGTTCGAATTTTTTGGCGATTATTATACTTTCTCTGTACTACATATTCGAGAAAGTAATGATGAAAGAACACTTGGAATTTCGTGAAAATAGCCTATTTATTCGGAAAGATATAAAGGTTATTTTTTAATCTCGCATTTTTCTAAAGTATTTTTTAATAAGATGCAGAATTTTCAATCAAATTATATAAGATTTGCAGAATGTTTGCAAAAAAATATAGCATTATGTATATGTACCATTATATATAGTATTATTCTGCTGTACATATTCAATGACATAATTTTTTGAAAATACATTTTAATTGTGTATGCGTGAAATACAGTATATCTGCCCTTTCAAAAAGCAAATACGATGGGCAACTATATAAAAACTGCGACTGAATACATTCGACATTCTGAAAAGATATTGCTGTTGCAGTGATCTAAATTTCGTCTCTCTTAAGTGAAAAGATGGAACTTTTTCTTTAAAGTGATATTATTTAAACTTGAATCTTTGAATAAATCTTCAAATTTTAAACGAGGTGAGATATAAACTAATATGTCTTCATATTTGCAAGTAGCGGACTTGAGATGGTATTTAAATTTGACATAACATACTCATTTAAATTCGAGCAAAAAGTGAACTTCTAACACTATGCAAATTAATTTACGATAGAATTAAAAGCATGCGTGCTACTTGAAGGTTTAACTTGTGCGCTAATCATGAAAGGGCATCGAAAACATTCTTTGCTGTGTAAGGAAGGCTGTCCATTAGTTTTGGACCTGATTTTGCCAGGATTGAGCGCCGTTCTTCTAAAAGAAAATTGGAAACCCTGACACGGCTACAGGGAGTTGAAGTCTAAATCCAGTTTGATATTTTAGCTCTTTTTCTCGTGTTTTTAGGAATTTGACTGCATTGCCCAAGATTTTGATCTCATTTCCATAAAATAATTGAATGTCGTATTCGACCTAAATCCTAAGGCCTAGCATCAAGGACAGGGGGTTCCTAGTTTTTTTCTACAAGAATAACATGCAGTTTTTGCTTTCAGTCACATTATAATTGAAGTCACTTAGTTGGAAATCTACAGTTTCTGCAAATACTAATGGATTACATAATTAAATGTTTCGTTATTTGAGATCTTAAATTACTGCACTTTATTTTTTGTATTACAAATTAAGTATGAAGAGGCTTGTGTAATATATTTTGAATCTTAATTAGAATTCGGTATTACTGTTCCAAATTTAAAGAATAATGTGTTTTAAAGCCCACCTTTTAGCTGCTTTTGAGAGAGCGATTGAAACATTTTTACTGCATTACGAGAATTTTAATGGCATTCATAATGATTTTTTTTATAAGTTGCTCTATATATTTGCCTTTAAAATTATAAAAGGTAAATATGCTATAATTCACTCATGCTTAGTTAAAATTCCCTTTCTAAAATACTCATATCTTTGAATTTTTATTGGGGAGATTCGTAAAATTAGGCATTTCACGAAATTAAATTTTAAAAATTCTAAATATAGTAGGAATGAAATCTAATTAATCCCTTTTGGGTAGGGCTTATAAAATTGAATAGATTTCAATATGAGATACTTAGGTGTATTATGAGCCACCAAAATTATTCTTTATTCCCTTCCATGTAGTTGAAAATATCCGTATAGTTATGAAAGAAATATCAGGTGCAATTCCCTGCTCGACTTTTTCTCTATCGATCAAACAGTCTTATTGACGAAATCTTTGACGTAATCCCAGATGAAAAACTGAAATGGGATAAAATATAGTAATCGAGGAGGCTACAGAAATGGATGGATGGGGCAATCACTCACATGACATGCAATATGGTAGTGCTAAAACTTCCTTTTGAGATAGGGAGCTCCAAATATTAAACTTTGGAAAATCGCTTAAAGTTCAGTGGCAGCTTGAGGCGTTTCACCGCTCCCCATTCGGCAGTTGTGATGATTCACACCGCTTGATATTAGAAAAATGGATGAAGCCAAGAGGAACAAAAATCCTAATATCGTATTCTTTGCTTATATTTTATTGTCAATTTATTTTTTAAAGTGTCTAGTATGTCCCGGACAACATTTTATGTAATTCATTCTAAATTATAAAATATTTTGATGCATATTTTGTAAGTTTCGCATAATTTGGTTGAAAATTCTGTGTTTTATAATTCAAAAAGCTTATGAAAAAATTTAGGATTTAAAAAAAAAAAAGAAATTACATCCCCCAATGTTTACGCTGTTTGCACGAAAATGCGTATAATCATGCCTCGCAGCGTCTACCATTACTGAATGATTCGCATCATTATCTTCTTTCTGTTCGGAGGGAACAAAAATTTCAATGACTGGTTGTTTCTTTAAATGACACGTGGCAGAATCTTCATGGCAAAATGTGGGTATATTTATATATTTTTTTACATAGTCGTAATTTTAAGATAGTTCGTCCAACATTTATGGAGAAATTCGAAACAATGTGTAAATTCGAAATTAACCAGATATTTTTGATCATGTATTTACAGTAAATGAATATTAATCTAGTGATTATGTATAATTACTGATGATCGTTCATAATCGTCAATTTATTATATTAACCGTAATATTTAGCAAATATTTGGGAAAGCAACGTATGAGTTAAAATAATGTCTATGTTGATTACTCTAAGATTACAGATAAGTTGAATATTTGGATTTTTAAGAACATTATGTTTCCTATTTGGCACACTGGTAACTAGGATAACAGTCCTGAGATGCGCAGGCTCTGCATAGATATGGCATCCCAGTAAGAAATGTTGGCTCTTGTTTTCATCCATAGAGGGTGCTGCATTAATTAAATATCGGCGCTAATGAATAATTGACATTACTTTGGTCCGGACATCTTCGAACTAGCTTGATATATTAGCAAATTCAAAGATACAAGATTTACCATGGCAAATCAGTACTGTAAACATTTAATTACGACTTCATGAGTAATTATTTTGTTAAGCAGTGCATTAGCCTAGCATTAAAATGTTAAAAGGGTGGGGACATATTTTCTTTTAGTTCATAAATTCGAAAAGAATAGACTTAGACGAATGAAATTTGGTTTCCAGGAGTTTTTGATGTCGTTTAAAAATTTAATGTATGAAATGGGCGTTACCATTAGAGATTTTAAAGTTTGTTCTATTTCAAAATATAGACGGGCCCTTGGGAAATTTTTAATTCAAAAATCTACATAAATTCCTTTCGAATGATTCCTTTTTTTAAAAAAAACTACGATGACGAGACCAGGATAAAGATAGGTAGCTCCTTTATTTTTTCCGCGATTCCATGTTGGCAGCGATTTGTACTATTTAGTTTGATCTTCATGAGATAACGTCGGCAGAACCGTTATTAAAATCCGTTGCATTTCGTTCAATCTGCTCATTTCTTGTGAGAAATCCAATGACAATTTACGGATATATATTTTCTTTGTAAAGTGCAATAAGCTTCGAATTATTTAGCCGTTAAGGCAAATATCTGTTGGTAATTATACTGGTTGGATTTCTGAATAGTAGTTGTAAGAAATCTAACTTACCAAAGACTTCTGTTGCCGATGAAGAATTTACAGAATATAATAAAACACATTTTGAAAATGAGTTTATGAAAGTTTTAAAAAAAATTGTTGGTAGCGTGTCATTTTTGAGGGAAGCGGTCCTATGAGATCGGTATGAGTATGAGGGAGTATTAATAAGTAGCGCACATTTTGAAAACAATAAAACAGGGAGAGTGGTTCTCATCAAAACCTTCTTGTATATTCTAATAAAAATTATCCTCCCCACGCATGCAATAAAAATTGTGGACACTAGGCGAGGCAGATAATATCTTGTATGGCATTGGCGTACAATAGACACGAAATTCTAACCTTTTACGTGAATTTAGCATTTTTACTGAATTTGAGATCCTTGGAGAGATTTTTGGCGATTAATCCCCGGCATACGGTTAATAACATCCGAAAATAGAATTTGTGTTTTAAGCGATCTTTTCCCAACCGATTGGACAGAGAACAGCATGTATTGGCAAAATTAAGAACCAAATTCATATATTTAAATCGCGTTTTTGAGTTTTCGCAAACATGTTTCTGAAACAACAGACTGACAGACGACCAATGTTCAATTGGAATAGGCACAAAATTTGATAAATATCTACTCTATAAATGTTAAATCCATCTAGCTCTCTTAGTTTTGTAATTATCATGTTAATTTATATTCGAACTTCTGGATGGGCAGATTTCTGAAAGGAATTTGCTGACAATTTCATAGAAATCTACGAATTTGTTGTAAAGACTGTATACCAAATGTCATTCGTCTGGCCAAAAGCGTCCTTTGAGTCACCTTTGTTACAGACATACATAATGTCAAAAATGTGTTTTCGAGGTTTAAAACGAGGAGATTCCTCGAAATCTCGAGTTTGAATATTTTGATTACAATACTTTCTCTATTTCATTTACGAGAACGTAAAATTGGTAGTATGGAATCATTTCCATTTTACTATCTTTTCGGCATAACTACCCATTTTGTTGAGGCATTTTACTTCATAGCTTGAAACTCCAGATCTCATAGAATGTCATCGTCTGTAATCGGAGTCGCTGTTGCGAGGCTTGTTTGAGGTCACCATCATAAAACAAGCTTTTGGCCATAGAGGAACCTCTTTATGGGTTCAAATAGAAGGGAAACCGAGTGTTTATTCCTGTGCTGTTTGATAGGTGCTCCAAAGTTTCTTAATCGAATATTTGCAGTTTTTAATGAATGGGACATGAATCTTCCCAAAGCTTGCCGGAAAACAGCATCATGTATTTGTAGATTACAGATAACATATGTTTACTTACGAGGATGTTGTCTAGGGTTTCAAAGAATTTAAGAGCATTGTAATTTTTTTCTGGTGCTCTGGTAATTCAGAGTAAATTCATGAACGCGATACGCTTAGCATCTGCAAGGGCTGGATGTCATTTTTTTCCCCTTTACTGGAAGGGAATGGATGGAAAATTCTACTTAATTTAGAATCGGTTGAGTCATACTCTCACATATTTGAGATAAAAATATAAGATAGGATTTTTTAACCGTATTGGGAATATTTTCATGTAGATGCTTTGAAGTATATATTTAAGCCTAAGTACGTGTTTCTATAAGAAATATTATAATTTATAAAATCCTCTTTTGACCTACAGCATTATTTTGAATTGAAAATATCAATCGCTCGAATCAGTTTTAAAAATGGCCGTTGAGAGCATTTTCATAAAAATATTAATTCATAAAAACTCTTTAAATTTAAATAAACATTTCTCACTACTCTTGATCAAATCAAAATAAAACAGAGCGAGAAATGGAAGTAAAAAATGACCACTAACCTAAAAAAATATTCAATTTAAAATCAAACCAATGAAGAAATTTCTTCATTTGTAAAATGGAGGGTATCTACAAAGAATTTGCTCCAACTGGTCAAACAATTACTGGCAAATATAATTTAAATATTTCTAACGAAATTTAGAATTGAAATTAGAATTTAGAATTTACACAAAATGTAGAGATAAAAACAATCTTTGTTTCATGGGGTAACATGTTTAGTCATACAAGTTGCCCATCGACTTTTGACGACGAGGGTTAAAAAATCACTGTTTTTGTATTATTTATTGTATTTACTTGATTTTGTATCCTGAGATATTTTTTTTATTACCCAAAACTAAAATGAAATTAAAAAGGTGTTATTTTGATGTTCTTACAACCATACAAATTTTCGCCTTTCGCTCTTCGAGGCCCATTTAGAAAGCGAACTGAAACAGGCATTAAATAATTATTAACTGCAACAAATGTTTTGGAACCTAAATGGCATATTTTGAATAGAAAGTCAAAGCGAATAATTTTTCTATTTCTTTTACAGGTCCAGTCTTTAAAAATTCTTCGACACATGGCGCAGGATTACAAAGAGTGAGAGTAAAAGGTAAGTAATAACAATTTTCAAGAAGCATCCCTTCTTTCAATGACTCGTTTGTTTTCCTATCTTTTTTTATCCTGCCGTTCTTTAAACAAGCATAATCTGTCGGTAACTGTTCCGTATTCATGAAGATTTTGAAAATCATCTAAGTCTCCCAAAAAATTGCTGGAAATTTACTTCTTATTTTTCTAACAATCCGAGATTTCGCAAAATTTCTTCTAAAAATATTTCCGTCTTTTAAAAATGAAATGATAATGATGAAAAATATTATGTAACCAAATAAGACCATTTTATAGCTCCAAGTTTTATAAATGCATCAATCATAATTTTATAAAAATTTATATGTATTTATACAAGTACGTTTCCCCCAGTCCCCTCATTTTTTGGAATCTTAAATTAAAATATTAGATTCAAAATTATAATAACAATAAATAAATAAATACAGAGCAGGCAGTACAACACTATCAGTCAGTTAAATTCAACAATTTTTTTGACTCTCTCATATACGAAGTATGGGGAAAATATTGTAATCGTCAAAAAATTTGAAGTCGTGATTTTCCCGAATCTTGATATATATTGACCATGAGCCCTCTAACGGATGTGGGAAAAAATTACTATGCTGTAACTCCTACCATTTTTTGTAAATTTCTAAGCTTATATTTATTGCTCTATCTTTGTGCATGTAATGGCAGAGAAGTTCAGTTGCAAATACGCTTGTTCTCTTTGAATGTTCAATTTTCATTGAATTATAGCCATAAGCTACAATTCAAACTCTGTTAATAGCATTTTCAAAACGTTTTCACCATTTTCATTGAAGAAGTGCATTAAAAATCTTTTTTTTTTTCCTCTTTTGGTTCGAAAAGTAAAGTTCAGGTTAACTAACACACCTCATTTTTAAATCTTTGGTTAGAATGAACCAACCATATGGACTGAATCGAACTATAGTGATTGCTTTACTCTTCAGGGAACTAAATGATATCGCAACTCCAGTAATATTGATGATTTTTACGTACACCTGAAACTGAGAATAATCGTCAACAAAATCAAAATTGAACATCTTTGCAATTTTGCTATTTAGTATCGCCTGTTTACTAAAGCTGTGCCGATTTAAATGATCCGCATTAACAAGTTTCTTCCAGTAGAGAAATGGATATACTAAGTTAACAAATTAGTATCTCAAAATTTTTCCATTGTGTGAACCTAAGTATTTCAATAATTCTACCCACCAGTCTTTTTTTATATATATCAAATTTGTTCTGAAAATTTCAGTGGTTCCCGAAATCTATTTGATAAAAAAAATTGGTCTCACAAAAGTCAACCCAATGGAGACCATGCATTAAATTAATCTGAACATATTAATAGCATAGAAAAAAAATCGTTTGTTATTATAGAAATTGCGGAAATATAATCATCACGAATCAATTATATTCTTAATATCAGCATGAGTTTTCAATTCATAAATATTTTGTTTATAGATTGAGGAAATCCCATTAATTTTCAAATCTATGCGTCATGCGTCCTTATTAGTCCTGCCGCTATAAGGAATTAATATCCATCAGGTTTTATGAAGAATAAAATATGTTGTATCGTAAATATAAAAAGAAAATGGAATGTTGATGAGATGCGAATACCGTAAAATAATTTAAGGTATTGAATTTATCGGTGTTTTTTAAAAGGATTTTCTGATAGAAATGTTTGGAGATAAAGGTACATAGGGATACTTTATTAAAAATAATACTCATGGCATATTTACATAGAATTCAACCATATTTTAACAATTGCCTTCAACATTGAAATAATATTTAAATATTTTTATAATATTTCATTTAATTTTTGAACATATTTCACTTGTCCGTATGCGAATTATATTGAGCGAAGAACTTGCGTTTCAAATAAAGCGAATACTAGATTTAAACGGCTCTTTCTGTTTCAGGCCACTTTGAACTCGTAAAAGTATTTAAAAATGAAGTATTTTTATCTATCCGCTCAGGAATACGTTAACCCAAAACGCAACGAGTTAGGAAGATTAATTTTATATGCAATCTTTTCTTCGAAATGATTAATTTGAAAACTATTTTGGATGAAATGCTTCTAAAAGAAGTCAGTCTAAAAATCCATGGAATATAATGAATTAAAAAAAAGTTAAATGGATTCAATTTTGCTCAGGCTTAATCATCAGATTTTTATATCTGTGCCAAATTTTTACTATTTCAGCTGTATCAGAAAATAGACCCTTATAGCCTTAATTATTTTTATGTATTGAAACGTGATTTTTCACAAATGCAGCACACTAGAAAAATGAAATTCATTTTGTAATGTTAGCACCTAATCTGTTCAAACTTTTTCGAATTTTGGATTCCTTCAGGAAATAGACAAGGCTTAAAAGCTATACCGGATTGTTTTCTGTAAACAGAGAGGCGTATTTTGTCACTGTAGGAAAATATGTGGTCTTTAAAATCTTGAATTGAGTGAAAATTCTTCGTGGATTTTATGGGACTTTTAAGTTTCTTTCAAATTGCTAATATTTGTAGACTAGCAATCTGTCCGTAAATTGCATGATGAGTTGTATTGAAATAATTGGAAAAAAATATTTCTATAAAGAGTAAAAATGACAAAGGGATGGATATTCTTTTATGTAACGGCTGATGCATTCTGTATGGAAAATTGCAAGTGAACCCAGTTTTATACACTATCATACTATGAGTCTTTGAGCTCCTGATTTACAATTGGTTTTTACATTAATACAGCTGCAAAAGAGGAAACTACTTTATAATTAGAGGGTTGATTGGTTGATTGTTTTAATGATATTTTATACTTATCTTTCACCTAATCAGATATTTACAAATTAGTGCTCAGTATTAACCTATTACATAAATAATAAGTGTAAGTTAATTTCCTCGTTTTAATATTACTTAACGTATTGAAAGGTAAGAAATGGCCTTGATTTCCTTAGACTTTTTTAAAAAAAATATCATTTACTTCTAAGTGATAACTGCTGGTAAAAGATAAAAATCGATTTAATATTTCTACTTTAATATGCTTTACAATCGACTTTTATAACCTTTGAAAGGAATAATTTTTTTTAATAAAACATTTATGATGGTTAAAATCGTCTGGTTAGCTAAGAAAGCCTCGGTAGACACCAGACCTGAGGTATCTCCACAACCAAAAGTCCTTCTGGTGATCGTGAGGGTCACTTAATCTTGCTTCTACGACTTATCAGACGATCCTCAGGGAATGTATCTAGAATGAACGTCTTGACGGAACGAACAACGCGAGACGGAACACCATCTTGCTCAGGAAAATGACGCAGGTAACTCATGTCCTTGCTGCAATAGAGGCACAACGTGGTTTTGCAAAAGCCTAAGATACTGTTCTGTAAAGACGATATAGGTTTTCCACCCGGATATAAAACGATGTTCTTAAAAAAATAATAATAATAAAGGCCTAGAAATATGTGGTGATCAAGCAGTCAGACGCGAAGAATGTGTTGGTTTGGATGTGTACTCACGCCATTTTGAATGTTTTGCGTATTGACAATACCCTGCAATAAAAAGTGGGCTTCATTTATCCATATGAATTTCTGCAACTTTTGTAGGTTACGTTCCATTTGTGCAAGCGTCCATCCTGCAAAGGCTTACCTTTCATCGGAATCTACTGGCAATAATTGGTGAAGTGCATCTGCCTTGTACGTATGCAATTTAAAGATTCTGTGCAGAATGCGTCAATTTACATTTCCGGAATACCCGTTACTCTATCAGCTTAACGTGCACTGCTACTTCTTATTGATGTCTCGGCTGCCAAATTTCTCATGACACTTTGTACAACAGAAATGATGTCCACAGAGTGTCCCGTTCAATGGAATGAGGGGCTTTTACTAGTCTTGATTACTTTCAGCATGCGGAAATTTCGCAAAGTTTAAGTTATAATACACCGTTTTTGTAGAAACGTTTAACCACTAATGCTCTATCCAAGAACGATAGCCCTCTGCTGGCATCAAATGACGGATCCAATGCTAACCTTGTGTATTTAGCTGTCTTGATTTGTAGAAACCATCTGGTCTGGTGCCATCTGTCAGTCATTTTTGAATTATTTTTAATGTAGAAAAATACAAAAACTTTCAATATATTCAGAAACCACATTTTTTTTCGAGCATTGCGTTTCTTTATTATGATTTTTTGAAGTTTGCTCGAATTTCTGGCTCACCCTTTATTTCAGAATATTAGAGATGTGCATTTTTTTTTAAATTTTGAATTTTATTACTTTAATTTTGGTCTCATGCAAACCTTTTACTATGGTAAATTCTCTTTTTTTCCACATTCATCATTAAAAATTCATAAAAAGTATTAAAACTATGTAATTTATGCATTTTTGCACGGTTTTATAAAATATATTTTTTAGTAAGATTTTTTTAAAAATATATATAACAATTAAAAAGCTGAGAGTTAATAGCTCTTTTAACACTGAAAGAGCCATTTTTCAAAACATTGTAATTCTTGAAATAACAATTGAAATTCATATACTTTTATTGATGTTAATGTCGTGACAATAAATCGATTAAGAACAAATAGCTATAATGGAAAAAAATTCGAAATTGTTATTAATTAATTCTATTAATGAACTCCGTAATCGGTTCGTCGATTGGAACAAGCATGTTTCTTTAAGTCCATTCCATTGATACGAGTTCTATGAAGATGAGATAATAAATAACATGTATAACATAGGTGTGCCATATATTTGTTGACGGCTGTGCATCTCCGACGCTTTGATACATGTCAATGTTTGAGGAGTCAACTTTTGATTTTTTAAAAAGTGTTTCGAATTCTTATGCAGTTGATATAATCTCTTTCATAAATTTTATTCGCAAAAATTCTTCCTCGGTTTACACGAAATTTATAGTAAAATTTAAAGTAACTTCTCTGCTATAACAAATACAATGATTGCACGGTTCATAATTTTTTTCAAAATCTTCTATGGACAAGCTGCTGAAACCAACAGCATATTTTTAATTTTGAATCAGGCTTGACAGGTTTGGAGATTCAGATACTTTTCTGTTTGGATTTTAGATTACCCAAACTCATATGCTTGGGACTCTACCACTTAACTTTTTCTGAATGATCCTTTTTATTGTTGAAACATATATTAAAAACTTAATTAAAGGCATTTTATTATGTAACTTTATAAATTACATAAAATTATAGAGCTTCAAATACTTGTAGAAAAAGCAAAAACAAATTTTGGCTAGATTAGCAATATGGAAATGTATAATGATTGCAGAAAACTAACTTTTATATTTATCTATAAATCTTAAATTCTCTAAAATCTTATTATCAGTAATGCGATATCATAGATTAGATTGAGAGGTGCAGTCCGTCTAAAAAGTGTCTTTACACAACTTATTACTAAAGAACCAATTATCATCCAGTAAATTTGAAATTACTCCTTTAAAACAGCGATTCTCAATTTGTTTGGGCACGCCCCCCTAAGGGAGCGCGAGCACACTAGAGGGGGGGTCGAGAATATCCGAGACCAAATATTTTAAAAAATTGATTAACTGACTGAAAGGAAAGTACACATACACATAAAAAGCAAAATACATTTCGACATATTTAATAACTTATTAAAGTAAAACAACTTACTAAATCAAAACTTGCTTAATCAAAACATACTAAATTAAAAACAAATTTAATAATTATTAGTGACTTCTTTGGGCCTGTCTTGCAAAGCAAAGTTTTTCGAAGGAAGGCTTGATATTAGAAATAGCCACTTTCAGTTCTGTTCCTATATTTAGGCGGAATCTATATTTTGTCTTCAAAGAAGCCACAGCAGAAAACCCAGTTTCACAAAGAAAGGTAGGATGTTGAAAATGGTAATAGAATGCGAAATGCCCTTGTTTTTAGTGCAGAAAAATCATCCACTATTCCTGCCCAAAATTCAAATAGGGATTTATTACTAAATTATCTTTTAGCTTCGTCACTTATCGTGCAGTCGATGAATTTTTCTTCCTCAGCAATTCAGATTCATTCCGGAGTCTTATGAATGGATCCCTAACTCACTCGTAAATTGCTATCAATTTGTCGTCAGCAAGAAAATACTTTTTAAAATTCTTTACCAGCATGACTAAATGATTTTCAATGGTTACAAAAACGACTTTTACATGTTCTTTTTCAGTCTTGTAAGTTTTTGTACAATCATCCACATTAACATTATTAGGTTTTTTGCTTTAAATTTCTGCTCCACATTTTGAATTTTCTACAAAAAGCATTAACTTTATCACTCGTATCCAACATATGTGTTTTTGTTCCTTGGAGTTGAAGATTCAAGTTATTTAATTTCTCGAATATGTCGATCAAGTAGCTCAATTTCATCACAAATAAACCATAGTGAAAATTCTCTGCCTCCGGCTGTCTTCTTCTAGGAAAATGGCGATTTCTTCTCTTAATTCATAAAAACGCTTCAAAAATTTCCCACGTCATGATAATCTTGCCTCGCAATAAAATAGTAACGCTGAATGTACTGAACCCATGTCTTTACATAGTGCGGAAATGATTCTCGATTTCAGGGGGCTCATTTTCATATAATTTACTACGGTTACAACCGTAGTTAACACAATATTCAGACAAGCACTCATTTCTTTGGAAGTCAAAGCTTCTCTGTGGATCATGCAATGTGTCCAGACGCACTGAGACGATTTTTGTTTTATAAGTGCTTGTATAACTTGGAATTTTCTGAACATTGAACGAGCACCATCGGTGCATATTCCGACGCAATTTTTCCATTCTATGTTTTCCACCTTCATAAAACCATTTAAAATGGCAAATAATGCTGTTGTTTTGAGTTCTATTGGTTTGCAGAAAAGCAGTTCTTCTACTACTGACATATTATCACAAAATCTAACATAAGTAATTAAATTAGCATCTTTATTACTATCTGTTGTCTCATTAAGCTGTATTGAAAACCATTTGTCACGCAACTACGAGAAAAGCTGAAGCTGTACATCTTCAGCTACATCACCATTTCGACGAGTAGCAGTATCATTTGAAAGCGGTATGGACTGCAATTGTTTTGAAAAATTATCTCCAAACATAGTTTCTACAATTTCAATTGCTGCTGGAAAAATAAGCTCTTCACCAATGGTGTGAGGTTTTTGTAATATCAGGCTATTTTATATAAAGCTTTGTAAGATGCAATTAAAGCTTTTTTATTCACAGACAAAGTTTCTTTAAAAATGAATTTTGCTTTTCAAGTGATTTTAATTTTAATTCGAAGAATTCTCTGGGTTTGTTGACGTACTCACTATGAAGCGCGTTTCCAAATGTTTAAGTTTATTAGGTTTCATACTGTCGAAGACCAACATTTTTGAGCAAATGATACACAGGGTCCTTTCTTCTTCATTTACTTCAGTTCTAGTAAACCCAAAATTCAAGTATTCTTGAGAATATTTTTTTGATTTTATTTTCGGAACCACGCTCATCTGTGTACTTGTTGATGCTTGACTTTGATATAATGCTAGCTTACTTCCGCTTAAAAATTTATCCATGAGTCTGCATAATCTGCTGCCGTGAATATTTAATATGGGGAATAGCAATCAACACGAAAACATATATAACATACACATTCACGATAGATTCGATAGCGATGGAAGAATCGCTATCGAATGAGACTGGCTGGAATTGAAACTTGTGTTATCGAACATTTTCCTTCTTCCTATGCGAAAACATTTATTCCGCGCATGGTCGGTCGTGTGGATTCCCTTCCTTAAACATTACTTATTTTTTTCTCTTTTGTTTAGTCATGCTTCTGTTTTATTTCTTTTATTATTCGAAAAAATGTATTCCTAGTTTCTAAATTTAGCTCACCCCGTCTAGGTTAACTTTCATTAACGAAATTTTCTACTTTCATATTCCTTTAACGGTATCTCTCTGTTTGGCTTTCATTTCAAATATAATATTTAAATTTTTCTCGCTTTCATTCGCTTCATCTGTTCACCGCCCGCTTTGCAACATGCCAGATGTGGTTTCCCGCCAACATTGGCTCGCTTTTATTCTTGTTTTGGCAGTTAAAAATAATTTAAAAACCGAATCCAAAATACATTACTGTTGCATACATTTTATTGTAAGTAGGGGGCGCGATGAAAATTACGAAACTGAGCTGCGAATACTGAAAGGATGAGAAACGCTTCTTTAAAGAATAAATCTTGAGCGGGCTTCCCGAAACTTTATCGCAACTTTCCTAGTAAAAATATTATCCCAGCTTCCTAGATAAACACAGCACATCTTGGGCAATACTCAAATTTTTATTTTAGGAATCCCAGGCATGCAAGTTTTGTACTTTTTTAGTTTAGTAATGTAAACAGTATTTTTCTACGCTTACGCTTTATATTTTCCCTCTCTTGAAACCAAACCTTGGCAATTCTATTTACAATACTGCATACAAAATTTCATTTACATAAGTCTTTGAAGTTTTGTTATCGCATTTACATGCATGAGAATATACAGATCTATAGATGGTCTACTCCTTTACGAATGGTATTTAAATTTTGATGCAATACTGCAATTTAGATGCTAATACTGCACCTAAACTGCAGAAAATCTTTGCCTGAATTGCATTTATGAGTTATCATTCATATGCATGCGAAAATACAGAAAGAGAGATGGTCAGTATATCAAGAAGTTTTGTTCCAAAATTGGTATGAAATCAAGCTTTAGATGCTGGAACTAAATTTTATTCATCGAACTCTTTACATTTTGTAGTTATCGAATGCATTTGCTTTCAAACACAGAAAAACTTCGTGGGAATGGATTTTGCAAAAAATTCATAGAAATCGAAAATTTGGTTTAAAGATCTCACAAAAGTTTCATCCGTCAGGATCAAATAATTTTTAAGTTATTTTCAGGCATAACAGAGAGAAGAAGAAAAAAATGAATTTGAAATGTTGGAATCTCTAGTTCGAATTTCTTAATGATTACAATACTTGTTTTTTGTACAATTCGCATTCGAGAATGAAATAAGTATCTATATTTTTATGGTTGAAATTATCAACTTAGCATTGAAATTCACACAAAGTCATTTTTTAAAAACTCAAACAATCCCTTAAAAACATAAATATTCAAATAAAATTAGCTTAAATGCTTATCATTTTTCTCAAAACCGTATGATGAATCTCCAGCTGTTGTAACTGAAGCGTACTCCAATAGAATATCTCTGTTTAGATATATATCAAAAAATCCATTTCAATAATTTTTGCTTTAAAATGAACAGTTACATAACACAAACTAAAACTGTGCATTTTTAAAATTCAAAATAATATTTAATAGTTGATAGTATTTTTTTCATTTTTAATATTATATAATTTTTTTTAAATAAATTTTTGTTTAATTTTGGATAAATCGCTTAGACATAATGTTCAGGCTTCTAACAAATTTAAAACATTAAAAGCCATGTTATTTAAAAAAAATGTTGTGTTCTTTGTGCAAATAAACCTTATTAATAGAGACCAGTCGCATGAGGCATGACGCTATTCAGAACATAATGCCCAATTCATTTTTATGAGCTGTCTTTTAAAATCACTCCGGCATTCGTTTCGTAAATTACGCAGATAATATATAAAAATCCTCCTTCTTTACATCTCAAGAATGGGATAAAACTATGCGATTATATATATGATGAAATAATGAAAACATTTTGAATTTTAAAGCAACCATATAGTCTGTAGTTGGAAATTGAGGGGGGAAAACATATATTTAATTATTACGAACATTCAAAACAGTTTGTCCAGTTATTAAATCGATATCCTCAACTTTTTTTTTAATCTTTACACGATTTTAAAATTAATTTCCGTACACTACTATTTCAGAAGTTGTTGCTGGAAACGCCTAAATTCAGGTAAACTTTTAATTAGCTAAAATTTTGATTTAAAATATCAAAAACAATTATCCGAAGTGCACCTTTTCTGTATCATTACAGCTGCATGTCATATTTAGTACTTGTGGGTCAAATGGGCTGTCCTGTAGACTGCCAACTCTATAGCACTCAGGCGCAATCTTTTTTATTAATAATTGAGATGACAGTTTCCTTTTCGGATCAATTATTAATGCAAAAAGATATGTAAAAGCCTATATCGCACATTAGGTACGATAGTTTTCAAGTCGTATATATATATATATATATATATATATATATATATATATATATATATATATATATATATATATATATATATATATATATATATATATATATAAACCGAGAAAGGATGAAAATTCACTAGGATTACAAAATAATTGGTTTATCACTAGAACGTTCGGTATTTCGATTAGTCTTAAACGTACACCTGTGTCATTTCGACACTGCAATATAAAATGTATAAAATAATTGTAATGATTAAATAATTGCAGGACTACTGCTCAGTCGGATTTAGTTTTAAGACTTTTTAATATTATTTCATGTAATTATTGCATCATGTATTTCATGACCCTTTATATCATTAAAAAAACTGTAACAAAACAAATTATTTCTTCAGTTTCTTCGAAGTCACTTTCACGCAATATTATGTCTTCATCGGAATCTAAATTAGAAAAAGACAGCTAACCGCCATCCGATTCTTTCTCAGAATGTTCTCACAAAAAAATTAGCAGTTTCATCAGGGCACATACTTTTTCTACGAGCCATCGTTTCAATGTGTCTGCTCTGCACAAGGTTCGAAAATCAAATAATTTTTTTTATGAGCAGATAAACAAATGCTGTGGAACGAAACAATTAGACGCAACAATTTTAGAATAATTGATCCAATCCCGTTGTGAACATAATAACATTGTATTCAAGGTCAAACAAATCTGCGATAGTGCTTTGGCAATTTAGTTTTACTAATGGTATCTACTTACGACAGCTATTTATAATTAAATAGTAATTTGTTGCTATGAATCTGAGAGAGAGAGAGAGAGAGAGAGAGAGAGAGAGAGAGAGAGAGAGAGAGAGAGAGAGAGAGAGAGAAAACGAATTCCTACTAATCAAAATTAGTATATTAATCTTTAATTAAATTGGAATGCAAAATATTTTTTAGGATACCTTAAACTGGAGTAATTAGCTATGTAGAGTATATATAATTTTGATTTTAAATGTAATGCAATACCGTCTTCCAGAAGAAAATAGAAACGTCAAAATTATTCCTCCCCCCCCCTCCCTCCCAGAATCTATCTAGTTAGAAAAAAAAACTATTGACAGCAAACGTAAAATTTTGGAATTTACCAAACTCTAGTTTTTATGTTGTAGTAAAAACTTTTTGAGATGAAATATTTTATTAAATAATAAACTGAAATAATTTTTGTATAAATAATATATTTTGAATAACATGTATCATATATTGAAATGATTGATTATCAGGCTTTGTAAATCTGGTTTTAAATATTGACTATTAGAAAGTGTGGTACATATTAGTGTATTGATGAGATGACATTTGCAATCTTTAATTTGTTCTTTTTTTTAATTATAAAAAGTGTAATTTTTGGATTCATATAGGATGAAGTAATGATTTGCTTCCTTGTTTCGATCAACATAAGATCTAACTTTGACACGGAAAGGAATGAAATTTCAAAAGATGTAATTATATGTCTAAGAATAGAGATTTTTCTGTAGACAGACAATTCGTAGGATGATTCTTCTTGCATGGACTGTATATAAATTGATTTGATTTGAAACAGAAGAAATTGCATATTCTAAAGTCTTTAGTATTCAAAATCGCTTAAAATGATGGTTTTAGCTGAAATATTTGTAATTGCTTCTTTAAAAAAATTCGATTTACGTGTGTTTTTTGAGATACATTATATATTAAATGAGGTATTTTGCTTTATTTTAATGTTTATAGTTTCTAAGTTTTAAGAAGTGTTAAGATAATTTCTATGACATACTGTTTGTTATTATAGGGTATTAATTTTTTTTTTTTGATTTTTTTAAAACCTCTTTTATTTTAAGTACTACACATCCAGTAAACTGCTTTCTTATTGTTTTAAATTTAACTATGTTTGTTATCTAACAAATTTTAATACTGTATTTTTTAGGTATGAAGCATCGAAAACTTACTTTTTAAATATTTAAAACAAATTCGAAAACCTTTCATAAGTGTGTAGCATTATGCGTTATATCCTCATTAAGTGTCTTAAACAAAATTAATACGTTTGTTGCCGTGATTCGGACCGTATTTAATAAGAAGCCTGCTTCTTTGTCTTCTCCTATTAACGGTAGTGAATGAGGAATAAGATAATAGGCATGAATGAACAAGGCGATTCACTTGAACCACATATTAAACCAAGGATATATAAAATTAACACCGAAGTTTTCTACTCACATCAAAATTTTCACTGAAGGAGAAATTTTGTTATGAGCGTGTTAAAAGTAGTTATCAAAATTTCTTATTCATCTAAAATATTAAATATCCGTTCCATATCCGTTGTATGTTGTTTTAAATTTGTTTTAAAAGTTTTATCTTTGCGTTGCATGCTTAATACGTTTCTTTAATATTTTTTTCTTTGTTTCTTCCTTTTAGAAATCTCTTTGCATCGAACTGATGGTCGAATGAAGGGTAATATCTGCTTTCAGCTAGAAAACTGAAGCCTTCAGAAAGAACAAAGGTTCATCTTGAAACATTATTGCATCACCCAATCGACGGTCTTCCGCTTCCGGAATGTGGGAGCAAAACAACCAATTCTCGGCAAGCATTTAGGTTTTCTGCTAAATTGTAACTTTTTCTGACTATGTCCATTGACTTTACTTTCTTTCCACTACTTTATAAACATTATGAACGATTCTGAACATGATTTACGACTAAATAGACAATTATTACAAAGTTCAAAGTAATAGTAGAACATTGTAACTTTCAACTCTTGCTGCTTTATGTTTGAGTTATATAACTTGGGATTTATTTTCTCTTCGATTAAAATAATCGTATTCAGGGCTTTTTGAATAATTATACAACTCTCCCACAAAAGAAAAGGGAGATTTCGGGGAAGCCAGAAAGGCTTACTAGAGACCCCTCATCACTTGCATCCAGACGCTTGCTTATTTTATGAGCTGGTATACGAGTGCTTTGTGGTGGAGCAGCAAAAGTGTCAGTTTTTTTTTTTCTCTTTAAGTCGGGCCGATTAGCTACTTCCGAATAATCGAAATATAAAATAAATTGATATTTAAAATTATTAATCATGTTTCATATTATATGATTTAAATATTTAGCCCATTAATTAGCGATTTTAAATGTTTAGGGATTATTTAGTTTCAAGTCGAATGTTACATCCTCGTCGATTTTGGATATATTGTATGCATAATATTTTTGTAGTCCAAAGCCTAAAATAATTATCAGAGGTTTGAGAAGAAAGGTAAATCTTCCTGCCTTTGGCCTTTAAGAGCATAGATTCATTTTCATAAAAATTTGCAAAAACCATTTTTTTAAAATTAATTCACTGATAGTTAATAAAATTTTGAAGTTTAATTCGTAATAAATTAGATAATGTTAGCAATTAATTTCTTATTTAATTATGTTAAAAAATTTAAGAGAAAAATTATATTTGAATATTAGTAACCATTTTGCTGTGAAAAGCTGGGCTTCTTCAATTCTATTTATGGATAGAGAAAGAGAGTTCCCATGAAATGAAGAGTTGTGAGAAATTTAAATTTAGAAAGCTAATGTCTTTTATTATGAGACTGAAAGCATGTACTTCAAAATTTCTATTTTGTGAACAAGACGATTGAATTCGCGTTGCAAAATATGGCTATACGCAGGCTCGTTAATTAAATAAAGCAAATGTTAAGTTTTGAATAAGGCATTTCGTAGTTTATGGTAGTTTGTGTATAAAATATGCATGAGAAGAAAATTGTTAAGTATTACAATTGATAAACTTAAATATACTTAAATAATTGCATGAAGGAGAATGAAGCATAAACCTAAGTTTTTCAAATGGCATAAGTTGAAAATATTTCATTGTCTCTATTATTAAATAAGATCTAAAATTAATGATGAAATGAATTAAAAATACTGAATTTTGAGAAAGCCTTCTTTATTCTGAAGATATATATTTAATTTAATCATACCTTTCAGTATAATGGAAGAATCGAGTCATTAGATTAAATAAAAAATCGCTAAATGTTTGATATGTGTAGTCGATATTGAAAGGCGTACGGGGGATTCTGGTACTCCCTTGTAATTCAACATTTGCTGTTTGCCGAATTTTCCATCAAAAAGAAATGCAATAAAAAAAATAGAGGATAAAATTTTGTAAAAATTGAATTAATGAAACGCTAGAAGAAATTCCTATTTTAGTTGTAAAATGATTTGATTTAGAGTTAGGTTGCAATGATATTTTATGGAACTTTAAAAATTCCCTGAAGAATTATTGTGGTAGTTTTGACAGTTTGAATTGGTGATTGCATTAACTAATAAGTATTCATTAGATAAAAGTTGGAAGGTTCTACTTAGAGTAGTATGTGTTAATCTTAAAATCTTAAGTAATGTTTAAAATTGCTTAATGAAGGTTAAAATTGAATCATAGCAAACCCATTGTCGTTGTGAAGCATCTAAATTTACTTTGGCAATAGATATGTATTCTGAACTTCAACAACGTAGATGGTAAAGTAATAAATAATTTTTCATTACGTCTGAGAGGAGGTATACTATGGTGAAAAATAAATCATTGCTCTATTTCATCCTTGGAGCGTTGTTTCGGTGTAATCAGGTGATGTCGAAATCTTGTTGAAGCCGTCGCTTATAATAGTCTGATAGTGAAATGATAGGGTATAATAAATAAATTCAAATCTCCCAGGTGCGTCGGGTGAGAGAAGCTCATAAATTATGCGGATTCTAGCATAAAACTGAGAATGATGGCCTACTTATATTTTTAAAAATTGATCATATTTGACAGTTTTTGAAAAAGCAATATTCCCAACGCTATTTTATTCTCTTGCCTACATAGAGACGGCATTCATCTTTGACATTTGGTCCATCTATCCGTAAACACGAAAGCAGACATACGTTCAGTTAGTTCTCCGAAACTTGATGAATGAACTCCACACCAGATTTGTAGATTTCCATCAATTCTTTAATGGAATCTCTTCAGAAGTAGTCTATTTGTTTAGGTACAAGTAAAATAACTAGATAAAGAGATTTGTTGTATAGGTTTACCATATGCCAGGTCGTGGTATCAAATTTTTTTTGACCATCTGTCAGTCCGTTATTTCATATATATGTTTACTTAATAATTCAAAAACTCGATATCTCAAGTAAATGGAAATGGGTAGGTCATTCTCTGATTACAATTATAGTTCCACGTAAAATGTTGGCTTTACTAAAATCGGTAAAGTATGTAAAATTTTAATTTAATTTTGGAGTGTATTTCCAAAAGGAGAACAATTTTATATGAAGTGAGAAAACATGTATGTGGGAAAATTGTAGGGAAATCATTTCCAGTGATAGACATTTCAGAAAGCATACAACACAGTTCTATTTCAATACAAAGACGTATATTTTAATTGTGTGTAAAAGGGGCAGATTATTTGCTCTTTATCGTGCAATTGTTAGATAACCAGATTGGACTGGGTTTTTTTTGTTGTTGAATTTTGGGGTGAAATTATTTATTGTGTAGAAATCAGAATAATGGGTCCTGTATGCATCTAAATTCTCATTTCAATTGGCAATGAACGAGAGTGCTTTTTATTAAATCAATCATTTGCAAGTGCAGCCAATATTTTGGATTTTGCCTTTGAAACAGCGAAAGAAATACTCTTAGATCTTGTTAATTTTGGAGATATTTCGTAGACAGTCAAAAAATTAATATTTTTTCTGTCAAGGAAAGGACTCGTTTTCTCAAGATTGTAAATGAACATTCGGTTTTCACCATTCATGGATATTTCGTTTTAAAATTAAGTTTGTATTCATTAAAAATGATTTTTAAATACGTGGTCCAAACATATATCTAAAATAAATTGCAATCATTATACGATTTCGGTCATTTTTTTTTCTCATACGAGTGCTTAGAACTTCGATGCATTATGAAAGATAGCTTGCCTCTTCTCACTCTCAATTTTCAAGAAATTTTGTGGAATAGAACCTGTACGGAAACCCCGGCCTCAACAATTGGACCAATTTCACAATTTATTTTGTCGCTTTTCAAGTGTAGCGAATTGCAGTCAGTTCTTTCAACTTACTCAAGTCAGTGTAAATTTTAAAAATTTAAAAAAAGAATTAATATAATTTGTAATCTGAGTGACTGCCGAATGTGGACGATTTTCTTTAAAAATTGAACTTGTAAGCCCCTCTTGGGCTCAGTTTCGAATTCGATACCCCCATATTGCTATAAAAAAACTTTTTATATATTTTATCTAATCTTAAAGTTGGTTCATGAATTCAACGGCACCCTGCATTTGTTGAAATATAGTAATCCAGTAGTCTAGTAACTCAGGAAAATAAAATCCTGGAAGGAAATGAAAATCTCCTTTAATTAGTTAAGGGAAAAAAAGCGAAGTAAATGACTTAGTGATGCATCTCTTATACCAATGCGTGTAGAAAAAGATAAAATTTGGTCATACAATGTAAATAACATCCGTAAGAAAAGAATTTTGTAACCTCATTCGCCGGAAAAAGAAATATTGTAATGTCTAAAATATTTATCGCTTAAATGAAAGAATGATTGATTTGCTATCGCGTAGAAATGATTTAATTTACGATTTTGTTTAATAATTGAGGTTGAAACCAGTTTATATAATTAAGTGATCTCCTGTATGGTTAGGTATGGTGAAAAAGTGAAAAATCGATACAATCATCATCGGTCGACGCTAGGAAAATGTAAAAATGTGAGGTAATACGGATGGGAGTAAATAGTATAACAGAAATAAAAAAAAAATGCGTAATAAAGAATTTACACAAATATAGATAGGTTCATGACACACACACAATCTAATCAGAAGTTAGGTGAATAACTATTAAAATAGATGACGCACAAAACATTGAAAATGTCCCGGTTTAAAAAAAAAGCGAATGTAACAAAAGAATGGAAACAATTGGGTGATTGTTGTAAATCAGTCACATTACATGGAAATCAAAAGTATAGAATGCTCTTAATAGGATATAATCATTTAACTTTGCACCTATTTTAAACAATTCGCGTCATACCAAGTGGCCGTCAGAAAGCAAAGCGTTAATAGTTGTAATTAAGTGTACATACATTTGTAATAGAATGTCGTTAAAAAGATACATATTGCAAATGTGAATATTTTAATGCAATTCCTGAACTGCACGTGAGTAAGTATAAGGAAACACTTACTCTTATTATTGTTACGATCCTACCTTTGTCACTCCACCGTTCTCGTTTCATTGGGTAAACTCCCTCGACGCGAAATTCTTCTGGAATGGGCACGCATTGTTCGCCAAATAAGGATTCGTCTTTTTGCTACTCGGTTTACAAGATGGGAAAGGATAAAAATTTGGTATTTCACAAAGATGGAAAAACTTAAAAGGTATATCTTTATAGTGCCGTTGAACTACAGTCCTACATCAGAATTTTAACTAACGAATGGGGACATATATGCCCCCATTCCTTAAGATCCGTAGTCAAAGGGTTAAATTAATTTGAACTCGGTATCTGCCGGCGATGATAACTGCATTCCAGCTTAAACAATCATAAGTGAAATTTCGAAAGTCATGGGTTCTGCGAACCTTTGTACAACTTGAATTTTACCAAAATCGGATTTGCATACGTAGTCACAAAAATCCGAGCATTTGTGCTATTAGATATAATTGTATTAAAAATTCAAAGGATTTGGATAAATTGTTTCCTAATGAAAGAAATTGTATGTTAAGGTATAATTCCTTATTACTTATCTATGCTACATCTTAATCTGTTCGTCGTTTAAAAGAATATTTTATCTAAAAACTCCATTTTTTTTAATTCTAAATAATCTTGAATTTAAGACATGGCAGACATTATCTAAAAACATTAATTAAAAGAAAAAATAAATAAGGTAACTTAAATTAAAATTTGTTGAGAATGAAACACTAAAATGCTAAAGTACTTTTTTAGATTTTATAACAAATATTGATATATACAAATTTTGATAAAATTGTTATACAAAAAATATGTTCTTTAAGATCTACAGGTGAATAATTTGAAAGAGATATGCCGACGTTACTGCAAATCTTTTATCAACGTTTGGCGTTTCGAATTCATTTTAAGGATAAACAATGAGTATAGTTGTATGGAGTTAAGCCATGAGCAACTGATATAACCAAATATGGAATTAGATTTCATTGCCGTATTCCTGAGAGAAATTTTTGCTTGCATAGCTTCTGTTGTTATCAGTATCTTCGAAATGCAACTTGCATTTGGAAATTTACATATTTGGAGGAATCTCTACATAAAATTTATTAATTGAAAATATGGTGTCTGGTTGTTGTTGTTTTCAATGTCAAAGAGCAAATTTTAATAAAATCAGGACCATATCTTAGAATGAAATCAGGAAGTCGGCTCTCAATCCTGAATTCTTCTGTGAATATTATGAAATCTCACATAAGTGGGAAATCATCGATAAACTGGAAGTGAATGACGTGACAAGTGCACTTATAATCACAGTACAGCTGAATTTTTTAAAAATTTCTCCCCACTTTTCGAAATAAAATATCTATTTTATTACAGCATGTTCAATCTATTGAAAACTATGTTAAAGCTGAGTGACTACTTTACTGATAAAGTTATATGGTTTATTTTTCGAAAGTATTTATTCTATAGACCTTTTGTCTAATTATTTCCTTGTACGATTGCGCACTATTTCCGTGGAATACAGAAGTGAAATTATGATAAAATTCTGTTGTTGTTTTTTTGTTGGCAGTTATCGAGTTAAACTTGAATTTTTTTGTATACATGGTTGATTAAATAGGTATAATCACTATATTGTTCACTAATAAAAACTTTAATTGTCCTATTTCTGATTGAAAGCATATTCTACTTACTTTTGAATCAAAAATCAAAGGCACCCATTCTGAAGATTATATTGCAAACTAAAGGTGCATATAACATTTGATACATCAACGAAAATTGAATTCGCCTGCAATTGTCTGTAATGGCTATGTCTTGCCTCCAACTCACGCAGATTAGAGAGTCCACGAAATCATTTTATCCCACGAGAGCTGCGCATTTTGCAAACAGTTTAGCAACACAAATTATATTCTGCTTGATTTTTCACCTATTAGAACCTTTGCATTTTCCTTGGATTATTCTACGAATTGAATATGACTAAATTTGAAATTAATTGAAATATATATAGATGTATGTTTCATTTAGAATAAATTAAAATCACTAACCCAAGTTTATTCACATTTAGAAATTAAAATAATAAAAAATTATTTTAGTAATTAAAGTTCAGCTTGTCGAATCAGCCTTTGCTGTGAAACTTGTTTAAGACATACCCATTGAATCCATCCAGCTCAAATTTGGCAGACAACAGATGTAGCAACTGTTAAATTGGTGAATGTTCAAAGTTCATGTGAATGTAGAATCAAAACGGGCGCTTTTGTAAATTGTGAAAAATATCTGGCACATTGTATGTGAAATTTTAAACACTTAAGATAAGACCATATAATTCTGTCCGAGTCTGTCTCGAAACACTTAATGTTATTGTGAGCTTAAATGACTTCTAGTATTTTTATAGAGAAAAAGCATTATCAAATTAAAAGTCTTCAATAAAATGCAGTTTTTCCTACGAAAGTGGGAGTAGAAATAAGTGAGCATCAATGACGCTCTGTTAAAATTATTTTTAATATTATATAAACAATATTTAGTACTTTGATAAAGTTTCGACCAAGAGGTTCTGGAATTTTCTAAAAATAGAATATGCCGAATAATATGTTAAAAAGAATTTTGGCCCTATGGTTCTTTCATCTTAATGTTTATTTATACGCATCTTAATGTTTATTTGAATCAATAATAAAAGTTATATTCTGATCATGACTTTAGTTCATATATACTGCTTGTTTTAGTGATTCTATTACTGTCCTTCTCACACTGAGAAATTTCGTTCTTCAAAAGTTCTTAATTCCTCGCATTTATTTGCTGCTCTGATAGATGTTCTGGGAATTATAAACTGTTCCAGAAATTTTAGATCGAAAAATCTTGAAATCGCATGCATCGTTAAATCAAAGAAAGTATTCCAAAAGTTTTTTTAAAGGCAACATGGCTAGAGCAAAAAGACTATCTAACATGATCATATGGAAATTTAAATTTAATCGATGGAAAATTTTGCCAATTTTATTGAAGGTTGCATACGCTGTAATTTAAAAGTTTTTTGTCTTTGAAGATAAAATGAACCGTTCACAAGTCAGAATTTTCAAGTTTCGTGATAAAAAGAAAATTTTTCCTTTCGCTTCTAACCTGAAAAAATTTGCAAAAAATTCCTTTAATTAACTTTTTTTTCCTTCATATTTTTTATCTAAAAAGAATAACTAAATTCTTTTTAAGAAAAAGAAAACTGGTAAGAATGTCATCCTCGAAGATCTTATGAAACGTGTCGTCTTTTTGTTTTAAAAAAATGCATCCTCTTTTTCTACTATCCGATCAAGATCTAATGGTGCACTTCTCTCCTAATAAACAATTAGAAGTTCTTGCAAAAGTCAACGGATTAATGTATAAAAAATGTATGGTAAATTATGGAAATTATACTTATCAAATAATGAATTGTTAAAAACTAGATAAAAGGAAATGTCAAAGCGGCATTATCAGCGATAAATGCAGCTGTGACATTGGTAAATGATCAACAATAATTGGTATTACTATATAAAATATTGAAACGTTCAAGAACATTTCTAGAAAATATTTATTTTCTTGGCTACTGTATTCCTGAACATCTATAGAAAGTATTTCCTGAGATTCTGTATTTTTGTACATTTATAGTAAATATTTATTACCAATGTTTTTCGTAGAAGGTCGATACCGTAAATTAAAAAGAACGGTAAAAATAAGGGATTGTAAATTTTAAAGTCTTTGGCGCATTGAAATACTTGTGCAACGAGTTGAAAACAGGAAAATTATTTCGGACCATTTAATGTGTTTCGGTAGTTCAATTTACATTAATTATATGGTAAAAATTCCAGGGCATTTTTTCAAATCATTTGCAAATTTGGTTTCATTTGATAATATATGAAATCTAGAAGATCAATAGGGAAATTTATTTTTCTTTTATGAATAAGCCATTTAACTATTTCAAAATTATTTTCCGCCTGTAGATCTATTTTCAATAGATTTATTTCACAGTCACAGTTATTTTATTCAAAATGTGAAATATTTTTAAACTATTCGTAGAATGTGTAGAAATTAAAAGAATTTTATCTGTACTACATACAATCAGTATCGAATAGTCAATATTGCTTTGCCTTTCAGGTATTTTGTTTCTAAAAGATCTTGTTTTTGATTATCACTTACATGTTGGATTTTTTTTCTTCTTTTGCCATTTTATTTATTTATTGGAGTCATAAATGGTTTTATTTAGCTATCACCTGCTTTTATTTATTTGTTACAAGCCACACATCCCTCGTACATCGCAGCAATCTTAGATTCTTAACGCCATAAATAAAGTTTCAAATGTGAAGGAAATCTGGATCGAAATGCACAATGCTAAGCATATGGATGATATCTGCGCATGTGCAAGACATCGACCCTTAAAATTTCTATTAAATTTATAGATCTTTTCACATTAAATTTTTTTTAGGAAGTATGAAAATGGATGGAATTCGTTGTAAATATAGAATAATCACGGAGAAAATTTATAAGTAAAAATATATAAAAACAAAGAATAACAAAAATTATTAGTTCGGAATCCAGACTCGAACTCAAGACCACCAAAAAAAAAAGCGCAAATCAAACCACGACTCTATCCATCAAGCCACGCAATCCTCGAACATCGCAGCAATCTTAGATTCTTAACACCATAAATAAAGTTTCAAATGTGAAGGAAATCTGGATCGAAATGCACAATGCTAAGCATACGGATGATATCTGCGCATGTGCAAGACATCGACCCTTAAAATTTCTATTAAATTTATAGATCTTTTCACATTAAATTTTTTTAGGAAGTATGAAAATGGATGGAATTCGTTGTAAATATAGAATAATCACGGAGAAAATTTATAAGTAAAAATATATAAAAACAAAGAATAACAAAAATTATTAGTTCGGAATCCAGACTCGAACTAAAGACCACCAAAAAAAAAAGCGCAAATCAAACCACGACTCTATCCAACAAGCCACGCAATCCTCGAACATCGCAGCAATCTTAGATTCTTAACACCATAAATAAAGTTTCAAATGTGAAGGAAATCTGGATCGAAATACACAATGCTAAGCATACGGATGATATCTGCGCATGTGCAAGACATCGACCCTTAAAATTTCTATTAAATTTATAGATCTTTTCACATTAAATTTTTTTAGGAAGTATGAAAATGGATGGAATTCGTTGTAAATATAGAATAATCACGGAGAAAATTTATAAGTAAAAATATATAAAAACAAAGAATAACAAAAATTATTAGTTCGGAATCCAGACTCGAACTCAAGACCACCAAAAAAAAAGCGAAAATCAAACCACGACTCTATCCATCAAGCCACGCAATCCTCGAACATCGCAGCAATCTTAGATTCTAAACACCATAAATAAAGTTTCAAATGTGAAGGAAATCTGGATAGAAATGCACAATGCTAAGCATACGGATGATATCTGCGCATGTGCAAGACATCGACCCTTAAAATTTCTATTAAATTTACAGATATTTTCACATTAAATTTTATTTTAGGAAGTATGAAAATGGACGGAATTCGTAGTAAATATAGAATAAGCACGGAGAAAATTTATTAATAAAAATATATATAAATAATGAATAAAAAATTATTCGTTCTGATTCCAGACTCGAACTCAAGACCACCAAAAAGAAATGCGAATCAACACACGACATTCCCGCCAAGCCACTCATCCCTCCTACAGCGTATCAATCTTAAATTCTTAACGCCATAAATAAAGTTTCAAATGTGAAGGAAATCTGGATCGAAATGCACAATGCTAAGCAAACGGATGATATCTGCGCATGTGCAAGACATCGACCCTTAAAATTTCTATTAAATTTATAGATATTTTCACATTAAATTTTATTTTAGGATGTATGAAAATGGATGGAATTCGTATTAAATATAGAATAATCACGGAGAAAATTTATTAATAAAAATATATATAAATAATGAATAAAAAAAATTATTCGTTCTGATTCCAGACTCGAACTCTAGACCACCAAAAAAAAAATGCGAATCAACATACGCCTCTAACCACCAATCCACGAATCTCTCGCACAGCGCAGCAATCTTAGATTCTTAACACCATAAATAAAGTGTCAAATGGGAAGGAAATCTGAATCGAAATGCACAATGCTAAGCATACGGATGATATCTGCGCATGTGCTAGACATTGACCCTTAAAATTTCTATTAAATTTATAGATATTTTCACATTAAATTTTATTTTAGGATGTATGAAAATGGATGGAATTCGTATTAAATATAGAATAATCACGGAGAAAATTTATTAATAAAAATATATATAAATAATGAATAAAAAAAATTATTCGTTCTGATTCCAGACTCGAACTCTAGACCACCAAAAAAAAAATGCGAATCAACATACGCCTCTAACCACCAATCCACGAATCTCTCGCACAGCGCAGCAATCTTAGATTCTTAACACCATAAATAAAGTGTCAAATGTGAAGGAAATCTGAATCGAAATGCACAATGCTAAGCATACGGATGATATCTGCGCATGTGCAAGACATTGACCCTTAAATTTCTAATAAATTTAAAGATATTTTCACATTAAATTTTATTTTAGGATGTACGAAAATGGATGGAATTCGTAGTAAATATAGAATAATCACGGAGAAAATTTATAAGTAAAAATATATAAAAACAAAGAATAACAAAAATTATTAGTTCGGATTCCAGACTCGAAATCAAGACCAGCAAAAAGAAATGCAAATCAACATACGACATTACCCGATTATTCCATTTGCTGTTAATTGCTTTTCAAAAAGTATAATCTTGAGCTCAAAAGTAGTTTTCTTTCTATTTTACCTTTAATATAGGAGGTTTACTGTCTGGAATTGTTTACGGTTTTTAAATAAAAAAATCGGAAATCCCTTTACTGAATATTTATATATAAAACGATAATGTACATGGCACAAAAATTCCTTTTATTACTTATTGCCCCGTTGCAATAATTAAACATAAACAAGTATCTAGCCGTTATGTTGTCAAATCTCAAATAATCCTGAAAGCTCAATGCCGCGCAAATGAATGGACCTGCAAAATATTACGAGAAATTATCTGGGAAATGTCAGCCGTATCTTCAAAAAGTACATTTCATTAGAAGAAAGAACAGAAATCAAACAGGTGTCACACAGAAAGATTGATCGAGCGCGAAAATTGGCGTAACTATCGGCAAATGGCTAATAGCTATGATGATCAATTTTCAAAAGTATTGTCTCGCAAAAATTATCTTAACTCTCAGATTTTTCTTGATGATATCCATTTTTTTTCTCACACACGTTTTCTTTATTTTGACACTTTCCATTTAATACGCAAACTATTACAAATTGCGCATTTTTATAAGTATTGGGGGGAAAAAAAGGCTTTATTTGGGCCATAACTCCGAAGTAGAATTCTCGCTTCAGTGTTTATTTAAAATATACATCTCAAACTGCCACACATGCAAATCGAATAGACTGATAAAATTAAATATTTTTTTTAAGTTTTTCGACATAACATCTTTTTAAATGCATTATCAAAATTTTAATTTCCAAAGAGTCAATCTGAGCCAGATGGCTAGTTAGTTATTTGTTCTTACCAAGGTAAGATAGTGTATTCAGAGGAAGGATCAAAATCCAATAATTCAAAAGGATTTTTTTTACCTCGCTCATAGCAAGAATCTTATTCAAACGGATGAGGAATTCATATTTTATGCTAATTATGACATGTTATACTTGAAGCAATTACTTTGTGACATTTAAAGTTTCACTAACGTAAAGATTTCTTCCAGATCATCCCAAAATCAATGACTTGGTATGTATTCAAGTTTATTTTCAATTCTCGAATGATTTAGGTTTAAAGATAGGTTCGGGGTGATATGTGGAAATTCGTCTGCCATTTTTTTTTTGTTGCATCGAAGCAAAATTTATCCGTGTGAAATTTTCAAAATGTAAAATAATTGTCATATATGTATTTTGTTACCTACTGAGAGAAGGTGCCTTTTGCAAATAAGTGAGATAGTATTTGTATTCCGTCCGAAAAGTTCAGCAAGAAATGTTTTACCGCTTAAAAGTATGTCTACTAAATGTTATCTCAACATCCAACCATCTTATTTATCAGGGCTAAAATAAGCATCTTTCATAAGAATTTTGACGATAGCAAAATATGTGTATGGCATCAAAAGCGTTTTAACGCCATTGATGTGTTTCTTCTCGGGCAGTGGAATATTTTCTTGAAATTAGTTTTTAAATGTCGCTGTTTAAAACTAGCTGTGAAAGTGCGATTAAATTTTGATTTACCTTAGAATCAATTTATTGATTTGCCTTAAATACTACGCTCAGAAATATTAGAAAAAACAATAAACTTTTATATACGATACTCGAAATCATGGAATATTTTATCCGAAATGAAGGAGATTCGAATGCAGCTCCCATTTCTTGCCTTTTAATTTAAAAGCGTGGTGGGTGCAATCTAGTGGAGTTATCATAGATTTTTCATTTGTGAAACATGCCGTAAAGTATATTCCTTGGAATTCTTTTTAAATTTTTATAATTTTACAAAAACATTTATTTTGATATCTTTGATACTTAATGAAAACTAGGAAATTAAGATTATGTGCTTATTTGCTAAAATAGCTTTTTACCTAAAACAGTTTTCAGGGGAAAACAAGACAATAACTGAAGGAACGAAAATCTGGATTCAAAAATGTGTAGATGTTTTTTATAAAGCCATGTCTTTCCGTAGCATTGAGAATGCCAGCGAACATAAAATCTCGAATTTTGAAATATCCGGTTGTTTTAATTCGTATAAAATACTGATGCTCTCTTACTTCTCTGATATGGGATTTTGTAAACTATTCGGTATTCTGCAAATTTAAATTCATATATTCCATTGAAATATTGCGCGCTCTTTTTTATTGCATTAGGCACTTCTAAAGAATTATAAAATTTCATATCGCCGTTACTGGAGTCTAAATATAATCTTAACCATCTGTTAAAGATTTAAAGGGACGCAATATTGGAAGGAAATAAAGAGAACCCCTCAAATAACGATTCTTTAAGCATATTTCCATTCATATTTAAAACGGGTCTTTTAATATTTCAAAAGTTATATTTTTATTTATGATGACAGATGTAAGGTATTTGCAAATGACACTTGAAATGGATTTTTTCTCTCCATTAAGTTTTTTCCCCCCATATTTTTATTTTACAACTGCCAAAGTTTTTTTTTTCTTATTCAAGAGAGGGCTTTCAGATTTTTATGAGCATTTTATCATATACATAGCAATAAATGCATATTACATCACTTGAATAAGACTTCACTAGGTTATTTTTCTAGATACAGCGAAGTACCTCAATTTTTATTTCTAAATTTTACTTCATTGTAAATTCGAGTAAAAAATTTCAATGCATGACTAAGTTCAGGCATAACTTTGTTATATATTTTTCTAAGCCATCTAGTAAAATTTAAAACAATAATATTCGTATTGAATATTCACAAGAATTAACAGTATAAATATAGGAGGTATAAAAGTTTAATTTAAAGAAAATCATCTAAAACAGTGGATCAGGATTTTCTTTTCAAGTTAATTTTATTTTAATGTAGAGTTTTTATAATATTCGAAATAAAAAGAATGTTGAATACTATATCTACTTAAATAAGTGATTTAAAGGAAAAAAAGAGTGCTGCTTATGTTTCGATAAGAATATTTGATGAATTTGTAGATTCAAATGCATTTTATCATAGACTTTCAAAAGCTATGCAAGATTGCAAGAATACAAAAATTAATAGTAGACATTTTTTTCAATAAAAATACATCAGCAAAAAATATTCTTGTTCTAGATTTGAAATTTAGTGCAGAGATAAGAGAAAGGAACAACAACTTTTTAAACTTTTCAAAGCAAATGCACGAAGCATCTTCTGATCTAGCGAAGGTAAGATAGGGTGAAAACTGTTTCAAATTCCTTTGATATGTCTACATTTTTTAAGTATTGCCGTTTGGATACTTCATATTCAGAACATAATATAAATATACCTTGTGCCATCGTTCCAAAAAACAAAATCAGCATCTGTCAGTGTGGTTTTAAAGAGAAGCTGCCTAATTTTCGGCAACTTCCAACAATGAAAATTCGGATGAGTGCTTGTAATTAATAGCCCGATAAGAAAGGGAGAAAGCAGTGATTACATTCATCAAAAAATAATTTGAAAATTTTCGCATTTTTTTAGCTTCCAATCCAAGTTTGTTGCAATAGGTTTAGGATGTTCTAATCATTTTACATAGCTGTAAAGGAGATATTTAACACTTCATAAAATATTAATGATGCATTCTTCTCTTTGGAATTATTCACCTATGACGGATACTTACCAGATAACTTTGTAAGTCGCATCTGCAGCATTAAATGTAATTGACGTTCATTAGAATGTACTCTTGGTTCAAGAATACGCGGGCATTTTCTATTAATTCTAGATGCTTTGTTTGATCGCAACATTGAGCACTTCTTTTGTTAATTATGAAAATGGTTAAAGAACAAAATTTAAATTCACTGGTAACAGCAAAATCAAGTTGATGTTTTTTTTTTTTTTTTTTTTTTTTTTTTTACATTAAGATCCGAGTTTTCCTTAAAGCTCTGATATAACCCATCATTCAAGAGGAATTCATATTTGCACAATTGGATGAATCATGAAGTTGGTATTTAGGAAAAAAATTAATAGTTATATATTTATAAAGGATAGGAAAAATAAAGGAATTGAAATTTCAGTTTTTTTACAAATATTTAATTTCTTTTTTTACTTGAAACACAATTTTTACTTTTATGTTCGCAAGATCTATGATTTACCGATAACGTAAAAATTTAATAAAAATTACATAATTTGAAATTATTTATGTATATGAAGTGAACTGTATTTGAATTCAAAATTAATTTTAACCATATTTTAAGGAAAATTCTGATTTTTCCCAGGAGGAAAATTCACTTAATATTCGAGCTGTCCAGGAACATCTATCCTTTTGAACTCCTTCAAAACTTTGCTTTTTTTAATTCTTTTTTTTTTCGGAAAAAAATGTTGTTAATTTTAACAAGCAAATATTTCGAGAATACTTTTAAAATGGGATTTTAAAAGCTGTAATTTTTGTGTACCGCCTGCAAAATTTTTCTTCAAATTTTAGATTTTAATATTGCTAATCATTATATCAAGATATCATGCAATAATATAGTATCACTGAATTCGAAAAAGCAATTTCTTTTTCCTGCATAAAACATAGAAATATTTGTGTGAAAATATATCCTTTCTCTATTCTTAGTATCACATGATATCTATTAAAAAGATGTATTTGTTAATAAACCGTTGATTTAAGTGTTGTCATAGAAACGGAATTCTAATACGTAAGAATTCTTTCATTTTCAAAAGCGACTGGTTGTATTAGCAAAGCACTGGAAAATTGGATAGTATAACATGTGACAACATGACTGTGGCATAATTATACTGTCTATTATCATTAGTAAGATTGACTTTGTATAATAAATGTAGAATTAGGTTGCTCGTTTAGTTTTGCAACTACGTAGATGAAGCAAATCATAGGCCATTGCTTCAGAGTAACGCATTTGCATCAGTTCGGAATGGTTCAATTAAATTTTCAAATCTGGTAATAAGGTTTATTTTGATAATTCCAAAGATAGTTTTGTGTTTAAATTCATAATTTTTTTTCCTTTTTAACTTTGCATTTTTATCATTATATAAGATTTAGACTTTTTAATAAAAAATATTAAAATATTTGTGCAACAAGCATTATATATTATGTATCTTTATCATATAACATTCTAGAATAAAAAGTAAAGTAGATTTTACAAAAATATTTGAAACTCAAAACAACGTTTCGAAAATTTTTAAATGATTCCAAAATCTTTTAAATTCTGATGTTGAGATTCCGAAATTTCATAAAAATGTTTAATAATATAATATCAATGTGATTATTTACTAAAAAGACTGGGATACCAAAATGTAATATATAGAATTTTGAAAATGAATCGAATTTTTTGCGCTAATGTATCTTAAATTTTAGTATTGGATTTTTATAATTTTTGTACCAGTGATTTGAGTGTTTCTGTGAAGTTACATAAACAGCATTATATAAATTTTTATCATTATCAAAATATAGCATTATCGAAATTGAAGGAAAAAAAAAGCTAATGAGTGCAAAATTACTAAAAAAAAAACAAACAAAAAAAAACTAGCGAGCTTGAAATTATATACAATATATAAAAGCTAGCGAAGTCGAAATTATATATTTAAAAAAAAGAAAAAAACTAGTGAACTTGAAATGAAAAAAAGGCGTGCATTAAAGTATTTCAGAAACGCTGACTTTGACTGCAAGCAATAAAATCATTTTGTAATACGTGTAACGTGTTACTTCAAAAAAAAAAGTATTGTGCCTAAAATCATGTTTTAAAATTGAACGATATGCATTGTGTTTAAAGACCATTTTCTTTTTACATTCATTTGCATGCATCTGTTTGTATCGCATTTATATACTATAGATATTTTTTTAAGAGTATTTGAAAAGTTATAAATTTCGATTATAAACGTGAAAAAAAAATACGTTTAAAAATTATATGGAATGAAAATTGTTACAATTTTTAGTGCAAATTGTATGTGTATTAATAAGATAACTCTTCATTAAATTAACATTTGTCAAAATGTATCTTCAAGAATTCTAAAATTGGATAGATTTAAAATATGAATACTACTTTTTTTCGAAAACTGCAACATCATTAATTATTTTATGACTTGGAAAAGGTTACAAATACACAGTACTGTTGATGTATTCCATGTACTGCGATAACATATTTTGTAATTAGTGTTGAAACTATTTGAAAACTGAATGACTGTTGCTCAGGAACTAAAAAGACATTATACTGTGTACACTGTCACTTGAAAAATTTTACTGGAACCTTTCATCGATATTTACTTGGTGTGCTAATCGAACTGAAACAACTGGTCGATAAGGTGCTGGACAAAAAAAAATGTCCTTCGTAACCCCTTAGTGACGATTTGTCCAATATTTGTGTTCAGGTGACGGAAAAAAAAATCCTGAACCAACTGTGAAGCTCTATAAAACCAATAGGCATCTTTCTAATGACTGCATAGCTATTAATATCAAGCAACACTCTTTCACGGAAAGGTTGCAGAATATAGAAGGAGATCTATAGATTTGTTCCTTTGACTTTCTGAACTGAGAACCCGGCAGTCGCATATACTGCTGAAGCCTTTGGAGAAAGAGATCTGCCTACCAATGTATCAATGGAGATGTGCCGTGGAGAATCTCTCCTGTTCTCACAGGACCTCTTGGAACATAATACAGAGAGAAACATGTTATGCCAAAGATATTTTTCTATATAAAGAACTTGTTGCCGGCTATCTACATGTCCTTATAAATTTGTAACACCTTAATCCAAGATTCGTGAACCAGCTACGGGGAAAAAAAATAACGTACCTCAAACGACTGACAGACTATGAAGCCAACATCTGTCTTTATGATAATGGTGTAGCTTTTGTCAGATAACAACCTTTCTTGGAAAATGTGTGAGACACATAAGAAGCTTTAATGTCCGATATGAGACAGAATATAGAAGATCTATAGATTTGTTCCTTTGACTTTCTGAACTGAGAACCCGGCAGTCGCATATACTGCTGAAGCCTTTGGAGAAAGAGATCTGCCTACCAATGTATCTGTGGAGATGTGCCGTGGAGAATCTCTCCTGTTCTCACAGGACCTCTTGGAACATAATACAGAAACATGTTATGCCAAATACATTTTTCTATATAAAGAACTTGTTGCCGGCTATCTACATATCCTTATAAATTTAACACCTTAATCCAAGATTCGTGAACCAGCTACGGGGAAAAAAATAACGTACCTCAACCGACTGACAGACTATGAAGCCAACATGTATCTTTCTGATAACGGTGTAGCTTTTGTCAGATAACAACCTTTCTTGGAAAATGTGTGAGACACATAAGAAGCTTTAATGTCCGATATGAAACTTGAACTGAAACATCAGGGGTTGCAAAAACTGCTGGAGAGTACGAGATGACTTTGGATAAAGGTATCTATCTCCATATGTACCATGGAATTGCACCTTAATGAATCTCTTCTGTCCTCACAGAACCTTTTCAACCTTATATACAAAGAGATATTGTGCCAAAGACACTTTCTGCGTTAAGACCGTATTATCCAGAACACCTCTCCATGCCCCTGCGACTATAATCTTTATGATTATTTAAACAGTTGGGTGGACATAAGGACGTATTTTCCAGCAATCTGCATTCAATATATCGGATCTTCTCATAAATCAACAAAATCAACGCTGCCGATCGAAATGGTCTCTTCAAGCTGTAACCTGCTTAGCACATGCAGATCAAATGACTTTTATTACCCGACTTTGAGAGCATAGCAAAAGCAGTTCATGTACATATATTCTCTTTGTACAGATTTTGGTGATGCAGTTTTCAAAAATGGTAGTATTAATAATTTAATTGTCAGAATATAGTATTTAACATCTAGTAACATGATAATATTTATAAACTAATAAGCGGAAGAAAAAAAAAATCAAGAATGTTCATCCTAAAAATGGAAACGTCTTTTCCAGGTTTAGTCATATGTGTAGTAAACATTTGTCTTTAAATACTATAACATACATTGGCGCAAAAAAAAAAAAGAATCATGTAGTTTGAAAGGAACTTATGTAATTTTTCTGGGCGGTTTCAAATTTTAACATTGATTTTTCTTTTGTGAAACAATAGAAAACTGAAATTTTATTTAAACTCTCACAAGATAACAAAGCGTTTAAATAAATAAAAAAAATAACGAATTTGTAATTCGATTCTTAAGTAGAAAGAATAATTATTTCCGTATTAAAAAAAAAACAACCTATTTCTTCTTTTGATTTAAGGATACTTTTATTTTTTTACTGAAACGTTTACAAATTTGTTTAAATGAAATGCTTTTAATTTTGGTATCCCAGTTCTATAATTATATTTTCGAATATTTAATAAATAAAAAATCCTGAATTTAATCCGTGATATGAATGCATGGGCCGAGCTGCTCTAAAAGTAATTCCAAACTTCTGGGCATGTTCGTTTAATATCGCGAAATTGCACAATCTCTCAATCAAGAAATATTCTTTAGAAATGTAACAAAAGATGTCTTATTTCTATCAACACTTACAGCCTCGATTTGTATATTTTAAATACTTAACTTCACATTTTATTTTAAAATTTGTTGACTGTACGTAGAATTCTCCTTTTGTGCATATGACAAAATTAAAGCTAAAACCCATGCAGTTCTAGTTTTTGCTTGTGAAACTGTTTAATGTATAAGTTTCACTGTGATTATAAATTAAAAGATGCTAACTCTTTGTATGTGATTCAATTTATAATAAGCGTAGTATATTATAAAGAAATTCTTAAAATGTAAAGTTTTGTCTTCAAAGTGTTATTTTTTTCTATTATAATGGGAGGAAAAGAAGTATTTAAAAAAAGAATTAAAATATATAAAAAATAGGAAATAAAAAAAAAGAAAAAAAGATAGGATATAAAAAAAAAGAAAAAAAGATAGGATATAAAAAAAAAGAAAAAAAGTATAAAAAGAAGATACAAAAGAAAAAAAGAAAAATGATTTTAAAAAGTGAAAGATAAAAATTAAAGCCCTCCCTTTAAATGATAATAAATTTTTTGGAAATATTTTGATATGCTTTATCAAATTTTTAAATTGTATAGTTAAGGTATGTTATATTAGAAAAAAAAAATTGTATGTATATGTTTTATTTGGAGATTATATATCCATATAACTCCGTAACCTGTTGTCTGGGTATGACGAAATATTTCAATGCAAAACGAATTGTTGATTACCCGTTAACAGGATAAAGAAAAAAAATTGGCTGCCATAAAAATTTTCAAATACTTGGAAGATACAAAATAATAAATGTTAAGTTACCTTAAATTCTCATCAAGCAAGTAAAATAATAACTATAAAAAAAAATTGTGCTGCATGTTAAAGATGTGGCTCAAATTTTATTCATCAATGTTATTTCTTGATTATACGCTCTTATAATATTTGTAGTAAGTTTTTAATTTTCCTATTTTAATATGCGGATAATGTACTATCACTATAGCTTGAAAAAATTAATAATTTTCAAAACTGTCATCACCCTTAGATTTTAGTATTATTGCAGACAATTTTTTTCCTTTGAAAAAATTTTTGGAATCTTTATTTACTAATACGTAAAAAAAATATTAATGAGCTTCTAATGAAATATAAGAGATTAACGATACATTTTAAGTAGACATTATGCTATTCTTATTTGATTACATTAAAAATTTTTAAAGTTTTTCCTAAACAACAAAATAGTAACGAAGTTTTCAAAACTACTTTATATATTGATAAAGATGCAATTTCTTGTTACATGAAGTTGAATGAAATGGAATTTGTAGAATTTCTGAGAAAAAAAAATATGAAATGATTGAATTGAAAAATGATTTCTTTTATTATGAATATTATATTTAAATGGATAAAAGAATTATTTTGTAACATTAAATGATTATTAAATTTTCTAAAATACTTATTTCTTCATAATTATAGTTTAAAAAGTCAGAACTGACTGTTTGAGCAACCTCATTCTTTTTCTAAATCAGTTTAATTTTTGTATGTGCTCTTCATCCAGTAAATGTAAACAAGACGCATTTGCTTGAAACATATTTTCTAAATGCTGCAATGACAACTTTGTACTACGGTAGCCACATCTGGTGTCTTTGAATGAAAAATATCTGGAATCAATAATAGCAGAAACCACTTTGAAATTTTAACGTTGTTTGTCATGCTTTAATTTTTTTATTTTATTTTGACAGGGTTTTTTTTTTTTTTTTTTTTTTTTTACGTAGAAGCATCAGACACCTTATGAATACATGCTTGTTAATTAACATTTACAAATCATAAATATTCTCCCAAGTCCTTTCGATTCCTTGCCATTTCAAATATAGTTCACTGCATGATTGGTCAAATAGTAAAATAGCGTCAAAATTAAAGTAACTCTATCAGCAAAGGATCGTGGAATTGCAAGAAAATTTTACAGAAATCTGATCCGACGTTTTTCAGTGTTAAATGCTACGTAAATAAAAGACGATTTAGATCTAAAAACTCTTCGTCCTTTTGTATTTTTCACATTCTGTTTTCAAACATAGTAGTAATTTTATCCAAACACACCAAACTAAATCAGCGTTCAAAGCTGGCTTGTTGTGCAAAACTTGTTTAATGAGTTTTTGTTCATTCCATTTTAAACTGTATTGAAATAAAATTAGTTATCGGTTATCGCAAAAAAGGGAGAAGAATGCATTTGGTAGAATTGTTCATTGTTTTTGATTAAATATGAATCTGTTTTCAAAGAACTGACCAGTGTCCCATTCCATACAATGGTGAAATGAGCTGTTGAGTTTTCATTTAAAAGCTCATTTTTGCAAATTCGACATTTAGCTTTATCTATTTACAGAGGTGTATATATTTTCCCATTCAAATGGCACACACAAAATGAAGTGCTCTGTTGTAATTTCATCCATTTTTATATGGTATGTGGAATTATTAATGCAGCATGTCGCATAAAATACTAGTTTAATGATAGGGAATGTTGTCTTTCCATTATGAGTTTTTGAAATTTATTATATATGTTGATAATTTTCTTAAGATTCCAATTCTTTGTCAGATGTCTTTAGTACATTTATAATGTCTAATTTTCTTTTTATCCCTTCAATATAAAGCTTGTTCAGAGTCATTGAAGTTAACAGTTTCATGAAAGCGGCTTTCTTTTATATTAATGAAAACGGTTTTAAAAATATTAGTTACTAATAAATTATTATAACAAATCCATGATTCATTGGCAGATGATTCCACATTTCGGTAGTATGATTGAAATTTTGATTTGTTCTTATGAAAAATTTTCAGTCTATTTCTAATTGAATAATTTGATATTTTTTCTTTTAAACAAGTAAAATTTCATATTAAAAATTTTGTATCTATCTTCACCAATGATGAAATGAGACAATCTGAAAGAAAATGCTGAGTACCCTGAGATATCAATTATATTTCTAGAGTCATTCTGACTAGGCGATAATTTTTTTAAATGAGAAATTAAATTTATTTCTTTCGCATAAAGAGCAGGTTCTATACGATAGCTTTGACGCTTTCATTAGGTTTCAGAAAATGTCTTGGTTTCTTCTAATAGGCTTTGCTGAAATTCTTGAAAAGGAATTTGAAACATCTGAGCATATGTTCTGGTCAGAGTGAAAATTTATTTTAATGCTCTATAACAATAGTAAGATAAAATTGAGAATATATTTGAATCAGATTCAAAGATATTCCAAGTTCTTTTTCTCTAACTTAGGAAAAAACTTCCCAAATTTTTTTAGAATAAGTGAGTGAATTTCACTTGAGACATATATGCAATTAAGACTAAAATTGCGTTAAGGAATTTTTTTGTTTACTATTAATCCTGTTTGCCATGCACATTAAAAAGTATTGTTTTATCATATATGAAATATGCAAGTTTTCATGCAGTTTTTTTAAGGTTAAAATAATTTTTCCCCCTGCAAAGTAACTCATCGCCGAATTATTCATGTCATCGAATTTCTAAAAGATAATTTTTTTTTAAATGCTACTCGGAACCTATGGAAGCAGCGATGAGAATATATACTTGTAATATCCAAAAATTGAGAAGCGTGATTCAACATAGTAATTCGTAATCAAAGTGTCTGATGTGATGTTTGTGATTGAAGCGCTGCATATTTATTTCGTCTGAATGGTGCTGTAATTATGAAAATATATCTTATATGCATTTTTGAAAGGATTGCAGACTACTTGAATAAGAAATATAGATATCTATTTTGTAGATAAGCTCTACATTATAGAGATAGAGGTAGAAAATAATTTTTTTCTATTGATAAAGTGCTCTATTTCTGAAACTATTGAAATCGTAAATGTTTGTTTTTCAGTAACAGAAATAATAATCAACTGTCAGATCGCGCGCATCCAGCAACACTTCGTACCACTACCTTGTTTGTCTCAAGATTAAAATGAGAATTAAAGATTTCATTTAGTTTGATTGTAAATTTTTTTTTTCAAAATTACTGGAGATTCTTAAAACATTCCTAGTTGATTGCATTCTTTCGCAGTCTCGTATTTTGTTTGGCTCCTGGTAACAATGAAATATCATTCGTTAAGGCAGTGATAATAAAAGAAAAAAACATCAATTTTAGAAAATATAAAAACATGTCACATTGCAGTTTTATTCGCTTTGCCACAGCAAATCTAACTTTGATTTTTAAGGAAGAAGCGATCATCTTTTCCAAAATTAAAATTGAGAGGGGAAAAAATTTTGAACTTTTATTTTAGTGATCATAGAAATATATACAAATTTCCTTAAATTCCAAATTAGGCCGGTCAAAATGACTGTTCTCTGTTAAAATTCCACTGTAAAAACTCCACTGCTCGAAAAGAATTGCCCATTTTCATTCCAATCCCGAGAACAGAAAGACAGGTTGCTTTGAAGCTGAGTAAGTTTGGATTACAGGATTTTTTCCAACCGTTACATTTGTAACGTGATTATTTTCTACGGTAATAAACTGTTTTACTCTTGACTTAAAAATAAAATAACACCCGGGTAATTAGTTAGAAGATAAATTCTGAAGGCGGGACTTGGTAGTTTTTGTACTAAAAGAATCCATGAATGTGAGAAAGCCGCATTCGTTTTCAGTTTTAGAAGTGTACTGTTTGCGGTTTTTTTTTCTTCTCCTTTTTTATTCTTGGAGATGTAAAAAAATGTGCACAAAATGTAGTCCAGAAGAATATTTTGGGAGAAATTTCTTATTTTATGAGTACGATATTCGAATACATTTTGAAGCTTTAAATCTTTCCAACGGAACGAAAACGGACATAAAATCATAAACTAATCTGAACTCATGATGCGGATGTTTTCCAAATAATTTTCTTTTGCAAAATACCTCACATTTAGCAAATTATTTTCTGATTTTTAATAGCTTGTTTTAAAATTTTTACAAATTATACCTTTATGCAATATTTCTAGAGGATCTTATTATTTTGGTATTAAAAGCGACACAAACTTTGCAGTTTATATTATTTCCTCTTGTGGTTTGACGAATAGAATATTAGACTTCTTATTATTATTCTATTTGTCATTCATTATTATTCGATTCGAGATAAAATTACATTTCAGTGATCATATCGTATTTAGGCGAAAATTGCGCATTTACTTTTTAGAATCCGCATTTGAGAAAATCCACACAGCAAAACTTCCAACTATAGTACCGTTTGGAATAAATTCAAGGAATTCAAAAGTTGTAAACATTTAGTCATTAAAGCCATTAAAAAGCAAGATATTTCAAGGACATAGTAAAACTATCAATCTCTAGAAACTCGTTTCGTAAAGTTATTGTGAGAAAACGTTAATTCAATTTATCAAATTCATTTGTAGACAGGCTGCTACTTCTGAGAGTTATGGTCAATTCCTCACAGCAATGGGAGGGGAAAAAAAACTTCAGAAAATCGTAAATATGTATTCATATTCATTCATTTGGTGGAAGTAAAAGAGCTGATTAGATCTTAGGCATTAAAAGGTGCGAATGCTAACTTCGGAGCTGCTAACTTTCATACGTAGGAGGGCGTTTATGTAGATTCACTTCAATATAATCATTATCTGTCCAGTTTGATGTAGTCACGTCATTTTACAGAAAAATGTCTGATAAAGAAAACAAGAATAAAAAACGAGAAAAAAAGACTAAAAATTATTTCTCTTTTATAATTTACTTTAATACCTATTATATACTATGAATGTTCGCCAGGGGTAATGTATTCTAAGATTTTCAATGCAATATTTGTGTACCTGGGTCTCTTAATAGTTTCTTCATTCATTAATAGTTCATTATATTCATTAACTAATAGTTTTTTATGATAATATTTACAAATTAAATAGAAATTATTTGCCGATTTATCTATTACTGTAATAACAAATTTTTCTTTAAAATTTTTTACTTCTTTTTTTAATGTTCTGCTAAAATAAATCCCGCGTTCTTTAGATGTGTCAATATCTGTATTCATTTTTATTTTAATTTCCTCTAAAATTCTCACTTTCCATTCTCCGAAACCTTCCGCAGGCCAATAGTATTTTTTAGATAATTTAGCAATAAAAAAAATCGCTTATCAGCGTCCAACAAATTGGCAAGCAGATTTTAAATAGAACCATCATTGAACAGCATTATAAGCAGGAATCGCCACGACTGCCATGGAACATTCATTATGAAATAAAAACTGAAATCATTTAATTGCCATGATGCATTCTTCCGTTCATTTACCGATGGAGAACTGTCAATGGAGAATATACATTTTTAAGCTGTTAGCGATCCAAGATTGTTTTTCATTGCCGATTGCAATAACGTAATTCGAAATGTTTGGGCATTTTTATTATTGTGAATGGATTAACTGTTATTTCTTCATATCGGCATTTTTTGCCATGTACTTTTCCCATTTGCCAACAAATTTTATAAAAATTACTAGCTGACCCGACACACGTTTTTCTGCCATATAAATTATTTCTAGTGAATATTTTGGTTGTTAATTAAAAAATAACGAATGTATTGTAAGTGTGTGGGGATGGGATCTATGACAGAAAGAGAAATGGAGCGCTTTAAACGATGATCGCCGATTAAAAAAATAAAAAAATAAACCACTTATTTTCTGAATACAATGTATTTGATCAACGTAACGAACATATGCATTGTTTGATCTCTTAAAAGTTAAACACAAAGTGGAAAAAGTAATATATTTTTATCCTAAAGTATAAAAATGAAATAAAGAAAATTCATATTCATTTCGAAGAGCAATTGAGTGTACGATATTTTTTGTCAGACCGTCTTTAGCCAATACAGATAAGTTCGATGGTTTTCCCACACGAGAACATGCCACGTATAATTATTCAAATTCCGAAGTAAAATAACCAGAGATCCAACTTTCAGTCGTAGAAGGTGTGGTGACACGCATGGCAAATCCAGTGAGTTCAAAAACTGTTTAATAATTTACAGCTTCGCTAGCATCGCAAACTGTATCGATCAATTTATATGATACCAAGTATCTTGTATGATACCTGTATCTTGAAGTTTAAATCGTCGAAATCCACAGGTTTTCGCTGCCAAAATGGCTCTTTCTGCCAGCCACGCAGGATTTATGTATTGTGCGTGCTTACATCGGGAAATATGCGGTCAATGAGAGCATTTTGCAAATCAACGATAATGCAAAAATTAGTGGAAAATTTTATGCATCTAGTATTTTCATAGACAGCAACTTTTCCATCGCCGATATCTAACAATTGGTCCGAGAATGTATCAGCAGACGGATCTTGTAGCATTTGGACGCGAATGTTTATTTTTAGCTGGACTTTTTCAACATTACGCCACAGTGGCGATGATTTGAAGCAAGCGTTGATCTCATCAGCGTACGTTGAACATGGAATGACGGGAAAACACTGGATAGGGACACCCTAATTACCTAGCGTTATGAAATATATTTTATGACCTATTCTCATACCTACCAAATACAGATAAAAAATTTCATAAAAATCGGTCTTGCCGTTTCTGAAGAGTGCGAACACAAACATCTTGACACGAGATTTTTATGTATTAGATTTCATTTTTGTACTGAATGTGAATGCTCGTGAATGCAATTTCACTATTTTGTCGATTTCTATGAAATGGAATGGAATGATTATGAAATTATTATCAAATATTTCAATAGTTAATATAATGGCCATATGCATTTATGTATTTTATAAATCAACCCTTTTTCAAATATTGGTCATAAATATGCAAACGGAATTTGTTTTGTACTTAATTTCCGTTACGTCGTTCCAAATATCTAAATTTTCAATTAGAAATCTGATCTCAAAAGAAATCCTCATATGAAGAAATTTATATAATAAATGTGTGAGATGTATTTATATGTCGACTACTTTAAAATATGAATAGTAACCATGGTCAAGAAGAAGAAAAATGTCTTTATATTAGACAAAAAAAGGAATGCATTGTCAACATGCATGTTTGTTTTCTTAAAAGATTGGTTAAAATTCTTCAGAAAATTTGAATATACTGATTTAAAAAATATTTTCAGTGCAAATTTCTCAACCGTAATTCATGTGTCTGCGCGCATGAAACAGTGTTGTGTTTTCGAAAGATGTTTAATGGTTAAATTTTAAATTTGGTAATGCTTGACTGTTGGGATTGTAATTATCCTGTGGTCATGCGATGCAGCAGATTTTTCATTTATTCTGTTTTCATTAACTTTCACATCTGAAAATGTTTTAAGATGCTTATCGTTAATTATTCAAGCATTAAATTTAAATTCTAGTACCATGTTCATTTATTTAAATCGTTCATTAATCGTTAAATCGTTCATTAATTTAATTTTACCAGGGTCTGTATAGGTATGTTAAACATTGCCTGTTCTTTGCATCCATTTGCAGTTAATTCAAAAATTTACATTTTATTCTTGTGAAATATAAAATAATGAAGTTAGTAATAGCTACAGTAAAATGAATAGTAAATCTTAAAATTATGAATCTTAAATATACCGTTCATTTGGATTTTGATTTTGCACAAATGTATACATTCGCGGATGAAGGATAGTTTAATTGGCTCGGCCGGCCAGCCAGCCAGTAAAACTATCCTTTGATTCTTTAAAAGCATCTGATCACTGTGCCTGATCACCATGGTGATCAGCATGCTTTTAGAGAAGCCGTCGCATAGTTAGCACGAATTAAAATTACTTCTAAAAAATCGACTCGAATTTAAGAAATTATCACATTGAATGAGAAGTGAATGGATGCGATGAATATTAAATAATGCAATGCATCATACTGTTTCCTTCGTTCAATAAAACTAGAGAGATTTTGAATTATGTTATTTAGAACATACCAAATTAGAAAAAAAAAAACCATTTTTTATTTAATTAAATATTAAATTTTATCTCCTGTTTTGCATTAATAATTTTAAAATCTTATACGAGTTTTTAGCTGAAATCGTATTATACAATAATTTATAGAAGTGCGTTGAATTTCTTTGATTATATTTTGGAATTTAATCTTGTATTTCCTACTAAATAAGCTGAATTCTGTGCGATATTCGGGGCATGCGCAGATATATTTTGTCAAAATAGACAGTTGTCTATGCAGGTTCGATCCTCGTTATTGCCATTCTTCTTTCATTCACTTTTTTCATTTTATATCAATTATTTTTTTTAATTATGAATAAAATTTGAAAGAAATAAAATGAATTAATAAAATAAATGTCTGAATTCTGTCTGATATTCTGGGCATGAGAAATTTTCTTATGTGAAGATATCCAATTTTTTAAGCAAGATCGATCCCCGTTTTTAAAATTTTATTTTCGTTCATTTTTTTTCACTTTATATAAATTTTTAAAAAATTATGTCGTGTGGAGTACCTTATTCTTTAATTGATGTGATGTTTTTGCAAAGAATTTTAAATTTTTATATCATTTATTTAAAAATCTTAAACAAATAAAATAAATTAAGGAAATAAATGTCTAAATTCTAGCAGACATTCTGGGCATGCACAGATCTATTATGTCAAAATGCCCAGTTGTTTATGCAGGTTCGATACTCGCTCTTGCAGTACTTCTTTCCGTAACTTTTTTTTTTCATTTTTTAAATCAAATTTTTAAAAATTATAATGTGTTGAGCAACCAATCATTTTCTTTTCATGATGTCGTAATTTTGTAAAGAATTTTAAATTTTTCAATCATTTATTTATAAATCTTGCAGGAATGAAATAAATTAATAAAATAAGTGTCTAATTTCTATCAGAGCTTTTGGGCACACACAGATTTTTTATGTCAAGATGCACGGGTTTTATGCAGGTCCGATCCTCGATATTGCAACTATTCTTTCATTCACTTTTTTTCATTTAATATTATTTTTTTTTAAATGTTACTTGTAGAGCAAAGTTACTTTTTTTTTGATATAACATATTTGTAAAGAAATTTTTAGTTTTCAATTATTTATTTAAAAATCTTCACGAAATCAAATAAATGATGGAAATAAATGTCTGAATTTTGTCTGATAATCTGGGCATGAGCAGACTTATTATGTCATGATGCCTATCTGTATATGAATGTTCGATCATCTTTCATTCACTTTTTTAATTTTATATCAATTAATTTTTTAAATCATTACGTGTAGAGAAAAATATCTTTTTCTTTTCATGATGTGACATTTTTGTAAAGAATATTAATTTTTATTTATTCATTTATTTCAAAATCTCAAATCTTTTTATTTCAACAAAGTAGCTCATCTATATCATGATTTTATGTGCCATTTTTCATTTGTGTACTGAAATTTTAAAATATCATAAACAGTCGATTAATTTATAGTTAACAACTGTATTAATTTGTAATATTTCTCAGAATTTATTATTATGTGCTGTCGTTTATTATTAGCAGATCTTGTTTTGTCTCATTTGTTGGCATTGTAGATATTCAAAATATTATTTTTCATTTTTATTTGATATGTGTTAATGCAGTTTTTGTATACATTAATTAAATATTAACCAATTAAAATTACTCCAAAGACGACTGGGAACTTATTCATACTTAAAGTTAAATATGAGCTGTCTAAAAATATTTATCTTATAAGAGACAGGCAATCAGTTTTTAATTTTGTTAAGTATTTGTTTGACAATAATAACTGATGTATTGTATAATCCTATACTTGAATCTTATTTAATTTAGAAAATATGTAAATTAGAAACAGCAGACAAAATTTTGATACAATATTATATTTTACAAATCTCATTATTGGTGAAAAAATTCTTTTTTTCTTTAACAAAAATTATTGCAAGAAACAGATATACCACTGTGAAATTTTCTCTGATTTTTTTTTCAAATTGAACAGTAATTACTATTATTAGAGTAATATAAATATATGAAAAGAAAAGAAAAAAATTATTCATTTCAACAATAATCGAAAGAAAATGCTATTAAAAATTATTTACATTAAATTTTATTATTGTCTTGGTTAAAACAATGCTTCGTATTTCTTTTATATGCAAATATTCCTTATAAATTTATATTTATTCCTTATTCGTAATCACTATATTTTTAACAAGTGAGAAAATATGATATTTTTGAAAATGAATTTAATTATATGTGCATGAAATTACAAAAAAAAATGCATTCTTTAATTTAAAGTAATTTAAAATGATGATACGTTAAAAATAAATATGAATTATAAAAATTTCTTCTAAAACTAATATTTTTTTACTTAATTTAAGCGATTTTTATAGGAATATTTTTTTATATTCTGTATTTTATGCAATTTCATAAATCAAAATTTTATATAATGATGAAGGTATTATCCGAAAAAATATTGCGTATGCTTTCGATTTTGGGAATTATTTCAAGAATAAATGAAAAAGTACACACACACACACACACACACACATATATATTCTTTTTCCCTTCTTATTTCAAGGGACTTTATTGCATTTTATGTTAAAAAAAATTTTACCTGTATTTTTAACACATTGCTATATTGTATTTAGTTTATTCTTGTTCTGTATTCTTTTTCTCTTGGTATCATGGTTTCCAGTATAATTCCGTCTATAAGTGTTGTGTTGAATTGTTATAAAATACTAATAATAAGCTTGATTATAATTCGTTTATTAAAGCAAACTTATTTTTATTTCAATTTTATAGATTTGTTAATAATATTTTCTTGATATTCCAATTGTTAAGATGGTGTCTAGCGTGTTACATACCGACACATAAAGAAAAATAAATGCAACTTAATAAAGAAAAATAAATGCAATACACTTTTCAAAAATTCTTTATTGAAACGAAGAAACAAAGCAATTCTAATTATAAGTCATTTCATCGCATTCTGTTTATTATTGATTTAGATGAAATAAGGTAAACTGCTAAATTTAGACAAGTTTTAAATTTCAAAACATCATTTAGAATAAAATTTTAAAATACATTTTATTTTTCTATTCTTAACAAAATTAATGAAATCAGAAAGATCAAAACTACATCCTTTAACTTCTAATTTTTTATTCCTTTTTAAAAAATTTTAGACAGAAAATAAATTACTAATGATATAAGCCTATTATTTATGTCTTATTTAATACATTTTTCATTTATCTTTACTATAATGTATTAAATTTGAAAGTTGAATTTATCTTTGTAGTAATCCCCCCGGGGGGGGCACCTCGAAATGAGGATGAGATGCTTCTGGCATGGTGGTTGGATCTCGCCACCCTGGAGGGTACACTAATAGGTGGGGGATCTGGCTCCTCCCATCGATGACGGGACGTACTTCCTTCGGGGAGGGTTGTACCGTGGCCGGTGACGGCCCTTAGGAATCAACCACAGTTCCCGCCAAGGTTGCTGTTGCGGCGGTCATTCAGTTTTATGGTTTAAATCCGTGTGCCTTCGGGCGGGTCGCAGAGTTAGATGGTTGACTTATCTTTGTAGTAATGTTTATTTGCAATATAAAGAATATAAGCTACGAGCAATCTTGCAATTTGTAACCAATTAATATTTTATAGATTTTGTTTAAAAATTTCAATGCATCCAAATGTAATCCTTATGCATACAATTTCATGCCATTCATATTCTTACTGTGTGCTTGTAGCTCAGTTATGTACAGCTCATCAGGAATCGGTTATTACAAAGGGTTATATTTCTGGAATGAATTATTCAGATTATATTTCAATTAAAAATGAAGCGAAACTATATCATGTCGACTTCTTTTTGTTCTAAAAAGCAAACAACTGGTGTTGCCGATTTTAAAAGCACAAACTTGCGGAAACAAAGATCTTAATTCAAAGATATAGCTGTTATATGCTTTGCAAATTTCACAAACGCCAACACTTCCAAAGAAGGTCGCTTAAAATATAATTACAGAAAAATGAATTATTAAAACTGTTTAAATTGCACTCTGAAACTTCTATACAAAACATATTTTTAAGGTATTTGTCCTTTATCCAGTCTGTCCAAATTGTTACGCATGTATATGCTTATTAATTTATCCGTATTCTTAGCTTGCACACAAGAATTTTCTGTAATTAACCTCAAAAGAAATCACCAAGGAAACCGAGATTGTAAGTTGCGGTTCATTAGCATTTTCCACTGGCAATGAAATAATTGGGATGATGATGATGTTGAACTCTCCAGAAAATGAAATAAAGAAAAGTGAATTGAAGAGTTTTTTTTAAAAAAAATTAAAAACAATTTTAGAATGGCAATTTATACTCCATGATCAATTTGATCAATTATGACTACCAAAACCTTAGTCATTTAGGGTTTTGTCTTTGATTAAGGAAAATTTGGAGATCCATATGGAAGACAGTTCATTGAACTGGGATGCAAATTTGTTTTGCTAATTGCATCACTTAGAAAAATTTCAGTATGGAGCAAGAAATCGGTAAGAGGATGTGATTTTTTTCTTACAAAAGGAATGTGAATTATTTTTTAAGAAAAGATTTTAAAATAACATTTCGATGAATAAAGACAATATTTAATCAATGGTAGCGGCACTTCACTAGCAATGCCGTCACTAACATATCCTTAGTCATTTTTGGTTTTCTCTTTGATTAAGGAAAATTTGAAGAGCATTTATGGAAGGCAGTTCATAGATCTCCTATGCAGATTTGTTTGCAAAATTGCACTACTTAATTTTAAGTAAGCAGAAGGCAAAGTATAAGAGGATGCGATTTTTTTTCTTTCAAAAGAATTTTTTTTAACATAAAGAATTTAAAAAAAAAACATTTCGATAAATTAAAACAATATTTCATCGATAGTAGTACCACCTGAACATCACAGATTTGACTACAAATGCCTTAGTCATTTGTCTATTTGTTTAAGGAAAATTTGGAGAGTCTATATGGAAGACAATTCAGAGAACTGGGATGTATTTTGTTTGGCAAATTGCACCACTTAATTATAAAAATTTAAGTAAGCAGCAAGCAAGGTACAAGAGAATGCGATTTTTTTTCTTTTAAAAGAATTGGAATTTTCTTTTTTTTTATGTAAAGAATTTTAAAAAGCATTTCTATGAATTAAAAAAATATTTCATCAATAGAACAACCACCTAATCAGAACAATTTTGACTGAAAATGTCTTAGTCCTTTTGGTTTTCTTTTTTGTTTAAGAAAAATTTGAAGAAAATATGTACGATAGTTCAAATAACTTGGATGCAATTTTTTTGGGGGAAATTACACCACATAATTTGAAAAATTTCAATAGAGAGCAAACAATTGGTAAGAGGATGTTATTTTTTTCTTTCAAAAGAAGCTAATTTTTTTTCATATAAAGATTAAAAAAAACATTTCAAAGAATTAACACAATATTTCATCGATAGTAGCATCACCTCAGCAGCACAGTGTTGACAACAAATGCCTTAGTCATTGATTTTTTTCTCTCTTTTTTCATGAAAAATTTTCAAATACTATATGGAGGACAGATTAGAGAACTGGGATGCAAATTTGTTTCTCAAATTGCTCCAATTAATCACAAAAATATTAATAAGTAGCAAGCAATCGGCAAAAGAATGTGATTTTTTTCTTTCAGAAGGAACTGCATTTTTTTTTTTTTTGACATTAAGATTTTAAAAAAAGTATTTCGTTCTATTAAAACAATATTTCCTTTTCAGTAGCCCACCAAGCATCGCAGATTTGACTACAAATGCCTTAAATTTTTCCGAGAAAAAAATGACTAAGAGCCTATATGAAAGACAGTTCACAGAACTGGGATGCACATTTATTTATCAAATTGCACCACTTAATTGGAAGAATTCCAGTGAGGAGCAAAAAGAGGAAGTGACTTATTTTCTTTCAAAAGGAATTGGAATTTTTTTTTTTTCCGTAAATTATTTCGATGAATTTAAACAATATTTTATCAAAAGCAGGGCCACCTAAGCAGGTCAGTGTTGACTACAAATTCCATAGTCAGAGGTTTTTCTCTTTGTTCATGAAAAATTTTGCGATAATATTTGAATGATAGAAATCTGCATCCAACTTCTCTAAATTTTGTCAAATTGCACCACTTAATCAGAAAAATTTCAGTGAGGAGCAAGCAATCGTCAAGAAGATATCATTTTTGTCTTTCGAAAGGAATTGGGATTTTTTTAAATTTTTTATATAAAGATTTTAAAAAAACTTTCGTTTTTTAAATAAATATTACATTGATGGTAGCCCACCTAAGCAGCACAGTTTTCATTACAAGTGCCTTACTCATTTTAATTGTTCTTTTTGTTTAAAGAAAATTTTGCGATAATATATGAAAGACAGTTCAGAGAAATGGGGTGCACATTTATCAAATTGCACCACTTAATTGGAAAAATTTCAGCGAGGAGGAAACAATTGATAAGAGGAAGTGATTTTTTTTCAAAAGAATTTGAATTTTTTTTTTAATGTAAAGAATTGAAAAAACAATTTCGATGAATTGAAGCAATATTTCAACGAAAGCAGCACCCCCGAACAAGCACAGAGTTGAATACAAATGCCATTGTCATTGAGGGTTTTGTCTTTGTTCATGGAAAATTTTGCGATATTATATGAAAGTTTAGATAAGTCGGATGCAGATTTCTTTGTGCAATTGCACCACTTAAATAGAAAAATTTCAGCGAGGAGCAAGCAATCGTCAAGAGGATATAATTTTTGTCTTTTAAAAGGAATTGGGATTTTTTATGTTGATATTTAAAAAAAACTGTTTCGTTTTTTAAATAAATATTTCATCAATGGTAGCCCACCTAAGCAGCACAGTTTTGATGACAAGTGCCTTAGTCATTTAAATTGTTTTTTTGTTTAAAGAAAATTTTGCGATAATATATGAAAGACATTTCATAGAACTGGGGTGCTCATTTATTTATCAAACTGCACCACTTAATTGGAAAAATTTCAGCGAGGAGCAAGCAATTGATAAGAGGAAGTGATTTTTTTCAAAAGAATTTGGATTTTTTATATGTAAAGAATTTAAAAAACAATTTCGATGAATTTAAACAATGATTCATCGAAAGCAGCACCACCTAAGCAGCACAGTGTTGACTACAAATGAAATAGTCAATGAGGTTTTTCTCTTTATTCATGGAAAATTTTGCGATAAAATTTAAAACATAGTGTAGACAACTAGTATGAACATTTATTTATCAAATTGCAGCACTTAATTGGAAAAATTTCAGTCAGGAGCAGGTTATCGGCTAGACGATATATATATATATTTTAAAAAGGAATTGGGATTTTTGTTTATTTTTTATGTAGAGATTTTTAAAAACTGTTTCGTTGTATTAAATCTATATTTCATAGATACAAGCCCACCTAAGCAGCACAGTTAAGATTTCAAGTTCCTTAGTCATTTAAATTGGTCTCATTGCTTAAGGAAAATTTTCAGAGCCTATATGAAAGACAGTTCAGAGAACTGGGATGCACAAATTGCACCACTTAATTGGAAAAATTTCAGTGAGGAGCAAGCAATGGTCAGGAGGATATAATTTTTTTCTTTTAAAAGGAATTGGAATTTGATTTTCTTTATGTAAAGAATTTCGATGAATTTAAAATATATTTCATCGAAAGCAGCACCACCTAAGCAGCAGAATGTTGACTACAAATGAAATAGTCAATGAGGTTTTTCTCTTTATTCATGGAAAATTTTGCGATAAAATATAAAAAATAGTGTAGACAAATAGGATCCACATTTATTTATCAAGTTGCACCACTTAATTGGAAAAATTTCAGTGAGGAGCAGGTTATCGGCTAGACGATATAATTTTTTTTAAAAAAGGAATTGGGATTTATTGTTTATTTTTTATGTAGAGATTTTTAAAAACTATTTCGTTGTATTAAATCTATATTTCATAGATACAGGCCCACCTAAGCAGCACAGTTAAGGTTTCAAGTTCCTTAGTCATTTAAATTGGTCTCTTTGTTTAAGGAAAATTTGGAGAGCCTATATATGAAACACAGTTCAGAGAACTCTGATGCACAAATTGCACCACTTAATTATAAAAATTTCAGTGAGGAGCAAGCAATGGTCAAGAGGATATAATTTTTTTCTTTTAAAAGGAATTGGAATTTGATTTTTATGTAAAGAATTTCGATGAATTTAAACTATATTTCATCGAAAGCAGCACCACCTAAGCAGCTGAATGTTGACTACAAATGAAATAGTCATTGAGGTCTTTCTCTTTATTCATGGAAAATTTTGCGATAAAATATAAAACATAGTGTAGACAACTAGGATGAACATTTATTTATCAAATTGCACCATTTAATTGGAAAAATTTCAGTGAGGAACAAGCAATCGGTTAGACGATATAATTTTTTTCTTTTAAAAAGGAATTGTGATTTATTTCTTATTTTTTATGTAGAGATTTTTAAAAGCTGTTTCGTTGTATTAAATCTATATTTCATAAATACAAGCCCACCTAAACAGCACAGTGATGAGTTCAAGTGCCTTAGTCATTTAAATTTGTCTCATTGCTTAAGGAAAATTTTCAGAGCCTATATGAAAGACAGTTCAGAGAACTGGGATGCACAAATTGCACCACTTAATTGGAAAAATTTCAGTGAGGAGCAAGCAATGGTCAAGAGGATATAATTTTTTTCTTTTAAAAGGAATCGGAATTTGATTTTTTTTATGTAAAGGATTTCGATGAATTTAAACTATATTTCATCGAAAGCAGCACCACCTAAGCAGCAGAATGTTGACTACAAATGAAATAGTCATTGAGGTCTTTCTCTTTTTTCATGGAAAATATTGCGATAAAATATAAAACATAGTGTAGACAACTAGGATCCACATTTATTTATCAAGTTGCACCACTTAATTGGAAAAATTTCAGTGAGGAGCAAGCAATCGGTTAGACGATATAATTTTTTTCTTTTAAAAAGGAATTGGGATTTTTTTTTTATGTAGCGATTTTTAAAAACTGTTTCGTTGTATTAAATCTATATTTCATAAATACAAGCCCACCTAAGCAGCACAGTTATGATTTGAAGCGCCTTAGTCATTTAAATTGGTCTTTGTTTAAGCAAAATTTGGAGAGCCTATATGAAAGACAGTTCAGAGAACTGGGATGCACAAATTGCACCACTTAATTGGAAAAATTTCAGTGAGGAGCAAGCAATGGTCAAGAGGATATAATTTTTTTCTTTTTAAAGGAATTGGAATTTGATTTTTTTTTATGTAAAGAATTTCGATGAATTTAAACTATATTTCATCGAAAGCAGCACCACCTAAGCAGCAGAATGTTGACTACAAATGAAATAGTCATTGAGGTCTTTCTCTTTATTCATGGAAAATTTTGCGATAAAATATAAAACATATTGTAGACAACTAGGATCCACATTTATTTATCAAGTTGCACCACTTAATGGAAAAATTTCAGTGAGGAGCAAGCAATCGGTTAGACGATATAATTTTTTTCTTTTAAAAAGGAATTGGGATTTATTTCTTATTTTTTATGTAGAGATTTTTGAAAACTGTTTCGTTGTATTAAATCTATATTTCATAAATACAAGCCCACCTAAACAGCACAGTGATGAGTTCAAGTGCCTTAGTCATTGAAATTGGTCTCATTGCTTAAGGAAAATTTGGAGAGCCTATATGAAAGACAGTTCAGAGAACTGGGATGCACAAATTGCACCACTTGATTGGAAAAATTTCAGTGAGGAACAAGCAATGGTCAAGAGGATATAATTTTTTTCTTTTAAAAGGAATCGGAATTTGATTTTTTTTATGTAAAGGATTTCGATGAATTTAAACTATATTTCATCGAAAGTAGCACCACCTAAGCAGCAGAATGTTGACTACAAATGAAATAGTCATTGAGGTCTTTCTCTTTATTCATGGAAAATTTTGCGATAAAATATAAAACATAGTGTAGACAACTAGGATCCACATTTATTTATCAAGTTGCACCACTTAATGGAAAAATTTCAGTGAGGAGCAAGCAATCGGTTAGACGATATAATTTTTTTCTTTTAAAAAGGAATTGGGATTTATTTTTTATGTAGAGATTTTTAAATCTGCTTCGTTGTATTAAATCTATATTTCATAGATACAAGCCCACCTAAGCAGCACAGTGATGAGTTCAAGTGCCTTAGTCATTTAAATTGGTCTCATTGCTTAAGGAAAATTTGGAGAGCCTATATGAAAGACAGTTCAGAGAACTGGGATGCACAAATTGCACCACTTAATTGGAAAAATTTCAGTGAGGAGCAAGCAATGGTCAAGAGGATATAATTTTTTTCTTTTTAAAGGAATTGGAATTTGATTTTTTTTATGTAAAGAACTTCGATGAATTTAAACTATATTTCATCGAAAGCAGCACCACCTAAGCAGCAGAATGTTGACTACAAATGAAATAGTCATTGAGGTCTTTCTCTTTATTCATGGAAAATTTTGCGATAAAATATAAAACATAGTGTAGACAACTAGGATCCACATTTATTTATCAAGTTGCACCACTGAATGGAAAAATTTCAGTGAGGAGCAAGCAATCGGTTAGATGATATAATTTTTTTCTTTTAAAAAGGAATTGGGATTTATTTTTTATGTAGCGATTTTTAAAAACTGTTTCGTTGTATTAAATCTATATTTCATAGATACAAGCCCACCTAAGCAGCACAGTGATGAGTTCAAGTGCCTTAGTCATTTAAATTGGTCTCATTGCTTAAGGAAAATTTGGAGAGCCTATATGAAAGACAGTTCAGAGAACTGGGATGCACAAATTGCACCACTTAATTGGAAAAATTTTAGTGAGGAGCAAGCAATGGTCAAGAGGATATAATTTTTTTCTTTTTAAAGGAATTGGAATTTGATTTTTTTTATGTAAAGAACTTCGATGAATTTAAACTATATTTCGTCGAAAGCAGCACCACCTAAGCAGCAGAATGTTGACTACAAATGAAATAGTCATTGAGGTCTTTCTCTTTATTCATGGAAAATTTTGCGATAAAATATAAAACATAGTGTAGACAACTAGGATCCACATTTATTTATCAAGTTGCACCACTTAATGGAAAAATTTCAGTGAGGAACAAGCAATCTTTTAGACGATATAATTTTTTTCTTTTAAAAAGGAATTGGGATTTATTTCTTATTTTTTATGTAGAGATTTTTGAAAACTGTTTCGTTGTATTAAATCTATATTTCATAAATACAAGCCCACCTAAACAGCACAGTGATGAGTTCAAGTGCCTTAGTCATTGAAATTGGTCTCATTGCTTAAGGAAAATTTGGAGAGCCTATATGAAAGACAGTTCAGAGAACTGGGATGCACAAATTGCACCACTTGATTGGAAAAATTTCAGTGAGGAGCATGCAATGGTCAAGAGGATATAATTTTTTTCTTTTAAAAGGAATTGGAATTTGATTTTTTTATGTAAAGAACTTCGATGAATTTAAACTATATTTCATCGAAAGCAGCACCACCTAAGCAGCAGAATGTTGACTACAAATGAAATAGTCATTGAGGTCTTTCTCTTTATTCATGGAAAATTTTGCGATAAAATATAAAACATAGTGTAGACAACTAGGATCCACATTTATTTATCAAGTTGCACCACTTAATGGAAAAATTTCAGTGAGGAGCAAGCAATCGGTTAGACGATATAATTTTTTTCTTTTAAAAAGGAATTGGGATTTATTTTTTATGTAGCGATTTTTAAAAACTGTTTCGTTGTATTAAATCTATATTTCATAGATACAAGCCCACCTAAGCAGCACAGTGATGAGTTCAAGTGCCTTAGTCATTTAAATTGGTCTCATTGCTTAAGGAAAATTTGGAGAGCCTATATGAAAGACAGTTCAGAGAACTGGGATGCACAAATTGCACCACTTAATTGGAAAAATTTCAGTGAGGAGCAAGCAATGGTCAAGAGGATATAATTTTTTTCTTTTAGAAGGAATCGGAATTTGATTTTTTTTATGTAAAGAATTTCGATGAATTTAAACTATATTTCATCGAAAGCAGCACCACCTAAGCAGCAGAATGTTGACTACAAATGAAATAGTCATTGAGGTCTTTCTCTTTTTTCATGGAAAATATTGCGATAAAATAAAAAACATAGTGTAGACAACTAGTATCCACATTTATTTATCAAGTTGCACCACTTAATTGGAAAAATTTCAGTGAAAAGCAAGCAATCGGTTAGACGATATAATTTTTTTCTTTTAAAAAGGAATTGGGATTTATTTTTTATGTAGCGATTTTTAAAAACTGTTTCGTTGTATTAAATCTATATTTCATAGATACAAGCCCACCTAAGCAGCACAGTGATGAGTTCAAGTGCCTTAGTCATTTAAATTGGTCTTTGTTTAAGGAAAATTTGGAGAGCCTATATGAAAGACAGTTCAGAGAACTGGGATGCACAAATTGCACCACTTAATTGGAAAAATTTCAGTGAGGAGCAAGCAATGGTCAAGAGGATATAATTTTTTTCTTTTAAAAGGAATCGGAATTTGATTTCTTTTATGTATAGGATTTCGATGAATTTAAACTATATTTCATCGAAAGCAGCACCACCTAAGCAGCAGAATGTTGATTACAAATGAAATAGTCATTGAGGTCTTTCTCTTTATTCATGGAAAATTTTGCGATAAAATATAAAACATAGTGTAGACAACTAGCATCCACATTTATTTATCAAGTTGCACCACTTAATGGAAAAATTTCAGTGAGGAACAAGCTATCTTTTAGACGATATAATTTTTTTCTTTTAAAAAGGAATTGGGATTTATTTCTTATTTTTTATGTAGAGATTTTTAAAAACTGTTTCGTTGTATTAAATCTATATTTCATAAATACAAGCCCACCTCAACAGCACAGTGATGAGTTCAAGTGCCTTAGTCATTTAAATTGGTATCATTGCTTAAGGAAAATTTGGAGAGCCTATATGAAAGACAGTTCAGAGAACTGGGATGCACAAATTGCACCACTTAATTGGAAAAATTTCAGTGAGGAGCAAGCAATGGTCAAGAGGATATAATTTTTTTCTTTTAAAAGGAATTGGAATTTGATTTTTTTTTATATAAAGATTTTCGATGAATTTAAACTATATTTTATCGAAAGCAGCACCATCTAAGCAGCAGAATGTTGACTACAAATGAAATAGTCAATGAGGTCTTTCTCTTTATTCATGGAAAATATTGCAATAAAATATAAAACATAGTGTAGACAACTAGGATACACATTTATTTATCAAGTTGCACCACTTAATTGGAAAAATTTCAGTGAGGAGCAAGCAATCGGTTAGACGATATAATTTTTTTCTTTTAAAAAGGAATTGGGATTTATTTCTTATTTTTTATGTAGAGATTTTTAAAAACTGTTTCGTTGTATTAAATCTATATTTCATTAATACAAGCCCACCTAAGCAGCACAGTTATGATTTGAAGCGCCTTAGTCATTGAAATTGGTCTAATTGCTTAAGGAAAATTTGGAGAGCCTATATGAAAGACAGTTCAGAGAACTGGGATGCACAAATTGCACCACTTAATTGGAAAAATTTCAGTGAGGAGCAAGCAATGGTCAAGAGGATATAATTTTTTCTTTTAAAAGGAATTGGAATTTGATTTTTTTTTATATAAAGATTTTCGATGAATTTAAACTATATTTTATCGAAAGCAGCACCATCTAAGCAGCAGAATGTTGACTACAAATGAAATAGTCATTGAGGTCTTTCTCTTTTTTCATGGAAAATATTGCGATAAAATATAAAACATAGTGTAGACAACTAGGATCCACATTTATTTATCAAGTTGCACCACTTAATTGGAAAAATTTCAGTGAAGAGCAAGCAATCGGTTAGACGATATAATTTTTTTCTTTTAAAAAGGAATTGGGATTTATTTTTTATGTAGCGATTTTTAAAAACTGTTTCGTTGTATTAAATCTATATTTCATAGATACAAGCCCACCTAAGCAGCACAGTGATGAGTTCAAGTGCCTTAGTCATTTAAATTGGTCTCATTGCTTAAGGAAAATTTGGAGAGCCTATATGAAAGACAGTTCAGAGAACTGGGATGCACAAATTGCACCACTTAATTGGAAAAATTTTAGTGAGGCGCAAGCAATGGTCAAGAGGATATAATTTTTTTCTTTTAAAAGGAATCGGAATTTGATTTTTTTTATGTAAAGAATTTCGATGAATTTAAACTATATTTCATCGAAAGCAGCACCACCTAAGCAGCAGAATGTTGACTACAAATGAAATAGTCATTGAGGTCTTTCTCTTCATTCATGGAAAATATTGCGATAAAATATAAAACATAGTGTAGACAACTAGGATCCACATTTATTTATCAAGTTGCGCCACTTAATTGGAAAAATTTCAGTGAGGAGCAAGCAATCGGTTAGACGATATAATTTTTTTCTTTTAAAAAGGAATTGGGATTTATTTTTTATGTAGAGATTTTTAAAAACTGTTTCGTTGTATTAAATCTATATTTCATAAATACAAGCCCACCTAAACAGCACAGTGATGAGTTCAAGTGCCTTAGTCATTTAAATTGGTCTCATTGCTTAAGGAAAATTTGGAGAGCCTATATGAAAGACAGTTCAGAGAACTGGGATGCACAAATTGCACCACTTAATTGGAAAAATTTCAGTGAGGAGCAAGCAATGGTCAAGAGGATATAATTTTTTTCTTTTAAAAGGAATTGAAATTTGATTTTTTTTTATGTAAAGATTTTCGATGAATTTAAACTATATTTCATCGAAAGCAGCACCATCTAAGCCGCAGAATGTTGACTACAAATGAAATAGTCAATGAGGTCTTTCTCTTTATTCATGGAAAATATTGCAATAAAATATAAAACATAGTGTAGACAACTAGGATACACATTTATTTATCAAGTTGCACCACTTAATTGGAAAAATTTCAGTGAGGAGCAAGCAATCGGTTAGACGATATAATTTTTTTCTTTTAAAAAGGAATTGGGATTTATTTCTTATTTTTTATGTAGAGATTTTTGAAAACTGTTTCGTTGTATTAAATCTATATTTCATTAATACAAGCCCACCTAAGCAGCACAGTTATGATTTGAAGCGCCTTAGTCATTTAAATTGGTCTTTGTTTAAGCAAAATTTGGAGAGCCTATATGAATGACAGTTCAGAGAACTGGGATGCACAAATTGCACCACTTGATTGGAAAAATTTCAGTGAGGAGCATGCAATGGTCAAGAGGATATAATTTTTTTCTTTTAAAAGGAATTGGAATTTGATTTTTTTTATGTAAAGAATTTCGATGAATTTAAAATATATTTAATCGAAAGCAGCACCACCTAAGCAGCACAATGTTGACTACAAATCAAATAGTCATTGAGGTCTTTCTCTTTATTCATGGAAAATTTTGCGATAAAATATAAAACATAGTGTAGACTACTAGGATCCACATTTATTTATCAAGTTGCACCACTTAATTGGAAAAATTTCAGTGAGGAGCAAGCAATCGGTTAGACGATATAATTTTTTTCTTTTAAAAAGGAATTGGGATTTATTTTTTATGTAGCGATTTTTAAAAACTGTTTCGTTGTATTAAATCTATATTTCATAGATACAAGCCCACCTAAGCAGCACAGTGATGAGTTCAAGTGCCTTAGTCATTTAAATTGGTCTCATTGCTTAAGGAAAATTTGGAGAGCCTATATGAAAGACAGTTCAGAGAACTGGGATGCACAAATTGCACCACTTAATTGGAAAAATTTTAGTGAGGAGCAAGCAATGGTCAAGAGGATATAATTTTTTTTTTTTTTAAAGAAATTGGAATTTGATTTTTTTATGTAAAGAACTTCGATGAATTTAAACTATATTTCGTCGAAAGCAGCACCACCTAAGCAGCAGAATGTTGACTACAAATGAAATAGTCATTGAGGTCTTTCTCTTTATTCATGGAAAATTTTGCGATAAAATATAAAACATAGTGTAGACAACTAGGATCCACATTTATTTATCAAGTTGCACCACTTAATGGAAAAATTTCAGTGAGGAACAAGCAATCTTTTAGACGATATAATTTTTTTCTTTTAAAAAGGAATTGGGATTTATTTTTTATGTAGAGATTTTTAAAAACTGTTTCGTTGTATTAAATCTATATTTCATAAATACAAGCCCACCTAAACAGCACAGTGATGAGTTCAAGTGCCTTAGTCATTTAAATTGGTCTCATTGCTTAAGGAAAATTTGGAGAGCCTATATGAAAGACAGTTCAGAGAACTGGGATGCACAAATTGCACCACTTAATTGGAAAAATTTCAGTGAGGAGCAAGCAATGGTCAAGAGGATATAATTTTTTTCTTTTAAAAGGAATTGAAATTTGATTTTTTTTTATGTAAAGATTTTCGATGAATTTAAACTATATTTCATCGAAAGCAGCACCATCTAAGCCGCAGAATGTTGACTACAAATGAAATAGTCAATGAGGTCTTTCTCTTTATTCATGGAAAATATTGCAATAAAATATAAAACATAGTGTAGACAACTAGGACACACATTTATTTATCAAGTTGCACCACTTAATTAGAAAAATTTCAGTGAGGAGCAAGCAATCGGTTAGACGATATAATTTTTTTCTTTTAAAAAGGAATTGGGATTTATTTCTTATTTTTTATGTAGAGATTTTTAAAAACTGTTTCGTTGTATTAAATCTATATTTCATAAATACAAGCCCACCTAAACAGCACAGTGATGAGTTCAAGTGCCTTAGTCATTGAAATTGGTCTCATTGCTTAAGGAAAATTTGGAGAGCCTATATGAAAGACAGTTCAGAGAACTGGGATGCACAAATTGCACCACTTGATTGGAAAAATTTCAGTGAGGAGCATGCAATGGTCAAGAGGATATAATTTTTTTCTTTTAAAAGGAATTGGAATTTGATTTTTTTTATGTAAAGAATTTCGATGAATTTAAAATATATTTAATCGAAAGCAGCACCACCTAAGCAGCACAATGTTGACTACAAATCAAATAGTCATTGAGGTCTTTCTCTTTATTCATGGAAAATTTTGCGATAAAATATAAAACATAGTGTAGACAACTAGGATCCACATTTATTTATCAAGTTGCACCACTTAATGGAAAAATTTCAGTGAGGAACAAGCAATCTTTTAGACGATATAATTTTTTTCTTTTAAAAAGGAATTGGGATTTATTTCTTATTTTTTATGTAGAGATTTTTAAAAACTGTTTCGTTGTATTAAATCTATATTTCATAAATACAAGCCCACCTAAACCGCACAGTGATGAGTTCAAGTGCCTTAGTCATTTAAATTGGTATCATTGCTTAAGGAAAATTTGGAGAGCCTATATGAAAGACAGTTCAGAGAACTGGGATGCACAAATTGCACCACTTAATTGGAAAAATTTTAGTGAGGAGCAAGCAATGGTCAAGAGGATATAATTTTTTTTTTTTAAAGGAATTGGAATTTGATTTTTTTTATATAAAGAATTTAAAAAAGAATTTCGACGAATTAAATCTATATTTCATCGAAAGCAGCACCACCTACGACGAATAGTTGGGACTGCCAAAGCTATATATTTTTTTTTCTCTTTGTGTTAAGAATTAATTTTTTTGAGCCTTTATGGAACTCAATTTCATTAATTGGAATGATATTGGACAAAGACGTGTATTTGCTCCACTTATATAGAATTTATCCGTATGCACCACTTATATAAAATACATTTTGACCCAGAATAACAATTATTGAGAAGACTATTCTTTTTTCAAATAATAAAGAGAATCAACTGAATTTTATGACGTAAAAGAAAATTTGACAAATATGTCTATTTGGCCCAGTTATATTGAATATATTCGTATGCACCAATTATATAGAAATATTCGTATGGCCCATATACGTAACAGATTTTAACCCAGAAGAAATATTGTTGAGAAGACGATTCGTTTTTCAAGGAATATTTGGAATTAAAAGGCAGGAGGTTTTAAATTTATTTTAATATTAATTTTTTTATAGATTTTCTTCTCTTTGTCGGGGACCGTAATTTTTTTTCGAAATGAATTGGCAGTAAATTTTTTTTAATACAGAATTGTTTTGGCGCAGAGATTTCATATTTTTATGTTTTTCATTTAGCGTGGGATTGTATTGATAGATATGAGAACGTCTTTGTCTGTTACTTGAGTCCTACCTTCATATTCTGCTATTCGCTGGGCCATTTCGAATATACGCCTGATGGTTTCGCTATGAGTGTCATTCAGGTCGGGTGATTCAAGTGGCGGTAGTCCTCTCTCTACATCAAAATACGGGTACGATCTGTCCCCGACAAACTGCACCATTACCCTTCGAAAAACAGCCACAGTGATTCTGGGTGCGTCTGGGTCTCTCTGTGGAAGAAATGAGGAATATTTTTTATGAGTATGAAAAGTTAAGATTATGCAAATAAATATAATAATTAAATCTTCTTTTGTTCGTATTTCATTTTTTTACTCATTCCAGTTTGTGCTTTCCTTATAAACTACTCATGGTTACATATATTTATTCGTTGTTCCATATTTATCTGCGTTTACACCTGTTGAATGCTCTCCAAAACTAAAATTTAGAATAAATGCTTTACTGTATAAAAATAAACATTGGAGAGAATTCAAGAATTTTGAAGTAATTTTTTTTTCTTCATTCGCTAAAGCATTTTATTGTTAAAATATTTGACGTATAGTTTCTATTTTCAATGAATATAAAATTCTATACGTTTTATTTTTTTAATTTAGAACAATATTCTAATAATTTTCTCCGCAAACAAAGTCAACCAAGTTGTATCTTTATAATATAGGATTGCTTTAGTTAAAGTTGAAATTTTGAGGATCTTGGAACATTCTACTATTGCAAACCAAAGAAAGCTTCATTTCTATACTCTTCAATAACTGCTTGCTGGAGGAAAATAATTGATGCTTTGGTCTGTAGCTGGGGTTCCGCTAATAATCAAGCATAACTTTTGTTTTCCTTTGTAATTAAATTAAAAACGTCTTAGAGAACTTTTATGAACGTAAAACGGTTTAATACTGATTTCATCCAAGGCAAGACATGACGTAAAGTAATTCGTTTAATTAACACAGTGACCGTGTACCGAGTTCAAGTTTTGAATCTCTTAGAATCGTTATTAGGACCAAGTATGCATTTTTAAGTCTAACTGTTTTCCGTTCGACTAACTGAATTTAAAATTTAAAGAATGTAATTTTTATAAGAATATTAATTTATTTTCCGAAGTAAATCAATGAAATTATTTAGTTACATTTCAAGCACTCGATAATACAAATCAACCGAATGTTAACTCACTGAAGAATTTCATTCAAAAATATTATGCTCACATTTCAGAGAAATTTACTAAAAATTATATTTATCAGGGCTGAACGACAAAAATCCTAAAGAATCCAAAACTCGATATTGCCTTCAAATTTGGTTCAAAAGGAACAGTCCAAATTTTATTTTTGTAAATTGCAGCGATTAGATAGCAAATGTATTTTTTCTTAGCTTAGAGACTCCAAACTGTGATTATTTTTCAAACATTGAAGTTATTTTCTTTGAAGGTCATGTTTTCTATTTATTTTTCTTTCATATACCAAAAGGTAAAATCTGAAGCAGTTACCTTAAATATTAAAGCAGCGTCACTTATCGTCGAAAATCAGAACTCGCCGATTTCTGAAGGAAACATTGAAAACTATTGAATTTTTAATTCATTTGTAGTCGCAGAACCAATTCTAGGGACTTAAATTCATTTTCACTGTTTACAGTACCGGATAGCGAAAGTTTCAAATAACCTTTAAATTTGAATTGAAGTACAACTCCACATCGTTGCAACGAGCGCTAAATGCCTTATAAAATTATCAAGAAATAAACGTATGATAGGTAGGTACAGAGTTAGACGGATGGTACAAAGTCAATAAAATTGCTCAGCACTGCACAGTTTTATCAGACGTGAATTGTTTCTTTTCAATTTTTAAAAACGCATTAACACTGAATTTTCCAGCTATCAGCTTCCCGAAATTGGAGTGATTCGTATGAAATTCCTTCCCCGACAAAGATAGAGATTCCACGGTTTAAAATCGTTTCAATATAGTGGACAAAGTAATGCTCCAGGAAAATGGCATGAATATCGTTGGTCAATACATCCACCCTCCCAACGCAATTTACATCTTAGGCGACTTTCTTGATTCTATAAGACCTCTTTCAAAGGATTTAAATCAGTTATTAAAAATATATTATGCAGTGAAATATATGGGTTTAAATGGTTGATTGAGAAATACTTAGGGGTGTTAGAAAAATTATATTTGTTTTCTCTTTGCAGTCATTTACATTTAGTGTAGTTTGTAAAGATTATTTCAGTTTGAATATATAATTTAAATTAAAACTAGCATACTTTATCACTTATTTATTACATTATCACCAGTCTTTCTTTTTGAGATATTCTAGTTGTTGGTAATAAATTACTACATTAACTTTTACATTATTTGATTTTTAACAATCAAATATTCGTTTAAAATTATGTTATATAATTAAGTTTAATATAACCTGTTAGAAACAAAGACAAGACACTTCAATAATAAGTTACGCAACTGTAATAACAGGGCACATTAATGAAATGACCGGTCAAGGTTTCGTAAAATTGTAAACAATTCCATATTATTGTCAAAAGTCGGTTTATTTAAAATTCTAATCAATTGCAAATAAGGAATTAAATGTCTAATAGGAAATTCAATACAAGAAGAGTTTTCACTTACATTTGTCAGCTCCTCCCACAAATTGTTGATGTCACTAATAATGGTGTTAAAGATATCCATGTCCTATAAAGAAAAAAATAGGACCGTAAAATAATATCTAATAAAATCATTATCTTTATAGCACGCATGCATTCAAAACGTAAGTAGAAATATGTACAGATAAAATGATCATTTTAATAAAATTACATTTTCAATTTTTAGAATGCACTTATTTCAATCGCATGTCAATAAAAGAAAGGGATATAAGCGAATATTTATTAATGAGCAATTCCAGAAGTTTAGCCTTAGATTTATAAAACTTCGTATGAGAAAAAATGTAAACATTTATTTCACCAATTTGATCTCGCATTTAATTATTCTATGGCTTTTAATCATATAGCAAAGAATTTGAGAATTCCAAATTCAAACGAATTTCTTTTATTTAAATTTTGTTTTGCGTGTTCATTTGCATAGAAACTTTTGCATACTAGATATGTTCTGATCAAAATAATTTTTCTAAAGTGACGGCTAATAGATTCGGTACAATTATAGAACATCTGATAGTAGGACATTAAGATTTCAAAAGCACACAAATAAACTGTTCTTTGCCGAATTGTTTTTAAAATTTTGCTTTCATTTATGGTGTGAAAAAGAATTACACGTCTTTGTAAATACCTCCATTTGTGACATACTCATTCCAAATTATATCGCATGAGCTTCACCTATTAATTTGGCTGTGTTAATATTCACATAATGTTAATGATCTTGAAATTCTCATTTAGAAAAATTCTGTCAACTGTATCTAAAATACCTCTTGTCATTTTCATGAAGTGAACAGTTGGGTTACATTGTTTTATGAACATGTTAAAATTATTGTGCACATGTCACTATGCAACTAAACGCATTCATAGAACTAAACCGAAATAGTGATTGTAAAATTGCTCTTTTATCATTTGATTTTGAACTCGGTCTCCGCTTTGCTGTTATATACGAAAAAAAACAGTTTTGGAGGGTCTTCTGTCTCAAACGGGAGTTCCAAACTGTAAAGCGAATTTTCAACAAGAGCTGCCCCGAGAGAAAATATTATTCATACCCGATAGCTTTAAAAGATTAGGCAAAGAATTTCTGAAACTGATTTCAACTTTCAACTGAAAGTATTTCAAAAAAATGTGATTTTATCTTTAATATTCTGCTTTGATTTGTGTTAAAAATATTATAGCGTAAGAATACTGTATATAATTTAAATTTCTTTGAAACTCTTATACAAACACTGGGGTTTTTTTTCTTCATAAATTTATATTCAATAATAAGCATTTCTAACGTTGGTGCTGTGAAGTCTTCTCAACTCAAGCTCCGGTTGGGCTGAAAAGACATCTTTCAAAAGCTAAATTTCATGGACTGTCTAACCGAGCCAGAGCATTTCTCCTTTCGATTTTTCGAGTATTAACACAATCTGATTTTCATTCAATTTTTTCTGCTGAAGTGAATTGGGCATGTGTTACAGACTTCTTCACGCTGAAATTGGTGACCTGAATTGACTTAGCAAACATGTTTAGTGAAAAATTCATTTATCATTGTTTTAAATCTTGACAAAATTACTGGACTACTGCATACATATGGACAGTCCATGCAATCTAAAAGATATCAGAAACTGAATATCTCTGATGGTATGATTTTTACTGTAAAATTAAATTTGCCTATCTTGTTGCAACAACAAGTTGTCATCAGAGAAATGAAAAGATTAATAGAAAGTTAGTTCCAAAATTTTTCTAATAAAAGTGTAGGACGAATATTGTATGATTCTCAACGTTTGAATTGTCGGGGAAGTAAACAATCCCTCAGACATAGTTTCACTTAATAAATTGAGATCAAAATTTGCTGAAAATTAAGACTTTGTTTAAAAATCGTGTATTGAATTCAATTAAATAAGCAACATTCTATTAAGTTTCTTATATCTTAAAAGATTTGAGCGAATGCATCGATTAATCAATTTTATAAGCGCGCTGTAAGCGTTATTTTACTTTCGATTAACATAAAAACACCGCTCCAAACTATTTTATTTGCAATTCTAAACAACTTCATGAGAACTATTGATTAAAGGCATTTAAAGAAAAAAAAATGTTAGTGCTGTACGTGCCAACTTGTAAGCATTTCCTTTGTCTAAACATTAAAGCAAGAGAAAAATCAAGCAAGAAAGTATTTTAAATCTTTGAAAAATGGTTGGTTCTTGATTAGTATCTAGAGAAGCAGTTTTTTCAAAGTTTACTCTAGTTTACTTGCGAAATGTAAATGGTGCGCACCGAGCACCAATGCAGTTATTCGGTGCATGACTAGATGTAAATATTATTCTCCATGCTTTCATAAAATAACAATTTTTATAAACACAAATGATAAGATCAAAGAATGGTTTAATACAGAGTCAATGAAAATCGTGTATTTTCGAACAGGAAATGCTTATAAGTGTCATGCAAGGAACTAATAAAAATACATATGGCAAAAGATGCAGTGAGCGCTGTGACACTGCATCGGGAGTGAACAAGTTGCCACTGCGCCCATGGCTACACAATATTATTTTTAAGCTAGATTCAAATATCACAAGAAAGTAAAATTGATAATATTTTTGAAAGATTAATAATTATTTTCCGAGATAAATCTTCTTTAACATATGATTCTGAAAATTACAAGATTCTGGCAAGTAGTTCTAAGCTTGTTTTTATTAGTAATTATCCAACTGTGCTGACCAAGTGATAAGCCTTATATTTTCAAATGTTTAGCTTCAAGTGAACTGAAAATCGTCACTTAATGCACGATTTCCAGCATATATTTTTTTAAGCAACAAATTGTTAGACATCCACGCTTACAAAAATGTTAATAATCTAGTATCAATTTGTTCATTAGTATATAACTCTTCCTAATAGTGTCAAAATCCTTTAACTCACAGAGGCCTTAGAAGCATTGTATTTGTGATTATCTATCTTCTGACTTTCATGGTGTTTTAAATCTTATCTCTTATTTAAATTTTATATATAATATTCTTCCTTAGGACAAAAGAGACGAAAAACCAGAAAGTATTTGATAGATAAACGAAAACGCTTTGATCTACTGTTAAATATTGAAATTTGTTAAAATTATAAATATTTTAAAAATAGTTGAAATCTGGGAAAATTCGAGTGAAATTAAATTAGTATTAATACGATGACTATTTTTTGAATAGCTAAAAATTCATTTGTATTTTTCGGTAGTTTTTGCAAGGAAATGCCACAATTTTTCATAATATTTAAATAAATTCTAATTAAAATAAAAATTATTCCGAAATGTGCATTCCCATCGTCCAAAATATATGCACCAAGATAGGTAGCTTTTGGTCAAGCGATATGGTCTATAGAGAGCCAATGCACGCCCACACATTTATTTTTAATAAAGAAGCGATGCACTAGATTTTTGAAAGTTTGTATTCTCTCGTTTCTTCAAGACAATGTCTAAATTACATCTTTTTTTTTTAACTTTTCAATTGATATTTTATTAAATTTCAATCTCATTTATTAGGAAATTTATTGTAATTCTTTCGAATTTGAGAAAATGATTTTACGATGTCCTAACACTGAGGTTAAGAGTACCGTTAAAAATCATCGTTTCAATACTTCCAAAAATTTTCAGCAACAGTTTTGGGAAAATATAGATTCATACAGATTTTGCAACGATGTAAGCAAGAGTTGAGTTAGAAAAGAATCTATTTCTCATGTGAAAAGTATATTCAGCAATGGAGTAATGAATTCATAAGGATGTCGCTTGTTCTCTCCATTCATTACCTCCTCTCACAGATTAAAATAGAATGGGACGTACTGAAGCTCAACCAAGGAGTGTATCAGTTGATGATTCTATTGCGAGTTTCCCACTAATCATAGAGAAGAAAGGGCAAAAGGCGGGTGAGTAGATTTTACAGATATGTAAACAAATCTCCGTGTAGGAATCAAATTTTGGCTGCCTTCAAAAGTAAGTTAAAATGAAAAGAATTTCGCCTTAAATGTTAGTTAAAATAGTCAATATCAAAAAAAGGTACAAAAGTAAAGAATTGATTATTATGCCAGAAAAATTGTGTGAATTGGATCAGAACAAGAAGATTTCATAGATTGATCATATTCATAAGTAAAAATAATTCTACGCGAGTGGATTCGAGAATGGCAATGGTACCTCGAATAGTGCTGGAGAACATTTAGTTTCATATTTTGTTTTGAAATGTATAGGAATAATTCAAACGAAGTCTTAAACATAATTATGCAAGAAAGAAGATGAATGGCCCATGATTCGAGATCAGGACAAAGGGAAATAGGACACAAATTTCTGATATGCTTATAACCATTATCTAAACGCAAAAAATTAGTTTAAGAAAAAAAAAAGAAATTGCTTCGAATGTAAATGTTGCGTACTAAATTAGAAAGATATGTAAACGTAGGACAGTGCTATATTCTCCCAACTTCCAAGTTGCAGTAATTAAAACATCTCATTCCCGGTTATATATTTTGCATATGCCTATCCCACATCCCTGAATCTCCAAAGATATGAAGTATTTAAAGCTTGAATAACATCACCAGATGCAGGTGACGTTATTCAAACGTTCATGTGAAGTAATTTTTCTAATGATCTCATTTCAGCTGAACGGAAACACCAATTTTTTTTGTCATTAATATTATTACAATTATATTAATACCTTTTCCCATGTTGAAATACATACCGAAATTTCAAACAATCAAAATCCTGCTTTTCAAGTGTATGGGATTATGCAAATCCACTGCAAATTTAAAGTAAGAAAATAAGTCTTGCAAAATTCACAAGTATTAACAAACCAAGTGACTTCCTATAAAAGCTCGTTCAGCTTAAAATTATAAAAATCAATTCCACTTTCAATATATGTAAAGAAAAATTTTCGAATCCTGTTAAATTTCTAGAAGCTTCCAAGTTTCAATTTAATCTCGCGCATCCGTATTCGTGACATGTATTTAAAAATAATTGGATTAATGTTTCCCCTCCAGTATAACGGAAATAAAAAGCGAAATATTTACTTGAATTTCACCCACTTAAAGATTAAAATTTTGAATTGATCATGCTATGATTAGATGCCTTATTGGTTTTTAAATTATTTCACAAGTGGCAGAAATCAGCTTAATAAACAAACAACCTATATTGGATTATAACAATAGCACTGTACTTACGATATCATCCAACTTAAGTGGATTATGCTTCCTTTTCTTATTTCTGTAAGGCTTGAACGGGGGCTCAGCCCTTGCTCTCTGAAAAGGAAAATTGAACATCAGACTGAGAACAGACATGGGAAAATACAAATTAGACTGAATAATAAATATTACTAATACAATCTATAGACAAATTTAAATACGCATGTTATGGAAATGTATAATTATACAGTAGAGAGTTCCTACAAGACTGTAGAGAGCGCAATAGGTCTCCCTTCGAATTTCTGATTCACTAAAGAAATGTGTCGGGTTCTGATCATTTCCCCCTCATTATCGTTTCCTAGAAGTACCAACAGCTTCAATGAATCACACCGACATGAAGCATCGAGCACGAATTCTATGATCTTTACTAATAAAGATGAAATTGCTGGCGCTGTATAGCCCATGCCGTTTGATTTACAGTATATCGGGAAGAATGTATGTATCTGCTTATTAGAAAATCTAGCATATATTACTTTGAAGAGTGGTAATGTGCACTTCGTAGTGTTTTACAAATTTTAATTAAAAAGTAAGAGAAGTCTCAACAATATTCTACAATCAATTCCGGAAACATTCTTGCACGAAATTATATCTTGCATCGTTTCAACAATTTTTTTTTGTAAAAAATTGTCCTTTAGAATATATTTTTAATAGCAATTTTTTTTCTTAAATTGAAAAGCTTTCTAAAATCATTTACCTTAATTTCCAACAATGGATGTCTTTGAAAACGTTTCAAGTCCATCTATTTCACTGTACCTTCGAGTTACCGTGTTAAACAATACTGACTAGATTAGTGTATAATGTATATTCTTAAAAAGCTTCAAAGTTCTTTTTGGCGCTTCTAATTTCCTCTTCACATATTAAAACTGCTTTGTTGTTTTAAATCATAAGAGTTTGATGTTTTAATTTCGGTGTTTGGATGGTTAATACAGCCAATTTCTATGTTGTATTAACAGTACGTTATGATTTTTTGGCATAAAGGCTTTCTTAATACATTGGCTGAAATATTTAACTGACATAAGAATTGATAGTATAATCATTCATATAAATTTGAGTTCATAAAAAATACAATTAAGACTAAATTTTTTAAATATTTCTAATAGCGGCAGTATACAGCTGTAATATACGAAATCTTGTCAAAAGGGCAACATACGCTTCCGCTGCCAAGCGACTCGAGATATGTAGGCATTGCAAAGGCAAAAAATGTTCAAAATGAGGTTGGAAAAATAGCTTGCTTGTGAATAATCCTCGTAATATACAAAAACTTGGGTATTTTAATTTTACATTATTTCCGAAACTACTTGTTTTATAAGTTTGCCTTTTATTTCTATTACGTCCTTATAAAAAAATTGCGTGAATGTACCTTCTGTACTTTTAAAATTTAAATGAGTTATGCTTAAATGAAAATATAGGGGATCATATAGTGGATTGGAAGATATGAAGACTTGGAGAGAAATGCGTTAAGGAAAACAAAAAACCAGAATCTATCTACAACTGCAACGCGTTTGCGATATTTCTGTCCTTTCGCACATATATGCCATTGTAATTATATACATTTACATTTCAACTGAAAAATCAAAACATCGTGCGACTGATTTCCTAAAGGATATATTTACGGACAGTTTCAAATACTGGTATTGAGTTACGATCATGCAATAAATATATATTGATGAGAAACCATTCAATTTTTTACTCTCCCCGATGATATTTTTAAATTTTTTTATTTTTTTTCAATTCTGCTTTCTATTGCAGTAAAAAATATTCAGTGATTAAAATAAACCTTTCATTTCGGTTTCTTTTTGGTAAATTCATTTTCTTTGGCATGCAAACTTGTTTAATCATAGCCTATGATCTTATCTCTTCCTCAAATTCTTGTTTTAATGATTTTGCTGGTATACTACGTTTCTCTCACCATATTCAAGTAAATCTAATTTAAAATTTGCTTTCAAAGTTTTAATAAATATATAACATTTTTTAAATTAATACACAACTGATTACCTTGTAAAAACTCTAATTTATATGTATATATTGTAATATGGCAGTAAGGACTTTTAATTCTCTCTATTTCAATGACCGGTCTAGAGACTGAAGATTTTTTTTTTTTTTAAAGTCTTCTTCGAATTTCTCTAATCCAAATTCACCGAACTGCTAAACTGAAAAAAGTACAAAAATTCGCCATACTATAATTAGTTTCTTTTTCGTACTGTGTTCAAAATTTACTGACTTTTCTTTCTCTTATTCGAAGTATACAAAGAAAAAGTATCTTAGAAAAATTTGAAATTCAGGTTGAAAATTTTCCCAGTTTCAGGCTTCCCGAAGTCCAAAAATTATTTTTTGAATTATGTCTGTCAATAGCCGACTGAATGATAAATGAAAACATTTGAATTATGTGGATGAAATTTCATATACAACGTCAAGCCGAATTTGTAAATTCAATTTTTCAGAGAAATCTATTCAGAGAAAGTTTGTCTGTCCAGCTGTTCCGAGTTGAAATGAACACTATAATTACGAGATGTAAAAAAGTATTAAATTTTATAAAAGCTCAGTATAATTTTTTTTAATTCACAGGTTTATTAGTAAAACAGATTTGTATCATTCATCCAAATCTGACTAAAGATTTGCCATTTATGTGCATATTTTGTGAATGCAATAACAACCGCTCCGTTGACAACTCACTGCTATTCCAGCCCAATAGTAAAACCGTTTCTATACTTTTATTCATATGAGAAAGCCTTTTAAAAGAGTTCCATTTCGTAATTAAGACACGCGAAAATCCTTAAAAGTGCCTTTTTGAAACTTTAGGGTCATTGCGGCACGTCTAATATTTTTATAATTTTTATTTATCTTATCTTTACTAAAAGGCGATTTCTCCATGCTATTAAAAATTAAAAATCAAAAGATTTTGTAAAAACTTTAAAATATAGCAAAAATTTCAATTTTATGAAACTAACGTCCTTGCGGCACCTCAAGACCTACTCCAATATTTTTCATATTTATAATTCATTTTATATACACCAAAAGGCAACTTTCCCGTGCTGTTATAAATTATTACACCATTATTATTTAACTTTATTAACTTTATTATTATTTAATTAATACACCATTATTATTTAATAACCATTATTACTAAACTTATGTTCAAAAGTTAAGTGGCAAAAACGCCATGATCTAGTTAAAATTTTCGTAGCATGTATTATTGCAGAATATTTTATTTCGCGTTTGATTGTCTTTTTATTTTTTTTAACTGTACCAGGTTTTTTTATTCTCGGTAATTCGAATAATTTTAATAATCTGCAGTGACAAAATCGGTATTTAAATATACCCTTTTTTTTCGATATTTGTATATTATCTCGGAAAAAGGATAAAAGTTAATTTACATTCATCTTTATTATAAGCGTGTGTGTGTGTGTGTGTGTGTGTGTGTGTGTGTGTGTGTGTGTGTGTGTGTGTGTGTGTGTGTGTGTGTGTGTGTGTGTGTGTGTGTGTGTGTGTGTTAAGCTCTGTTTGACCTCAGACTTAACAAACTTGGCTCATATATACAATATGCACCTCAGAGCGATTTTTTAAATTTTTATTAGAATTTTAATTAATAAAAAAATCTGGCGAAATTTTAGTGTTTTTCATATTGATAATTTCATTTACACTAAAAAACAACTTTTCTACCCTATTGTAAATTTAAAATCAAAAATTGATTTTTTTTTTCTTTTCTCCCTACTGTCTCACATTCAAATGCAATAATTATAATTTCTTTATTCATTTCTCGTGAGATTTTTTTACTAAAGAAGCTCCAACACAAGAGGACAATTTATTAAAGTAAAGATATGCAATCGCGCTAAAAAGTAACGTGATTAAATTATAAACTTTTGTCAATTCGATTATTTTATATGAAGCTAAATAGATTAAATGTATTAAGTTGTACTTCCACTTTTTTCATCACAATAAAAGTTTATATAGACCTGAATTTCAGAAGACGTTCCTTAAATGCTGCTAAACAAAATAAACAAATCACTAAACAAAATCAGAAGACAAGAATCAGCACTAAACAAGATCACTCGAAATTTAATTGCTGCGGAAGTCATAAAAATGTAGATTTATAGGAAAATCTTAAACACTCAATCGTAATGAATAATACTAACTGCAGTGCTAATATCTATGTTCAAATATTTATACATTTTTCTGATATTATTAAAAAGGCAATCTCACCCTCGAATTTGCAACTCTATTTTGTGGTGGGTCAGGTGGTGACTCTGGTGGCGACTGAGGTGGCTCAGGTGGCGACTGAGATGGTTCAGGTGGCGTCTGAGGTGGCTCTGGTGATGGTTCGGGTATTTGAGGTGGTGCCTGAATACCTTTATCAGCCTGAAAAGGATAACATTTTAACATACAGAATATCATTACTGTACAATAAGAATGTAGTCTTTGGCAGTTTGAAGCGAACTCAAAATATTTTTTCAGATGTTTTTCCATTCAAGTGATTCCATTCTTATATTTTGGCGCAACATTATGATTAAGCTTAGATATTTTTTAAAAATTCTACTTGATATGAAAAAAGCACAGAAAAATAATGAGTAGATACAGTTTATTTGATCAGGCCGGAAAGATCTGATCTGAAGTCCTCTTAATGGCATACAGCTTGCTTAAGCATACTATTATAAGGAAAGCAAAGTCAGAAATACAAGAAAATTCTTACCGTATTGGCGGCCTTTTCTTTGATTCTCCTATGCAGATCTTTATTCTCTGCATTCAAATCATTTATGCGCTGTTAAAGAGAAAAAAAATTGTTTCACTTTAGCTGAGGAAATGAAATAAATATCAACTTAATGAATTTTATGAATTTAATGAAATGTGAACTGATTCAGACAAATGATACCATAAAGCAACAGTTGGAAAAGCTTTGCATCATTTTTCTTTCAACACTTTGGTAAACTAGCCATGCGACGTAAAAGTTCAAAACTTTCATAATCAATTAATCTTGCTTTTCGTTGCATGGAAATATGAAAATTTCAAAAAAATATTGGTGAAAAGTTCAATACGTCGCACTTCTACTACTAATCAAACATGCGCAAAAACATCGCGATTTGGATAAAGTGAACATGCAGTTCTAGAAAAGAAAAATTCTAGTTTCAGAAGTTGAATGTTTATCCAGATTCTTAATGCAACTTTGAAAAGTTGTATTAGTAAACCGAAATGTAAAATTTAAAAATAAATGAATTAGAAATGGAGTTGTAGGCTGGTTTAAACAAAAGAGTGATTTTTACTTCGATTTAAAATGAATGGACAAATTAAGTTGACAACCAAAAATACTTGTTTAGCAAATTGAAAGCATACGCGCTGATTAAAACTTGTAAGCATAAACTAAGCATTAAAACCTGCAAAAATGTCGGTAATTGATTTTTTTATGTACAAATGTGCAATCTATACTTATAATAAAGCTCAATGTGTGTGTGTTTGGAATGATCACGCGATTATTGTATTGCGCGCAATCGTCAATTTTTAAAAGTGATTTTTCCCCCTTCATTTTTCTTTCTCCCCATCTCAAAATTGTTAGAATTCCAAAACCTTTTTTTTTCCAGCTAGAGAAATTCAGAATTGTATCTCTCACATTAACCGAAGTTCAAATTAAGTAAATAATCAACTATTATTGAAAATTAAATATATAAAAGTAATTTTCAGCACGTGTCTGTATGAAGTGAAAAATATTAGAAATATGGTATTTTCTAAAAAGTAAATGGAGGAACAATTTTCTATGCTCTTTTGCAATATCTATATTACTAACTCAATGAAACAGATTAAGATGAACAAGGCTTAATATATATAGAATAATCACTACAATCAGCGTCCATTAGTTACTTTAGGGTATGCATCTGTTAGCAAAATGATCTAAATAAACTAAATAATTATATTTTATGTAACTTGAGTCAATAAAGGCTCAATTGCTTTAAATTACGAATTTAAAATTTTTATTTAAGTCAAATGCCTTTGAATCATTAAAAAAATATTCTTGAAATACCAGTATTTAAAAATTGTTGAACTCTAATCAACTAAATAAATCATTAAACTGAAAAAATTATAAAATTTGAATATCACTCTTCTATAAAAACAGGCGATTTTAAACCATTTCATTGACAGTCTTAAAGAAAATACGCTGATCTTCTGCCAGACTTTCTCGCCAGTGTCTGTCCTATGATTGTGAAAATGTTGACTGCTCTAAAATTGATAAAAATTTTATAAATCGTTTAGATTTGATCGCAGAAGATAGAAATGTTTATTTAATAGTTGAAATGTCAAGAGTAGTTTGCAGAATATGATTCCTTAGGACAAAAAGACTAAAATTTAAACTTCATAATTTTTTCATAAGTACATTTATTGACAAATAAAATATAAGATAATATTGATATTATATACTTAAGAGATCATATAAATTACAAAAATTATTCTGCACTGCACATACAACTTCAATGCCGAAAAACTCTGCTTTCAATTCCCATATTAAAAAAAGACATGGCCGTTTTCGGTGAAAAATGTTTTTATATTAATAGCAGTTTAACATTTTCAGTCTAAATTAAAGTTGAAATTTTATGGACGCTGACAGAAAATGAAAGAGAGTTATATAATATAATGAACAGAACTGTTTAAGGCCTACACAATAGTATGACTGAATTATACCGGGTGTCCCATAAATTTGTAAATAATTTAAAAATTCATAAAAATTGAAGGAATGAGTATATTTTAATGCAGTTTGCGAAACTGTTATTCTCATGAATGGGGATTTTTTTCATACAAAAAAAAAAAAAAAAAATTGTCGCATACAGGGCGTTAAACACAAGCAAAACATACAATTCTACGGGAAAATACTTTTATTTGCATGCAAGCAATTGTTTAAATGCGTATCACACCAGTACTACAGTACTTGTTCTGTGTCCGCCATCACCACAAATAACAGTTTGGAAGCGGGAGACAACAGTGGTAACTGCATCATACAGCATATCCGGATGAATGCATGAGATTTCGTGGCGAATGGCTTCCTTTAGCTGCCCTAACGAAGTTGGCCTACGGAGGTACACCCGAGACTTAAGGTAACCCCATAGCCAAAAATCAATGTGAGGAGGTGCCCCGTCTTGCATGAATGTCACTGTGTCAAAGACATCGTGTTCCAATAAGGACGGTATTTCTTACTTCTGAAACATTTATAAGTAACTTGTTCCATTAACTGAACATGTCTTCCATCCTGCTTTTTTACAGGGCTTTTCAAAGAAAAAAGGGCCTACAATAATGGATGCAGTGAAACCACATCAAACAGTAACCCGTGGTGAATGCAGGGGCTTCTCAGTGTAAGCATGTGGATTCTCATGTGCCCATATTCTACAGTTATGGGTATTAACTGCTCTATGCAAAGCAAAATGAGCCTCATATGTCCACAATATTTTCAGCAGTCATCGCGGATCATCTTCAATTTTCGCCAAAGCTCAATTTGAGAATTCCAATCTCTTAGCTGTATCATTTGGTAAGAGCAAATGTAGCGATTGTAATTTGTATGGTTACAATTGCAATACACCATGAAGGATACGGTATACGGAAGTCTTTGGTATACCAGTTATTCGTGCCACTTCTCGTGCGCTACTGACTGCACTTGTAGACTGTTCCCTTAGCGTATCCATTTGCGAAGAGAACATCGGGGGTGCGGACTGTTGTTAAACGAGGTGCACCACTGCGTGTCCGATGACATAAACTTCCAGTTTCTTCGAAACGGCGTACTAGGGAAACAAGTCCAGCAGGAGTGATGGGACCTGAACCTTTCTTCAATCTTTTCTAGGTCCTAAGCTTTCGTAAGGCTTCAGCCGCCGATTCGTTGCTGACATAAAACAACTTTACCAATAGTGCTTTATCCACCAATGTCAACATCTTAATACAAACCTTATGCAAACCTTTAGAAATGATGTGTCAATCGCTCACTCTGCCTTTCATAAGACTTATTTGCATATTTCCACTGATTTGCTTGTGTGCAGCGCCCTCTATTGACAAATGTTTGAATTTTTTTTCTGTATCAAAAAAAATCCCCCTTCATGAGACTAATAGTTTCGCAAACCGCATTCAAATATACCCAGTCCTTCAATTTTTATGAATTTTTAAAGTATTTACAAATTTATGGGACACCCGGTATAACTATCTAAATCTGAAAGTTAAAAATATTTTGCAAAATGCTATTAAGAGACCAAGTTCCATAAAATATTTGATTGACTATTTTAGTAATCATTAATGTTGGTGAACCGGCCGGCTGGTCGCCAAAGACGGCTAGTGTAACGTAAATGCATCTCGGGAAGAATCACTTACTTGGAAAATTTTATGGTAAGGTAATTTTTAAAGTTAAATTTAAAAGGTAATTTTTAGTAATAAGAAAATATTTTTAATCAAATGCCATTTCGCAGATTTCGAATTTCACTGAAAAATAATCTTGATCGTTGAATAGCAAAAGAAGCAGTATTGAGGATTTCCTGCACTGTCAGTTACTTCTGTATGTTTTTGAAGATTTTAATAGTTATTATGCATTAAATTCTATTTATATTTGCAAATGTAAGAAGTTTTCGAAGTTTTTAATTTTGGAATTCTATAAAGATAGGGAACAAGTAAAAAATTGCATATTAGATTTATCCTTTACTTGTGAATAACATATTATGGATCCGATAATTCAAATAAAAAAAAATCACTTTTTCTTGCTTAATGAAATGTGTTCTAAACAGATAAATGAAAAGCTATTTTCACAAACTCTGAAGACATTAGCAAATGAAACAATATTACACGAGTTTAAAATATGAGACTGGGAGCCTTTCTCTCGATTTTTTTTTCTAAACAAAAGTTGTTTTTTTTAATCATAAGCCAAAAGTGACTTTATCCATGCGAAAGGCATCTAAGATCAAACCGCGTTAAGAATTTTTTTAAAGAATAAATTTTTATTGATATTCTGATGCTATTCATTATGTGAATCTTCAAAAGTTTTATATTTAAATACTTTAATTTTCGCATTTATACTCTTGAATTTAAATTCAATACGGTATATTGCACATAGCACAATGTATTTAATCTTTCCAATTAAAAAAGTAGCAATACATATCATTAAACAAAATTATGGATCCGAATTTTTTTAACATTAAATCCAGTGGAAATACGTTTACGTTATTGCCAGTATATAGCAAGATGTTTATAGATTGGCTTATCTGCAGATTGCGATGCGATTAAATATGTCATTCTTCACAAGAAAATTACTGGATATAACGCTGTAGAACTTGAGAATGACAACTTAATTGATAGATAATAATTAAACAAATTTTTTTTCTACATTTTGGATTATTTAAATGAATTTTGGCGTTTTTCTTCACTAACTTTGTGGCATATTATTACCGATATTTTATTTTTACCTTTTAAAAATTCAAAAAGTTATACTTTTCAATCATAGTAATTTTTTTTTTGAAATAATTTACTAATTTTCAAGAGTTTTCGGATTATATGAAAGCAACCGCCTTTAAATCACAGCTCGTATCTTAAATATTATTTTTCGACATGCATATTAAGTTTATAATAAAAATTTATAATAATGATGCTGTACATTATAAAAGCAGCTCCGAGTTAAGCCACACCACGAGAGCCAGGAATTTAATAACACAGTTGTAATGCGTTAAAAAAGAAAACTTATGACGAATCTTTATATACGATATATGCTTGTTGATAAAGAATGTTGATCAAAGCAATTTCCCTGTTGATTTTCTATAAGAAGATAAATGAAAACTGAGCAAAGTAGTATCTTCAATGAATTGCTATTTATTTATCGACGCTTAAAGATGTAAATGGAATTTCTCTTCATCGAATTTCTCACAACGTATGAAACTAAACATATAAAAGTAGTTTCATACGATGAATTTTAGTTTTACAGTTCTTGTTTCTCGCATAGCGTTAAACGAACCCGAGAGCTTTACAGATTAAGAACCGATGATATATAGCAATTCAAATTTCTCAAATAGGAATAAGAACAATTTTCCACTGTCAATTTGAGCATATGTGACTGTCGATTTTCTTAAATGGTGAACGTCAGTAAGCGGAAAACGCTAATCAAGGGTAAAGTTCTTGATCAAGTGGATAATTTTAACGATTTATTTTAGAGGTGCTAAATGCTATATCGCAAATTAAGATAATTGTGGCAGTTTTTGACCACCACATGAAGAACTCATAATAGTGTAAAACTCATCTTATGCTACATAACAAAGACTAATGCAATTATTTTTCCAATAATGCAGATTTCAACATTATCCATTTTCCTATAATTTAAAAACCTTCACAACTTATTTCAAAAAATTTTCAAACAATTAAATTGCAACCACTTTAATATTTCATCAAGGAGTAAAATTGTGGATATTTAATGTAGTTTAAAGTCTTCACTAACTCCTAGACCTATGTTTTTTTTTACAAAAAATATTTCTGGAAACGTTTTATTAGTTTAAATAAATATTTTCATTTTAAACAATAATTTTTCATTTATTTAGAATTTCAACATGGTTTTGATGTTATAAGTTATCTCCCTAAAATCTTTTAATAAATATTTTGACAGAATAAAAGTTTTGATGATATTAAAATATTTATTAAATAAACTATACAGTGACATGAAATTTCGTTTCCGCACTCCCCCCCCCCTTTTAATGATATAGGCAATTGGCTTCATAAAGAACTGCTTAACGATGTAATGCGTAATTTTATCTCATTGTTGGATGTGAAAATTATTTTCTTTATTGCTGAAGAATCGAAATATGCAAGAATTATTGGCAGAAATCTTCGATGTATTCTGGAAGAACAATAGAAATATAAAGCTTATGCTTCAAAAGTTATATCGGTATTTGATTTTCGAAAGCTCTTTTCGTGGATGAAAAGCGGGTTATTTTAACTGTCCCGAAACATTCATTAAAGAATTATCAGCATTTGTGAAAAAAAAGATTTTATCGCAAACAGTATCTTGGAACTATTGGCAGAAATCTTAAATGAATTCTAAAAGAACAATAGAAATTTAAAAGTTTATTCTTCACAATTTATATCGGTATTTGATTTTCCAAAATTATTTTCGTGGATAAAAAGCGGATTATTTTAACTGTCCCGAAACCTTCATTAAAATATCAGCATTTCAAAAAAATTTTATTTTATCGCAAATAATATCTTGGAGATTTGATCAAATAGCATTTGATCAAAGTTCTTAAAAATCACATGATTTTTTTAAAACTGAAAGGACATTACACTAAACGGATTTTGTGCATCATAATATCCTGTACAAATGTTTTTACATTAGACATTACACGTATAAATACTTTACTCCAAAAATACAGATATTATACGAGTTCATTTGCTATCAAAGGCACATATCCATGCACGTATATTGCATGGCAGTTACCGGATATTTTCAAACTAATCTTTAAACAAACACTGGAAGGTTAAAAAATGAACAGTATCAGAAATCAACGAGAACAAATATTTCGGATATATAAATAATTCACCCATTGAAAATTCCCTATATCCTTAATTAAAATGAAGTAATTAACTTGAATTACCTCCTTATATTGCTCCAAGAGAGCATTTTTTTCTGCATTTTCACTCCTCAAGGCTCTCATCTGCCTCTCCATCTCTTCTAGACGTCTTACCAGACGCAAGTGCTCCTTAAAGAAAGAAGAAAATATTAAATAAACATCTTTTGATTAAAACAGCATAGATTGAATTTTTTTTTAATTCCTAAAATGCTAAGTAATTCCACTGTTTTTTTAAAAAAATTAAATTGAATTTTTAATTTCCAATTCTTGAAAAAATGGAACTTTGATGAGGTTATATTTTGATCAGCAACACAGATGCCTCAAACTAGATTTCATTAATTATTTTTTAGCCTAAAAATACATGCTGACTAATCCGGATATATTGATATCAATATTTATTGAATTATTTTTTATTATGTTGATTTAAGTTTTACTTCCGAAACTTATCATAAATAGCATTAGTGACAATTTTAATAATAGAAAAATCTACTTTTACAACAATGCTCTAAAAATCTATGAAAGTCACAGCTCATATATTCCAAAATATATAGTAATCGGTAAAACAAATGAAAAGAGAAACCGCAATAATTTTCAGTTAAGCTAAGTTAAAATAATAAAAAAAATCTTATAGTATTATTTAACGTCGCATTTTAGCTTTTAAATTCCATTAAAATGCCTTGTTTTGAATTATGACTATCTAAAACTGGCTGAGAAATTAAAGAACAAGCTTCCATATAAAAATATAAACGAATTGATGCCGCGCGCGCGTGTGTTCAGAACGCCGAAATGATAATTCAATGTATCACGATTGGTTTCACTCAATTTTAAATTTTAATTTCGAAAATTTATTTAGGGTTTTATTTAATGATTTTTTCACCCGTAGTTTCGTTTCTAATCACTGTAGAAATACAATTGCATTATCAAAAAGAGCAGATCGCCATCTTAAAGAAATTTGTTTTGCTTCTGACTTGGATTTCTGGAGGTTCAGAAATTTAAATATTCATTTTTGAAGAAAAAGTTTCAAAATTCTGGCATTGGTCACTGTAATATAATAAACTTATACATTACAAGCTTTTTGAGGTCATTATCTAAACAAATGCATCAAATTTAGAACAAGCATGATAAAAATTCCCTGCAAATATTTTTAAATGCCGTTCAAATTGACTCAGATTTTTTGATGATTCTGTAGGTTAAACAATTAAACTTTACCTTGAAGTAGTTTTCTTCACTAATTTTGCAGAAATCAAATTAGAAAACTAATAATCGTGAAAATGTTTACAGATGAAACAAGTGGAAGCAAAAATATACCGAATTTTTTAATCATCGTTTGACAACATCTCATAATTTAGGATTGTTTACAGATCTTAACGGGTGGATTTCTTTTAATTTAGATTGCAGAATTTCTATTTATAAACTAGCTATCAAGGAGAGGTACATTATTGCAAAATTTGGTTCGTTCAAAGTATCTGTGCAATGATATAAATAACAATGAATTTTCAACATCATTATAGAGTAAAACCACTTTTTGTCTGAAAATTACGACATTTTATGCTATTAATATGCTGGGCTCTAACAATCATATACTGTTTAAACTTAAATATAACAAAGTAGAAAGCATTTTTAGTCAGCTTATAATTATGCAATAAAAGACAGAAATAAACTTTTGAAACTGTTTTTATTTCATTTTTATAATGAGAGATTCACACCAGTAAGATATTTTGGCTGGCAATTTTAGATTTAAAAGTAGCGAAATAATCTACTGGATATAATAAATTCCGATTGATATAAATAATTAATTTTTTGACATTTTAAAGCTGTATGTTAGTTTTCAATTTCTTTCTGAAATATACACCTGATACCAAATATACATCTGAACTAAGTATCAGTTTTCAATCATTGATTAAAAATTAATATCAGTTCACACAATTTCAAATCATTTACATTAATTTTCGTAATTAATATAATTGAGATTACCTTTTTTTCTACTAGAAATACATAGGCGTTGGATTGTGAACGACACGAGCTGGAAACTCGTAGTAATCTTAAAAGAATCAAGCGTTGTTCTTGGGAGTTAACGAATGAAAGTAGCAACGTTTTGAATTTTAATAGCACAAACGCCAGTCTTACATCTGAACTCAACAGAAGGTAATTATTATGACCACTATTAAATATTATCAAAAGTTACAGATAAAAAAAACAGAACTACGAAAGAAGTATAAAGGAATGAAGAATAAATCAAGTGATTAAACCGATGTCAATAAGAAAATTTTTAGAGAAAAAGGAGGACTGCATAATAAATCTTTCAAGTTACCAACCGTTAAAATTCTTCATTCGTAAGTTAAATTTCTTTCCAATCTGCTAAAATAGGACTAATGGATAATAAATACTGTCGTCTGATAAGCACACTGGTGGTAGTTTGCCTTTAATAAAGGATTATATGCAAAATCTGTGTGGATGTCTTTTCAATTTTACAAATAAACGTCAATAACGAAAAGCCGCAACTGCCCTTACAACGATGCTGTGGAAACTGCTCGAGCAACCTGGATATCACAGCCATATTCTCCGCTTCCTTTACGAGTGATTGAATACTCGTGGCGTGAGCTTGATTCATTCGAGATGCTCCCTCAAATGAGTTTGTCGAAAAGGGAGGGTTTCTAAGAACTTTCAAACGATGTATGAGCGTATGCAATAGCTATCAGCTTAATGGCCATGTTTTGTATACCAGTCTTTTAAGAAGATGTGTTGTCATTGCGGTTTTTGATTGGTGGCAATTTCATTTATAATCTACGAAAAAGAAACTCGATATTCTAGCAATCTGGGATACCTTGGAAATGAAAGCGTGTATGCTTGTTTGAAACTCGCGATAGAATGCTAAATGAAGTGTCATTTATCAGATCTGATTGTCCCTAATTGTATTTTCTTCTGGATACTGAAATATAGTATACATTTATTATCCATAATGATAGTTTTAAGTGTAGTAGATTTTCTATATCATGTAGAGGAACGAAGCCTTTCTCAACAGCCAGTATTGATCCTTTATTTCCGAAAAATATTGTTTGCTGTTGTGTTTTTAAGAATGAAATTTGATTCAAACATTTCAGAACTAATGAATCGCCATATCCTGATGCGCGTAAAAGGGCTGCACTACAGCTTTTCGAATTTGTATAAATAATTCGTTCTTTATAAACCTTACAGAAAATGAAATATTTTAACGAAAGGTAATCTACCGACTGTAAAATTGAGCAATTAACATATCTTCTTAAATGATTAAAACATCAGCAGAGCTAACACGATTTCATTTTTAGAGCCATCCGTAACTGAATGGTACGTAAGTACTATATACTTTATTTGCAATAAAATAGCTTACAATAAATCGAATTGAATGTTAATTCAGAAATCTTGATAAAATGATCGATATTATTTTTGGCCAAGTAATAGAATCCTTTTCTTTTTGTAAATTTTCCACATTTCCCATCACAAAATATTGTATTAAACATTGCATTCTATGTCCAAATAATGGATTGATTAGAGTGTACTTGAAATGTCCCGAATAAAGGATTTGGAACTTTACCATGCATAGGTTTCTCGCTCTTTTTATTTTAAAACATTTGAGAGAAAACTTCTGTCATGTAAATTGCAAAATTTTATTTTACAAATGATATTTAAAGTATTTGTTAGATTCGCGATGAATATCCGAGTCGTAAAATGATGTATAGTATCCAATGTATGCAAGTGATTTAAAAGCGTATGCTATATATTCAGTATCTGTGGATTTAGAGCTATAGTCGATATGATAAAATAAGACTAATATAAAGACTATTGAAAGTCAGCACTCCAAGGAGCATATGCAAGTACAAGCATTGCAAGTTCAAACATTTTCAGATTCGATGTTTTGGCACATCTTCTTTCAGATTTAAAGATTGGCTTAAATATCAATTTTTCGTCAAAGCAAATATAACACCAAACGAATTCTGCCTGCCACCATAGGTACATTAGCGTCTGATAAATTTCAGGTTGAGAATGAAGCTTACGTATTTTAGAGAAACGCCGAAGGCGTTTTTTATTTATTTTTATTTTATTATTTTTATTTTTTTATGTTTCTGTCTGCAGTCTGCAGCTGACGTACTGTAAAATTCTTTGATTCCAATTCATAGCCTATCTGGAAGTAGCGTATGTATAAACCGTTCGCGTATTGCTGCAGTTGCAGAATAATTCGTTTTAATTTCATAAAGTTACACTTTATATACTTCCCTGAATCGCCTTCATACTGCGGAAAGCTCGGTAAAAAATCCATGCGTTATTTAAATCAGATGAAAGTCGTTTACTTAAAAAGCTGGCAAGTTTGCTAGAAAACGCATGCTATACAAACTCTAAAATGCCACATCGTCATGCCCTGTCCTGTCCTAAACTTTATCCTAGTTGGAAAAAACCAGAAAGTGAATTTTGCTACAAAAGAATGCCCAAAGACGTTTCTAGCATTATAACATCAGTGGTGCCTCTGCCACATCGAAACCCACTTTGATAATTTGATGAGAAACCAGATTTTTCAATACAGTGTATGAAATGAAAGTTAGCATCGCTCACCATTCAGTTTTCACAAGCAACTTGTTAATGCTAGTGTGTACGGGGTACTTTCCTTGATTGGAAAGTCGAATAACACTGCTCTATGCCATACAATTGGTAAATATTTTTTTAGACAAATGATATCAGACTTAAAAGAATGTCAGAATATATTATTCAGAATATTCAATAATTATATTATATATATATATATTGTCTGGGCCTGGGTATGAGATGGGATTTGTTCACAGATATTTTAAGTTCAACTACAGCGAAAATGCCGTTATTTATTTCCGAGTTTGATGACCTAAAATACAGCAATACTTCCACACGTTTTTTGAGCATTATAAATTCTTGGAAAAGTATTTTATACTTAACATTTTTTTATTAAAAGATTCACCTATGCGTCTCTCTAGTGCGCATTGTTTTCAACATATTTAAAAACAAACAAGAATCGATACTAAATGGCTTATTTTATATTTTCCCAGTATCCTGTTAACATTTCCTCATACTGCCTTCGATACCATCTTATTTTGAATTGCATTTTATGTTATTTTCAAAAACACTCATTTTAATTTGACGTTTCTTTCTCCTAGTTTCTGCTTGATATTGCTTTAACGACTATGCAATTAGTTACTGGTTAACGATAATAGTAATTCTAAGCATTAATTTAATTAATCTTCCGCATATACGTTGCTCCATCATGGTTTCCGAAATTTAGGGGATTTACCCAATGTTTTCGGAATGCAGTTTTCAGCAGCTTTTAAAATATGACGTGTTACATTTTCAGTACCTATGTCAATGTTATTTTCCCCAAACCATGACTAGAATCAATTCTGAATTAAACTTCTGGGCGTAAGCTGTAAATAGATAAGTTGTCCAATCTTCCAGCAATGCTTCCTTGTTTCCCAAAAAATGCACCACCTGCCAATAGAGGTTAAAAAAGTGGCCTCGTCTCTACCAAAAGGAGCAGTAGGAACACAAGTAACAAAGACACCGTGATCCTATTTTGCCATCCAAACCCATATTAAATAGAAGTGTAAAAAAATGCATATTATATATATGCCAACTTAATTTATAAAGTAAGGAAACGTTGAAGATAAAAAAAAAAAGAATCGCTATGGCAACCCGTGGACTTGGCACCTGTGATCGCCATATTGCCAAAGAACAACAAGCCTCTTGGAATACAAGAAAAGATCTCTGGGAACCGAATACAAGGAATCCACTCAAAAGATAATCTTCCGAGAGAGGGATTAGCAAGGTGTTATATTTAAGTTAAATTCTAGTATCTTTGGAGAGAAATTTCATTCTCCTCCCCACATTGTAAAGTCTTCATTTTCGATTTTTTTTTTACCTTTTAATTCTTTTATAGTCTAAGCCCCCTTAGTGATACCATTATCAAGAAAAGTGAAAAAATCTTTTCGCTTTTATAGCTTTATTGTAATTTATTCTGAATTTGATTTAGGTAACATTTATAGCGAATCCGTGCGAGTAAGTATTCTCTAAAAAAGCCAAAAAAGGAATACACGATTCTTTTGGATTCCATTAAATAGTTAAATATTGTTCTCGAGGAGAGCAAATACATAGCCCCAACTTTAAACTGAAGACTTGATTCTGAAGTAAACAAGAAAAAAAAAAGCAGACAATTCACGATTTATTAGTGGAAATAGCAGTAAGCTTACTTTATATAAGGGACGGAGAGTCTTTCCGTAATACCATTGGTGAAAAGCTAACTCGATATCTACATCTACATTCTCCACCGTTTAGGTTTTTAAAAAATTAAATAAAATCTGGTCTTTTAAAACTGAGCTTATGGAAGTTTCAGGATTCTTAGAGATGTCTTAATAAAGCTAAACCATCTTGAATTAGTAATAACCACTACAGTCTGTTCTTGATTTCCATTTTGTTTACATGAAAAATTTTAAAATTTGATCCGGTTATTCCATTCTTTGATATTTGGTTGCTCTAAAATGAAAAGAGGAAATATAGTACCAATTTGTACATGTTTGTGTCGAAGACGAATTTTTCTTTTGGAGGTTATACCATCAGCATCAGTTTAAAAGAATATAGAATATTGGAAATGCAAAGGTGTCTGAACGTCGGCGTAAAGAATACAATAGACAATATTTTGAAAGAATTAAGGAAATAGCCAAAAAATAATCAGTTCTGATACAAATGATAATTTTATGCCAATTAATCTTCAAATAAAAATTCTTATATCGGGTAAGTCGTGACGTGGACAGATCTATTCTTCTGCCGAAAGTTGAACTTAAAAGCTCAGAATTTCTTTTTGTTGAGTCCCGATCTAAATTTAAATCGATCTTAAACACAATCTATTCTAAAAATTATAGATTACTGAAAACGTAGATCTAATAAAATGAACATATATCATTTTCAATAGAATCTGAATTGCAAGAGTTTTGAGATTCAGCAAGCTCGAAACATTTCAAAAGGTGTCGCCAATTGACGAATAGATTAAAAATATTCGCAAATAATTCTTAAGAATACGACAATCAGCACTTATTTTTCTAGGAATCAGTTAGGAAATTTATATATTGTTAATGAGCAGATGTCAGAAAAAACGCAAGTATCTATCCATATATCAACGAAAAAAAATTTACCTCACAAACCGAAGTTTAACGATTCTTAAAATTTTACCGTTGATTTATCATCTTCGGCAGTGCGTAAAATTTCTAATGCACGCATAGAAGATTTTGTCCAGAATCTTTCTCTTATGAAATGAATGTGTACCCAATTCAACCATACAATGGATGTCAAACCATTCACTAAAATGCAAACAATTGTTGACCTAATCCATCCAAGAAAAAATATTTTTTATTACGCGAAAAACTGCCATCATTTATAAATGCAAGATTCCAATTTAATGATTCAATCCTCTATATTTGTATCTCAAATAAAAGAATTTTTATCAAGACAACTTCTTTGTTACAACCGAATTTCCAAAAGTGCTTCAATGGATTAAAATAACGTTTGATTATGATTCTATAAAGATTCCACAAATAGGAATGAAATCTTTCAACCTTTGTATTCACAAAGTAAAATTTCTACGGTTCCACTAGAAGTAAAAAAAATTAACGCATCTCCATAATCAACATGAAATGGAGGCTATAGAAGGGAAAACAAAATGCTAACCAGACTTTCAAATATACTCAAAGTGAAATCAAATCCCCAGTTAGTGCACTGATTAATGTAAACATTCCACATAAAAGCAAAATGGACTGAGAAACAGTAGTTCTCCCTCCCACCCCCACTTGGGCAGTATTGCTACGTTTTCTTTTTGTAAATATTCCCAATTCATTTAACTTTTTCATGTTTATCACCCTTCAGTTTGCTACCATTTCGCTTTTTTCAAAGATTTTTTTAATTCGATATATTAGTGATCCTTTGTATATTTGAAGGTCGCCAATCATTTGCATATGCTTCTCGGGGAAACTACAAGAGAGATCGTATTAATAGTTGGTCTTTAAATGTTCACGAAAGTTACCCATTTGAAATTCAACCTCATTATAGATAAAATTCCTATTTTCACAAGCTGCAGCATTTTGAAATTTATATTCCTCAAAAGGAATTTCTGAAATATGGCATGCTATTTTTTTTAGAAGTTAATTTAATATCAGCAGAATTATCCAGATTTTTGTCATCGGTTGTTAAGTGACTTACCTTCCATAACAGAGGAGATGCAACTCATTCCAAAGAAGGAAAAATCTATAAAACCTTTGATTGTTCGAGATTGGAAGCAAATCCTTCCACGCCAATTACTCTAACAAATCAACGATATAATGTTTAGAAATTTACCGCCTTCTTATTTATAGGGATAGATGGAAGTTGGGATAAAGGTAATTAGAAGATAATCGAGTATTTAAACTATTACAATGCAATTTTTCTATCTCTTTGATTGGGAGTAGCAGATATGAAGGTTCCAATCCTCGTTTTTGCTTTCCCATATGAACCTACTCAATTGCGATATCTTACATCTGATTCAATCAAACCTTTCACTTCTAATCCGGTCATGAAGTTAAATATTAATAAGCCAGTAACTTTTTTAAAAAAAGGGTGCAGGATGTAAAGCACGTTATTAGTAAAAATAACTTCGCATTGCATTCCAAATTACCATACGAAAAAGATCGACCCCCAAACGATCCATTAGTATAAAGCTTGCATGGCCTGGTAAGAGTTAAAGCATTGTAAACGCTGTAATACTGCTAATTATATAAAAAGAGCCCCCAACACCTTTATTGTCATTACATTTGTAGAACATTGAAAAGGGTTTGTTACTATGTCTCAAAATACGTGCATACAATAATAATGCTTATACTAAAAGAGAATGAAGTATTTCCGCTTTTCATAAAACATGGTTTATTTCTAGTTATAATTTTTTAATGTAACGAATTAAAACCCGCTGGTTATATTTAAATTGCCTGTAAATATAATTAAGTAATTTCACAAATGTTTCGTAATATTTCAATTGATTTTTTTAAAATAAAAACTAGGTAAACTAATCTAGTGGGTAAGCTTATAAAAATGTCAAACATCAGAAGTCACAGTTGTGCAACTAAAAAGGGAAATTATTCTATATAAATTCAACGCAAGTTAGATTCAACACTATCAAATCTTCCGAAGCTGTAGAAGGTTTAGTTCATTTTTTTGAAGGTTTGAAACTGTTCAGTTGAATGAATATAAGCCACTTCAATTCAAAGTAATTGAAATTCAGCCCGCCCTTTCAATGTACTGAACATATTTACAGAGGTAAAGTACAAGCGTATTAAAAGTAGACTAAATAAAGTTCAAGATTTGTTTAAATATTAAGGGATCTTTATTTCAATTTCAATTTACATTTATACACAATTTAAAGATGTATTGCTAATTACAAAAATAAAAGTTCGTGTTATATAGCCTAAATAATTTTATAGCAAAATTGGATTCCATTCTCAAAATCAGCAAAGAGGAAACAATTACATCGAGACTATTTCTTCTTAACTGATTTGAGATGCATTTACAAGTGTACGTAGAAAAAATGGTAGAAAACATTTCTAAAATAAAAGTTTACGAAAATTTTATGACAAATTAATATAATGACGAACAATTCACACATACCGGTCCATGTATCGATTCATCGGCAAAATGAATCCTCTTTCCTCCTGCTCCTTCTAAAAAAAAAAAAAAAAGCGAAATTTTATTGCTCATCTTGGAATATTAGAATAACAATCAATGAAATACAAACATATTGCCAAGCGTGTTCCAATATGAAACCGATCAAAACTGTATACGTGTTGTGTAAATGCAAACCACTTATTCGTATATTATGTTTCTTACTGCATAAGCAAAACATTCATTGATAAATCTATTTTTGAATTTGAATTTCGCTAATATTATATATCGATACCTGAATTTCAAAATATATTAAAACATTCGGACTTTGTTACACTCCTGTAATTCAACAATTTTTCTATTGCTGCCTCAATTATCCGCCCACAAATTAAATATTTTCGTGGAATGAAGTTTGTAATGTTTTGCTTCATACCCTGTTGTGTCTTCTATATAAAGACTACGAGTAGCTCATGAAAATGAACTGTGTTAATAATGAAAATAAACAATAATTTTAAAAATGAATATTTTCCTTTCGCGCAACATGCATGACATTGTAAATGCAAATAGCCTTTGCAAATATAACCCATTTGTATTCAGGTCCATAGTGTAGCTAAAATCAATTAAGAATATTGAGAAATCATCTGTTTGAACTATAGCCCTACATTAACCTGTTCTCCATAGTGGAAAATTTAGAAATTCGAGTTAAATAACGGAGATTTCTTACAAGAAAAAATTATGTTGTAAAATCAATTATTAATCTACTGTTCGATGCTCAATATTAGAATGCATTAAATAGAATGTTTCTTCAGATAATCATTTTTAATTTCAAATAGAAAATTATTGTGCAATTACATATCATAAACACAAATCTGCACATATTCCAAGTTAAAAAAATCTGCATAATTAGAATAGTAAGTGAGTAAAAGGTACAATGATGATGAATTCTTTTTAAGTATTACTGGAACAAAAAAAGGTATTAAAAAATATGAAGCGACATTTTTCGAATAGAATCAATTCTTGAAACAGTTTTATCCCCAACAACCACCAAGGAGATAAAAATATGTTTTAGAGATGCGAAATGCTTGCAAATAAAAATTTATCAATTATATTTAATTTTACATTTCATTTAAAATTTATCAATTACCAACCACGTTCGAAATAAAAAAGTTACATTGTGGTTCCTGATGTTTATATATTTATTTACAACTCGTTTTGGGGCTAAAATTTTGAAATCGATATGAACCGTTTCTCTAGTAACGAAGGTGGAACTAAATGTAAAACTAGAGCGCTTCAAAATGCATCCAAGATAAAACCAAGATTTTAATATAATTTTATTTTTTAATTAAAAGATCAAATGGCAAAACTGCTGCAACTTGAAGACCTAAGTGTATCTTGTACAAATTGGGATATATAATTGATATTCCCAGATTAATTATTTTGGATTTGGCCAAATCGTTACCAAGTTTAACGCCAATGTCGGAGGTCATATTGGCATATATATCTGTAAAACTACCTTCTTTACCAGAAGACTTGCTTCGTACGGAAGCAGTATTACATATTTGTAATAATGTCTATATTTTCTTCGGTAATGAAAAATTGCTGAAATTCTGTATAATTTTTAATGTCTAATAATTCGTTTTTGATTAATATAGACCTAATTTCATCAAACAAATATGAAATTGAGCAATTTTCTATGAATAAGATGCAAGTGTCCAAAAATTATTATATCTCGAGTGTATTTTGGATTTACAATCGCCGTTAGTATGAAATTCTTAAGTGCTAGAAAATATTACAAAACTTACCATCAGGTTCTCCTGCAGGTCTTTTAGACATCTAAAGTAAAGAAATAAAAAAGTCAGTTTTGACAAATTGGATACGAATATAAACTGCATAAAGACAAGATTTCGGCTTGAGCAAAATAGAGATGAACCGTGACGATTATAATTAGAATGTTTTATAGAAGATCCTATTGCTCATTGCATTATTGAAGTCAAATGTATAGTAAATTAACAGTTATATACTTTATACCAGATGAGGATTAAGAACGCCATATGCCCTAATAAAGTAACTCTTCGTTTTCCATGGGAATGAGTGAGGTTAAAGATTTTTATTAATGCCAAGAACTTTTTTTGGAAACTTGGTAACCGTATATAGATAGCAAATTCTGAAATACTGAAATTCGCAAAGTATGTTGCTTGATCCTTCTAAATATCAGGATTTTAGTTGCTTTCTATTTTCTGTTTAAATAATACGTGATATCAAGATATACCTGATGGAATTCGCATATTTTGTTGAACAGTTAGTTACAGAATTTCAATTTCCATACACCCTTGTAGGCTTTATTTATCCATTTGACTTAATTGAGCTATCAAGAAGCTGTTAAAGGAAACTAAAGCTATTATTAAAAGCAATTGAAGCTAAAACATTAGAAATATATGCTATTGAATTTGGATGTTACTTTATTATAAATTTTAATTCAACAATTAAAAGAGCGAATTAAATTAAAACTAAAAATGTAGTCATTTTAAATCTGATATTTATAAAATGGGAAGAATTAGGTTTGATATTTGATCTAATTGTATCAATGATTAGTTGCATTTTTAAAGGCTACCTTTAAATAGCCACTCAATAACAGAATCGAGAGTTATTGAATTTAGTATTCAAATCTTGAACTAATGTACGTAATGGATACTCGCGTGTATATTATCACAAGCCTAACAAGATTTGTTCATACAAAGTCCGATTATTTCATTCTATCCAACTATATAATGAACGATTAAATAAGATGTTTAAATCACATTTCTTGTACGTTTAAAATAGGGTTGGTCTCTAAAAGTCTGTATATTTAAAATAGAGCCTGAAAACTGTTTAATAAAATTGATTAAATTTTGTAGTACATGCCGATAAATTGTACAAATTGTTAACTTTTTTTTTTAATTTGACCCTAAATCAAACAGTTTTAATTTATTACAACTATTAGATTGGAATCCAATTTAAGGAATTTTTAACACCAAAAAATAAAGGATAGAACATCCAATTTACAAATTATTCGAATTTCACTGATTTCTATGGATAGACAAATTAACCACACCGAATTATACAAGAAATTTGCGTACAGTACTAAAATACAAAAGGATGGCACATGAAATGAATTGGAGACATTTGTCCTTGAATAGAAAACGGCTTTCAAGATACAATTTAAAAAACCCAATTTCATAGCTTTCCTTCACATAACGTCGCTAGACTGCAAATGCATCTAGATATTTAAAACGGGTATAACAAACTGTTTCCAGATGTTTGAATGGAAACTATTCTACTCAAGCAAAAGATTTTCCTATTCAAGTTAACAGCGACAAATAAGCATATTTTATTAAGGAACATTCTACACACATACTAAAGAACACAGAAATGTGAACCGTTTTTTAATGATTCAATTTACAATTAAACTAATACAATATTTTAATGAATTGAGAAAAGTAAAGAAATTGTAAAAATAAAAAAGGTTAAAATTTTCAATGTTCGAAGGACGTAAATTCAAATATATTAGATGTGCAAGTAGAAAATATTTGTCAAATTCAAATTGAAAAAATACTCATTACAAAAATGGATAATCGAAATGTTCGCCATTACTATGCATGTTCTTTGTTTCTGTTACTTGAAACAAGACTACAGCCTTTCATTAGTTCAAATTCCTATCGATGTTTAGTTCTTGTATCATTTACAGTTATACTATTTAAACCGACATTGAGCATCTGCAATAGTTTTTTTCTTCCAAGATTTTTTGACAGAAAGGGAAATATTTCAATTATAAATAAAATAGGAACGCAGAAGAGGAATCGAATTTTAAGGAACATTTTTAAAATAAGCATTTGTTTTAAAATAAGATTAAATTTTTACCTGTCGGAGTTGTATGCTAATACTCCGGTAGTAAAAATGATCGATTTTAACTTTCCAAAACGCGTTTTAACAAATTGACTGTACCAAGAATAACTGGTGTATGGTGTCAGGAATGCTTCAAAGACAATGTTTTAACAGTCTTTACGTATCTTGTTTTTATCGAAATACATCTTTGGAAATTTCGAAAGGACGAATTGCAGTCTCCAATTTATCCATTAAGTATGGAATACCGATTAAAGAGATTGCTCTTCATTAAATCAGAATCTAAAAGTTTTAAAATTAATTTTCAAATGATACGAAAGCATTAAGTGCTTCCATTATACTTAAAACCTCGTTTAAAATGCCACAATTAAACATTCATATTTCTACTGCATTTATGTACGGGATTTTTGGTCAGGTATTTAAAAACCTTGCTGTTGGAAGAAATATCAAGTAACCTCAAAATGATGACTTAAGCTAAACTTTAAATTTCAATAAGGGCGCATTTGCCTAAACTTCGTTTCTTCGATCCAGAAACCAGAGCAAATGGTCGCTCCGAAATGCTCCCCATTAGAGGTCTCTCTACCCGCCCACAGAAAAGATAACGCAACTGGGTTTTGGCAGTATGTCTTGCATAGCATTTCGTGGATATTGCACAGAAATATCCATTAAATAGCTATGGCATATCAATATCTGTGAAATATAATTTGTATGTATTTTGGATGATTTTTTCCGACCGACTAAGAATTTGACAAGAAACAACTGTATTCGCAAGATCATAAACCGAATTTTATTGAATAATGTCATTGCGTATACACATGTGAAAATACAGAGCATCAGACGGATTTCGTCCAAATTTGATGCATATCTAAACTTTAGATGCTTAAATTACGTACCAAATTTCGTTTGCTCAATTCATTAAGTTTTATACAGAATTCATCTGTACTCGGTCACTCTTACAAGGAATTACGATCAAAACTTGCTAGAAATCAACAAATTTGGTCATGTGTCCATATACCAAATTTCATCTATTTAGATCTAAACATTTGAGTGATCGTCTTCAAAGGCAAAAGATGCGCGTAATGCCGATGTGTTTTCGGAAAATTGTCAGAAAATCGATTTCGATTTTCACAGTAACTGGCATCCGAATTATTGAAATAAAATAGAATTAGAATTAATACGGAATTTGTTGAAAATAATTACAGAAAGCAAAAACGCTTATCTACTACCTGAATAACAATTAAACATTTGTCGGGGCTTTTTATTTTGTATTTATCTTGCCGTGATTCAATTCCAATGTCTCTGGGTTTGACTAAGGAAGCGATAAATTACCCAAAGTAACGAAGAAAAACAGATATCCTTCGATTGCTTGGAATGTACCTTTGACTTCTAATTAAAGCGATATGAACAAGCTAAAGAGTTTCCTCAAACATACAGTGATGAGCTTTTGAATTAGGAAGCTTTGAAGAAAATTGCAAAGCCTGGAAGAAATTCATAATTCGATTAACCAAAAGATGGAAGTAAATGAAAGCGACTCTTCAGAAATAGAATAATTTAAAGGACTGACCTACTCTATTTTAACAGCATTTACCAAAAAAACTGATTGGAAGCAAAAATTTATCTGCCATAATTATCGATGATATGGGACTTGCATGTGAACATCTAGTTTTCTATGAATGAATTTTATTCTTCAGTCCTGGAATTAAATTCTTATGTTATTGTTTTAGAATTCAACAGGAATCGAACAAGCGTCACCATCTGGTTAACTGAAAATTAATTCTACTAGTTTCAAGAAATGTACTTATCTTTAATTTCAATAAAGAAAATTTGGCGATCCCTGGGGCAAATCTAGACTTTAATCCAGAATTGAATTAGTTATTCCATTAAATATTTTGAAAGATTATAAATTTTACACGATTGGTGAAATGTCAAGCACCCTAATAGAACTACACAGCATATACATTTGAGCATTAAATAAAATATATCAACAAAGTCGCTCATTTTTGAGTGATGCGATGCCTAATATTACCAGGCAGAAATGAACAATATGTTACTACACACTTTAGACCGTTTAGTTATAGTGCATGTATTTCAAGCATTAACACAAACGGGAATTACCTTTTAACTCGCTTACTGACTTGTGAAATAACTTCAGATATGCAGATAAGAGACAAACCCACTTACAAAGAGTGAGGTTTACGTAATTAATCTGAAATATTTTGACTAATTCGTATGACACTCATCAGTTGCACTAAGACATTGAAATTTCAAAACTGAAAGCGATTATTTTTTATAAATCACAGAACAATTGTTTCTTTACCAAGTCCAAAAATTCTCTGCCCCAGTTAAATTTGAAAGTAAAATAAAATTCGTCCATAAAGAACTAATAAATGAGACAGGAAAGGATTTTCTACTTCACTGCAGGATTTTCATAATAAATAACTTTCGGCATAGAAAATGTTACAGAATAATTTCGAGAAGTGCTTTATGGGGCTCTTAGAAGGGAAATGTTTGCAGTCGAAATTACATTTTAACAGAAAAGCAGGTAAGTAAACGCAAAAAACCAGTCAAACACTAAAATATACTTCAGAAACAGAATTCTATTTACAAACACGAAGGAAAAGATACACACTCCTATTCGAAACAATTGCATCTCATTAGAAGAAATGAAGATTTGAATTAAAAATGATTGCAGACATTAATTTCTTAAACATGATTCCAAATAATATTTGCAATTAAAATAGAAAAACCATGCAAAAAAATTTAAATACTAAACAGATAGCAAAGACAAAATTCCAAATAACTTATTGTACAGTAACATGAGGAATGTGAAATGCATTATAAATTTTAAAGTTATAAACATATGAAGTCAAGTGTTGATTTCATAAGATTAAGAAAATTTTAAATTTAATAGAGATTAGATTTTATTTTAAATATCTAATGAGCAATAAGCTTTCAAGTGATTGCAAGAAATGATCATAGACTAATCGTACATTATATGGTATAACTATAGTTATAAATTAAAGACAGCCTGTAATAAAGAATTTATAGGAAAAATTATTAGTAAAAACCTGATTAGAATAAATTTAGTTCTAGACGCATCGCATCGAAAGATTTGCATTTTTGAAAAATAAACCCTTTAGAAAGTTTAATAATAAAAATTTAAACTCAGTATTTGCAATTTTTTTTTTTTTATTTCACTAATTCGACTCTCAAGCACACTCATTAATTTTAATAACGTAAATCGCATTGAAATTAAAACTTTGTGTTTACATATTATCTATTATTTACATTAAGAAAGAAATATAGAAATTAATTTACTTACATTCAAAAATTTTTTTTATAACAAGGTTATATTAATCAAGCAAAAAGTTTTCCAAAAATGTAAAAGCACGCAATATTATAATAATAATTATTATTTTACTTAAGAGCAAATGTAAACATAAGGTCTTAAGTGGGAAACGAGAATCTGACGAAATTCCCTTTATATACTAGAATGTCACATGACTCAAAAAAAAGAAAAATTCTGACGAAGAATTGAACAGTTGGGAACGGAAGTTACAGTTATTAGATGTAGCTTAATAATAATTTTCCTGTAACTAAATAAAAATTTTTTTATTTCAGCTTGAGATGAATAGGAAAAACTTTCAAAAATTACCTCATATCTTTTTTGAAAGGCAGATTTCTTTTCTCCTAGAGATTTTTGACCATCCTAGACTGAATGATAAGGTCTATACTTTTTGAAGTTGACAAAAAAAGATGTTTCTCCTTCCATTCCAGCAAGGTTCAAAGCTATTGATGCTCAAAATTCCATTTTGACGAGTAAAAATTAACATTGAGAGATCTGAAAATAAAATATAAAAACAATGGAAGTTAATAGTAAAGTGTCATTATAATATTTTTAAAAGCTTTTTGTTATTCTGTACTTTTAAGATAGCTCCTGCGATCGAGACAAATCCTGTCCTCGAAGGTTCAGCGTCTTCAATTTGTGCTGGATTCAGTTTCGTTTAGTAAGATGCAAGGATTCTGTTCCTGTCTGCTGAACGATGTTTATGATTAAGAGGTCCGAAGAAATCGGGTTTTCTAACTGGAGCGTAAATTCAATTTATTACGTATAGTATTTAGCTAAGATTAAATAATTTTTTTGTCTGAAAAAACTTTGAAATAACTATAATAAATGTAAAAGTATGATAATAAAAAATTTTGGAAGATAACCATTTTAACGGAGTTTTTCCCTTTCATTTGACCACTGCTAATTATGTTTCATAGTATTCTATTAATGCACACCAATATTCATTAGTAATAATTTAGGATTCCCTTATTTAAAATAATTCTATACACCAAAAGAAATTCTGCATGTAGGCACATGAATAGCATATTTCAAATAAAATATTTTAATGATTTTAAGCATTTGTATTTACACACTTGTCCGTGATTATGAGTTGAAGTTTTACTGCATCAAAAACTCATAAAAATAATTCGTAGCAAGATTTATAGAATTTTTATCTTTGAAGATGTGTATTTGTTTTTCTCTTTTGGCCTTCATCTCTTCTTCGTAAAGTCACAGATTTGGGATAAAAGAATTCTTAATTAAGAATTCGATCAAACAGCAAAGAGAAGCACTCAATGCAAGACAAATGCAGCAGGGCTGGACGTCCTTTCTTTGCCGTAGAGTACAATTGTTTACAGATTGGCGTCGACCTACCAGGGACATCATCCTCATCATATGATAGAAATTATATTCACAATCCTCAAATAACTCTGGTGTTTTATTAAAAGGGATTTAATATATTTTAACTTATAGAAAGATAAACAGCCTTTCCATTTCTTACATATTTTAACATTTCATTTAACTATCGATTTGGTTTTCAATGAAATAGTAGCCTCCTTTGGCGCCTTTCTTGAGCACATGGTTTCAACCAAATCTCTTTCTATAATTTGATGCAAAAATAATATTTAATAGTCTGTAAACTTAAACCTCCAATGGATGGAGCTTAGTTCACTCTGTCAACGAAATATTTTTAAGCCTGTCACTGGGATACTCATTAATTCATTGTTACTTTAATAAGAAATGGATGTTTTTCAATATGCGATACCTACATAATTGAATGCTTTATTTCGAGTAAAATTTCATAATTGAATCATGTTCATTCCATTATAATCCCAGGAAAAGTTAATCCTCTGGGTCATCCCTTTTCATTCTGCATTCTGTTCATGTAAATTCGCTTTCTTTCTTCTCAAGAAAATTGCATAGAAATAAACAGTCTTTGTACTAATGCTTTTAAAAAAGAAGGAAAATCTCGCTCTTAAATATATGATGAAATAACTAAAACAGTTATGAACTTCATTTCACCAATAAAAACTTGTAACAGTAATCATGCAAATAAGTTTATTTCAAATGAGTCAAAATTGAAAACAAGATGAACGGCAAAATTGATATTGCAAAAAAGACCATCATTTTTAGTATGAAAAATATGTAAAATTCCGTCTTATCAGTTAACATTTTAAACAATTATAGCAAAAAAAAAAAAAAAAAAAATAACCCACTAAATCTTGTTAGGTTTTGAATCAATTAAAATGCTGAGAAAATAGAAAGATTGCTGACAGATGACTATTTTTACATTCTAAATTATATTTCACTAAAATTTGGTAATTTTAAGTTAAATAACATAATCTGTGTATTGCAATTTTTTTTCTGTATATCGTTTCACCATACCCACCCTCACATTCTCCTTAATGGCATTCTCTGCTAGAAGATTATATTTGTTACTTTCTTTGGAGTCCAAAAGCATTTCTTTATTCACCCAGTTAATTTAATTTGTAGAACACTCTGAAAAACCTTCTCTCTTTGAGGTAACCGAGCAAAGATTTCTTTGTGGAGATGATTAATAGGCACATTGCTAAGAATAGGAATAATTTTTCCGCATGTGTGAGATCTTGGAACTTAAAATTTATTTTCAATTTATAGATTTTTGACGTAAATTTTTATTTTGGATGTATGAGAATTGGAAAAATTCACATTAAATGTTGAATGGGCATGGAGAATAATATTTAAAAAAAGAAATTAAAAAAAAAAGAAAGATATATAAAACTATTATTCGGTTACGGGACTCGATCTGAAGATCTGCAAAACTAATCTCTCCGACAAATCTTTCATTCCACCAGGCCACACAAACTTTACTGTCCGGAACAGTTTCGAAGAGTCTTAACATATTGAACCTTTTCTAGTTTGAAAAATAATGGGAATCTTGTCAAAAAGCACAATGCTAAGAATAGGAATGATTTTTGCGCTTGCGCGAGATCTTGAAAATTAAAATTTCTTTTAAATTTATAAATTTTTGAAGTAAAATTTTATTTTTGATGCATAAGAATTGGAAAAGTTCCCACCGCCTCTGTTTAAAATTAATTGCGTTTATATAAATCTGTTTATTCATTTTTAAATCTCAGGTGATGCATTTTTCATTATGCGTTCTGTTGCGATATTTTTGTTTAATAAATGTAATGCCAATATTGTAATTTATTGCGAAGAAATCTTTCTGTTGCGTTTATTAATTTTTTTGAAATTATGAGCAACCTCTATTCATTATAAAGATGAATATGTGTGTGTTGATGTTTTCAGGTCAAATCGTTTGACATACAGCCACCAAATTTGGCAAATGTATGCTTTGGATGGTGAAATAAACATATCAAAGCAACTTTTAAAAAAAATTGTTACATTTTAATTATTTAAAGATTAAACATTTTACCGATAATTTTTTATCGGTCGACTGAAATCTGCGATGGATATCAATGACGTTAAATCGGCAGATTTTCAGATATCTCATTCAAATATCGTTCATTCAGCTTATTATTTGCACTGCTTTTAGCAGAATAATCGACAAGGAAGCAAGTGAATAAGATGTCGCATTTTTCATTCGCGTCAAAATCTCGAGGTTTAATCGTTTGATGATTACAATACTTTATACTATGCATACGAGAAAGGAAAAATTGAATCTCGAAATTATTATATAACCTACATGCACATTAGCAAACAAATATCAATAACGATCGATTAATGCTAAGTGTAACAGCAAATAATGTCTTTATTTTACTTTTGATTGGAATTTTGAAAATAGGGATGATGCTTTAAGTATCGTTGTGTCATCTGAACAATGTTCAAAATGATGAGGTCCGTCCTAAAACAAATATCAAGCAGTTTCTTAAAAATAGGGTTTTAATCTAATTGAATTAACAGGTATTATAAAAGATTGATAAATTTGAAATTTTAGCACTATTATATTGATGTTCCTTTATTATCATTATTTCTGGAGAAAATTTCAAAAACTATTAGTTGAAGGATTTATATATCGTTTTGAAATTCAAAGAATTATCGATTTAATGACACTAATTATACATACCTCAACTAAAAATGACAATGTTCCATTATTTTAGTTCAAAGTTAACAATGTAATAAAATTTTGAAATTCCGAAACTGTTGAATATATTACAAAATAATTGACACCTAACACAAATACATAAGACAGATCCAATTATCCTGTTTTTCAGGAAGTTACCATATATTTCTACTTTTCTTTATAAGAAAATTATATATACACTTTTATCCGTTAATTGAGTGAATTTCAAAAGAGGAAACTATTATTAGAAAAATACTTTTATTGCATAGTAAAATATTGTGTCTAATTATTTTTAAGCACAATTGCCACCATTGTTGAAGCATTTACCTTAGCAGGACATGAACTTTGTCATACCCTTTTCATAGAAACATGCCGCAACGGATAAACAGAAAATGTGAGAAAAATGCATTGGCTGTGTCTGAATGGTCAATCTTTGATTCTCCTTAATTTTATGTTTAACATCTATAATTAAATCTTCATCAATCAGAATCCCCTCAATTTTTTTCTTCCCCTCAGAATCGCATCTTTTTCAGGTGTATCGGGTTTCACGATCTAGAGGTAACCTATATGGTCTGATATGGTCTGCCTTTCAAATTCTCGTCCCCTTCGGCTGCCTCTTTCTGCTGTTTTGCTTCCTTCTAAGGATGACGAATATTTTTCGAGCGGTTATAACGTAACCAATATCATAAAGTTACAAATACCAGTGATCAATACTTTTCAAAGAGGGGTGTGATCCAATCCTTGATGCGATCGTACTGGTGATATTTCAATTATACGTTTTTGATCACGATAGAAAGTAACAATCGATACGATCTGTCCAATGGAAGCTCTCGAACAAAACAGAAAAGGAGATATCTGTGAATGGGTTGAAAAGTGAACGGACCGGTTATTCTTGGAATTATCGAATCGTTGAATTGCATATCACTGAAATTTATCGGAGCTGTGACTTCACTGGAAAGTATGAAGTCGCCGCTCCACTTCATGAGTGACCTTGATTTTCCGATATTCGCATTTGATGCACTATTCCATACAAATCATTTTTAATTGCTTGTGACATGACTTTGCATATATTCTGTTTACTGCTGGTACCATCTATTGGTAGAATACAGAACTAAAGTAAACATTTTAAAGAAATGATGTATATATTTAATTCAAATTTTTCAGAAAATGGTTTACTCCAATAAAGAAATTTTTTCTAAAAACAATCAAATTTAAGAAGTAAGCTGAAATAAATAAATTAATTCAATCAAACGTTAATTAAATTAGAAAATTAAGTACTAACTACAATTAACAAATTTTATATTTAAAACTAAGTAATAATTTTTAATTAATAATATGATTTAAACAACAGATATTTGAAACAAATATATAAAAATAACAATAGCAAAATTATTTGTTATTAAAAAAATCGTGGATTATGCATCTCTACTTCCTTTCCTCGACAGCAAGGAAGAGTGCTCTGCATAAGAGGCTGTCGTCGCTGTGTTTGCTTCTTGCTTCTCATGGAGAGCAAAAAACTCCACGTACTCTAGGAATAATGGAGAAAAAAGGTAAAAATAAAATTTAAAAAAAAAAGAAAGTTTTTTAAAAAAAGAAAATTATATAAAGATGTTTGTCGGCTTCGATCCTCGAACTGAAGACCTGCAAAAATAAGCGCCACATTCTGCCGACCAAGCCACAAAGCCTCGTAGCCCAACAGCTTCTACGGGGTCTAATATTCTCATTAAGACTGTCCAGTATAATTTTAAATACGGTGTCAATCTGGTTTAAAAGCACGATGATAAGAATACGAATGAATTCTGCACATGTGCGTGAGCTTGACTCGTAAAATTTCGAATAAATAGAGAAATATTTAGAAATTAAATTCTATTTTTCACGTATATGATTTGTAATTATTCATTTTATCTCTAGGAATAATGGAGAAAACTGGCGAAAGTAAATTAAAAAAAAATTATAAAAAAATGGCTGTCGGCTTCTAGCCTCGAACTGAAGACCTGCAAAACTTAGCTCCAGACTCCGCCGACCCAGCCATCAAGCCTCGTAACCCGAGAGCTTATGAAGGGTCTAATATTCTCATTATGACTGTCCAGTAAAATTTTAAATACGATGTCAATCTAATCTAAAAGCACAATGCTAAGAATACGAATGAATTCTGCACATGTGCGTGAACTTCACTCGTAACATTTCGAATAAATATAGAAATATTTTCAAATTAAATTCTATTTTTGACGTACATTATTTGGAATTATTCATTTTATCTCTAGGAATGATGGAAAAAACAGGTGAGAATAAATTAAAAAAGAGAAATAATAAAATAATAAAAAAAAAATGTTGGTATTTTTCGAGCCTCGAACTGATCACCTGCAAAACTAAACGCCACACTCTGCTGATCCAGCCACCAAACATCGTAATCGGTGAGCTTATAAAGGGTCTACTATTCTTATTACGACTGTCCAGTAAAATTTTAAATACGGTGTAAATATGGTCTAAAAGCACAATGATAAGAATAGGAATGAATTATGCGCATATGCGTGAACTAGACTCGTAAAATTTCGAATAAATATAGACATATTTTGAAATTAAATTCTATTTTTGACGTATGCGATTTGGAATTATTCATTTTATCTCTAGGAATGATGAAGAAAACTGGCGAAAATAAATTTAAAAAAAAATTAAAAATGGTTGTCGGCTTCTAGCCTCGAACTGAAAACCTGCAAAACTAAGCGCCACACTCTGCCGACAGAGCCACCAAGCCTCGTCACCCGACGGCTTATGAAGGGTCTAATATTCTCAGTAGGACTGTCCAGTAAAATTTTAAATCCCGCGTCAATCAGGTCTAAAAGCACAATGCTAGGAATACGAATGAATTCTGCACATGTGCATGAACTTGACTCGTAAAATTTCGAATAAATATAGAAATATTTTCAAATTAAATTCTATTTTTGACGTATATGATTAGGAATTATTCATTTTATCTCTCGGAATGATGAAGAAATCTGGTAAAAAAAAATAAAAAAGAAGAGAAAATTATATAAAAATGTTTCTCGGCTTCGAGCCTCAAACGGAAAACGCTCAAAACTAGTCGCCACATTGTACCGATCCACCCACCAAGCCTCGAATTCCGAGAGCTTCAGAATAGTCTAATATTCTCATTACGACTGTCCAATAAAATTTTAAGTACGGTGTCTATCTGGTCTAAAAGCACAATGATAAGAATACGAATTAATTCTCCGCATGTGCGTGAACTAGACTTGTAAAATTTCGAATAAAAATAGAAATATTTTGAAATTAAATTCTATTTTTGACGTATATGCTTTGGAATTATTCATTTTATCTCTAGGAATGATGGAAAAAACTGGCGAAAATAAATTTAAAAAAAAAAGAAAATTATATAAAAAAGGTTCTCGGCTTCGAGCCTCGAACTGAAGACCTGCAAAGCTAAGCGCCACACTGTACCGATCCACCCACCAAGTCTCGTAATCCGAGAGCTTCTGAAGGGTCTAATATTCTCATTATGACTGTCCAGTAAACTTTTAAATGCGGTGTCAATCTGGTCTAAAAACACTCTGCTAAGAATACGAATGAATTCTGCGCATGTGCGTGAAATTAAATTCTATTTTGGACGTATTTGATTCATAATAATTCATTTTATCTCTAGGAATGATAGAGAAAACTAACAAAAATAAATTTAAAAAAAAATTATAATAAAAATGTTTGTCGGCTTCGAGCCTCGAACTGAAGACCTGCAAAACTAAGAGAGACACGCTGCCGATCCCGCCACGAAACCTCGCAACCCGAGAGCTTCTGAAGGGTCTAATATTCTCATAACGACTGTTCCGTACAATTTTAAATACGGTGTCAATCAGGTCTAAATGCTCAATGCTAAGAATACGAATGAATTCTGCGCATGTGGGTGAATTAGACTGGTAAAATTTCGAATAAATATAGAAATATTTTAAAATTAAATTTTATTTTTGACGTAAATGATTGGGAATTATTCATTCTATCTCTAGAAATGATGGAGAAAACTGGTGAAAATAAATTAAAAAAAAAAGAAAAGAATATAAAAATATTTGTCGGATTCGAGTCTCGAACTGAAGACGTGCAAAACAAAGTGCAACACTGTACCGATCCACCCATCAAGCCTCGTAATCCGAGAGCTTCTGAAGGGTCTGATATTCTCATAACGACTGTTCCGTAAAATTTTAAATACGGTGTCAATCAGGTCTAAATGCTCAATGCTAAGAATACGAATGAATTCTGCGCATGTGGGTGAACTAGACTGGTAAAATTTCGAATAAATATAGAAATATTTTGAAATTAAATTCTATATTTGACGTCTATGATTTAGAATAATTCATTTCATCTCTAGAAATCATGGAGAAAACTGGCGAAAAAAAAAAAAAAATGTTTGTCGGCTTTGAGCATCGAACTGAAGACCAGCAAAACTAAGAGAGACACTCTGCCGATCCCGCCACGAAACCTCGCAACCCGAGAGCTTCTGAAGGGTCTAATATTCTCATAACGACTGTTCCGTAAAATTTTAAATACGGTGTCAATCAGGTCTAAACGCTCAATGCTAAGAATACGAATGAATTCTGCGCATGTGGGTGAACTAGACTGGTAAAATTTCGAATAAATATAGAAATATTTTGAAATTAAATTCTATATTTGACGTATATGATTTAGAATAATTCATTTTATCTAAAGGAATCATGGAGAAAACTGGCGAAAAGAAATAAAAAAATATATATATATATAAAAATATTTGTCGGCTTTGAGCATCGAACTGCAGACCTGCAAAACTAAGAGAGACACTCTGCCGATCCCGCCACGAAACCTCGCAACCCGAGAGCTTCTGAAGGGTCTAATATTCTCATAACGACTGTTCCGTAAAATTTTAAATACGGTGTCAATCAGGTCTAAATGCTCAATGCTAAGAATACGAATGAATTCTGCGCATGTGGGTGAACTAGACTGGTAAAATTTCGAATAAATATAGAAATATTTTGAAATTAAATTTTATTTTTGACGTATATGATTTGGAATTATTCATTTTATCTCTAGAAATGATGGAGAAAACTGGTGAAAATAAATTAAAAAAAAAAAAGAAAATAATATAAAAATATTTGTCGGATTCGAGTCTCGAACTGAAGACGTGCAAAACAAAGTGCAACACTGTACCGATCCACTCATCAAGCCTCGTAATCCGAGAGCTTCTGAAGGGTCTGGTATTCTCATAACGACTGTTCAGTAAAATTTTAAATGCGGTGTAAATATGGTCTGAAAGCACAATGCAAAGAATACGAATGAATTATGCGCAAGTACGTGAACTAGACTGGTAAAATTTCGAATAAATATGGAAATATTTTGAAATTAAATTCTATATTTGACGTCTATGATTTAGAATTGTTGTGGAGGTCTATGATGGCTCCACAATTGAGATTGAGAACTAAATCATGCGGTGTAACTAATTAAAATATACTAAGGAAATGCGGTGTAGCTATAAGGATGAAAACGATGCTTCTATAAAATGCGATTTATTTCTATGAGAAGGGGCATGGAGTCACCCCACTACCAACGGTAAGCATCGCGTTCAGAGTTCTTCGCAGTTCTGGCGGGTCATGACCCCGCGCAGTTACAAAAAAGGAGCAACCCTAGAATGGGCACTTGCCAACTTGGCGCGTTGGTAGCAAAGTACTGAACATGCCGCCCCCGTTGAAATATATATTTCAATAATTACATCAATTACATTTTTTGTAAAAACGAGGGAGACAATTAATGCAGTAAATATATGAAAATAACAAAATGACATTAATAATTCTTAAGAAATACAAATAGTTGCACGAGCACTGAAAAGAAAATACAAATAAAGATAAATAACAATGAATATTGCAGTTTTTAGATATAATATTCGCTACAAATATTAAAGAGAATCTTACAGATTTCAAGGTACACATTTAGAAATGAATTATGTAAGGTGAAATTAGACTTCCAATGGCAAAAGTGCAATTTTAGAAATGGATCGTTTATATATACCAGAATGAGTTTTAACATTTACTACTCTTACTACATTGTCTTTACCATAGAATACATTTACAATTCTACCTAAAATCCATTTACAACATGGAAGATTTTCTTCTTTGAGCAAAACCATGTCACCAATTTTTAAATTTTGGTTCTTAATTATCCATTTATGTCTTTGTTGCAAAGTACTTAAATAATTATTTTGCCATCTTTTCCATATGACTTGTACCATTTTTGAGGTTCTTTGCCATAAATTCAATCTATTATTTTCCGTGTTTGTTAAATTTGGTTCAACAATGGATGTGATTGGCCTACCAATGAGAAAATGTCCAGGTGTCAGAATTTCCAGATCGTCCATGTCACTAGACAAAGGAGTAATAGGACGGGAATTCAAAATTCCTTCGATCTGATGCAGAATAGTAAAAAATTCCTCATATGTTAACTTTGAAACTCCAACAACACGTTTGAGATGGTATTTGAAGGATTTGACACCTGCCTCCCATAAGCCACCAAAGTTAGGTGCTCTGGGTGGAAGAAATTTCCATTGAATGCCCTCTTCAGATAAAAATTTTGATAAATATTCATCATGTTTATTTACCATAAGAGCTAATCTCTTTAATTCAAAATTACCACTTACAAAATTCTTACCATTATCACTAAAAATAAATTGCGATTTACCTCGTCTTGAAAAGAACCTTTTGAGGCATGCAATGAATGCTTCAGAAGTTAGATCAGAAACAATATCTAAGTGAATACATTTAGTAACCATACAGATAAATATACAAACATAAATTTTATGATATAATCCTTTCCTTTGACCTTTATACTTTATGAAAAACGGTCCACAGAAGTCGATACCTGTACAGTTAAAAGGAGAATTTGCATTCACACGTTCTTTTGGCAAATTGCCCATAATTTGTTCATTAGTCAAAGGTTTTGCTTTGAAACAGGTAATACAACTGTGGACAATTTTTCTACAAACATTCCTTCCATTTAAGGGCCAGAATTCTCTACGAACACAATACAATAAATTTTGTGGCCCAATATGCAAATTTTTCAAATGAAAATACATAACAATAATTTTTGTTAAATTACTTTTGTCAGGTAAGATAACTGGATGTCTCTGGTCAAAATTTACACTGCTGTGTTGAATACGACCTCCTACTCTCAAAATTCCATCTTCATCAAGAAAAGGATTAAGATTTTTAATCTTACCTGTGGGTTGTTTTCCAGGAAGAAGTAAATTTATATCACTCTGAAATGCAATTTCTTGCACAGATTTTACCAAGAATGATTTACCCCTTTGTAATTCTACTGTAGAAAGAGGTCCATACAACCTATTCTTAGGATTTCTTAAATTGTTACAAAATCTAAAAAGAAAACTTACAATACGAATTAATTTAGAATATTTGTTAGTAATACATAAAAGTAAATCTAAAAATGTAGCATCCACACTTAAAGTTAGAGTCTTAGTAGTCTCTCCTTTCAGTTCATGAAAATATTCGTCATCAGTAGGAATGTTACTTTCATCACTAAGTTCAACAGTAACTTGTTGAAGAAACTGTGGACCATTCCACCACAAATGATTGTTCATAAGTTGATGAGGAGTCATACCACGTGAAATAATATCAGCAGGATTTTCACAAGTTTTTACATGATGCCAGGAAAATTCTTTCGTCAACTCTTGGATGCGGGAAATTCTATTTGACACAAACACTTTAAGTAGATGCAATGAAGTATTAATCCAGGCCAGCACTATAGTCGAATCTGAGTAGAGGCAAATTTTATCTATTTTCAGGTTAAGAGATGACACAGTTTTAGAAGCGAGCTTAGCAAGAGCTCAGCAGCACATAGCTCAAGACGGGGTATTGTCATCACCTTAATTGGAGCAACTTTAGATTTGCTGCATAGTAGAGAAACTTTCACATGATTCAATATAGTAACACAACGAAGATAGATGACTGCACCATAAGCAACTTTCGATGCGTCAGCAAAACCATGTAGTTCAACTTCCTTGACGGAGTCAGTTAGAATGCAACGAGGAATTTGCATCTTTGTAATATCCCCTAAACAATATCTGAATATTTCCCATTCGTGCTTTTCCTGATGTGGTAACACTTGATCCCATTCAATTTTGTGTAGCCACAATCTCTGGAGGAAGATCTTTGCCTTTACTGTCACTGGTCCTAGGAGACCAAGTGTGTCAAAAAGTTTAGCTATATCAGCCAAAACAGTTCGCTTTGTGGGAATGCTAGTTGATGGAGTTGCATTGAAACCAAAGCAGTCTTCTTTTGGGTTCCATTTCAAGCCAAGTGTTTTAATTGTATTTTTATCAGAATCACCAAACTGATAACCTTGATCTTCAGATGGAACAGATTCTAAAAGCATTTCATTGTTTGCACACCATTTGTGCAAATCCATGCCACCAGCTTTTAGAAGAGAAATCAATTCTTGCTGTAATTTTATTGCAGTAGAAACGTCATCTGCACCAGAGAGAACATCATCAACATAAAAATCTTTTAAGGTTACAGCAGATGCTAAAGGAAATTTGTGTTGCTCATCTATTGCTAATTGGTTTAGCACTCTCGTAGCTAAGTAGGGAGCAGATTTGGTGCCGTATGTAACTGTAAGAAGCTTATAAAATGAAGGTTCCTCAGAACTCCTGGTTTTCCAAAGAATGCATTGAAAATTACACTGCTCAGGATTAACCCAAATCTGTCTGTACATTTTCTTGACATCAGCAGTAAATGCAATCTTGTGCTTTCGGAATCTCAATAAGATTGAAAACAAGTCATCTTGAACAACACCTCCTTTTAGCAAACAGTTATTCAAAGATACACCTGAAGTAGATGCAGCTGAGGCATCAAAAACTACGCGTAACTTTGTTGTACTACTATCAGCCTTGTAAACGCCGTGATGAGGCATGACATATTTTACATTCTCAATACTATCTAATTTTTGCATATGACCCAATTGCTCATATTCTTTCATAAAATTACAATAAAGATTAGAAAAATTCGGATCATTATTTAATCGCTTCCAGAGACTATCTAATCTTTGTTTTGCAATTTGAATGGAATTGCCTAATTGCATATTTTTCTTAAGAGGAAGGTTAACAATATATTTACCTTGCTCATCCCTACGATAAGTTTGCACGAAATTTTCTTCGCATTCTAATTCTTCTTTGTTTTTAGATGTAGGTGTATCTAAAATATTTTCAACTTCCCAAAATTTCTTTAACAAATTATCTAAGTTATCTATTTGAGAGATTAAACCACAGTGCTGTGATTCCTGTTTACCTTGAATTGTTCCACTTAGTATATGTCCAAATACAGTTTCTTGCAAAATTAAGGAATTATTTATATCAAATCTATTTTCTTTTAAGATACTTAAGAATATTTCTGCCCCTATTAATATATCCACTTTTTTGGGGGAAAAGAATTCCGGATCTGCTAATCGGACGTAAGGCGGAATTTCTATTCCTTCTAAATCAATAAATGTGGATGGCATTAGATCTGTGATTTTCGGAATGACCAAGAAATCTAGTGTTGCAGTAAAAGAACCATCAGAGTTCAAAATAGTGGAGGTACTTTTTCTTTTCACATTAAGAGTAGTATCGGAAATCCCCGATATTGGAACATTTATTTTTTCTTTCTTTAAACCAAGTGCATTGGTGAAATCAGATGTCATCAAATTACACATGCTTCCAGAATCTAATAAAGCCCTACCCTTTTTGACAGTTCCGAAACTATCCAAAACATAAACAACAGCCGTAGCTAGAATCACTCTTTTCTTCTGAGTAACGAAACAGGAAGTCAGGGGGGAAGGGTTGCACAACGAATAGGGGTCAGCAACTGAGGGAGTCTGCCTTGAATTCATTGAGGATGAGTCATCGCTTACTGTGGACACCTGCATCCGGTGTAATAGAGTATGATGCTTTGCTTTGCAAGTGAAACAAGTGTGTTTCGATTTACTTTGAGCGATTTTGTGAGATCCGAAACAATTTAAACATAAATGTTTTTCTCGAACAGTTTCATATCGCTTTTGCGGGGAGAATTGCAAAAACTGATCGCATTTATGCAATGGATGATCAGCGTTTCTACACAGTATACAATACTTGGGATTATTCGATGGCTTAACAAATAGAGTTAGTGCTTTATTTTTATGTTCACTAACATCCGAATATTTAGATTTGTATGGAATATTGTGCCCAATGGCATTTAAAACTTGATATCTTCTTTCTAAAAATGCTATGAAATCATCAAAATCAGGAACTTCCTTGTTTACTAAGGAAAGTTCAAACTGCTTTCGAGATTCGCGGTCTAATTTTTGCAAAATTATATTTATTAAAATAGCATCTGACAATTCATTACGTTCATATTTTAAAACATTTAATGCTCTTAAATTTTTAAGAATACAATCTATTAAATTGCGTAATTCCTTCGCGGATTCATGAGCAATTTTTTCTTGATTAATTATATTTTTGATATGAGTGTCTACAATTACACGTTTATTTTCGAATCTTTCTACTAAAGCCTTCAGAAGGGAATCATATGTATCTTCAGAAGTTTCTATCAATTTTGCATCGTTTCTTAAACATGAACGTAAATAGTAGCACTTTTGGTTTTCAGTTAAATTGGGATTATCATTTATTAAATTTAGGAATTGTTGCTTAAAGGAATTCCATTCTTCTATTTTACCGTTAAACAATGGAAGAGGTATTTCCGGTAATCTAATTGAAGTAACTTTATCTATGGACTCTTTAATAATAGCACCATTTGTAGAATTAGAAACAGAAGTAGATTTGAGATCATGTAAAATAGATTTGAGGCTTACCTCTATTTTTAAAATTTCATCCTCGAGCTCGGATAGATTGGATTCCACTTGATCAAAATCATTGTCCGACACAGTCCTATAATATTCGTTTCTCAGTTCCTCAAATCTTGTACTTGTTCTCGAAAGAATATCCAGTTGGGCAATCACTGTCGATTCAGTTAAATGTTCTCCTTTTTCAATGAATGTTCGCAGTTTTGTCAACTGTCCTCTAATACTCCCCTTTCTTCTATTTAAGACAATTAAATCACTTGCCATAGCTAATTTGAATGGATATCAAATAGAAATCCAGTGCGCTCAGGCTCCGACGGACCAAAAATGATGTGGAGGTCTATGATGGCTCCACAATTGAGATTGAGAACTAAATCATGCGGTGTAACTAATTAAAATAAACTAAGGAAATGCGGTGTAGCTATAAGGATGAAAACGATGCTTCTATAAAATGCGATTTATTTCTATGAGAAGGGGCATGCAGTCACCCCACTACCAACGGTAAGCATCGCGTTCAGAGTTCTTCGCAGTTCTGGCGGGTCATGACCCCGCGCAGTTACAAAAAAGGAGCAACCCTAGAATGGGCGCTTGCCAACTTGGCGCGTTGGTAGCAAAGTACTGAACAAGAATAATTCATTTTATCTCTAGACATCATGGAGAAAACTGGCGAAAAAAAAAAAAAAAAAATAAAATAAAAAAAAAATGTTTGTCGGCTTTGAGCATCGAAACTGAAGACCTGCAAAACTAAGAGAGACACTCTGCCGATCCCGCCACGAAACCTCGCAACCCAAGAGCTTCTGAAGGGTCTAATATTCTCATAACGACTGTTCCGTAAAATTTTAAATACGGTGTCAATCAGGTCTAAATGCTCAATGCTAAGAATACGAATGAATTCTGCGCATGTGGGTGAACTAGACTGGAAAAATGTCGAATGAATATAGAAATATTTTGAAATTAAATTCTCTATTTGACGTATATGATTTGGAATTATTCATTTTATCTAAAGGAATCATGGAGAAAACTGGCGAAAAGAAATATATATATATATATATATATATATATATATATATATATATATATATATATATATATATATATATATATATATATATATATATATATATATATATATATATATATATATATATATATAAATGTTTGACGGCTTTGAGCATCGAACTGCAGACCTGCAAAACTAAGACAGACACTCTGCCGATCCCGCCACGAAACCTCGCAACCCGAGAGCTTCTGAAGGGTCTAATATTCTCATAACGACTGTTCCGTACAATTTTAAATACGGTGTCAATCAGGTCTAAATGCTCAATGCTAAGAATACGAATGAATTCTGCGCATGTGGGTGAACTAGACTGGTAAAATTTTGAAAAAATATAGAAATATTTTGAAATTAAATTCTATTTTTGACGTATATGATTTGGAACAACTCATTTTATCTCTAGGAATGATGGAGAAAACAGGCGGAAAGAAATTAAAAAAAAAAGAAAATTATATAAAAGTGTTTGTCGGCTTCGAGCCTCGAACTGAAGCCGTTCAAAACTAAGCACAACATTCTACCGGTCCAACCACCGAGCCTCGTAATCCGACAGCTTCTGAAGGGTCTAATATTCTCTTTACGACAAACCAGTAAAATTTTAAATATGGTGTAAATCTGGTCTAAATGCACAATGATAAGAATACGAATGAATTCTGGGCATGTGCGGGAACTAGACTAGTAAAATATCGTATAAATATGGAAATATTTTGAAATTAGATTGTATTCTTGACGTATATGATTTAGAATTATTTATTTTATCTCTAGGTATGATGGAGAAAACTGGCGAAAATAAATTTAAAGAAATTATATAAAAATGTTCGAGCCTCGAACTGAAGACCTGCAAAACGAAGCGCCACACTTCGGCGATCCAGCCATCAAACTTCGTAACCTGAGAGCTTATAAGGGGTCTAATATTCTCATTACGACTGTCCAGTAAAATTTTAAATAAGGTGTCAATCTGGTATAAAAGCACAATGCTTATAACAGGAATGCATTCTGCGAATGTGTGTGATTTTGACTCGTAAAATTTCGAATAAATATAGAAATATTTTGAAATTAAATTCTATTCTTGACGCATATGATTTGGAATTATTCATTTTATATCTAGGAATGACTGAGAAAATTGGTAAAAATAAATTTAAAAAAAAAAAAAGAAAAATTATATAAAAAAATTTGCCGTTTTCCAGCGTCGAACTGAAGATCTGTAAATCTAAGCGACACACACTGCCTACCCAGCCACCAAACCTCGTAACCCGAGAGCTTCTTAAAACTAGATTTACACCATATTTAAAACACATTGCCAAGTCGTAATGAGAATCTTAGACCTTTCAGACGCTCTTGAGTTATGAGACTTGATGGTTATATCAGCATGGTGTGGCATTATATTTTGCTGGTCTTTTGTTCGAATCTCGAGAGCGACAAATAATTTAATGATTTTTTTTAATAAATTGTATCTATATTTCACCATTATTCACAGAGTTACTATGAATTTTTCCAAATCATATATTTAGAAAATATATATTAATTTCAAAATAATTCTATATTTAATCCGAATTTTATGAGTCAAGTCGCGCACATACGCAGCACCTGTTCCTATTCTGAGCATTGGGCTTTTAAAACCAGATTTAAATCGTACTTAAAAACTTATTGAAGAGTCGTAAGGAGAATCTTATGTCTTTCAGACGATCTCTGTGTATGACGCTTGGTGGTAAGATCTGCAGGGTGTGTCTGGGTGTATTTTGCTGGTGTTCTGTTCCAATCTTGAGAGCGACAAATAATTCTATAATTTTTCTTTTTTTTAATAAATTATTTCTATATTTCTCCATTATTCATAGAGTTACCATGAATTATTCCAAATTATTAATTTCAAAATATTTCTATATTTATTCGAAATTTTACGCACATGCGCAGAATTCATTCGTATTCTTATCATTGTGCATTTAGACCAGATTGACACCATATTTAAAATTTTACTGGACAGTCGTAATGAGAATATTAGACCCTTCAGGAGCTCTCGGCTTGGGATGCTTGTTGGCTGGATCGGCAGAGTGTTCCGCTTAGTTTTGAAGGTCTTCAGTTCGAGGCTGGAAGCCGACAAACATTTTTATATAATTTTCTTTTTTTTTTAAATTTGATTACGCCAGTTTTCTCCATCATTCCTAGAGATATTATGAATAATTCCAAATCATATACGTCAAAAATAGAATTTAATTTCAAAATATTTCTATATTATTAGAAATTTTACGAGTCAAGTTCACGCACATGCGCAGTATTCATTCTTATTCTTATCATTGTGCCTTTAGACTATAATGACACCGTATTTATTATTCAGAAACATAGAGGAAATTTTAAACAGAATTAGTGAAAATTGTATTGTAAAACTGCAAAAAACTTTGAAAATTTTAGGAAAACATGTGGAAATTTTGTGTGTGTGGAAATTTTAGAAAAAAAATAGGAGAAGTAATGGGAAAATTAGATAGAAATGTTCAGAAACATAGAGGAAAAGATTCACAGAAATAGTGAAATTTTTAGTGTAAAACTGGAAAAAATTCTGAAAATTTTTGGAATAAATAGGTGAAATTTTAGAGAGAGATTGGAGAAATGCTGGTGAAGATGGAGAGAAATGTTCAGAAACCGAGAAGAAATTGTACAAAGAAATACTCAAAATTTAAGTATAAAACTGGAAAAAATTCTGAAATTTTTTTTAATAAATAGGTGAAATTTTAGAGACATATTGGGGAAATGCCTGGGAAGATGGGGAGAAATGTTCAGAAACATAGAAGAAAATGTAGAGTGAAATACTCAAAATTTAAGCATAAAACTGGAAAAAATTCTGAAAATGTTAGGAAAAAATAGGTGAAATTTTAGAGACACATTGGAGAAATGTTGGGGAAGATGGGGAGAAAAGTTCACAAACATAGAAGAAATTGTAGAGAGAAATACTCAAAATTTAAGTATAAAACTGGAAAAAATTCTGAACATTTACAAAAAAAATTTGGAATTTTAGAGACAGATTGGAGAAATGCTTTAGAAGATGGGGAGAAATGTTCAGAAACATAGAAGAAATTGCAGAAAGAAATACTCAAAATTTCAGTATAAAACTGGAAAAATTCTTAAATTTTTAAGAAAAAAAAGGGGACATTTTAGAAACAGATTGGAGAAATGTTGGGGAAGATGGGGGAGAAATGTTCAGAAACATAGAAGAAATTGTAGAGAGAAATATTGAAAATTTTATTGTAAAACTGCAAAGAATTTTGAAAATTTTAGGAAAAAATTGGTGGAAATTTTAGAGAAAAATAGTTGAAATAATGGGGAAAATAGGTAGAAAGGTTCAGAAACATAGAGGAAATTTTTGAGAGAAATAGTGAAAATTTAGTGTAAAACTGAGAAAAATTTTGAAAATTTTAGTGTAAAACTGAGAGAAATTTTGAAAATTTCAGAAAAAAAAATAGGGAAAAGTTTAGAGAAAAATAGTTGAAATGTTGGGGAAAATAGGGAGAAATGTTCAGAAACATAGAGGAAAAGATATACAGAAATAGTGAGAATTTTAATGTATAACTGGAAAAAATTCTGAAAATTTTAGTAAAAAATAGGGTAAATTTTAGAGAAAAATTAGAGAAATGCTGGGGAAAATGGGGAGAAATTTTCAGAAACATATTGGAAATTGTATAGAGAAATATTGAAAATTTTAGTGTAAAACTGGAAAAAATTCTGAAAATTTTAGGAAAAAATAGAGGGAATTTTTGTGTAAAATAGGAGAAATGCTGGGGAAAATGGGGATAAATGTTCAGAATCATAGAAGAAATTGTAGAGAGAAATATTGAAAATTTTAGTGTAAAAGTGGAAACAATTCTGAAAATTTTAGAAAAAAATAGGGGAAATTTTAAAGAAAAGTATAAGAAATGCTGGGGAAAATGGGGTGAAATGTTCAGAAATATAGAGGAAATTTTAGAAAGAAATAGTGAAAATTTTAGTGTAAAAGTGGAAAAAATTCTGAAATCTTTAGGAAAAAATAGGGAAATTTTTTGAAAAATATAAGAAATGCTGTGGAAAATAAGGAGAAATGTTTAGAAGCATAGAGGAAAGATTACAGAAATTTTCGTAGGCTGCATTACGATCGTTGCTAGGTTGCAGAACTTTTCTTAGGTGAAATGCGAACATGCTAGGTTATAGAACATTTCGTAGGTGGCACTACGATCGTTAAGAGTTTACTAAACTTTTAGTAAGTGGCACTACGATCGTTAATAGTTTTCTTAAATTCTCATAGGTAGCAACACGATCGTTGCTAGTTCGCTGAGCATGCAACATTTCTCCTCATTTTCTCCAGCAGTTCTCCTATTTTTCCCTAAAATTTCATCTACTTTTCCCTTAAATTTTCAGAATTTTTTACAGTTTTACACTAAAATTTTCAACATTTTCTGAACATCTCTGTTTCTCAACATTTCTCCCCAATTTCCCCAGCATGTATCCTATTTCTCTCTAAAATTTCCGATATTTTTTCTTAAAACTTTCAGAATTTAGAGAAAAGTGAGGAAAATTTTAGTGTAAAACTGGAAAAATTCTGAAAATTTTAGGAAAAAGTAGGGGGCGTTTTAGGGAAAAATAGGACAAGTGCAGTTGAAAATGGGGAGAAAAGTTCAGAAACATAGATTTAATTTTAGATGACGTAGTGCACTGAATACTACTATACGAAGTATACTGTAATTATCGTAGGTGGCACTCCGATTGTTGCTAGGTTACAAAACCATTCGTAGGTGGCAATGCGATAATGCTAGGTTACAGAATATTTCGTAGGAGGCACTGTGATCGTTGCTAGATCTCTGAACTTTTCATAGGTGGCACTACGATCGATAGTTTATTAAACTTTTCATAGGTGGCACTACGATCGTTACTAGTTCGCTGAGCCTGCAACATTTCTCCTCATTTTCTCGAGCATTTATCCTATTTTTTGAGTAAAATTTCCCCTATTTTTCCCGAGAATTTCACAATTTTTTCCAGATTTACACTAAAATTTTCATTATTTCTCTCTAAAATTTCATCTATGTTTCTGAACATTTCTCCTCATTTTCCACAGCATTTCTTCTATTTTTAACTAAAATTTCCCCTACATTTCTCTAAAATTTTTAGATTTTTTTTTTTCAATTTTATATGAATTTTTCACTATTTCTCAATTTCCACATGTTTTCCAATGTACAATTTCCAATATGTTTCTGAAAATTTCTCCCCATTTTCCCCAACATTTCTCTAATTTTTCTCTAAAATTTACCCTATTTTTTACTAAAATTTTCAGAATTTTTTCCAGTTATACATTAAAATTCTCACTATTTCTGTATATCTTTTCCTCTATGTTTCTGAACTTTTCTCCCCGTTTTCCCCAGCATTTCTCATATTTTTCTCTGAAATTTACCCTATTTTTTCCTGGAATTTTCAGTATTTTTTCCAGTTTTACACTAAAATTTTTACTATTTCCCTAGAAATTTTGAAACTTTCAGGAAAAATTAGGGGAAATTTTAGAGAAAAATAGGACAAATGCTGGGAAAAACCTTATACCCTTCAGACCCTCGCGAGATACGAGGCTTGGCGGCTAGATCTTCACAGTATGTCAGTCGAATCTGGAGAGTGACAAATAATTTTTTAATTTTCTTTTTTTTAATAAATTTTATCTATATTTCTCAATTATTCATAGATTTACTATGAATTATTCCAAATCATACATTTCTAAAATATATTTTAATTTCAAAATACTTCTATATTTAATAGGAATTTTAAGAATCAAGTTCGCGCACATGCGCAGAATCTATTCCTATTCTGAGTATTGTCCTATTAAAATCAGATTTACACCGTACTTAAACCTTATTGCCGAGTCGTAATGATAATTTTAGACCCTTCAGACGCTCTCTAGGTACAAGGCTTGGTGGCTAGATCGGCAGGGTGTGTCATTGTATTTTACTGGTCATCTGTTCGAATCTGGAGAGCAACAAATAATTTTTTTTATTATTTTTTTAAATAAATTTATCAATATTTCTCCATTATTCATAGAGTTATGATAAATTATTCCAAATCATATATTTCAAAAATATATTTTAATTTCAAAATATTTCTATATTTAATCGGAATTTTAAGAGTCAAGTAGTGCACATACGCAAAAACTATTCCTATTCATTAAATTGTACTTTTAAAACCAGATTTACACCGTACTTAAAATTTATTCCCGAGTCGTAATGAGAATCTTAAACACTTCTGACGCTCTCGAGGTCCGAGTTTTGGTGGTTAGACTGGAAGAGTGTGTCATTACGTTTTTCCTGTCTTCTTCTTGTTCGAATCTGGAAAAAAACAAACAATTATAGAATTTTTTCTTTTTTTTAAATAAATTTTATCTATATTTCACCATTATTCACTATGAATTATTCCAAATCATATATTTCAAAAATATATTTTAATTTCAAAATATTTCTAGATTTAATAGGAATTTTAAGTCTCAAGTTCGCGCATATGCGCAGAATCTATTCCTACTCTTAGCATTGTGCTTTTAAAACCAGATTTACACCATGTTTAAAACAAATTCCCGTGGTTTAATGAGAATCTTAGACCCTTCAGATGCCCTCGAGGCAAGAGGCTTGGTGGCTAGATCGGCAGTGTGTATCATTGTATTTTGCGGGTCTTCTGTTCGAATCTGGAGAGCGATAAATAATTTTATAATTTTTCTATTTTTTAAAATAAATATTATCTGTCGCTCTCGAGATTCGAACAGAAGACCAGCAAAATGCAAGTACACACCCTGTCGATTTAGCCACCAAGTCTCATACATCGAGAGCGTCTGAATGGTCTAAGATTCTCATTAGGACTCGGCAATATGTTTTTAGAACGGTGTAAATATGGCTTTAAAAGCACAATACTAAGAATAGAAGAAATGCTGGGGAAAATCGGGAGAAATGTTCAGAAACGTAAAGGAAAAGTTAGACAGAAATAGCTAAAATTTTTGAGTAAAACTGGAAAAGATTCTGAAAATACTAGGAAAAAATAGGGGACAGTGCATTTCGACCCATTAGACGAGTAGTGCACTGTTGTCCCAATGTATCAATTGGTCGGTGGCTAGTCATCTGAGTGACTAGTCTACTAGGGATCAAGCTAAGAGGTTACTTTTTAGGCTTGGCGTTAAGGGTAGTCAATGCCCTCGGAGACAACTTAATCAATAATTTTTGAATATTTTTTTTTCTTCAAATCAGAAATTTTGATTTTTGTTTTATAATGGGAATAAATCTTTAATCTATCGTATTTAAAACCATTCTTTTTCTCTTGATGTAAGTTTACATTGTGCATTTATTCAATCTACGAATTATTGTTGGCTTTATAATGATATTAGAATACGTACATTTAGCAACGCCTTTCAGATGACTGCATTGTGGTTAACGCGTTTGCAATACTGTGTATGGGGAAAGTCATCGGTTCGAACCGTGCTGTGTAATGTGATTTTTCTCTTTCGTTTTTAACTCATGCATTTCAATTCAAAAATTTAATCGAAATTTCTCAAATTGCGTCAGCAATTTTTGAGTATGTTCTTTTCTCGATGAAAGATAGAAGAAATATTTTTCTTGAAATCAGAAATTTTGATTTTAGTTTTACATTGGGAATAAATCTTTGGTGCATCGGATTTAAATACATTCTTTTTCTCTTGCCATAGGTTTGAACATTTATTCAATCTTCTAATTATTGTTAGTATTATCAGGATATTAGAGTACGTATATTTAACAACTCCAACATTTTTGACAGAAATTGCAATTCTGAGTCAAAATTTGGTATCAATCGGTTGGTAAAAATGTGTCTAAAACACACATTATCTTGTAGAGCGTATGTGAGAATGTTTTTTTGTGATACCACTGCCACTGGTTTAATCCCCATGATTTCAAAACTACTGATTCTTAAGAAAAAGAGAAACAATGGACAATTTCACTGCCTTCATGTATCCTGACAACCATTAATTATTTTTCGTTTTGAAGACCGCATGAGAACGAAGCAATACAATTTATAATATCCGGACAATCATTAATGGTTTGGAAGATTTAATATAATATTCTTCATCGCTTTTGCCTCTTTCAAGGAAACTTTTTCTGTTCGGTTCTTTTCTTTCATATGGAATACTTGCAATTTTATGAAGGAAATTTCTAAGAATTCATAAAAATAGTTAGTGCCGTTAGGGAGGAAGAGAAATTTAAACTGTAGGTGTCGCTATCTCTTTGAGATGATGTCAGAGTTTGACATTCCCGTCAAACTTCAGTCAGTGGAAAACTGTGAGATGAGTTCAATATGTTGAAAGTTGTGCTGTGAAATATGTAGTTCTGAATTGAGCTTTTCAGTATCGATGAATGTTCCACCATTGAGTTTTCATTACGAGTTTGAACTAACCATAATATTTCGGCAGTTGCACGAAAATCATGTTTTCCGTGTGGTGAGTTAATAATGAATGACTGTACGAAATTGACTTAAGTGCGTCTGGAGGAGGATCTTCAGGAGGATTGAATAAAAGTATTTTATTATTGACAGAGCTCTGTATAAAGATGGCATCAAGCGCAATACGCATCAAACGAATATTTGCATAAGATTTGAGTAACTGTACATTATATTTGACGACGATTCAATGGTTGTTCAAAGAGGATAATCTAGCTACATTTGTCCGAAGATTAGGATCACAGAGGGCAACCGTTCAAATGCATCTTTGTAAACTTAAGAAGAATTAAACTTTGTAACTGAGAACATCGCAACATGAACGAGGGGGAAAACATCCTCCCTCCCCCTTCCAGCGGCTCAACTTTTACCATACGACAAAAAGGCTGAATTTCTGGTTTAGATATTGATACGTCAAAAAATATTGGTCATCTGCTGTTTTGCAAGCATTTGCCACGAAATGAAATATTTGTTAATGGAAGGTATTCCTATGAGTTGGGTGAAATGACTTTTATTGTACGCTTTGGATGCTTAAAGAGTGGCAAAACCATCATAATCGAGGTATACACGTCTTAAATGCAAGAGGTTGCGGATACTGTTTCGAAAACAGTATTAGTCCAAAGAATACTGTAGTGAATGAGTAGTTCCATTTTTAATATTAAAAGGGTAAGTAATTCTACTTATAGAAATTTTTATAAACTTAACGTTAATTTTCATTGTTAAAGTCTTATGAGTATTCTTTAGTGTTGCATGTGATCATTATTCATCTTTAAATAAGTTACCTATTTAGAATTAAAAATAAAATGCTAGTAGATTTAAAACCACCATGAAGTCATGTCACTAAGTTCAAAAACTGTTCGATAAGAAAATTGCTAGCTATTCGACTTGAACGATGTTAAATCCAATAATTTTAAATTTGGTGAGAAGTTTCGAGACATTACTACAATTTTGTCTGAAACATTCTTCTAGTGAAAAATATTCTCATCGCTATAGTATGTCAGCATTTTACACTTTTGGAAAGCGTAGTATTTTATATATTTATATTCTGTTTAAAAGACATTGAAATTACAGCGGTAGGTACATATGAAACTTTCAATCTGTAGCAGTTTGAAATAGTTTTTTCAAATTAAATTTACGAACTAAAGAAAAATTTCTTTAGAAATTTTAATGCCTCTAAAATTCAAATAACATTTTGCATTAAAATGGCATTTCTTAAATAATTTTTATTCTAGATTCATCAAAATTAATTTTTCGATGAATAACTAATTTAAAAATTGATTTCTTCAGTTTGTCATAATTCGGTAAGAATTACAAAAGAACAAACGTTTTCTGTTCATAATTCACTTTAAAAATAACTCTAAATGTTTTATGAGCAGTAATAATACTTTCAATTATAAAACGACATTTAATTAAATTCTTTATAGAATGATTACTAGCTTATCATTTGTAATTTTCTTACAAAACTGCTGTAGATGTACAACTCAACAAGCGAAAAAAAAAAAATCAAATCAGTGTTATGGTTACTAAGAAAATTATTCGACTTGGTTATCTGGGTTACTATTTTGGCGACAAACTCAGGGGCACACTAAACGATTAAACTAATCTGAAAACGTCTAAAAATCGATAACAATTGAAGGAAAAGTTACTTAAAAATCAAGTTGATATCGTTGAAAAGATAAAATTTTTAATCGGTAAGATGCTGTAAATCCTTTTGAAATAATTCCCACCACTTTGTTGTAAAATGGCCCAAATGCTGCTGTCTTCGAGCCTCTGTATCATTTAGCAAGAATATTTCTTTGCTTCCATTTGAGCGATTGAACTTGGGTCTGTTTTAAGGGATAATTTAAAAAATGCAAATGAAATACACTCAATCACTGTACAGAAACGAATCAAATGAAAAAAGACATGTATTTTAAATAAAACAATTTTAAAACGAGTAGTTCAAATTTAGTGTTAATTTTAATACGTTTAATTGAAAATTCACAATTTGCAGGCATGAAACTAATATCAGTAAAAAAAAAAGTTTAATTTTAAAATGTTAATTTTTTTTTATTTTTTATTTAGGAATTTTATTTATAGTTGCGAAGATAAAAGATGAAAAATTGGTTAATCTCTAATTGAATATTTAATGAGTTTTTAAACTTCGTATAGTTAACAATATAAGTTGTCTTGCCTTAAATTTTAAGTGCGCTAAATTTGGTGAATTCAGTGTAATTGTTTAGGAGATATGGAATATACATTATCAATTTTTTCATATTAAGATTTATCAAATTTAAAATGAATCTTATTTTAAAAATTCCATTTAATCATTTTTTACGTATAATTTTCCCATTTTTTAATATTGCTCTTTTTACAACAATTGTCCTCATTATTTTAGTTATTCAATATATATAATCACGGTAATTACAATGGGTAATACATAATTGATCTACGGTAAATTATCTAATTGTAGACTGTGACGAAATATAAATTTCTGGTAGACTTAATTCACATGCGAGTTCTCACAATTATCTTCCAAAATATTAATACAATTTTTCTTTACAGGCCCAGTTTTCCTAAAAAAGAATTCGCAATAGGAATAAAAGCAAAAATCTTTTTCATGTATGTCCAGCTGTCAAGTCAGGATCAAGCAATTTCAAGCTACCTCATACTATCGTCGAATATCTTGCTATTTTTCCAAGCTGTCGATTCATATTCTACATGAAGATAACAAATGGATTACGATAAAGAAAGTGGCGAGCAGGACTCGCACTTCGGCATGTTATTTCCATTCGAACTTCACTGCACAAAGTAAGATCTGATGATTTTAGAATATTGGCTTGTCAGAACTGGCTGTAAGGCATTTAGGCGATAAATTTTTCCTATTCATTCAGACTAACTTGGGATATGATTTTAAGGCATTTTAACATTTTTCTAATATTTAAAATCTGAATACATGCAATTCGGAAAGCTACAAAATGGTAAAAAATGAACAATTTATAAGATAGAAAGATATCGTCCAAGAACAATTACTCCGCCGTCGAAAATTGGATATTATATAAATGATGAGTAACTGAATTTCTACGACAGATTTTTCAAAATAAATTTAAATTCATAAATTTTTTTAATTTATAATTTCACTTCAAGTTCTTATAAAAGTCATCAAATAATATATCATCTAATTAGGATGCATAATAAATCCATATTTCAAATGGTTAATAAAAAGAAAAGACAAAGTAAAAAGTAAGTTAAAAAAAAGAGTCAGGATGATTAATACTGAAGGTAATTATTTGTCCCTTTTTTATTACGGTTATACCGAGTTCGGTTAAGTGCAATCTTCTATGGGATGCAGTATATTGGATCCTCATAAAAGGGTGATTATTAGAATTTAAGAAATTTGAGAGAACGGGACATTAATTTTTCGTTTTAAGAAGGAAATAAAATTCAAAAGATTAGGGTAGGAATAGGATACAAATGAGATTGTTCAAATTACTTTTGGAAAATTTGGATCAAATATGTCGCATGAAGAAAAGCATTGGCAAAATTCCACAAATTTGATTAAATGAATTGAAACTACAAATCAACCAATAAAAACTAAATACAAGTCAGTTAAAATGCAGTTCAGAGTTTAAATTTTACTAATCATTTTGTTTAACGTTAAATTCTCTTCAGACAATACTGTATTCACCTTTCTCATACGCAAAGACGGGAAACTAATATTTCTGTAAGTTGAGTCGCACATTATCTCTTAATATGAATTTTTTGCCTATTTTTAGCATTAATGAGGATTTTTTAACACAGAACAAACTATTATATATTTGATTAAAATGAATAGGTGGTTACTGTTCGTCATTCATCACTAAACAGTTTCTGCTGAAATTATTTTATCGATCTTAGAACTCAAAATCAGCAAGGGGCTATCTAATATCGAATCGCTTTAAGTTTTTAGACAATTTCACATTAAGATTTGACTACTGATATGACATTAACTTCAGTTTTATTGACAAAATTGAAGGAAACTCGTATTTTTCTTGTCTTGCATCTGTGACATCCATTGTAATCCTAGAATTCCTAATTCCTGTTAATTAAAATTCGGTATCTCAGCATCGAAATCTTCTTACTGACAAATATTTTCTTAGATTTCATTTAGTGTTGTGAAAAGTCACTCCATTTAGCTAAATGTTGAATTTTGAAGAAATTTTTATCAAGACTCGCAGATTTTTGGACTTCGTACTTGGACATAAAACTCTGAATCTAATTATTTTGGACACGCTTCACATCCTGCACTCTGTCCTGTTTTCTGATTTAAATTCTACTTGTCTAAAACCGTCGATTCATTCAGATTTCCATCAAGGTAAACGATTGCGTAATTCCATATTCGTTGTGATTAGACGCTTTTTTGGTAGAAATTAGCCTGAGCAATTTTTTTAACAAATAACATAATTTAAAAACTTCAGAAGAAAATGTTTCAAGAGTGGAATTTGATAACATCTCCCCGGACAAAAATCAGATAAATTACATTCATGTTGTAAAACTTATATCCCTGTCCTTCTTTAAAATTAGATCACTTTTCATGTAATATATCTATTGTGCGAATCCTGATCTTTAGCGCATCGTTGTACTTTGTAACCGTAATATTAATACTAAAATTTGTTGGATTCTAAATATCAATGAAATTGATAGTAATCAATGAAATAGAATCCCATCAATGAAATATACATAAATATATGAAAATCTTCAATGTTTTTCTCCGGTGTTTGGCTTTCGGGCCCATATAAGACTTGTATTTAAAACATCTTGGATTAATCAAAATCGCCACAGATGGAAATTTCACTAAACAGCATTTAACTGTTTCTAAGAAACTAAATGTAAATTCTAATCTCTCTTTAATGATCATTTGTATTTCTTTCAACAGGGAAAGATGCATATTATAATTACTATTGATAATATTTTGATGGAATAATTCACTGTCAGAGGTTTGTTTTTAGCTAGGCAGTACATGTCTTGGAAGAATTGTCAGGAAAATGTAGGAAGGGAGGGAATGTGAGAAATGTTTGAAAGGAATGTGAAGGAATATTTGAGAGCTATTTTGTATAAAAAGCACTATAATTAAGTAATTTGGCCGACTGTCGCTTAAGAGATTAAAATTTTTGCACGCGCTTCATAAATTCCGATTTCTGATTTGAAACGTTTTGTTTTCAAGAAAACAATAAAATCATTGTTCAACATATTCTTCTTTTCATATTAATTAATCAGTCTTGGTGGCAGTATTAAAGATGACATTATTTAAACTAGCTTACCGTCAATTGCTTTTAGAGTATTTAAAACCAGGATTTATAACTGCTTTAGGAGAATGGCGACTATCAGATTTCTACATAAATAGAATAGTCTTTTATTGACAAATTTATGCAAATAATGCGCTGCCATTGAACTTCAATGTTAATGCCGAAAGAATAGAGCAAAATCTGAATAACAGAGCAATATGTACAGGTATACTACCTTGGAGTGAATGTTTTAGTTTTTCTGGGACATGCAGATAATTAGTTGAAACCTCGTTCTATATAGACCGTAGATTACTTTGATCTTAAAACGAAAAGTAAATTTTTTAGATGAAAACAGATCTGTAAAGATCAGTATAGAAGGAATGGCACTAGGCGCAAATATTTTCCCGGCTCTATTTTTCTATAAACACAATTTTATCTCTACAGACATCAAAGGTTTGCTATAGTGTACTTCCCTCCTATCCTGTGTTACGTAACTTTGGAAGTTGTAAGCTGTGCTGAGTGATACTATTCCTTCAGTATGTATAAGGAAATTTGTTTAGGATTTCAATGTTGGATTTAAAATTATGATTCTTTGACATGAAACGTTGCAGAGGATTTTATTAATGAATACCGCTGATATTGATAGTGGACTTGTTTGCTGTTAAATCTATGAGCCGCTGTAAAGTAGGCAATTTATATTCTTGGACTGTGTGGGGCATGGTGGTGTGGGGAATGTGTTGGAACTGAGGGTGTCATGGTGGAGTGGGTAGCGCATGGTTGTGGAATTGTGGGTGTCATAGTGAAAGTGATACGTATGGTAGTGGAATTATGAGTGTCCTAGTGAAATGGGCAATACTTATAATAGGTTAACTGTGGTTGCCGTAATGGTGTAAATGCGTATTGTTTTATTGGAACAGAGTGGGTATCGTAGTTGAGTGTGATGTATGAATTTTGGAGGTGGTGGCGGAATGGGTAATGAGTGGGTTGTTGGAATTTTGGAGGTGAAGGCGGAATGGGTAATGAGTGGGTTGTTGGAATTTTGGAGGTGGTGGTTTCCGGAATGGGTAATGAGTGGGGTGTTGGAATTGTGGTGGTGGTGGCGGAATGGGTAATGAGTGCATGTGGTGTTGGAATTGTGGTGGCGGAATGGGTAATGAGTGCATGTGGTGTGGGAATTGTGGTGGCGGAATGGGTAATGAGTGCATGTGGTGTGGGAATTGTGGTGGCGGAATGGGTAATGAATGCATGTGGTGTGGGGATTGTGGTGGTGGAATGGGTAATGTGTGTGTGTGTGTGTGGTGCTGGGCTTGCGGCGGTAGTGGCGGGGGGGGTAATGAATGGAATTGTATTAGTTGGTGGTTAGCAGTATAACAAATACGGGGAGTGCAAGAGCAGTCGCATTTGGTGAGCGGGGGGGGGTACGAGAGGCCTTTTCTGTGCGAATTGTCATCATCGCTCATCGGTAGATCGTAATTTAACGGTGCTAATTCAAGAAATATTTTAAATGATTTCTTACGGTTAAGGTAAATAAATTCTTGTAAATTAAAGCATGTTTGTTGTAGCGTATTATGAGAAATTGGTATCGTGTAAAAATGCTCATTGAATTTCTCTTAATTGTAAATTTTGATGTTAAAAATTCGAATTCTATAGTTTTTCATTTTTTTTTATTCAGCTAAGTATTTAAACCATATGCCTTCTGTATGGGTAAAAATGAAAATAAATTCATTGGAACTTAATGCAACCATGCATTGAACAATGCATCTCTGATGGTTTGAAAATAAGATGCCCGCAGGAACTTTTATCGAATACGTTTTTCTAAAATTTAGATGATAAAGCATGAAGTAATTTGAACGGTTTTATTATTGGCAGTCTTACGAAACCGAATTATTTTATTATAGAGTTTCAGCAAATCTCGCTTTTGGTTAGGATTTAGTATTAACACGGAATTTAGAGAGCTGTGTTCAGTAATTAAACTAAAAGGGTTAATAACATCCTTGTTAATTTTTTACTTTCTACTTTAGGCAGCTTGGCTCAAACATTTTATCCAAGTCATATAGATTAAAAACCCTATGTCATGAATTGATATAGAGCTTTGGGGATCTTAATTTTTAAGTCTTTCTTGTCTAATAACTGAATATTCGTGACATGGTTGCTTTCGGCCATCTCTAATGTTTGAATGCTGACTTATGTATATATCGAGACTGGAAACTTAAGGAAATGCAGTCTTTTCAAATTTTTTGAATCATTGAGAAATAACCCTCACTGCTTAATTTTTTGCTTTAATGCTGAAAGCGAATCTCTCCTTAATGTTTTTTAAAGTACAGAAGCGATCCGAACCTAACGGTTATCTATTTGACTTCTCGAATTCATTCTTTTTGAATCTGAAACTTCAATATTTCTTTTATGAAATATATTTTATTAAATTTCTTCTCAAAATGAACTAAAGACCTTAAATTTCTGACCGGATATTTTTCATAGTTTTGAAATATTAAGTATCACTGAAATATAACATTAGCCATCTCTCTCGTTCTTTCATTTCTTAATTTCTAATCATCCTTCTATGAGTAGCCGTTACACCGTATTCCATTCCGTGATTCCACATAATTTCGAATTTCGATTAGTCGTAAAAGAAACGCATAATTATTAACGTATCATAAATAAAAATACTAATTGTATCGAAAGCGATTCTGCACATTAAGATTAAATTATTTTTTATAGAGGTTGAATTTGTCGGATATATCGAAATCGTACATCGAAATTGGAATGGCGACAGGTTCCGAGCATATGAACAAATAATTGATTCGTTTTAATGAACCGAACAAAAGTGATTCGGTAAAAGTAAAGCTAGGATGAATCTCCTATAAGTGTAGATGCATAGGACTTAGCATTTGAGATTATTGAAAATAATTTCGAAACAAATTCAAGCTGAGGTTAATCAATTTCGGTGGCAAAACGAATGTTAAGATTTATAACTAGAATGAAACGGTTTCATTTTCTTTAAGAAAATTAATCCCTAAAGCAGCATCGAGAACTAGAAATGAAACCATTAAACGATCGCTAGTAATTCAATTTTTAAATAAAATAAAATCCATTTTGGATTATTCAATTGATTTATTTAGCTACTAATTTACATAGTATGTTGAATTTTCGACTGTAAGGAAAAATTTCGAGAACGAAATGCTTTTATTTGATAAATTGTTTATTTTTCCCCTTTTTAATTTTTCTAATTGCACTTTATTCAAATTTTATCAAACTGAATTATTAAAATGCATTAGAATCGTATCACGAGATTGCCTGAATGAATCATTAAAATTTACTTCCTAATGTCACAGCTGGTTTTCATCGAGGATTTCAAAATGATTTGCACCTGCTTGCGTAGTCTGATTGACGCTTCCTTTTGAATTATTCTCAAGGCGTTGTGGATAAATGTGTAAAAATATCTATATGCTGTGAATTCTTTACGAAGTCATAAAAAATGAAACTATAAATCTGCCTTCAGAACGGAAATGAGACAGCTAATGTATACCCTTTATTTTAAATTTTGTCTCTTCAAAAATGATCCATTAAACCGAGAAATTTCAAGACATTTAGGAGATTTTGGAAATGGAACGACTAAACTCTCCAAAGGAAAAAATCTTGCAGACATGAGTGAAAAAAATATTCTTAAAAATGAATTACACAAAGATAAAATAATAAAATTATGTACAGCTTGTAAATAGTTTACATATTTCCAATTTGATTATAGCGTTTTTAGATATTAGAATCTGCAAAAAGAATGTGCTTTGATACGTTTTGTTAATGAAATGAGAATCGAATGCGGCTGAAAGAGGAGAAAATAAAAAAAAATAAAAACTTCATTTGGTAATAAGAAATCAAGAATAGACGATTTCCATATAACACTTGGGGAGACGGAATAAACCGAGTTAGGATTATTGAATATTAAGGTCTTGAGTTTTTGATCTGAATTTTTTTATTACAGGAACTGAAATCTGAATAATAGTTCGGTTATTGAACTCTGAAATTTTACAACATCTGACTTGGATTTACTTTGGAAGAAATTTTTCTTTTGGATATTTCACTACGATCAAAGCTTAAAATAAACTTCTGCTATTGAAGAAATAAGAATCTCAATTTATGGTTAGATTATCGCTTTCAGTGTTTGATATTACCTTTCCTTTTTCTTAACTGCTTGCAACGTATGACATTTTATGAAGGTTGGAATACTTCAGAAGAATGCTTTGGAATGTATCCCTGGCTTTTTAAGGATCATTAATTGGATTTGCAAAATCTTATTGGCTAACATTTCTGCTTATTCATAAATTTTATTCAATCATTTAGAAAATAAAAAATATGCAATCCATAAATCCTATTGGTATATAAAAATGAGTATACTGCAATTATGTGGCATTGAAACAAAAATATTCTATAATTATTTGAATATACAGAATAAATGCCTTCCCACTTTACAATTAATAAGTCTTTCGATCAGAGTCTTCCATCAAATATTGCATGCAAAGGAAAATATTGTTTTTATCTATATTTATACTCAACTATATTGTCAGTGAAACTATAAAGTATATGAATTCACCAACATGTGTTGATTATCATGCTACAGATAGACTACTCCTTCATGGCTGCTGATTTCTTGGATCCAGAAACCACTTAGAAATCCAGAAAAACCTTAAATCAAGGCCAAATTTTCAAGTCCTGCAGAAAATATTTTCTCTGGAATAGAAAGCTTTTAAAGTTCAAGTGTTTGGTAAGTTGAAATATAATTCAGAAACAAAATTTTTATCTGGGAAGGAAAATTTGACATCTTGAAAAATTGTGTATTCATAGTACATTTCTCGCTTGCACTGCTTTTTCTTACATCTAATATATGCAGAAACCAGGGAAATCCCAGATGAAGCTTAGTGTAAATGCTTAGTGGTTAAACAAATTTTATTTAAAATATCCCTTTACCTCACAGGTTCAATTCCATATCTAGATGCATTAGAAAATGGTTTCTGGAGTATATAGACTTTGTTAATGGTACAAAAACTTTGAATTTGTTTTTTTCTAATTTTTTTTTGTACAGTTGATTTAGGCAAATCGCTATTCTTACTATCAATATTGGTTTTCTCTACTCATTACAAAAAAAAATATTCGTATCTAACTTGCATAAATTCTTGTTTCTTTTCCAGATATTATTGGAAGAATTTTAGAAAAAGATGGACCTGCATCAACAGTCCGGAGAAATGATCATCTTGGATCGACTGCAAGATCTTGAACTTCATGGCTCTTACAAGCATATAATACAAATGGAGCAATATCCAACAGCATTTTTAGCTGACAGCTTGGGAGCTTAATAGAACTGGCAAGAGGCATAGTTTCCAAGATATTTTAAAACGAACTATAATTTATAAATTCAATGAATCCTTCAAAATTCTTATAACTGGAAAAAAAATTAGAATTTAATTCATCTAACTAAATGATTTCATTCGTAAATCTAAAAATGAAATGGTAGAGTGAGAAATAATATTTCATTAATTTCTATAAATCATCACTTTGTGAAGAATGTATAATTCATGCAGTGAAAATATTCCTTATACTTGCTTAATTGTCGGATAATTTAATTCTTGTTTGCCTATTTTATTTATCGTCAATAATTTATGCTTAAAGATATTGACATCCATATTTTGAGAGAAATTATTTAAACTTAAAGCACATTTGTTCGCTTTGAATAACCGATTTTCACACCTCAGATATTCAGTGTGAATTCTTAATGATGAATGCTCTAAAATGTTTGTTTCGATTCCATTATAAATTGACACAAATATTTTTATTCCCTGTGTGTGGCGCAGCTTAGCCAACGATGGCGTTTGTGCCTTAAAACACAAACTCAAACTCTAAAATAAAATCTGTTGATTATATTTCAAGTAGTCTGCGCTGAGCTAAAAACTGCTGATCCTTCTTCGTACAATATATCGATGTATCGGAGAAAATTGTATGAAGACATATCTGATAATTTGGTTTAAAAGAGCTAGATACAAAGAAACGAATAAGCAGTTTTAGAAAGGGAATGAGCTCAAAGACCAAATGATTTTAATTGCATTTTGTTATCGTGTAGATTGTTATAATATTATATAATTGATGTAAAAATGTATATTATAATGTATGACATTCATAATGTATATAATAGCTGTATTAATATTATAAAATAGCTGTTTAGTAAATCAATTTTGGAAAGAATCTCGTTAAAATGTTTCATTTAAATAAAGAACAAGACAGGAAGTTTGATTTCCATGAGTATATGAATTAGTTTCTCTTCAAATGTCATTTGTTACAAATAACTTCAGATGTCTGAAAGGTTTACAGTATCAAAATCTACCTTGATGTTATTTTTGAATTAAATGGTATACTTTACTAGATGCTTTGAAATATGGTTTAAGATTAATAAAATTAAATATGCTCCGCAAAATAAATTAAATTTCAGCCATTTTCTAAATTTTCATAATACAAAAGAAATCCTGAAATGGCGCATCCATTTGTTGCATCCTTTACAAATTCTTTATTGTAATCTCTCCTACTGCTTCGTTTGCTATATATCATACCTATCATAAGGCTCTTAGTCGTGAAATCTAAGCCTACTTTTTGCAATTGTCCGTCCAATTTTGAGAAACAGGAATGTAATGTAAAAAAAAAAAAAAAAATGCAAGGAATTTAATAATTTGTTCAGTGGTTTTTCAACAATGGATGACTGATGGCTGTGCTAGCCAGTCAATCAGAAATCCATCAAATTAAAAAAAGGCATTTCATCACCATGCCTGATCAGCATGGTGAAGAATATGCTTTAAAAGAATCTTTACAATTTCCAAAAGCTGCAGTTGGAAAAAAAATATAATTAAATATGAATAGCTTTCTTGTATAGGAAATTTTGCGAAATTCCGAATAAGACTGAGTAACTTTTAATGTTGTAAATGAATGTTTTAACGAATAGAAGGGATGCAATAAATGACAAAAGCGTATATGACATTAAATTTAATTTTTTTATATATATTTTTATTAGTTTCTTAAATTTGTTTTTGACTTTCATTTTTGGCCTTACATAATTCATATCACTATGCATCTTGACGCCAATTTTTCTGTTAGATGGCAACACTCGTAAAAAAAATCGAAATTGAATTAAATGAATCAATCATAAGATTATTTAGGTTTGACAATGAGTGAATCATTGTAAATCTTGAAAATTCCCGGATGTCTCTAGCACGTCAGGAAATAAAAGATTTTATACTTGCATATCTGAAACGTATATATGTGAAAATAGCGATATTAATACTTCTGAAATATTTAAAATTTGTTGAAATAATTTTCTATAAAATTTCAAATTGCGCAAGAATGAAGTGTTCTGTTAATGGCTGAATGCAATAGTTGTAATTTTGGATTTGAAATTCATGACACTTTTATAATAATTCGTAAAAACTGCATTCTCGAAATCATTAAGAAGTATTATTTATGCCATTTTTCCCCTCACCGTCTTTGCATAGACTTTTGATATTTAATGTATATTGTTAATGTTTTATGTGTAATCTTTATTTCAAATGAATGTATCTAATATGTATGCAATAAATGTTCTTTTATGTTTATCTTGTACATTATTTGTGTGTTATAGGTATTTGAGTACATGTAATAATTTAAATATTGTATTTATAATATTTAAAATCATAAAAAAATATCTTGTTTCAGTGTTTGTATTTTGTAAATAAATTCTTGTATCTTAATTGCTTTGTATTCAGTTTTTATATTAAGTTTATAATTTTGCAAGCGTCAATACTTTTTAAGGGCTTTCTATATTTCTCTAAGATTGATAATCGCAAAGAAATCGTTGAGAGATCATTATTGGCTGTAATTCATTGGTAAAAATAATCACAATTAAATGAATAAATCTGTTCAACAAAAATCGCTTTCCTCTAACCTTTAAGTAATTATCAGCTGGAATGATCATCCCCCAAACATTCCGGCATGCTCTTTTTAGATGCATTTTCCGCAACAGATTGGAACCGAAAGTGGACAAAACTACAATTGCAGTCTCAAAATTACCTAATCAAATTGAAGTCATTGCCTTTTTCAGTTGTCGCGTTTACATGCTTCTGAAAGTACTGACAGACGTTCAACTTGTTGGACAGGGTTCAATATTTCATATTTCTATAACTTAGATGTTAAATCTGTGGACAGAATTAAATCATTCAAGCTTACCTCATTTTTCAATTAACTACTTGGTTAAGAGCCAACTAGGCATACGTTTCTGAAACTGATTTTATTCTAAGTTTGGTACAAAATTAATTTGGTATAAAGACGATATACTAAATGTTATATGCCTGTCTCAAAGTGTTTTTAAGTTATTACTGTTACAGACAAATGGACATTTTCCAGGAACGTGTTTTTCGATTTCGGGGAGATGTAACACGTGAAGTTTCCAAATCGGGAGTTTGAATTTTTTTGGCATTATTATACTTTCTGTGTATTTCATGTACGAGAGATTAAAAAAAACACACACCTCCAGTTAATTATAAATACGATTTTAACTTTATTGTTTCATGCATCTACGTTTAAAACGGCTGTTTGTTATAATCTTTACAGTAGAAAGTAATACATTTTTAGTTTTTCTTTTTTCCTTATTTTAAAATTCCTTGATCTGGATAATTTTTCTTCCTATTCTTTCGTAATTTAATTCTCTTAAAAGAAAATTAAGTTGTTTGACCTTTTACTATATCTTAAATACTACCTAAATATATTTATACCCATTACTGCTTACAATAAAATCGTTGTTATTCATTTGCATGATTCTATTACTATTATTTAAAATCATATAATTAAATTAATAGAATAAATTTTTATATTAAAAACCAATTAGGGTATTTAGTGCATTTCGAAATTTCAACAATATATCACTCCAAAAGAGCAACTTATTGCAATACCGCCATCCTTGTTGATCAAAATGGTATTAACAGGAATTTTGAAATAAGCGTCCTATTTGGGTTTAAAATTAAGAGAAAATATATCAACATCAGCACATACGTATTTAAAATTATTTGCTGTCACAACTTATTATCTCTAATATTTAAAATATTGATTGTAAAATTTAGTATGTTGCTTTTCCAACATATTTCCTTTATGCAAGCTTCGTATAATTGGAAGGGATCTTTACATGTTAGAAAGAAAAAAAATAAATTGAATTAAAAAAAGTATTTAATTATTATCGGGTTTTTTTTAAACGAGGCGAACCAATATTTTTTTTCAATTGCTTTTAATCTCTTAAATATCATGGTTATGGAAGTTTCACAAACAAAATTTTAAGCATATTTTTTACATTATCGAATTACAAAGTTAGAACGCCAATCATTTCTGGTGAAATTTATAAAAAAAAAAATGTGAATTTTGAATCTAACCGATATTTTTGATCGAACCAAAGTAATTATTCGAAGATGTATTGGGATGGTAAGTTCAAAACAGTTGAAATAATTGTTAATCTAAAGAAGTAAACGTGTTCCTTACAGTTAAATTAAAATATTTTATTATTAGACGAGCCTTAAATATATTTTTTATTTGTATGGTTAGAAGAAATTTATTCCAAAATAATTTAAAACTAACCAGAATGGTCTCCGCAAAACTTTCTCGTAACTGTGTAAGGAAGGTTTTATTTCCGAGAGTGCCTTGCATGGTATTGGTGTATAACATTTACGAAATATTATGCCTTATTGGGAATTTAGCATTTTCCTGAATCTATTGTGGCATTCTTGGCGAGTGTTTTGGGAATAAATCTCTGGCACGCAAGTTAATAGTAACCAAAAATTGAATTTTTGTTTTAGATGAGTTTTTATCAATCGTTTAAAACAAAAAGTTGACAAAGAACTGTAATTGTAGTCACAAAATCCCATAGCAAATTTCATATGTTTAAGCGGTTGTGTTTTTGAGTATCGTGTTTGCAGGCGTTTGAAAGTACAGAAAGACAAACGGTTAATCCCTTTTTGGCGGTATGGCTCGCACTTTGATATGTTCTTCACTAAAGCTATTAAATAATTGTACATAATTTTATATCGTTGGCTTTCTTCGTTTTGTAAATATCCTGTTCCCTTTATTTTTCAAACTATAAATGATTAAATAGGTTAAGAATCTTAGAATGTTCCGGTCGGTGAAGTCTGTACGGCCTGGTGGAATGAAAGATAGGTTGTGGCGTTGCATTTTGCAGGTCTTCAGATCGAGTCCCGTAACGGAATAATAGCTCTCTATATATTTCACTTTTTTTATTTTCTTTCTTTTAATATTATTCTCCATGGCCATTCACCATTTAATGTGAATTTTTCCAATTCGTATACATCAAAAATAATATATTACTTCATAAATCTATAAATTTAATAGAAATTTTATGTTCCAAGATCTCGAAAATGCTCAAAAATCATTCCTATTCTTAGAATTGGGCCTTTTGAGCAGATTCCCATTATTTTTCAAACTAAAATGATTAAATAAATTATGAATCTTAGAACGACTCTGAAGTCTGTATAGCCTGGTGGAATGAATGATGGGTTGAGGAGTTACATTTTGCAGGTCTTCAGATCAAGGCCCGTAACCGAATAATACACTCATGTCCAAAATTAAGGTCCAAAAATATTTTTCAGAGTAATTCTAAATGGCTACCATTAAAGTTTAAAGAAATTGTATTTTATATATTGTGAAGGAACCACAACCCGATATTAACCTTTTTTATAGAAAAAAAATGTTGTTTAGCATTAGTTTTTCAGGAACTACTGAAATTAGACTGTTAGAAGTTTTGTGAATAATGAATTAAAACAAAAAATTCAACATGTTTCCAGTGAAAATGAGTCCTCATAATCGTTTAGGCGATTCATTGAGATGGAGAGCCGCTGGCAGGTTTGAAGCTGGGCAGTCTCAAGCGGAGATGGCTCGATGATTACAAGTGTCACCGAAAGTGGTATCCAGGTTGTGGAATCAATTCCAAACAAGTGGTACTGTAACCAGGAAGGCCGACCAAGGCCGTCACAAAACAGAGACGCCTGCACAGAATCGCTATTTGGCATTAAGCGCACGACGGCACAGGCTGAGTACGACTCCTCAACTTGCTCTTGATCTTTCTGCTGCGTCTGGAATAAGAATTTCCAGACAAACAGTATACAGACGTCTAGCAGAGAGGGCCCTTTATGCCCGACGACCAATTGATTGTGTCTCTTTCACTGAATCCAACAGAAAAGCGTTTCCCGAGATAAATTATTTATCTCTTATTCATAATGTACCACCTTTTTGATATACCCTGTTTCTTAGTTCCCAATAAAAATCTTTTCCATGCTGTTATCTGTCTATGTTCTTTCTTCCATTGTAGTGTACCTCTGTGCCAAATTTTGTGGCAACACAGTGAATAGTTTTTCATTTTTCTCAGATTTTATGTTTGTGACTTTAATTTTGGACATGAGTGTTGTTTTATATATATTCCTTATTTTTAATTTCTTTTTTTTTATATTATTCTCTATGCCCATTCAACATTTTTTGTGAATATCTCCAATTCTTATACATCAAAAATAAAATTGTACGTCAAAAATCTATAAATTTAAAAGAAATTTTAAGTTCTAAGATCTTGAACATGCGCAAAACTCGTGTCTATTCTTAGCATCGTGCTTTCTGAAAAGATTACCATTATTTTTAAAACTAGAAATGATAAAATATATTAAGAATCTTAGAATATTCCCGATCGTGAAGTCTGCATGGCCTGGTGGAATGAACGATGGGTTAGAGCGTTGCATTTCGTAGGTCTTTAGATTGAGTCCCGTAACCGAATAATAGTTTTATATATATTTCTTTTCTTTCAATTTCTTTTTTTTAATATTATTCTCTATGCCCATTCATCATTTAACGCGAATTTTTCCAATTCATATACATAAAAAATAAAATTTTCCGTCAAAAATTTATAAATTTAAAAGAAATTTTAAGGTCCAAGATCTCGCATATGCGCAAAAATCTTTCCTTTTCTTAGCATTGTGACTTTTGACCAGATTCAAATTATTTTTCAAACCAAAAACGATTAAATATGTTAAGAATCTTAGAGTGTTAACGAAAGATTGGTTGTGGCGTTACATTTTGTACGTTTTAAGATCGATGACCGTAACCGAATAATAGTTTTATATATGTTTCTTCTTTAAAAAATTTATTTTTTTAATAATTATTCTCCATGATCATTCCTCAATTAATGTGAATTTTTCCAATTCTTATACATCAAAAATGAAATTTTACGTCAAAATTCTATAAATTTAAAAGAAATTTTAAGTTCCAAGATCTCGCACATGCGCAAAAATCATTCCTATTCTTTGCATTGTGCTTTATGTGCAGATTGCCATTATTATTCAAACTAAAATGATTAAATATGTTATTAATTATAGACTGTGCCGGACTTTTAAGTTGGTGTGGACTGGTGGAATGAAGGATGGGTTGTGGCGTTGTATTTCGCAGGTCTTCAGATCAAGTCCCGTCACCGATTAATAGTTTTATATATATTTTTTAAATTTCTTTTTTTAAATATTATTCTCCATGCCCATTCAACATTTAATGTGAATTTTTGAAATTCTTAAACATCAAAAATAATATTTGGACTGTGATGTCTGCATGGCCTGGTGGAATGAACGATGGGTTGTGGTGTTACATTTTGCAGGTTTTCAGATCGAGTCCAGTAACAGAATAATAGATTTATATATATTTCTTTCTTTTTTTAATTTATTTTTTTAAATATTATTCTTTATGATCATTTATCATTTAATGTTAATTTTTCCAATTCATATACATCAAAAATAAAATTTTACGTCAAAAATCTATAAATTTAAAAGAAATTTTAAGGTCCAAGATCTCGCACATGCGCAAAAATCATTTCTATTCTTAGCATTGTGCTTTTTGACCAGATTCCCATGATTTTTCAAACTGTAAATGATTAAATATGTTATGAATCTTAGAGTGTTGCGGGTTGTGTTGTCGGTGTCGCCTGGTGGAATGAACCATGGGGTGTGACGTTGCATTTTGCAGGTCTTCAGATCGTGTCCCATAACCTAATAATAGTTTTATATTGTTACGAAATTTCCTGGTTCGTTTGGATAGTGGGAGTTATATTGTGTGGAGGACGCTCAATCAGAAGGCAGCTGATTGATTGTAAATCAGCTTATTTACACGAAGACACACAGGACAGCACAAGGACGACAACTATATACAGCATAGAAGACGATTATCTTCAACCGAGACGTGCAGCATACAACCTGACTCTACTGCAGACAGTAGCGCACAGCGTAGTTCAGCACTAGCTTCACTCCGTCGTTGTTCTACTTTTCTTTGGAAGGCCAGTTCTTTTGCGTCGATTCCGACTACTCTCCTCTGTCACTTCCGACTACGCTTCCTCAATTCACTACCGGTTCACCGGCAGCTGCAGCTTCTTTTATAGGTCTCAGGAGGCAGGGCTAAAAGCCTCTCAACTAATCAGGAACGTTCGAGGCGTATCTAGGTTCCTACTGGACGGCTCGGGAAAATTCTCGATGTTTCGGGTATAATCTATTTTGACGCCAAATTCGTCGCCAAGTAGCCAAATGGTTGCCAAGTTCTAGGACCTCCTATGGAACCAACTATGCTGGGAAACCGCATCACAGATTCGTAACAATATATATTTCTTATTTATAATTTCTTTTTTTTTTAATTAATTTCCCTGTCCATTCAACATTTAATGTGATTCAATCCATTCAATCCATTCAAATTCCCATACATCAAAAATAATAATGTACGTCAAAAAATCTATAAATTTAAAAGAAATTTTAAGTTTCAAGATCTCGCACATGCGCAAAAATCATTCCTATTCTTAGCATTGTGCTTTTTGACAATATTCCCATTTTTTTTTTTTTCAAAACAAAAATGATTAAATATGTTAAGATTCGTAGAATGTTCCGGACTGTGAAATCTGTAGGCCTTGGGGAATGAATGATGACTATTACGCATGAAGTAACTAAGTCGTAGTCTTGGCCCTAATTGGCTCTACTGAAAAAAACAAGTGACACTCACTCGGCTTAAATTCCTGATAGAACTACCAGCTGGCTTGTAAAGTGTCATAAATCACACCATGCAGTATAAAGCATTTTGTTCATTACAAATTCAAATCTTGGAGATCGTGAGTATTTTGCATAATTTTTTTTTTTCTATTGGAATTTATTTTGTAAATTTTTTTCTAGACTAATACGTAAGATACTGCTATTCATTAAAATTGTTCATAAATTTTAGATAATCATAATAGAAGATAATCAGGGTAATGCAATTTTAAATTGCACACCTTTCGTATGCATATCCATCGCTCCAATTCAAAGCACTATATTTTTAGACCGGAAATGCATAACTTTTCAAATTATGAATTTTTAATCAAACTTGTTAACTTAAATGTAGATGACGCTATAAAAGCATGTCACCTAATGAATTGTGAAGCATAGCTACTCAGAGTATTCTGCAGATTACAGGTTCGAATTTGGGAGACGATGAGTATTTTTACATATTTTGTTCTTTTTTCTACTGTTTTAAAAATATATTCCAAACAAATACTTATGTTAATAGAAATTTTTCAAATTGTTATAACTCAGAAAATAATTTTGCAAATAAAACCCTCAATACAGTACTATAATTTTTAATTCCAGATCTTGCGCATTCGCATGAATCTCTCCAATTAATAACATTGTGCTTTTAAATCAGAAACTCATCCAATTTTAAACTATGAAATTTTATTCACTCAGAATCTTAAATGTAGATGGCGCTAGAAGAACTTCTCACGTGGTTGATTTTTAGGATTTTAATTATATTCCAGGTTAATTTTGTGGATAATTTAAATTTTTATACTTCCAAAAATAAATTTTTAATTCAAATCATCAATAGGAAAATACAATTTTTAACTCCACAACTGACGGATGAGCAACAAGCACTCCAATTGATAACATTAGGCTTTTAAACCATAAACGCATCCGATTTCAAACTATGATATATTAATTGAACTTAGAATCTTAAATGTAGATGGCTCCAGTACTGTTTTTGAGTTGATGGATTGAGAAGCATTGCAGTTCAGAGAATTTTGCAGATTGCGTTATCGAATCTGGGATACGAGGGATATTTTACATATATATTTCCGTTTCCTTTTCAATTTATTTTGAAAAAATTTTTTCGAGATAAATTCTTAGAATACTCCGAATCATATAAAATGTTAATAAATTTTTTACTCCCAACATAGTTAGGTAATGCAGTTTTTAAATTCACATCTTGCATATGCATATCAATCCCTCCAGAGCATTAGGATTTTCGTCCAGGAAAGCATCATATTCATATTTTAATTGAACTTAGAATTTTAAATGTAGATGGCGCCAAGATATATTTTGATTTGACGGAGTGGGATGCATGGATGTTCAGGGCATTCAGCAGATTGCAGGTTTGAATATGGCAGAAGATGAATAGTTTAAAATATTTTTCTTATTTTTATTTAGTCATTTTTTAAATTATATTATAGGCTGATTCTTATGTTACTTCAAATTAGTAAAAGTATTATACTTCCAAAATTCAATTAAATTTTTACCTCAAAACATCAATTGGGTTCTACAATGTTTATTTTTAATTCCACATCTTGCGCAGCAATCGCTACAGTTCCTAGCATTATGCTTTTAGAACAAAAACGCAAAATGTTTCAAAGTGTGAAATTTTATTCAGATGTAGAATCTTAAATGTAGATGGCGTTAAGAAACATGTGTCCTAATTGATTAAAAGGCATTATAGATCAGAGCATTTTGCAAATTGTAGGTTCGAATCTGGATGAATAGTTTTACATATTTTTCTTCACTTTTTCATTATTTTGCAATTTATACTCCCGTTGAATTTTTACTAAATTTGTTATAGTTTGAAAAAAAATATTCTTAAATCAAAACATCAATAAAGTAATAAAATTTATAATTCCACATCATGTGCATGCGCATCAATCGCTCCAATTCATAATACTTTGCCTTTTGATGAGAAAGGAATTCCATTTCAAACAATGATTTTTTTAAATCGAACTTCGAAGCTAAACTGTTGAGGCGCCAGAGAAACTATTGACCTGATGGATTGACAGTTATTGCAATTCAGAGCATTTTGCAGGTTGGAATCTGGGAGACAAGGAATATTTTTACAAGTTTTTTCTCTGTTTTTAAAATTTATTTTGAATCTATTTTCCAAACTAAATCTTAAGTTAATGAGAATTATTAAAATTGTTACACTTCCAAATGTAAACTTGTAACAAATAACATCAATAGAGTAATACAGTTTTTATATTCACATAGCGCATTTTCAGAAATCGATCTATTTCACAGCATTATGTTTTGAAACTAGAAACACATCCTATTTCAAGTAATGGATTTTCATTCAAACTTAGATTCTTAAATGTAGATGGCGCTAGAAAATTGGCACCTGATGAATTGAGAGTTATTACAATTCAGAGCATTTGCAGGTTCGAATCTGTGAGATAAAGAATAGTTTTTCATATTTTTTTTCTTATGTTTAAATTTATTTTGTAAATAATATTCTAAAATGATTCTTAGATTACTGTGAATTATTAAAAATATTATACTTTCTAATGTAAATTGGGATTCCAGGCATTCTGCCGATAGCAGCTTCGAACCTGGGAGACGATGAATATTTTTAGATATTTTTTCTTCAATTTAATTTATTTTTTATATTACATTCCAGACAAATTCTAAGGTTATTGTAAATTAGTACATAGATTACACTTCCATAATTACATTTTTATCTAAATTATCAATAGAATTAATACAATTTTTAAATTCCTCTTCTTGCTCATGCGCAGAAATGTCTCAATTTCGTAGCATTATGCATTTAGACGAGAAAAGCTTCCCAATTGAAACTATGAGTTTTTAACCGCTCTTTGGAGCTTAGATGCAGATGACGTTAGAATAATTTGTGAAGTGATGGAATGAAATGAATTACAGTTCAGAGCATTCTGCAGATTGCAGGCTGGAATCTAGGAGACGATGAATAATTTTACTTATTTTTTTTCTATTTTGTAAATTATATTCTAGTTTAATGTTTAGGTTTCTACGATTTTTTAAATTGGTTATACATCAAAAAATAAATTTGTAATTCCAAACATAAAAGGGGTAATGCAATTTTTATTTGCACATCTAGCACATGTGTATCAATCGCTGAAGTTAAAAAGCATTATATTTTTAGACCAGAACGTCTCCCATTTTAATTAATGATATTTTAATTTAACTTTATCTTAAATGTAAGTGATGCTATACAAACTTGTGACCTGAAGTATGGGAAAAATGGAATTTGGTTTACTTCAATTTCTTACAGTTATTAATTAATTCTTTTTTATCTTATTTACTCATTCGTCTTGGAAACTCTTTTCAAACGAAAGAAATAAGAAAGATAGAAAAAGTAAGAAAGATAAAAAGTAAGTAAGAAAGATCATTGAATTTTTTGAACTAGTTTTTTGCCCACTTAAAGGAGTAGATTTCCGTTTGCCCATACGACATTAAGAGAAATTCAGGCCCGACGGCACCGCCCACCAAGTAAAGACATCCAACGGCTCTGGCCATTCCCAGGCTCGGCGCTTACCTTAGTGCTAGCCGGAACCTATACGCTCAGAGTTACCCCCGGGGACAGTGACCACCCTTAACGGAAAGCCCAAGAAGTGACCCCTTCGCTTGATCCCGAGCAAACCAACAACTCAGGTGGCTAGCGACCAGCCGATTGATATACCGGGGACCACAGTGCACCACCCGTCTAATGGGTCGCCACGCATGGCAAACACGTGGGGGTATTTGCTGTCCATGTAAAGCAGGAAGCAAACAGAGCGGCAACAGCTTCTCATGGGGAACTCCCTCGCCTACCCTCGACTGAAAGAAGAATGGAAGCCAAAAGCAGAAGCGGAGGGAAGAGAAGGGAGTATAGATCCCAGGGAACCTCGGGAATGGGAAACCCGTACTCACCTATAGTAGGTGAGCCCCTGACGGGGCAGTCATTTAGGAGATTATTTTGTAGACATGTGCGTTTATTTCCATTGAAACAAATAAAAATGCCACTGAAATAAAATAAAAATTTACTTCTTTGCATGAGATATAATTTCGGCTTCGAAAAATGCACGTTTTAAATCTACGGTAGTGTTTATGGAACAATTTCTTTCAAGAGATAATTTATGTACAGTAATTATAGCATAAATTGCAACCTTTTAACTATATATGAAACTTCTGCCATTTACCTTGAAAGCTTATTGAAAGGCGATTATTTTTCCTATTCCTATTTCTGATTTATTTAAATTTTTAAATCCAGTAATGTTGTGTGATCACCCAGTATAGTAACCATAAATATTCTAATGCTAAAATGGATTAATTATCCCAAGCTTTCCAAGGATTAGATCTTTTCATAATACTTAATCATTTCGATAAAATAATTTTGGAGCTCTCTTCTTCTAAAATTAAATTTCAGTTATTAAAAAGAAATTAAATTTACTTCGTTCTTTTTAAGATGAAATATTCTTCTTTACAAATAATTAAGTCAAATTCTCCTTCTTATAAAACAATTGAAATGTATGTCTTTGAAAACATAGAGAATTTCTGTAATCAAGAGGAATATTTATTTTCAAAAACCATTAAAGTATTGAATGTTTAGTTATATTTAAAAATCAAATTTAATATGAAGTCTCCTCTTTAATGAGTAATCTCTTACAACAGATTTCAGATCTTCCGCTGAGAAAGTCGGGAATCAATTCTGCTAACATTAACCTTACACTCATTAAATAAAACAAACGCTTGCTTTCTAATTCAGGCGAAATTTTCTCATCATTCCATCAGATAACTAACTAACTGTGGAATCAGATAACTAATTCTAAATAGACGAAATTGATTTTCTAACATTTATGCTGAAAAGAAAAACAGAATAACAATAATAAGGCCTGAAGCAAAAAGGATAGCTTCATTAATAAGTGGATAACATATTTCTTAGATATAATTAAAGAATTAAAAGAAACACTTCATCTGGCACATTTTTTTATACTATATTTAAAGAACAGTAGGGTAATTTCAATTTATTACAGTTGTAGAGTATAAATGCCAGCAAACTCTTTCTGTTGCATTAAAAATTATTATCTTGTGTTAAATCCTTATTATACCACTCCTCATTTTTATTCGGAATATTTTTTTTATTTAAATTCTTTTCATATACCTACTTCTTGGAAATGTGGAGATTTTTAGAATAATGGATTGATAATTGAGGAATAATATTTGAGAAAGAAATTTCGATTTTTAAAATTGTTGTGTTTATTTCAATTCATTGTTAATAACGACATTTCGTTTGAAGTATTCAGTTGTTAAACATTAAATGAGATCGTAAGTAACACAATAAAGTGCCAATTGATATCCATTGATTTTTGGCAACTATTACGCATTTCAGTATGACAAGAAAGGAAAAGTGTCTTTTTCAACAAAAAATTGACACCTCTTAAAACGTATACTCCGCAGACTAATTCAATGGATGGAAATAATCTTAAAAGAAAAATATAATTCATAAATTTCGCCGGATGAATTAGAAGAGACTTTGCATCTTTTATCAAGGGAGATGGAAAGCATAATTTTATAAATGTTTAGAAAGTATTCACTCTATTCACTCTGCCGACATCTGAAGTTCCTTTTATATTATGCCTTTAAGGAGTTTAATAACAAATAACTTGTGTAGTTTCAAGAAAGAGGGAATGTTTAATTCTTACTATAATATTTAATTGAATAATGCAGAGGGATATAATTAGAAACCTCGCGCTTTTGATTTCAAAATTCTTCCATGAAGTGTACTTGTTCCCTTTGATTTAAACCCAGCCAAATAGTTGCAAAGAAGAGAAAACTGCAAGAACTTCGATTAAAAAAAACAGTAAAGATATTTTCTATTGTAGAGAGAAATATTTCCTTGCAGCAGGAACTTAAACCTTGTCTTAAAGGTGGAGACATATTATAAAAAAAAATATTAAAATCTTTTATGACTAAAATATTTGACGGTGCATAAATTCGCGTTCAGACTAATATAAAATTCTAGTAATAAAATTTGTGAAATGAATTTAATACTCATCAACAAACTCTTAAAAACATTAAATGAAATCCGTAGCATCAAAGTTAAATTATCATCAAATTTAATCTTAAATATATAGCAACAATAACATGCAAAAAAATAAAAATGCTTTTAATACCTTCACGGGATTCTAGTTGAAACAGTGAAAATTTCTTCTTAAGTACGTTTTGCAACATTTTTAAGAGAAAATGTATAAAAATAATTACTTTTTCCAGTGAATTTTTTATATGAATGAAACGTTAATTTTCGTAACTTTTCTAAAGCAACAATGTTTTTTTTTATTTATCTACCGAAAACTAAATTGAGTTTTGAAAAAAATTTATTGAAACTAATTAAATATTTCAAACATTGTTAGTAGGCATTTACTACATAAGAATTATCTATATACCAAATAGAATAATTTAGTCTACGTTCATTTAATTTACGAAATTGAGTGTATTTAGTAAATTTATATAAAACATTTAATTCTCATTTCGATATCATAATTTAAAACTACCATGCCTGCCTATTATACCTTTAAAAACTTTAACAAGAAATGGCTTACATAACTCAAGTGTTGAGGGAATGGGCAATTATCATTATAATACTCAATCGGAATAACGCTCAAAATTATCAGAAAATTGAAGCTTTTCATTTCGAAACCCTTCCATGCATGTCATTGTTCTTTAGCTTCAGAATAAAAATTTACATAAAGAAAACAATGAAGTGCAATGAAACGATATTTGCATCATAGTAAGAAATATTTCCTTGTAGAAGGACCTGGAAGTTTGTCTCAATATTTTAATTATTATTTTTTAAATGTTATCATCCTTATGACAAAAATATTTAATATTGCTTTCATTTGTTTTCAAACTCACTTTAGATTGAAGCAATAATATTCGGGCCAGGTAGATATCTTATACTCAAAAATCGAACTCTTAAAAATATTAATCGAATTTATTGCAGTACTTTTTGAAATAGTTGTAAATCTTGATAAATTTAAAATTTAATAATAATTGTTTTTTATAAATATTCATTGTAATTATAATTAAAAAAATTTTCTATAATAGTTATAATTTTTTTTATTTCTTTTAATATAATGAATTTAAATATTTCTAGTTAAAATTTAGACATTTCTATTATTTCAAGAAATTTTAATTCTATAAATAACACATAAATTAAATCAGCCATAAAATGCAAGCGGTATGAAATGTATTCGATATGAATTTCAATTTCAGTCTTTAACAAATTATTTGAGGAAGAAGTTTTGCTAATTCAATCTAGAAAAGAAATTATACATTACCGTTTCAAACTAAACAATCAGTAACCATTAATTGAAGTCATATATGCTTAGAAGGTTGAAAGAACAGCAAAATTACCGTTCATCTTAAAATAGTGAAAATATATATACCTAAGAAAGAGAAAACTCCATAACAAACAGGCTTTTATTTCAGGAAAATATATATACCTAAGAAAGAGAAAACTCCATAACAAACAGGCTTTTATTTCAGGAAAATATATTCAAATTAAAAAATCAGGTTAGGAAATTCCAATAACTTACGAACAATATATACATATTAGTTTACGATCATTACAATACAATTGTTTACGAACAATTTATAATATTAGTTTACGATCATTACAATACAATTGTTTACGAGCAATTTATAATATTAGTTTACGAACAATACAATTGTTTACGAACAATTTATAATATTAGTTTACGAACAATTTATAATATTAGTTTACGAACAATTTATAATATTAGTTTACGAACAATACAATTGATTACGAACAATTTATACATATGTACAATATATACATTTAATTAGATATTGAAATATTTATAACAGCATACATCCATACATGAAAAATTATTAACATATAATCAATCACTTACATTATTACTCTTTACACTTACATGAATTTTACATTTCACTTTCCAGAATATATTTCATTATAGTATTGTACATTCATTATAGCTCAGAATACAGCTTCAAAAATGTTTGCCTAAAACATTTCTACAAAAAAAATGTCTTGTAAAATACAATTTTACCTTCAAACATAAGAAAATAGGAACATAATCTTTCTAATGATGTATCAGTATTAATTTTAGTAAAACTGGCTAAACAATTATTTACAATTATCTGATCTTTCCTCCCTTTATAGCCTAACCCCTACTTTTTCCGTTTATCTCTTCAGGCAGTTGATAGGAAGTTTCCATGATAATTTTTTTCTTGCTTGTGATGGGTGAAAATTTCTATTTTTTTTTCGAGTACGGCACAGTGGTGCCTGTCTTGGCAATCTGTTTCTGAATATCCATCTAAAAAGTTACTCTTAAGGAGGGAAAGTAAAGCCTTTCACCCTGACCTTGAAGAATACGGATATTATTTAAGCATCAAATCTAAATGCATCCAAGTGGCATTTCTATGCAGGTTGTTGTAGAAAAGGCTCCATGACTGCCATCAGATGGTAGAAAGTAGACATTTTCAGTTTTTGGATGAAAATTAAATGAACTAATATTTAAAACATTTCCATAAAATTTATGAAAGTTTACATTGACAAGAAAATGCTCAAAATACCAACATAATCAACCAAGAACGTTTTATCTATCACGTCTTGGAATGAAAAGACAAAGAAAAAAAGTGGCAATATGAAAAATCTTATTTTGTTTAATGAATCTTTACAATAATCAGAAAATGCATCTTTGCATGAAGTTTTGAGCAAAGAGCCAAATTTATCATCAATGAATTTAAAAACAGAATCGCACTTTTAACTCAACAAAAAAGGAATTTTTCATGAATGTAATCACGTTTGATTTTCAAATTAGAAGAACTAAATGTTTAAGCATCTTATAGTTTAAGGTAGAAAATTATACGATGGCATAATACCCTCTTTAAACATATAAGAGTCACTTGGACGTTTTTGCATGGAACAACTGCTTTGAGCACCAATCCTTTTACAAAACTAATTTTCAAGAACAAACTTGTAAAACTTGTTTATCTTGCAATAAGAAAGCATCAAAGTGACGGTGGCATTTGTATGAATGTTTTTATGACTGGAATACATTTAAAAATAAAGGTTTTAGTTCTTTATCATGATATGTAAAATATAATTGCATCGATCCGTATCCGTTTTACCATTTGGTAACAACTCGCCAAAAGTAGTAAAGAAAGAGATTTTAAAATTACCAGAACTCTGGATAGAAATGGAAATTTGCTTTCACGAACTGCTTGTTGGGAGTAACTAATCAGTTTGATGAGCAGATTCTAGATGCAGAAGATTTTTAGTTCTACATAAAAGTTTTTATGTAAGAGCAGTATCTAGGGTGTTGCAATAGCCTTGATAGTAACAGAAGGAACATTCAAAAGAAGACCATTGAGCTAAGTCTCCAGCATTTTAATGAGTGTAGAAAACAAACTGATGATGTGCTTGGAAACTTGCACCTTGGAAGACAAGAAATTACCAGAAGTATCTTCAAACCCAAAACAAAACCTAATTCAAAAATATGTTGCAACAGAGCATCTTTGATTATATTCCTAAAATCGATTTATTTCAAGTCCGACGGCGGAGACACGATATGAAACGAAAAAATGACTCCCCTTTATTTGAAAAGGGATGTCTTGACAAGGTGATCAATGCTTATGATAAGAATGTTTATAACATATTTCTTGTAAGATAGCCGCAAAGATTTATAACAAATAATTACAAATAGACTTTCTCATATTTTTAAAAATAATTTTTCCATTTACGTAAGAAATATGCGACGTGAATTTTCCCATTACCAAAGCAAAAAGAGAAGAAATAATTTTCCTGTGAAACAGTTTATCTGTTTCGCATAATAGATCCAACAAAATCGACTTGTTCAGGAGAACTGCTCTTTCTCTTTAATTTATATTACCATTAAATGTATCCGTTAGAGGTCGGCTCACACTTGCAGCTTCAAGTGCGAAGAATGAACAAGGTAGAAACAATGCGATCTCTTGAACACAAAGATTTTTTTTTCATTATCAATGTTCTGTGTGAAGTAATTATGATTTAAATTCAATTCTTTAGTCCAGAAAGTGTTCAGCATTATTGGAGGGAGTGTACAGTAAAAAAAAATACATTTACGAATTGATTAATATTGAAAAAGCAGTAATTCTCGCAGGAGCGACTGAAAGGTAGACCAGTATTGATATTATATTTCTTTAATATTCCTACCGATTCTGATAAAAAAAAAAGAATCTAAATTCTTAACGAGAATGTTGGTAAAAATTGAATACCTTTATCATAATTGAATTAATTCACATTCACTGTATACCTCGAAACAATTAATGGGGAGAGAGAATACATTCTTGCATTTCATTTATGATAATTTTCTTTAAACTCATTTTAATGATGTATTATTTACCATGAAGCATTTTACAAAGATATGTTTTTTTTTATTCTGATCTTTCTTAAATTTCTGTAGATTGGAAAAACCATTTCAAATTCTTAATGAGAATTGTTTGTCCTGATGCAATAGAAGAGGATGTCTAAAAATAGTTCTTTGTCCTGTACACAGCAGGGAAAGGAACCAAATGTGTAGCAACCTAATATAAAAATAAAGACTTATGAAAAAGAATTGTTAAGACAATTCGAAAAAGAATCTGGCAATATTTGGAATTTAAATAATCAATTCAGACCGAAGAATAAAAATTAGCAAATTAAGTCTGTAAAAGACAGCCAAGTTTCATTTTATACGACCTACATATCACAAATAAGGCATGTAGTGGCTCGTATAACATCAAGGATTGGCTTAAATTTTCTTAGACAAAAAGCCTCTTTTAAAACAAGACGTTGTTCCCAGTTACATACAGCTGGTTCTCGAATGAAATGTTATTTTTTTCTTGTCAGTCATCAGACAAAGGTGTAAAGGAATGTTTACTTTGTGATTGAAAAGAAAATGTTGCGATTGCCTGACACTTCAAAACGTAACTAATGATTCGATATATATTCGTTTTTGAAAACTCGTAATACACTTGTTTTATAAGATATTGTGTAGAAAGAACTATGTTCAAGAATTATTCTGCAGCAGAATCATTTTACATTAGCTAAAGTGCAAAATACCTCAAATTCACACAATTCATCAGTGTTTTTATTTTAGGCCGAACTTTGTTATAAACAAGAAATAAAAAAATTGCATAAAGAGAATAAGTGGATTAGAACAGCGAAATGAGTACCACCGTAGTTCAAAATCAAGACCTTATTTTCAAAACTGGACATGTAGAGTCAAAGCAGGAAACAAAATCGTTTGAGCCCAGCACTTGCTATCCACTTTACTATTTTTAGAATTTTTTGCAATTCTTTTTAGGAAGAGTGTGAAAAGTATAGCAAGTTTTTCATTGATTTCCGTATTAGAATCACGATTGCAATTCGAGAATTTTCGAATCTAGATTATGGAGGTGAAATTCGAAATTGTCTGAGTAACATACTTGCATCAGATCCATGACTATTCTTGTCCTTTGAAACAGATGAGACAAATTCAAAGTGACATCTAAGACAACAATGAAATTTCTTTAAATATATTCCTTCGAACCTTTTGCTAAGGAACCGTAATAGGTTCAAGTTGTCGCATCTCATGAAATGTAATCTCTGAAGAATTTTTTTACGATTTATTCCAGTCAATGTGTAAACTAAAGTTTTGCTTCTCTACATGATATTCTACTGACGAATTTGAAATTCGTCGTTTTTGAACAATAATATCTTCTGATGTAATGAAAGCAAATTGAACAATATTTTTTTCATGATGATCCAGATAAAACCAAAATCCAAAATATATATAACCATTTCTTATAACAATAAAAGTATTGACTATTAATGAATGATAAGTTTTGACCAGGACGACGATTTTTTTGAAGTTGTTTGCAATTCGCCCCATTCGCGTTTGATTACTTGTATTTCGAATCCTACTCTTCATTTACATTATCAATGCAATTATAAAGAAAAAAATTCACGTATTGTGTTTTAATTAAGGAATATATGTTTGTTGCGACGTTAAGCAAATAAGGTCTATATATATTTTAAAATTAAAAACAGCCAACATCTACAGATGATAACACCCATTTTTCAAGTTGTGTATATCCTTCAAGGAGCAATAACAAAGTGATGACATGAATAATATTGAAATAAAAGGAAATCGCATTTGGCTACTTTCTCCTTCAAGATAATGTCGTATATTCATTTTTAACTGATCTGAAATTCTCAGCAATTTTCAAATAATTTATCATTTGAAATTCATTGATGTTTCTGAATGTCTCTTCAATGATGCTAATTTCATTCATCATCAAAATCCAAAATTATCAAAAAATTTCAAGAATTAAGTATTGTAACACTTTCAACGTGACTAATACGCAATCTAAACTACCAATCCAATACTAATTATCTAAATCTAAACCACTAATCTAATACTAATTATCAAAATCTAAACCACTAATCTAATACTAATTATCTAAATCTAAACCACTAATCTAATACTAATTATCTAAATCTAAACCACTAATCTAATACTAATTATCTAAATGTACTACTAAATCTAAACTACTATACTAATACTAAACTGGCAATTTAAACTGGTATAAGAGACAAATTTTAGCCCACAGAAAACGTGTAATTGGAAGTATCTGAAAGATGAGATATCTTTTCGGTAGCGTTGAAAGTGATAATTTCAATGTAGTCGCATGATATTTGTTTTCGGGAAGAGATCGGCCATTTTCAAGGGCAAGATTTCTTTTTTGAAATTTACCACGCATGAAAAGTAGGCATCTCTCACACATTCGTAATTTTGCATAAAGTACTTCATACTTTATGAGTATATAAATGCACTTGTTTTGAAGTCTATAGCTGACAGAACAGGATAAAACATTCATTTTGCTATGACGTTTAAGTCGTGTCTATCATGCCGCCACTTTTATATGAAGATGCTAATTCAAAATTTAACGTTCCGTCCTTTGTGTTCATAAATACTTATAAGCATAATTGAACTTCTCAGAGAAAAGTTTCCAAAGAATAAAATATTAAATATTTGAATGAGGTCATATCTACATATATCATCAGGGAAATTCTGTATTATGCAATGGATGGAAAAAAACAATTTTTTCTTCGAACAATATATAACCAATCAAAGTTTAAAATATATTTTAGAAATGAAAGAAATGGAGATCGAAATTGAAGGAATAAAATAATAGGAGGATAGCATTTATAGTGTTACGAGCCTACAATATTGCTACCCGGCACGAATAGAGTCATCGTAAGAAAGACCGTTGTACGATCGGTCCTGTACGTGCTGAGATCAATGAACTTAGAGCTTGGCGACAGACTTGGCGAGCATTTGGCGGCTTGGCGATAAATTTGGCGACTAAATGGATAGTACCGGAAAGTTCGAGAACTTTCAAGATCCATCCACTAACAACCGAGATGCAGCCAGGTACGCCCCGATTGGTCAGAAGATTCTAGCCCCGCCTCCCGGAACTATAAAAGACGGGCACTCAGAAGCTACGAGGTTGTAGTCGTGTGGATCTTCAAAAGTTGTGTGTGTGTGAGAGGAGTCGGAGTCGCCGATGAGTAAGAGGTCTTGGAGAATTAGACAGCAAGAAAGCTGCTGAACTATAGCAATTAAATGTGCTGCGTAATTACGATTTATTGGCGGTATTTGCAGTAGAAGAAATATTTTTTAACATTTACTCCGACTCTCTCACACACAACTTCCGCCGATATACACGACGACTCGGACGATCCTTAAAGCTGGACAGGACGTAATGAGGAAAGAATTGAATGATAAGATTCAGACGCAGGTCGAGAGTCAAGTAAAAGGAATTAAGGATCACGTTAATAGTTGCGTAGAGAAGATAGAAGAAGACGTCCAGAGTGTCGAGAGGGAGATTGGAGTAGTGAAGGACGAGGCTCGAACCAATGTCGAAGCAGTTCAGAAGAGGATCGGCAATCTCGAGAAGAGACTTAGTGAACTCGAGGACAGACCAAATTCAGAATTCTCGTATACCAGACCGACAGTTAAACCATTGACATTTGATGGACAGACATCATGGACTGTTTTTAAAACCCAATTTGATGTTGTCAGTTCTACAAACGGATGGACAGATGTTGTAAAAGCCAGCCAACTTGTAGCATCTCTCCGTGGATCAGCGGCGGAGGTTCTTCAAGGAATTCCATCTGAAAAGCTGACGGACCTAATGACAATTGAAGAAGCCTTAGAATCCAGATTTGGGGACAGCCATCTAACCCAATTTTACAGAACACAGCTGAAGACAAGACGACAAAAGGCAGGAGAAAGCCTTCAAGTTTTGGCCACAGATGTGCAGCGATTAATGAGCCTGGCATACGCTGAATGCCCTCGGGATGTTCGGGAAAGCCTAGCAGTGCAGTATTTCGTCGATGCCATCAGAGACGAAGACACACAGCTTGCAACGAGGCTAACAGATGAAAAAGATCTAAAATCAGCTCTAGCTTATAGCATGAAGTTTGAGGCTGCAAAAACTGTTTCCCGGAGTCCCAGATGTGTCAGACCGATTGAGATTCAGAATGATGCCGGCAGGAAAAGTGATGACAAATTTGAATCACTCTGCAGTTTGCTGGAAAAGTTATTGAACAGACATGATGGAGAAAAGAATAACATCCCTCGCCGAAACCCGAATGTGACTTCCTGGAGGTGCAACAAGAAGGGGCACTTACAGAGAGAGTGCTCGGTGGTTATTTCCAACCAGGGAAACTAACTCATGGCCGTCTTGCGGGGCGAAGGCTGCCTTTTCTGAATGAAGCCCCTGAAGAAGGACTGAGAGTTTCCGCTCTTAGTGGAAATAAAAATGGACTTTACTTAGAAGGACTTATTTGCGTCATCCAGTGTATGATGTTGGTAGATACGGGAGCAAATGTCACACTTTTAAGAACAGACTTGGCCCAGAAATTAAAAGAACAATTTTATTACACAGCTCCTAATATTTCTTTAAAGACTGCTACAGGTGAAAATGCGAAAATACATGGCAAATTAGATGCATCCATTGAATTGGGATCAAGAAAATTTCATCATAAGATCTACATAGCTGACATCACCGATCCCTGTATTCTAGGTCTGGATTTCCTTCAAAAATTTAACTTTACTGTAGACCTTAAGAGAAACGAGATACGGACAGCATTGGAAGAAATTCCTCTGTTTTCAGCCGATGTACAGAATTCAAAATCATGTTCTGTATTGGCCAAGGAGAGAACTTTAATACCGCCAAGATCTGAATGTCTTATCCAGGGGGTTTCTGAAGTTTCTGCACCGTTCAGATACGCCGTAACGGACTTTCCTAGTCAAGTTTCCCAAAAGTGTGTGCTTGTGGCGGCCTCACTGGTTGATTTGAAGACGGAAGCCATCCCCGTTCGAGTATTGAATCTGAACAATAGACCCAAGATCGTGAGCAAAGGAACTGTTATTGCGTCGTGTGACCCGGTGGTGGATATCGTCGCTCGTCCTCAAGAGTTTTCTGGAGCACATCCTCCGATAATTTTGGAGAATCTTGAAGGACTTGATGAACAGCAAAAGAGAGAAGTAAGAAAATTGCTTAATGAATTTCAAAGCTTGTTTTCGATCTGTGACTCTGATGTTGGCCGGTGCAAAATGGCACAACATAGAATCGATACCGGTGACCATCCACCAATTAAACAACACCCCAGACGATTGCCCCTTGCAAAGAAGGAAGAAACAGAGAAACTAATTAAAGAAATGGTTGACAACGAAATAATTGAGGAAACGTCTAGCCCTTGGGCTTCACCTATTGTTCTTGTCAAAAAGAAAGACGGATCGACAAGATTCTGTGTCGACTACAGGAAATTGAACGAAATTACTAAAAAAGACAGTTATCCTCTACCACGAATAGACGATACCCTGGATGCTTTGAACGGAAATGAATGGTTCACGACGCTGGATTTGAAAAGTGGATACTGGCAGGTAGAGATCCGACCTGAAGATAGAGAAAAGACGGCCTTCACCACCGGACAAGGCCTTTGGCAATTCAAGGTAATGCCTTTCGGACTTTGTAATGCTCCTGCCACATTCGAAAGACTAATGGAGACAGTATTACGTGGATTATCGTCTGAAGCCTGTTTAGTGTATTTAGATGACATCATAGTAGTAGGACGAACATTTGAATAACCTTCGGAAAGTATTCCAGAGACTACAGAAAGCCAACCTTAAGTTAAGCCCTAAGAAATGCCGATTCTTCCAAAAGCAGGTAGTTTACCTCGGACATGTTATTTCAGCAGAGGGAGTTAAAACCGATCCACAGAAAATTAAGGCAGTAGTCGATTGGCCTCGTCCAGAGACAGTACATGATCTTCGAAGTTTCCTTGGGCTGTGTACTTATTATCGACGCTTTGTAAAAAAAATTTCTAAAATAGCAAGACCTTTACACAAATTAACTGAAGCTAAATCTAAATTTAATTAGACAGCAAGAAAGCTGCTGAACTATAGCAATTAAATGTGCTGCGTCATTACGATTGATCGACGGTATTTTGCTGTATAGAAAAATTTTTGTAATAAATTGGACCAACAATTCTAGTGTTAGCACATAAGAAAAGTGGAAAAAGTTCTACAATAAAATATTCTTCAATATTCTTTGTGCGTTTAAATATATTTGCAAAGCAAGATGGGAAAAGTATCTTCAGAAATTCAGAGTGGACGTGGCCATTTGGGCAGAGAAAATGTGTGCCATTGTAGACGCTATAAAAAGGCCATCCTCTAATTTTCACAAATCATTAGCATAACGAGAAACTTATGTTGGTTCTGGTTTGTTTATTAGCTAAGAACGAAGAAAAAATTTAGAAAGAAAATCCTTATATAAAAGAGAAACTACCTATAAGACATTGTTATACATGCTAATCCAGAAACAAAGAATTCGACAAATAGATTGGTATATAAAATAAAAACTACTGCATCGACTGTTTCATTCAATTCTACATCTCTCCTTCTATATAAAATAAGACTTCTAATATTTAGAAGTCAATCCAACATATCGGAAAGTGTGTCTGAGAATGAATTTCCTTAGAGCCAAGTGGAACATTTGCAAAATAGAGGAATCTCTTGTTATCAATCGCTGCTTTAAGTGCCTTGGTTATCACCACAAAGCTGCTAACTGTGAAAATGGCTTGTGCTGTTTCAAGTGTGCGGGAGAGCACAAAAGTAGTGAATGCAATCAGTCTACACAGGTTTGCGTGAACTGCATAAAGACAAAATCCCCAAATAAAAAAGTTGATGCGAATCATAAACCCTTTTCTAGATGCTGCTAATGCCATCATGGAGAAACTTACTGAATTCCAGACTCAATATGAATAGTTTTCTTTCACAAACACATTTGCGTGTTCTTCAGCTCAACCTGCATAAATCAAAGTGTGTTACACAGCAGATTATTTTGAATATGGAATCTCGGAATATTGATATTGCATTGGTTCAAGAACCTCATTCGTATAAAGGAACTCTTCCGGGATTTCCTTCGTCATATAGAGTTTTCTCCAGTCAAACCTCTGACCTGATTAAAGCAGCTATTATAGTTAGAAATAGAAATATTTCAGCTTTTCTGGATATAAATTATCCAGATTATAATATGGTGACAGTGCATATCAATATTAACAGAATTTCTTATCTATTTGTTTCGTACTTCTTCGAACCCTCCACGAATATTGATTCTGATTTACAAAAAATAAACCAATTCTTCACCAACGTTCCCATAAACAAGCTGGTCGGGTCTATGGATGCTAATGGTAAATCTGAAACATGGTTCAGTCCCCTTTCCGACTCTAGAGGAATCAAACTCACCGAATTTATTAGTACGCGTAATCTCTTTGTCATTAATGAAGACTGTGGTCCTACATTTTGTGGATCACAAGGATCTAGTTACATTGATGTAACTGTTGTTGGAACGGATTTACTGGAAGATGTTTCTTGTTGGCACTTGCCTACTTATGATTCTCTATCTGACCACAAATCAATTGAGTTTGAAGTAATACTGGATCCACATCCTCCACCAAAAAAAGGCAAAAATTGCACTTTCCATCTTAAAAAAGCGAATTAGAAACTCCTTTACAACAAATCGAAATATTTGTTGTCAAGTATCGGTAATCTCATTTATTCCTCCCAAGATCCAGATACTCTGCATGATGTCACAGATGAGCTCATTTCCATTATCCAAAAGTATTGTAAAATGCCCATTCCGATTAAAAAGAAAAAATGCACAGTGTTCCCTGGTGGACAACAGAAATCGATTGCATGAGAAAGCATGTTAATGCTGCAAGACGGAGGTTTCAGAAATGTAAAAATGTCACTTTGAAAAAGATTTATAAGAATAAATACCACGAATTAAGGAATAAATATAATCTAAAACTTTTGGATTCGAAAATAAGTTCATGGAAGAAATTTTTGGATGAAATTAATGAAACTAATGTGTGGAAAAAATTTATACCATTAGAATAAAACAGAAGTTTCAGAAAAGAATTGAACTCAGTGGAATATCTCTTCCATGTGGAACCGTAACAAATTCATTTGAAGAAACAATAAATGCTGTTCTTTCTCATTCTTTTCCTGAGAATAATGAGAATGATGATGATGATTGTCATAAGAAAATAAGGCACGACGCTCTTTTAAATACTAACGTAACGAATTATCCACGATGCACGAAATTGATTCTGGTATAAGTAAATTAAAATTAAATAAGTCTCCTGGTCCAGACTCCATATCTAACGAAGTTATCAAGAAATTACACGAAATGCAACCCGATCTTTTCTTAAAAGTTTTTAATTCATGTCTTCGTCTCAAGATTTCCCCCCGCTGTTGGAAGAACGCTAGAATTATTCTGATTCCCCAAAATAACGATGTCTGTATCCCGCATTTAGAAAACCTAGGGTGTATCAGTTTGCTGTCAACTTTGGGTAAATGTTTTGAAAGAGTTATTGTTAACAGAATGGCTTGGCGTTTGCACAAAGATAATTAATAAAAATCAGTTTGGTTTTATGCCTTAAAAGTGCACTGAGGATGCTTTGTTGAACCTTAATAAATTTGTTTTAAAAGGAAAAAAGAGAAACCTCCATACAATCCTGGTTTTCTTGGATATTAAAGGTGCTTTTGATAATGCTTGGTGACCTGCTATTATGCATCTATTAAAAGGTGCAAACATCCCTGACAATTTATTTTCCGTCACTTCTAGCTTCTTGAAGGAGAGAACTGCAAGCTTCTCCTTAGGACGTTCCTCAAAGGAGAGGATTTTACAAAGAGGGTGTCCTCAGGGATCTGTTTCTGGACCTTTTCTCTGGAATATTATTATAAATGATTTATTTGAAAAAATTACAGCTTTTTCTTCTTGTGAAACGATTGCATTTGATGATGACTTGCTTCTTTGTTTTCAGGGAAAGTCATTTCACGATACAAGCAGACATGCACAGATTACTCTTGAACTGGGCAAAGAACCATAAATTAGAGTTCAACGCAATCAAGTCAAAAGTAATGGTCTTGGAGAGGAGAGATAACCAAGTTCGTTATAGTAACCTCACCCTTAACCCATTAACCGCTGGTGTTGCGTTGACGCAAGGGTCAATATAAATAAATATAAAAAAATAACGATTAAACAAATTTTTGAATAAATTACAGTTTTATGTTAAAGAATAGCACTACTAACAAATCAGTGAAAAAATTGACTTAAATAAATTATTTTACGCCTAATAATCGGTGTTTTACTTTAAGCATTTTTTTTGTTCAAATTTCCAAACTCATTTTTTCTTAGAAAAAGTAAAAATTAAAAACAAATTAGGGTTTGGTTGTGAAATACATTAGCCAAGGTCACTCTTTGTCAGTATATTCGACAAAGCAAGTGTTTCTGTGGGGGAGGAGGGGAAAGTAAAAACAGGTGTTGTGTTCGCGCAACGTCAGCGGAAAGGGGGTAGACAGTTATCCTTCTTGAAAGATTTCATTTCAGTACTGTGCGTCTTATTGGTAGCAACTTTTTTATCCTCTGTGGTTTAAAATGCGTAGAACAATATATCTTACGATAGAAGAAGCTTTGGAAAAAAAATTTGGAACAAAATTCCGATGACGAAGATGCAGATGAGACCGATATTGTTGTTGTACCTCCAGAAACAGCAGATACCAGTGATGAAGAAGAAGGTAATGAAAATATTTTAAATAACAATAAGGAAGTTTTACCTTGAGATACTGAAGGGGAAGTTGAAGTCCATGTAAAGAAGTAGTTAGATCCTTCCAAAAGTTCTGCTAAAAAGCAAAACAAAAAACAGAAAAAGGAAGAATTACGATGGACAAGAATGGAACCAATTGATAGGCCTCAACCCAAAAATGAAGAAAAAGCTTCAATTGATCGTATCAAACAAATCATAGAAGATAAAACTAGTGCAGATATTTTCAATCATTTTTTTCCCAATATGAAGAAAAAAAGATACTTGCTGTTCGGTGGAACGACAACTCTGTTGTGACAATAGGGTCAACGTTTGAAAAAATTATTGAAGAACTAAAAAATGTTTCTCGATACTCTAAATATCAGAAGAAGAAAATATTAGTAGCCCAACCTCACTGCATTGAGCAATATAATCAGAAAATGGGTGGTGTAGATTTGTGTGACAATTTTGTTTCCAACAAAAGAATTAGGGTCCGTGGCAAAAAAATTTGTGGTGGCCGATATTTTCAAATTTCATCGATGTTACACTAACAAATGCTTGGAGAATATCAAGATTTTCTGAAGAAGGAATTAAAACGTCACTGTTGGATTTTAGACGAGAGGTTTTGATTCATCTGTTACAGACGCCCTTGGATAGTGAAATAAATAAGAAAAGATCAGCTAAAGGACGTTCGATCAAATTCAGCTTTACAAAACCAATATCCGAAGGACATTTTATTGTTAAGTCTACAGACAGTAGAAGACTACGTTGCAAGTATTGCCACAGCCAAACTATTTATCGCTGCAATGTTTGTGAAGTTGCTTTACACCACAATTGTAGTGAGCATATCACTTGAAATCTATATCACCTTATTCTTACATAATAAGCTTATCAACTACATTTATTTGTTAGTTTTTAATAAATTAAAGTTTTGAAAGAAGTGTTTTGACTATTTTACACCTTTTAATAAGCTCACAACAATGTCTAGCTTTTAAAACTTGAAGAAAATGTGGCGTAGTGCTCGGTAATAACGATCAACATTCGTACTTCTTTTCCGCTGGTGTTGCGCCAACGCAACACCCTATATTTTTAAAGATAAGTGCAATTTTCTTATTTTTACATTAAATTACTATTATAAGTGGTCAACATAATGTATTGTTTGCATCGAAAACAAATAACGATTTTGAGTTTTGGCGTTTAATGGGTTAATGGAATTCCTCTTTGCTATGTGAAGGAATTAAAATACCTTGGTTTGGTTTGGTTTGGTTTTATGGCGCAAAGACCATTTTTGGCCATGCTGCGCCAAACACAAGATTTATTCCAACATTTATTTTATTATAAAAAAATAATGCACAAAAAAGGTGTCAAAATTTAAATCTTAGATTTGCTTTTCGATTCCAATATCTTGCAAGAATAAAAAAATATTTTTGTTGGGTTTCTCACCCAACAAGTCATTTAAAGTTACATTGTTGCTACCAAAATGGATTCGTCTAAATTGGTTAAAACTGGGACATTCCACAAGTATATGCTTTATTGATAAAGAGCAAGGACAATGTGGACATGTAGGTTGGGGTTCCGAGTTGAGTAAATATTCGTGAGTCAATCTGGTGTGTCCAAATCTGAGTCGATTTAACATAACGGATTTTTTCCGGTTTAAGTTATAATATTTAAAGGACTTTACCGAAGAATGAATTTTAAAATATCTTGGAATTGTCCTTGACAGTAAATTCTCTTGGAACCAACATAATTTATATGTTTCAAATAAATGTGAAAAAATTTTGTTTGGTCTTAGTAGAGTTGCCAGAAATAGTTTTGGTCTCAAATCTAATGTCCCATCCCTCATCTACAAACAAGGTATTGTACCGTTTATTTGTTACGGTTCTCGAGTAAGGAGTCCTGCTCTGAAGACAAAAATAAATTGTCGGCTCTTGAGGAAAATTCAAAGGAGAATACTGCGACAAGTTATTTCTGGGTGTCGAACGATATCCTATGAAGCTGTGTTTTCTATCTCCGGCTTTCCACCTATTGACATCTTTATAATCTACAGTAATGAATTCAAGAACGCAGCGAAGAACTTGGCCCATAAGAGTCTAGATGATTTCCTTCAAATTTCTGAACTTCCCCATCCTTCTGAAAGATTTCCTCTTAATTAGTTATCACAATAATATTGAAGACAACTTTCCTGTTGTCTGTTTTACAGATGGTAGTAAAATTAACAATAAGGTTGGGCTTGTATTTGTTGTTTTCCAAGATTATATTGAAACTGAAACTCATCAATTCAGAATAAAAGATGAATGCAGTGTTTTTCAGGCTGAATTGCTTTGAATAGCACAAGCAGTTTCTTGGATTTGTGACAATGAAAACCTTTAATCAAAGTTCTTAATTTCCAACGATTACTTCTCATCTTTACATGCCTTAAATAACATCGATTCCCTAAACCAAATAATTGTTAAAACAGAATCCAACTTGAGTTTTCTTCAAGGCAGAGGTGTGCAAGTTTCCTTTTTTTTGTTGGAGGTTATACAGGAATCTATGGCAATGAACGCGCCGACTAGCTTGCCAAAGAAGCGACAAAATTAGTTAATTCCATTCCTATGAGCATTCCGAAATCTTATTTAAAGAATGTCTTTAAAGATAAAGTTATATCTGAATGGAATACTTTATATCAAGCATCGACTAATGCGCAACTCACTAAGGAATTTATTCCATCCACACAGAGACGCCTAAAGGCTAACTTCTTTGAGTCAAATTTTAAGCTTATCCAGTTTCTGACTGAGCATGGAAACTTTAAAGCATATTTAAAACGATTCAATTTGTCGCCGACTGATATGTGTTCGTGCTACAGTGGTGCAGTCCGGGATGTCAAGCATTTGATATTTGAATGCACCAAGTTTATTCCGGAAAGACGTAAACTCAGGAACTGCCTTCTAAAGAACAATATAGCTTGGCCTCCTCATTTATCTGCCTTTGTACAGAGTAAATCATCTTTTATTTCCTTTTGTACATATATTAATATAATTTCCCTCGTATTATTTAAACTCTACTTCAGTGTGTTTGCCTACATATATTTGCATATATAATTTTGTATTTGTATTTTGAATATTTTATTTGATCATGTTTCTTCAAATGTTTTATATCATCTTTTGTACCTTAGAGTTTTAAAGGCTCTTAAAACATTCTACTCCAAAAATAATTCAGTAGAAGATGTTAAAAATCTGGTAGATGGTAATATTTCATTATACTGGGTTAAAGCCCACATTGGCATCAAAGGTAATGAACTAGCCGATCTGGCTGCCAAAGCATTTTCACCTAAACCTACAATTGACTATCACCTTGAAGAATCTGAAAGAACAATCAAAACTCGTCTTAGTAAAATTCTCATCGATGAATGGCAATTAAGGTGGGAAAATATTGAAAAGGGCCGCTTTACTTTCAATATCTTTTCTCAGGTAAAAAGAAATAGATTTGTTGACAATAAATATTTAGCCCAATTAACTAAAACCCATGGACTTTGACAGCATTATCTTAAAAGATTCAGTTTGAGAAATTGTTGTTGTAGATGTGGTAAAGATTATGATGACATTCCACACTATTTTCCATTGCCCTATTCTTCACCATTTGAGAAAATTTATAAAACCTCAACTAAATATTTCCCAAATTCTATTAAACAACAAATTGAATTTAGAAGCTCAAAATATTTTGGTCTTCCTACATCATAATGAAAACAGAATTTTCCAAATTGAACAATAATTTTCCTGGTTTGTCAAGCACTGTGGACAGTATCTAGTGAGTACAAGGAAAAAAATGCAAAAAGAATTCTATCAGGCCTTTTGTTTCTGATTCCTGCACTCCCTACCTTAGACTGAGCCATTGTATATATTTATTTTTCTGTTTGTTTATTTTTTCATTTACTTATTTTTTAATTTGTTTATTTATATTTGTCACTTTTTTATTTATATAAATTTTTTTATTAATTTTTATTTTTCATTTTTTTTATTCTTCTAAATTTAAATTTCCTATCTTCGGTAAATTTTATTATTTACAAATTATGTTTCAATGATGCTGTGGAATATTATGTAGACTCTTGTGCTTGGGATATTTAGACCTTTCCACTTTTTCTTTTTTTTCCCCCTTTGGCTGTTTTTAGCTTCTAGTTCACAAAATTATGAAAAAAAAAATTGAATAGCTAGTCTTTTAATAGCTATTTAAAATCTATTTTATTTTTAAATTTTATTTATGAGCTTTTACAGGTGTAACGCCACTTATGGCACACATCTAATCATCATCAGAATACATCATCTACTGTATGTTTCTGTTATTATGTGAGCAATTTCGTTTCCTTTTGCTTTTGTTTGTGTATCTATTGGTTTCCCCCCATTTTTCTTTCTTCTGTCTTTGCATTTGTGCCTGCGTCCTTATATTTGAAATTTATTCTACTGTGAATTGTGTACTGACTTGCATCTATAAGCCTTGTGGTATACTTTTTGGCACACAAGGAGTTTATACATCGAGAACAAAAAAAAGCATATGAAGCCAAGCATGTTCAAAATTTCAGATACAATCTTACTATTACGTATTCAGTTTTTTTATTGCAAAGATTTATATCTTATAAATCAAATAACTGTGCCAGAAATGCCAAATTTAAATTAGTGTTCTTTTTAAAACTTATTAATAAAAGATAAAATAAATATTATAATTTGATAGTTGTGGATAAATATTTTAAAGAAAGGTTTTTCGTACCACAAAAGCTGCTTAAAAATTCAAAACATGCTTTTCCACCTATTTGGTTCAAGTGAAAAATAACAGCTGATTCAACAAATTCAGGGATCGGCAACCTGCGCCTCGCAAGCCGCATGCGGCTGTTTATACGTGATGTTGCGGCTTTCCAGTTCCATACGAAAAATTAATAATTTCCTATCAAAACCCTTTAAAAGATAAGAAATTAGGTTATTAAAAATATATATTCTTAACAGCTTCTATTAACATAATCGTTAATTACAAATGGCTACGCTTAACATGACCGTAATAAGAAATTTTAACCATTATTTTTTTTTTTTTAGAAATGATTCCATGACCATGTTTATCTTTCAGCCAATTGCATATCATTTCTGTTTCACCCAAACAACCACCATCTAGATTCTAGACAACAAGTCTGAAGTTGCCTGTCAGTTATCCTCTGATAACTTGGTCGACCTTACATTGCATGTGTGTTAATTTAATCAATTGCCGTTTTTTCGTGTCGATTCGCTTGTTGTTTCAAGAATACGATTTAGAAGCGAATTATCTTCTTAAAGTGTATGTACGCGTAGTTAACCGAGAATTTAATCAGGATTGAACGGAATCGTTGCATTCATGTGCAATATAGATGGCTTTTTACTTGTCTCATTTGCCATGAAAAACTCGCACACAATAAAAAGTCAAATTCGGAAAGACTTCATTACAAAACATACCCAGTTTGCTGGTAAGTATCCAAACGAAAAAAAGCTGTTGAAGAACTCCAAAAAAAACAGTCAAGTTTCATGCTAAGTAACTGGGTTCAATCTTCCAATAATGTAAATCTGGCAAGTTTTCCAGTATCATTAGAAATTTCAAAAAGAGGAAAACCATTAACAGATGGCGAGTACATCAAGGTTGTTTCACGCGTGCATCTGAAGAACTGTTTCGTAATTTAAAACACAAATTAGAAATTACGTAAAAAATCATAGATTTGTCATTATCTACTAAAACAGTACAAGATAGAACTACTAAAATGTCTTCAAATGAAACAAAAATCCAAATGGAAGACATTCAACTGGTTTCTGTCTTATCACTTGCTATAGATCAGTCTTGCGAAATAAAATACACGGCACAAGTTACCCTTTTTGACAGATATATGTCATCAAAGTCCAAAAGAAGAATTGCTAGGATTCCTAACGCTCTCAGGGCACTCGTAAAGAAGATGCAACAAATACTGTGCAAAAGTGCCAGAAACACAATGGAATATATATAATAAAAATCGTTTGTGTAGGAACTGAGGGGGGCCAGAAATAGGACAGGAATACATAGAGAATTAACATCAATTTTTCAGAAAAAAAATAAACCACGAAATTCTAACGTTTCACTGCATAATTCATCAAGAAGCGCTTTGTGCTCAACATTTCCGGCCGAAATAGTTGAGGTCACGAACTTTTTAATTAAGATTATTAACAGCACCTTGGCAAAAGCACTACTATCGCCAGTTTAAATATTTCCATGAAAAAATAGATAGTGTAGCACCTTTTTTTTCCCCTTGAGCAGATAGTGCATCCTTGTGGCGTTTTACAGAAGACAAGCAGTTGAACGGCAGACCTGCGCACTGAAGACGACTTTTTACCTTTGCGCTACGCTGAATGCTTTCGGCTGGAAACCGTGAAATCCCTCCACCATACTATTTTCTTTAACCTAATTTTCCATGTCTGTATGCAAAATTTACAAACACTTATTATTGCAGTGTAGCTGTGTTTGTGTAGATTGAAAATATTTAAAACCGGGCAGTTCCTTAGAAAATCGCAACACAATCACTATAATTGCCAGTTTTCTGACATACTTCTGCACAATAAAGTGGGATGGTTTTACAGAGTTAACGTATAGCAACGTTTTGCTTTGTTCTTGAGTAAAATAAAAACATTCCTCAATGAAAAAAACATTGGACATCCCAAATTGGAAGACGACAAATGGCTACAAAAATTCAACTTCATGGTAGAACCACAATGAAACTAAATGTAAAACTACAAAGGAAGGGCAATCCGTCATACACTTTGCTTGAAGTAGTTTGTTTCGAAAAAAAAATTACTACTTTTTATTGAAGATACGGACAGAGGAGAATTACTTTATTTTAAAAATATGAAGCAATATCGAGATGACACCAATGCAATTACTAATTCAAATTACTTCAGCATAACATTAAAAACATTATCTGAGAAATTCAAACCCCTCAGGGGCTCACCTACTATAGGTGAGTACGGGTGTCCCAATCCCGAGGTTCCCAGGGATCTATACTCCTTTTACGTTTATTCTCCTCTGAACCTGCTGCTATTTGCTGTATCTCTTCCATCCCTCGACGGCAAGCGAGGGAGCTCTCCATGAGAAGCTGTTGCCGCTCTGTTTGCTTCTTGCTTCTCATGGACAGCCAAAACCCCACGTGTTGGCCGTGCGTGGCGACCCATTTGAAAGACGGGTGGTGCACTGTGGTCCCCTGTGCATCAATCGGCTGGTAGCTAGTCACCTGAGTGGCTAGTCTGCTAGGGATCAAGCGAAGGGGTTACTCCTTGGGCTTGGCGTTAAGGGTGGTCACTGTCCCCGGGAGTAACTCCGAGCGTATAGGCAACCGATTAGCACCAAGGTAAGCGCCGAGGCTGGGAATGGCCAGAGCCGGTGGCTGCCTTCCCTTGTTGGGCTCCGTGGTGGGCGGTGCCGTCGGACCTGAATTTTTATCTATATCGCATGGGCTCCTCCCGAAAATCTCCCTTCAGTGGGCATCGAAAACAAATTCATTTCACATCTCCTCCACCATTCGATACATTTTTTGTCATTAAAAGAGTTTCTGATAAGCAAGAAACATTCAATAATGTTTCGCCTTTTCTCGTACAGAAAGCAATTGCAGCAGTTGTCGGTGAAGTTGAATCCATCCGTAAAATGCGTTCAGGTGATTTGCTGGTGGACGTCTGCTCGAAAAAGCAAGCCCAGAAAATCATAAAATTAAAAGCTTTGACAACTATAACTGTCACTGTTAGCTCCCACATGTCACTTAACTATTCAAGAGGTGTAATTACATGTGGAGAGCTGTTTAACGTTCCTCTTGAGGAAATAACTATGGAACTCAAGCCACAAGGAGTGACAAATGTACGCCAGATCAATATTCGCAGGGATGGGCAACTCCTTCCCACAAAACATTATATTATTACTTTTCATACTCCGAAGCTACCAGAATTTTTATACGCAGGCTACATAAAATTACCCGTACGACAATATATCCCAAATCCTCTACGATGTTTTCAATGCCAGCGTTTCGGTCATTCGAAAACTAACTGCCGCGGGACCCTCACTTGCGCCCGTTGTGCAGAAAAAGGCCATGATAGCCAGCAGTGTTGCGCACCCGAAAAATGTGTAAACTGCGGAGGTAATCATACTTCATTTTCTAGAAATTTTGAACGTTGGCAACAAGAAAAACAAATAACAGCAATAAAAACGAAAGAAAATTTATCCTATCCTGAAGCTAGAAAGAAAGTTCTAGCTCAAATACCCTCACCTGGTTTAACATATGCATCTGTAGTAAGAAAATCTTTTTGTACAAATTGTTCTTGTAAGAATTGTGTTAAATACTCCACCGAAAACAAAAATACAGATAAATCCTCTGAATCTGAAACTGAACCTACTGCAAAAAATATTCCTGACATCAAACCTGCTAAATCGAAATCGAATTCAAAATCCCAAAATTCACTGAAACTAAAGCTTGCAAAACGTGGCTCTTCGCCAATACAGCTGCCTTCAAAATTAAAATTATCAAGAACACAGAAATCCGTCGCACTGGGACTGGCGACGCAGGGTGTCGTCCATAAGGATTTAACATCCATTTTTGGTGGCGCACCCAAAAGTCCCGATATCATTGAACTCCATCCATCTGAAGGGGATGACGATGAATTAGAAATGAGTTGCGATGTTTCACCAACTCAAACAACTGATAGCGACCTCTCTTCTAATACAAAACTCTCTTAATGGGTACTTTCCTTTCATGGAATTGTCGTGGCATTCGTTCCAAACTTCCTGACATCAAGTCCATCTTTAACAAATTTCATCCCGTTTGTCTTGGTGTTCAAGAAACCTTTTTGACACCAAGCATTCCTATTAAACTACGCGGATACAGCTGTGTGCGGAAAGATGCAGACACAGAATCTCGCATTTCTGGAGGTGTCTGTATCTTCACTTCTAACCTTTATCCGAGCACACCTCTAACTCTACATACATCTCTACAGGCTGTGGATGTACAAGTTCATGTACGGACATTAGTCACAGTCTGCTGCCTTTACTTACCACCTCATGCAGTTATATGTCAGCAAGATCTTGATAACCTTGTAGATCAGCTTCCCTCACCATTTCTCTTACTGGGCGACTTTAACGGACATAGTACATTGTGGGGTTCAGAAAGTACAAACTCTCGAGGGCGGAAAATTGAGCAGTTTATATCTAACAACTGTCTCTGCCTGCTCAATACTGAACAGAGAACGTACTTCCATGAACCCACACGTAGCTTCCATACACTTGATCTGGCCATATGTTCTCCTGAACTCTTGCCGTTGCTTAAATTTTCAGTCAGTAATGATCTATACAATAGTGATCATTTTCCAGTTATTGTCTCATATGCTGAAGGAGGAAATAAGACCCTACGTCCTCCACGTTTTTTATTCCATCGAGCAAACTGGGATATGTTTATGTACTCAGCAGACATCTCACAGGCTATGGTCAGTATTCCAGACATCACAGAAGCAGTTCAACATGTCATTCAAACAATTATAAAAGCCGCTAATAACACCATACCAAAATCTTCCTCGTGTCTAAGGAAGTTTTACAAACCGTGGTGGAATAAAGAATGCCACGACAGCCATAAGAATCAAAAGAAACTATGGAATATTTTTAGACGATACCCAACAACAGAGAATCTTGTCGCTTTTAAAAGAGCCAAAGCGCTTGCTCGCCGCATTCGCCGACGTAGTCAAAGGGAATCGTGGATAAAATTTATATCGTCAATCACATCTTCTACTTCCAGTAAACATTTATGGAGGAAAGTAAAGGCTGCTAATGGGATTTATAGTGAATCATCCATCCCTGTTTTAAAAACCGGAACTGAGATGCACTCTTTCCCATTAGACATAGCCAATATTCTTGGTCATGCATTCGCACAGGTTTCCGCTATGGATTCTTATAGTCCTGAATTTCTGGCAATTAAGAATCCAGCGGAACGGTTATCATTGCATTTTAATGACCGAAGTTCCTACCCATACAACTCTGAGTTTAGGATGTTTGAATTAAAAGCCGCCTTGTCTCAAGCCCATGATACAAGTCCTGGGCCGGATGGAATCACATACAGTATGCTTCGCCATTTGAATGAAAACTCACTTTCCAACCTACTATTTTTATTTAATAGAATCTGGACGGAGCAGAAGTACCCATCACAATGGCGTGAAGCTATTGTGATTCCAATCCTAAAACCTGGCAAGGAATCTTCAAATCCTCTGAGCTACAGGCCAATTGCTCTAACAAGTTGCATTTGTAAAACCTTTGAGCGCATGGTCAACGCTCGTCTTATCTTTGAATTGGAGAAACAAGGATGTATCTCGCCGTTGCAGAGTGGTTTCCGGAGAGGTCGTTCCACCTTCGACAATCTCATTTTACTGGAAACCCAGATCCGTAACGCTTTTGTTAAGAGGAATCACCTTGTCTCCATATTTTTTGATATAGAAAAGGCCTATGACCGTGCTTGGCGCTTTGGAATACTTTCAACACTTTTTAACTGTGGTTTTAGGGGAAACCTACCTATGTTTTTACAGAACTTTTTATCTCATCGGACTTTCAGAGTTCGTGTAGGCAACTTTTATTCCGATTCTCTTATTCAAGCTGAGGGAGTTCCGCAGGGAAGTGTCCTCAGTGTCACGCTTTTTATCGTTCATCTTAGTCAAATTTTAACAAGCTTACCTTCATCTGTACATGCCAGCCTTTATGTTGACGATCTGCAGATATCATGCCAAGATAGCGATATGAATGTAATTGAACAACATTTACAAACTGCCGTAGATAAATTAGTATCTTGGTGCGATAACAATGGGCATACTATCTCTCCGGAGAAGAGCCGATGTGTCCACTTTTGCCGGAAAAGAAAGCTTCACCTTGATCCGAATATACATATTCGAAATACTCAAATCCCTGTGGTGAACGAAGTACGGTTTTTAGGAGTGATTCTTGATCGGAAGCTCACCTTCCTGCCGCATATCTTATATTTACGGAAGAAGTGTGAGAAATCATTGAACATTTTAAAAGTGCTTTCGAAAACATCTTGGGATACCGATCGAACCTCCTTAATCCGTATTTACCAAGCAGTAATTCTTTCCCGAATTGACTATGGTTGTATGGTGTATGGTTCCGCCTGCCCATCAGTTTTGAGGCGACTGGATACCATTCACCATTCTGCTCTGCGTATCTGTTCAGGGGCATTCCGTACTTCTCCGGTTGAAAGCCTATACGTTATATGCCATCAACTTCCTCTAAGTTTAAGGCGTAAGAAATTGTCTGCCATATTTTATTTTCGAACAAAATCTGTTCTCAAACATCCTTTAGGCCAATTGTCACTGCCAGTTGGTCTTCGTCGACTGTATAATGCCCGTCCTTCGAACATGCTTCCCTTTTTGGAGAGAACAAAAATACTCCTTCATGACTCGGACCTTAACGATATTCGTGTTAGAGCTGTGGATTTCCTTAATTTCCCACCCTGGGATATCCCGCAATTTTCTTATTTGAATCCTTTTCTTGGATTCGATAAGTCCTCAACAGCTACTGTTGTTCTCCAGCAGATCTTTTTATACCATCGCTATCAGTATTCTACTTTTGCCCCAATTTTCACGGATGGCTCGAAATCGGATGATCATGTCGGTTGTGGAATCATACTTCCATCCGATACACTGAGCCACCGTCTTCATAATTGCTGCTCCGTCTTTACAGCTGAGTTGGTAGCAATTTTCTGTGCCCTCCAGAAAATTGGATCATCCTGTCAGCGTCATTTTGTCATCTATACCGATAGCATGAGTGCTTTGGAGACACTTTCACATTATCACAATCGGATGCATCCGGTTGCGATTAAAATTTTATTCACTTTGCGAGTTTTGAAAACTGATGGCTTCCAAATAAATTTCTGTTGGGTTCCGAGTCATGTTGGTATCTTCGGGAATGAGAAGGCAGATTTAACCGCAAAATCTGCAACGACCTTTTTAAGTATAGGACTTTCCTTTTGTGACATCAAAAGGTCTATTGATCATCATTTTTTTTCTGTTTGGAAAAAATCGTGGGACCTGCAGATCAGAAATAAATTGCATTCTGTTGAAACGAACATTGTTTCTTGGCCTGTTCTTCCTATACGTGAGATGGATGTTAAATTGACTCGTCTCCGTATAGGGCATACACGTTTCACACATAAGCATCTTATATTTGGCCAAAATACACCTATGTGCAACAGTTGCAAAGTTGATTTTACTGTTCGTCATATTTTAATTGAATGCCCAGTTTTTGATTCTTATCGTGCTCGTTTTTTTACCTCGGCGTCTTTGACATTACAAGACCTGGTGGGTGTAAAATACCACCCAAATATTTTTAATTTTTTAAAAGCTATTGGCTTTTTTACTTGCATTTGACATCTTTTTTCTCCTTTTGTATTATGAGAGATGAAATGAATAATTTCTTTGCATTGAATTTTTATGAATCCTAGTTAAAAATTTTAAGATTCTAATCGAGTTTGTTTCATCATTTTTCTTTTCTTTTTTTAACTTTACACCCCTGATATTGTTTTTAACAAATGAATGTTTTATAAACCTTTGTATTTTAACAAATGAATGTTTTATAAACCTTTGTATTTTAACAAATGAATGTTTTATAAACCTTTGTATTTTAACAAATGAATGTTTTATAAACCTTTGTATTTTAACAAATGAATGTTTTATAAACCTTTGTATTTTAACAAATGAATGTTTTATAAACCTTTGTATTTTAACAAATGAATGTTTTATAAACCTTTGTATTTTAACAAATGAATGTTTTATAAACCATTTGATTGGCGCAGCATAGCCAAGCATGGCTCTTGCGCCAGAAACCAACACAAACCAAACCAAACCTGAGAAATTCAAAACAAACAAAAGTACTCTCGCGTTCATAGTAAATCCTCTCAACACAAAAACAAATGAGATCAACATTGAGACATTTGGAACCGATGCTGGATCGCTTCAAATGCAATTGCTGGATTTGAAAACTAAAGACTTGTGGAGTGGCAAGTTCACAGAACTCAACAGCAAGTTGAAAGAGTAGGATGTCCAGAAATGCATGCACATCACGCAGCATAAATGGACAGCTCTAAAAGAAATTCTGCGAGTTGAGGCCCTCATATACGACGCATGTAATAGTCTTCCAGAATGCTACAGTGGCGTGAAGAAGTTGGCATGTGGAGTGCTGACGATCTTATGGGTCAACTTATTTGTGTGAGCAAGCGTTCTCTTGAATGAATAAATAAAAAAAAATAATTGAAGTCAATTGACAAACAAAAATCTATAGTCGTACTTGAAACTTATAACAACAAACTATAAGCCAGATTTAATCAAACTTTCAGAAGGCATGAAAAGACATTGATCCCATTGATGTAACTTTCTATATTTGCGTTTTTATATGAATAAATATTATTCTGCATTTAAAGCCGTTTATTTTAAATCAAAAATATATACGCAAATACTATAATATATCGAAAAAATTTTGTGGACAAGTAAAACAAACAGGAAAATAACAAAAATAAACAGGAAACAGTTATAAACAGTAAAATTTTGTAAAAGGCTAATTTTGGCTCTTCCATTTTAATAGGTTGCCGCCCCCTGAACTAATTCAAACTATATTTCATTCATATGAAAAAAAAAAACAGTATATTTTATAAAAGGAAATAATAATGACCAATGAATTTTTCATGAATGTTGTTGTTATTTCTGGTTTAATTGCACAAGGGCCACATATGGCCATGCTGCGCCAAAATATGTGGTTAGATCTGTGAATAAAAGGTAAAATTTTAAATATTATAATTGAAAAATGGTCTTAAAAGCATAAAGTCCAGTATAACAGAAATCAGAACAAATATAATAAAAGCTAAAATATTTCAAATGTGAGAGTAAAAACCCAATGGTCTTCAAATATTTAAAAAAGTTATAATGGGGACGTTCTCCCACCAAGTCACAAATATGTGGTGACGATGCACAAAAAAAAAAAAAAAAACGTAATCGATGGTGATCAAAACAATGGCATTCGGTTAAAATATGGATGACCGTATAATCAACATTGCATGATGTGTAATTGGCAGTCAATTTGGCATCGAGTTCACGCACCGGAATAATTGACCATGGTTTTATGTTGGGTATAATATTATGCAATTTATTTGAGATTTGAAAATCCCAAAATGTTTGCCATTGTAGGCGTATGTACAAGAAATAACTCTTCTTTATATCACAATAAGGAATTAGCCGCCGCAATAAAGTAGATTCTGCTTTTGCCGCATCATCAGCAATTTCGTTTCCAATTATACCGACGTGACCAGGAATCCAACAAAATAAAATCTGAATATTCCTGCAATTCAGTGTTTGTAAAAGAAGAAGTATATCCCAAACCAAAGGATGCTTAGAAATTTGGGGTTGGTTAAGAGAAACAAGAGCACTCATACTGCCCGAGTATAAGCAAAATTTACGACCATGTAAACTTGAAACTTTCTCAAGGGCGAGTAAAATCGCAGTTAGTTCAGCCGTGAAAACTGAACACGAGTTTTGCAAGCGGCAACTAAATGTTTCTTGAGAAATGACAACCGAGAAGCCCACATGGCCAGTTGTTTTTGAACCATCAGTAAAGATGGGAATGTATGCAGAAAAATTATCACGATGGTTTAAATAGAGATTTTGGAAAACAACTGGAGCTGTATTTGCTTAATCATACTGTGAAAAAGGATTATGGAGGGAGATCTCTGGGATACGCCAGGGTGGAATTGATATAGAATCTAATTTACGGATTTGTACATCCGACATTTCAAAATCAGCAAGCATTCTTTTAGTCCTTTCATAGAAAGGAAGAATGTTAGAAGGACGAGCCGTATATAGTCTAGAGTCCAATAGGCACAGTTATATGGCATATAGGACGATTTGAATGACTCTAAAGACGAAAATATATTGAGAGCTTAACGTTTTTGACGCAAATTCAATGGCATTTGGTTACAAACTACATACAAACTATGTACCGGTGATGTTCGGAAAGCACCAGAACAGATCCGTAAGGCAGAATGATGTATCGTGTTCAAATGTCGTAAAACATTAGAGCGAGCAGTTCCATACACTTCGCCTCCATAATCAATACTGGAGAGTATAACAGATTGATAAATGCAAAATAAAGATGCCCTGTCTGCTCCCCACAATGTTGTTGAGAGGACATCCAAAATATTGAGGGATTTCTCACACCTCTTTCTCAAATGAAGAACATGAGGAAGGAAGGTGAGTTTTCGATCAAAAATAAATCCCAAAAAATTTACCTCTTGAACTACTGGAATATTAACATCTCGTATATGTATTACAGGATCAGGGTGGCGTTCCCGTTTTCGACAAAATTGTACACAACGGCTCTTTTCAGGAGAGATTGTATGCCCATTTTCATCACACCAAGCAATAAGTTTGTTGATAGCTCTCTGAAGTTGCCATTCTATTATTTTTTTTCTTTCAAAAAAATGGATTTTTTTTTTCTGTAAATAATTTAAAAAAGCATTTCAATAAATTAAAACAATATTTCATCGATAGTAGTACCGCCTGAACATCACAGTTTTAACTACAAACACTTTAGTCTATTTCTTTAAGGAAAATTTGGAGAGCCTCTATGGAACACAATTCATAGAACTGTTATGAAGATTTGTTTGTCAAATTCCACAAGGAATATTGAAAAATTTAAATAAGCAGCAAGCAATGAGTAAGAGGACGTGATATTTTTTTTTCGTTGAAAAGCAAATGAAATGTATTTCTTATTTAAAGAATTTAAAAAAGCATTTCCACGAATTAAAAAAAATATTTCATCGATAAAACAACCACTTAAGCAGCACAATTTTGACTGAAAATGTATTAGTCATTAAGGTTTTCTTATTTGTTTAAAAAAATTTGGAGAGAATATGCAAGGCAGTTCAAAAAACTTGGATGCAATTTTGTTTGGCAAATGACACCACTTAATTTGAAACATTTCAGTATGGAGCAAGCAATCAGGAAGAGGATGTGTTTTTTCTTTTATAAGGATTTGGAATTTTTCTTTATGCAAAGAATTTAAAAATCATTTTGAAGAATTAAAACATTTAATCGATAGTACCACCAACTAAGCAGCAATTTTTTGATTAATAATGACTTAGTCATTTGGATTTTTCTCTTTGATAAAGAAAAATTTGAAGAGCCTTTATGGAAGACAGTTCACAGAACTTGGATGCACAATTTTTCGGCAAATTGAAACTATAAGGAAAATTTCAGGACTGACCAATCAATCCGTAAAAGAATGTGGTTATTTTCTTTCAAAAGGAATTAGTACTTTTTTTATGTAATGAATATAAGAAAGGCACATCGATTAAATAAAATGATATATCACACATAGTAGCACCACGTAAGCACCGCAGCTTTGATTACATGTGCCTTAGTGATTTTAATTTGACTCCTTATTTAAGGAAAATTTGGAGGGCAGATATGGAAGACAGTTCAGAGAACTGGGATGCACAAATTGCACCACTTAATTGGAAAAATTTCAGTGAGGAGCAAGCAATGGTCAAGAGGATATAATTTTTTTCTTTTAAAAGGAATTGGAATTTGATTTTTTTTATGTAAAGAATTTCGATGAATTTAAACTATATTTCATCGAAAGCAGCACTACCTAAGCAGCACAATCTTGACTACAAATGAAATAGTCATTGAGGTTTTTCTCTTTATTCATGGAGAAATTGCGATAAAATATAAAACATAGTGTAGATAACTAGGATCCACATTTGATTATCAAGTTGCACCACTTAATTGGAAAAATTTCAGTGAGGAGCAAACAATCGGTTAGACGATATAATATTTTTCTTTTAAAAAGGAATTGGGATTTATTTTTTATTTTTTAAATAGAGATTTTTAAAAACTGTTTCGTTGTATTAAAATTATATTTCATAGATACAAGCCCACCAAAGCAGCACAGTTATGATTTCAAGTGGCTTAGTCATTTAAATTGGTCTCTTTGTTTAAGCAAAATTTGGAGAGCCTATATATGAAAGACAGTTCAGAGAACTGGGATGCACAAATTGCACCACTTAATTGGAAAAATTTCAGTGAGGAGCAAGCAATGGTCAAGAGGATATGATTTTTTTCTTTTAAAAGGAATTGGAATTTGATTTTTTTTATGTAAAGAATTTCGATGAATTTAAACTATATTTCATCGAAAGCATCACCACCTAAGCATAACAATGTTGACTAAAATGAAATAGTCATTGAGGTTTTTCTCTTTATTCATGGAAAATTTTGCGATAAAATATAAAACATAGTGTAGACAACTAGGATCCACATTTATTTATCAAGTTGCACCACTTAATTGGGAAAATTTCAGTGAGGAGCAAGCAATCGGTTAGACGATATAATTTTTTTCTTTTAAAAAGGAATTGGGATTTATTTTTTATGTAGAGATTTTTAAAAACTGTTTCGTTGTATTAAATCTATATTTCATAAATACAAGCCCACCTAAGCAGCACAGTTATGATTTGAAGTGCCTTAGTCATTTAAATTGGTCTCTTTGTTTAAGCAAACTTGGAGAGCCTATATGAAAGACAGTTCAGAGAACTGGGATACACAAATTGCACCACTTAATTGGAAAAATTTCAGTGAGGAGCAAGCAATGGTCTAGAGGATATAATTTTTTTCTTTTAAAAGGAATTGGAATTTTATTTTTTTTATGTAAAGAATTTCGATGAATTTAAACTATATTTCATCGAAAGCAGCACCACCTAAGCATAACAATGTTGACTACAAATGAAATAGTCAATGAGGTTTTTCTCTTTATTCATGGAAAATTTTGCGATAAAATATAAAACATAGTGTAGACAACTAGGATCCACATTTATTTATCAAGTTGCACCACTTAATTGGAAAAATTTCAGTGAGGAGCAAGCAATCGGTTAGACGATATAATTTTTTTCTTTTAAAAAGGAATTGGGATTTATTTTTTATGCAGAGATTTTTAAAAACTGTTTCGTTGTATTAAATCTATATTTCATAGATACAGTCCCACCTAAGCAGCACAGTTAAGATTTCAAGTTCCTTAGTCATTTAAGTTGGTCTCTTTGTTTAAGCAAAATTTGGAGAGCCTATATATGAAAGACAGTTCAGAGAATTGGGATGCACAAATTGCACAATTTAATTGGAAAAATTTCAGTCAGGAGCAAGCAATCGGTTAGACGATATAATTTTTTTCTTTTAAAAAGTAATTTCGATTTATTTCTTATTTTTTATGTAGAGATTTTTAAAATATGTTTCGTTGTATTAAATCTATATTTCATAAATACAAACCCACCTAAGCAGCACAGTTATGATTTGAAGTGCCTTAGTCATTTAAATTGGTCTCTTTGTTTAAGCAAACTTGGAGAGCCTATATGAAAGACAGTTCAGAGAACTGGGATGCACAAATTGCACCACTTAATTGGAAAAATTTCAGTGAGGAGGAAGCAATGGTCAAGAGGATATAATTTTTTTCTTTTAAAAGGAATTAGAATTTGATTTTTTTTATGTAAAGAATTTCGATGAATTTAAACTATATTTCATCGAAAGCAGCACCACCTAAGCATAACAATGTTGACTAAAATGAAATAGTCATTGAGGTTTTTCTCTTTATTCATGGAAAATTTTGCGATAAAATATAAAACATAGTGTAGACAACTAGGATCCACATTTATTTATCAAGTTGCACCACTTAATTGGGAAAATTTCAGTGAGGAGCAAGCAATCGGTTAGACGATATAATTTTTTTCTTTTAAAAAGGAATTGGGATTTATTTTTTATGTAGAGATTTTTAAAAACTATTTCGTTGTATTAAATCTATATTTCATAGATACAATCCCACCTAAGCAGCACAGTTATGATTTGAAGTGCCTTAGTCATTTAAATTGGTCTCTTTGTTTAAGCAAACTTGGAGAGCCTATATGAAAGACAGTTCAGAGAACTGGGATGCACAAATTGCACCACTTAATTGGAAAAATTTCAGTGAGGAGCAAGCAATGGTCAAGAGGATATAATTTTTTTCTTTTAAAAGGAATTGGAATTTGATTTTTTTTATGTAAAGAATTTCGATGAATTTAAACTATATTTCATCGAAAGCAGCACCACCTGAGCAGCAGAATGTTGACTACAAATGAAATAGTCATTGAGATCTTTCTCTTTATTCATGGAAAATTTTGCGATAAAATATAAAGCATAGTGTAGACAACTAGGATCAACATTTATTTATCAAGATGCACCACTTAATTGGAAAAATTTCAGTGAGGAGCAAGCAATCGGTTAGACTATATAATTTTTTTCTTTTAAAACGGAATTGGGATTTATTTTTTATGTAGAGATTTTTAACAACTGTTTCGTTGTATTAAATCTATATTTCATAGATACAGGCCCACCTAAGCAGCACAGTTATGATTTGAAGTGCCTTAGTCATTTAAATTGATCTTTTTGTTTAAGCAAAATTTGGAGAGCCTATATATGAAAGACAGTTCAGAGAACTGGGATGCACAAATTGCACCACTTAATTGGAAAAATTTCAGTGAGGAGCAAGCAATGGTCAAGAGGATATAATTTTTTTCTTTTAAAAGGAATTGGAATTTGATTTTTTTTATGTAAAGAATTTCGATGAATTTAAACTATATTTCATCGAAAGCATCACCACCTAAGCAGCAGAATGTTGACTACAAATGAAATAGTCAATGAGGTTTTTCTCTTTATTCATGGAAAATTTTACGATAAAATATAAAACATAGTGTAGACAACTAGGATCAACATTTATTTATCAAGATGCACCACTTAATTGGAAAAATTTCAGTGAGGAGCAAGCAATGGTCAAGAGGATATAATTTTTTTTCTTTTAAAAAGGAATTTCGATTTATTTCTTATTCTTTATGTAGAGATTTTTAAAAACGGTTTCGTTGTATTAAATCTATATTTCATAAATACAAGCCCACCTAAACAGCACAGTGATGAGTTCAAGTGCCTTAGTCATTTAAATTGGTCTCTTTGTTTAAGCAAAATTTGGAGAGCCTATATATGAAAGACAGTTCAGAGAACTGTGATGCACAAATTGCACCACTTAATTGGAAAAATTTCAGTGAGGAGCAAGCAATGGTCAAGAGGATATAATTTTTTTCTTTTAAAAGGAATTGGAATTTGATTTTTTTTATGTAAAGAATTTCGATGAATTTAAACTATATTTCATCGAAAGCATCACCACCTAAGCAGCAGAATGTTGACTACAAATGAAATAGTCAATGAGGTTTTTCTCTTTATTCATGGAAAATTTTACGATAAAATATAAAACATAGTGTAGACAACTAGGATCCACATTTATTTATCAAGTTGCACCACTTAATTGTAAAAATTTCAGTGAGGAGCAAGCAATCGGTTAGACGATATAATTTTTTTCTTTTAAAAAGGAATTGGGATTTATTTTTTATGTAGAGATTTTTAACAACTGTTTCGTTGTATTAAATCTATATTTCATAGATACAGGCCCATCTAAGCAGCACAGTTATGATTTGAAGTGCCTTAGTCATTTAAATTGGTCTCTTTGTTTAAGCAAAATTTGGAGAGCCTATATATGAAAGACAGTTCAGAAAATTGGGATGCACAAATTGCACCATTTAATTGGAAAAATTTCAGTCAGGAGCAAGCAATCGGTTAGACGATATAATTTTTTTCTTTTAAAAAGTAATTTCGATTTATTTCTTATTTTTTATGTAGAGATTTTTAAAATATGTTTCGTTGTATTAAATCTATATTTCATGAATACAAGCCCACCTAAACCGCACAGTGATGAGTTCAAGTGCCTTAGTCATTTAAATTGGTCTCTTTGTTTAAGCAAACTTGGAGAGCCTATATGAAAGACAGTTCAGAGAACTGGGATGCACAAATTGCACCACTTAATTGGAAAAATTTCAGTGAGGAGGAAGCAATGGTCAAGAGGATATAATTTTTTTCTTTTAAAAGGAATTAGAATTTGATTTTTTTATGTAAAGAATTTCGATGAATTTAAACTATATTTCATCGAAAGCAGCACCACCTAAGCATTACAATGTTGACTACAAATGAAATAGTCATTGAGGTTTTTCTCTTTATTCATGGAAAATTTTGCGATAAAATATAAAACATAGTGTAGACAACTAGGATCCACATTTATTTATCAAGTTGCACCACTAAATTGGGAAAATTTCAGTGAGGAGCAAGCAATCGGTTAGACGATATAATTTTTTTCTTTTAAAAAGGAATTGGGATTTATTTTTTATGTAGAGATTTTTAAAAACTATTTCGTTGTATTAAATCTATATTTCATAGATACAAACCCACCTAAGCAGCACAGTTATGATTTGAAGTGCCTTAGTCATTTAAATTGGTCTCTTTGTTTAAGCAAACTTGGAGAGCCTATATATGAAAGACAGTTCAGAGAACTGGGATGCACAAATTGCACCACTTAATTGGAAAAATTTCAGTGAGGAGCAAGCAATGGTCAAGAGGATATAATTTTTTTCTTTTAAAAGGAATTGGAATTTGATTTTTTTTATGTAAAGAATTTCGATGAATTTAAACTATATTTCATCGAAAGCGTCACCACCTAAGCAGCAGAATGTTGACTACAAATGAAATAGTCAATGAGGTTTTTCTCTTTATTCATGGAAAATTTTACGATAAAATATAAAACATAGTGTAGACAACTAGGATCCACATTTATTTATCAAGTTGCACCACTTAATTGTAAAAATTTCAGTGAGGAGCAAGCAATCGGTTAGACGATATAATTTTTTTCTTTTAAAAAGGAATTGGGATTTATTTTTTATTTTTTTATGTAGAGATTTTAAAAAACTGTTTCGTTGTATTAAATTTATATTTCATAGATACAGGCCCACCTAAGTAGCACAGTTAAGATTTCAAGTGCCTTAGTCATTTAAATTGGTCTCTTTGTTTAAGCAAAATTTGGAGAGCCTATATATGAAAGACAGTTCAGAGAACTGGGATGCACAAATTGCACCACTTAATTGGAAAAATTTCAGTGAGGAGGAAGCAATGGTCAAGAGGATATAATTTTTTTCTTTTAACAGGAATTGGAATTTGATTTTTTTTATGTAAAGAATTTCGATGAATTTAAACTATATTTCATCGAAAGCAGCACCACCTAAGCATAACAATGTTGACTACAAATGAAATAGTCATTGAGGTTTTTCTCTTTATTCATGGAAAATTTTGCGATAAAATATAAAACATAGTGTAGACAACTAGGATCCACATTTATTTATCAAGTTGCACCACTTAATTGGGAAAATTTCAGTGAGGAGCAAGCAATCGGATAGACGATATAATTTTTTTCTTTTAAAAAGGAATTGGGATTTATTTTTTATTTTTTTATGTAGAGATTTTAAAAAACTGTTTCGTTGTATTAAATTTATATTTCATAGATACAGGCCCACCTAAGTAGCACAGTTAAGATTTCAAGTGCCTTAGTCATTTAAATATGTCTCTTTGTTTAAGCAAAATTTGGAGAGCCTATATATGAAAGACAGTTCAGAGAACTGGGATGCACAAATTGCACCACTTAATTGGAAAAATTTCAGTGAGGAGCAAGCAATGGTCAAGAGGATATAATTTTTTTCTTTTAAAAGGAATTGGAATTTGATTTTTTTTATGTAAAGAATTTCGATGAATTTAAACTATATTTCATCGAAAGCATCACCACCTAAGCAGCAGAATGTTGACTACAAATGAAATAGTCAATGAGGTTTTTCTCTTTATTCATGGAAAATTTTACGATAAAATATAAAACATAGTGTAGACAACTAGGATCCACATTTATTTATCAAGTTGCACCACTTAATTGTAAAAATTTCAGTGAGGAGCAAGCAATCGGTTAGACGATATAATTTTTTTCTTTTAAAAAGGAATTGGGATTTATTTTTTATGTAGAGATTTTTAACAACTGTTTCGTTGTATTAAATCTATATTTCATAGATACAGGCCCACCTAAGCAGCACAGTTATGATTTGAAGTGCCTTAGTCATTTAAATTGGTCTCATTGCTTAAGGAAAATTTGGAGAGCCTATATGAAAGACAGTTCAGAGAACTGGGATGCACAAATTGCACCACTTAATTGGAAAAATTTCAGTGAGGAGGAAGCAATGGTCAAGAGGATATAATTTTTTTCTTTTAACAGGAATTGGAATTTGATTTTTTTTATGTAAAGAATTTCGATGAATTTAAACTATATTTCATCGAAAGCAGCACCACCTAAGCATAACAATGTTGACTACAAATGAAATAGTCATTGAGGTTTTTCTCTTTATTCATGGAAAATTTTGCGATAAAATATAAAACATAGTGTAGACAACTAGGATCCACATTTATTTATCAAGTTGCACCACTTAATTGGGAAAATTTCAGTGAGGAGCAAGCAATCGGATAGACGATATAATTTTTTTCTTTTAAAAAGGAATTGGGATTTATTTTTTATTTTTTTATGTAGAGATTTTAAAAAACTGTTTCGTTGTATTAAATTTATATTTCATAGATACAGGCCCACCTAAGTAGCACAGTTAAGATTTCAAGTGCCTTAGTCATTTAAATATGTCTCTTTGTTTAAGCAAAATTTGGAGAGCCTATATATGAAAGACAGTTCAGAGAACTGGGATGCACAAATTGCACCACTTAATTGGAAAAATTTCAGTGAGGAGCAAGCAATGGTCAAGAGGATATAATTTTTTTCTTTTAAAAGGAATTGGAATTTGATTTTTTTTATGTAAAGAATTTCGATGAATTTAAACTATATTTCATCGAAAGCATCACCACCTAAGCAGCAGAATGTTGACTACAAATGAAATAGTCAATGAGGTTTTTCTCTTTATTCATGGAAAATTTTACGATAAAATATAAAACATAGTGTAGACAACTAGGATCCACATTTATTTATCAAGTTGCACCACTTAATTGTAAAAATTTCAGTGAGGAGCAAGCAATCGGTTAGACGATATAATTTTTTTCTTTTAAAAAGGAATTGGGATTTATTTTTTATTTTTTATGTAGAGATTTTTAAAAACTGTTTCGTTGTATTAAATCTATATTTCATAGATACAGGCCCACCTAAGCAGTACAGTTAAGATTTCAAGTGCCTTAGTCATTTAAATTGGTCTCTTTGTTTAAGCAAAATTTGGAGAGCCTTTATATGAAAGACAGTTCAGAGAACTGGGATGCACAAATTGCACCACTTAATTGGAAAAATTTCAGTGAGGAGCAAGCAATGGTCAATAGGATGTAATTTTTTTCTTTTAAAAGGAATTGGAATTTGATTTTTTTTATGTAAAGAATTTCGATGAATTTAAACTATATTTCATCGAAAGCAGCACCACCTAAGCAGCAGAATGTTGACTACAAATGAAATAGTCATTGAGATCTTTCTCTTTATTCATGGAAAATTTTGTGATAAAATATAAAGCATAGTGTAGACAACTAGGATCAACATTTATTTATCAAGATGCACCACTTAATTGGAAAAATTTCAGTGAGGAGCAAGCAATCGGTTAGACGATATAATTTTTTTCTTTTAAAATGGAATTGGGATTTATTTTTTATGTAGAGATTTTTAACAACTGTTTCGTTGTATTAAATCTATATTTCATAGATACAGGCCCACCTAAGCAGCACAGTTATGATTTGAAGTGCCTTAGTCATTTAAATTGATCTTTTTGTTTAAGCAAAATTTGGAGAGCCTATATATGAAAGACAGTTCAGAGAACTGGGATGCACAAATTGCACCACTTAATTGGAAAAATTTCAGTGAGGAGCAAGCAATGGTCAAGAGGATATAATTTTTTTCTTTTAAAAGGAATTGGAATTTGATTTTTTTTATGTAAAGAATTTCGATGAATTTAAACTATATTTCATCGAAAGCAGCACCACCTAAGCAGCAGAATGTTGACTACAAATGAAATAGTCATTGAGGTTTTTCTCTTTATTCATGGAGAAATTGCGATAAAATATAAAACATAGTGTAGATAACTAGGATCCACATTTGTTTATCAAGTTGCACCACTTAATTGGAAAAATTTCAGTGAGGAGCAAACAATCGGTTAGACGATATAATATTTTTCTTTTAAAAAGGAATTGGGATTTATTTTTTATTTTTTAAATAGAGATTTTTAAAAACTGTTTCGTTGTATTAAAATTATATTTCATAGATACAAGCCCACCAAAGCAGCACAGTTATGATTTCAAGTGGCTTAGTCATTTAAATTGGTCTCTTTGTTTAAGCAAAATTTGGAGAGCCTATATATGAAAGACAGTTCAGAGAACTGGGATGCACAAATTGCACCACTTAATTGGAAAAATTTCAGTGAGGAGCAAGCAATGGTCAAGAGGATATGATTTTTTTTCTTTTAAAAGGAATTGGAATTTGATTTTTTTTATGTAAAGAATTTCGATGAATTTAAACTATATTTCATCGAAAGCATCACCACCTAAACAGAATGTTGACTACAAATGAAATAGTCAATGAAGTTTTTCTCTTTATTCATGGAAAATTTTGCGATAAAATATAAAACATAGTGTAGACAACTAGGATCCACATTTATTTATCAAGTTGCACCACTTAATTGGGAAAATTTCAGTGAGGAGCAAGCAATCGGTTAGACGATATAATTTTTTTCTTTTAAAAAGGAATTGGGATTTATTTTTTATGTAGAGATTTTTAAAAACTGTTTCGTTGTATTAAATCTATATTTCATAAATACAAGCCCACCTAAGCAGCACAGTTATGATTTGAAGTGCCTTAGTCATTTAAATTGGTCTCTTTGTTTAAGCAAACTTGGAGAGCCTATATGAAAGACAGTTCAGAGAACTGGGATACACAAATTGCACCACTTAATTGGAAAAATTTCAGTGAGGAGCAAGCAATGGTCTAGAGGATATAATTTTTTTCTTTTAAAAGGAATTGGAATTTTATTTTTTTTATGTAAAGAATTTCGATGAATTTAAACTATATTTCATCGAAAGCAGCACCACCTAAGCATAACAATGTTGACTACAAATGAAATAGTCATTGAGGTTTTTCTCTTTATTCATGGAAAATTTTGCGATAAAATATAAAACATAGTGTAGACAACTAGGATCAACATTTATTTATCAAGATGCACCACTTAATTGGAAAAATTTCAGTGAGGAGCAAGCAATCGGTTAGACGATATAATTTTTTTTTTTAAAATGGAATTGGGATTTATTTTTTATGTAGAGATTTTTAACAACTGTTTCGTTGTATTAAATCTATATTTCATAGATACAGGCCCACCTAAGCAGCACAGTTATGATTTGAAGTGCCTTAGTCATTTAAATTGATCTTTTTGTTTAAGCAAAATTTGGAGAGCCTATATATGAAAGACAGTTCAGAGAACTGGGATGCACAAATTGCACCACTTAATTGGAAAAATTTCAGTGAGGAGCAAGCAATGGTCAAGAGGATATAATTTTTTTCTTTTAAAAGGAATTGGAATTTGATTTTTTTTATGTAAAGAATTTCGATGAATTTAAACTATATTTCATCGAAAGCAGCACCACCTAAGCAGCAGAATGTTGACTACAAATGAAATAGTCATTGAGATCTTTCTCTTTATTCATGGAAAACTTTGCGATAACATATATAGCATAGTGTAGACAACTAGGATCAACATTTATTTATCCAGATGCACCACTTAATTGGAAAAATTTCAGTGAGGAGCAAGCAATCGGTTAGACGATATAATTTTTTTCTTTTAAAAAGGAATTGGGATTTATTTTTTATTTTTTATGTAGAGATTTTTAAAAACTGTTTCGTTGTATTAAATTTATATTTCATAGATACAGGCCCACCTAAGCAGCACAGTTAAGATTTCAAGTGCCTTAGTCATTTAAATTGGTCTCTTTGTTTAAGCAAAATTTGGAGAGCCTATATATGAAAGACAGTTCAGAGAACTGGGATGCACAAATTGCACCACTTAATTGGAAAAATTTCAGTGAGGAGCAAGCAATGGTCAAGAGGATATAATTTTTTTCTTTTAAAAAGGAATTTCGATTTATTTCTTATTTTTTATGTAGAGATTTTTAAAAACGGTTTCGTTGTATTAAATCTATATTTCATAAATACAAGCCCACCTAAACAGCACAGTGATGAGTTCAAGTGCCTTAGTCATTTAAATTGGTCTCATTGCTTAAGGAAAATTTGGAGAGCCTATATGAAAGACAGTTCAGAGAACTGGGATGCACAAATTGCACCACTTAATTGGAAAAATTTCAGTGAGGAGCAAGCAATGGTCAAGAGGATATAATTTTTTTCTTTTAAAAGGAATTGGAATTTGATTTTTTTTATGTAAAGAATTTCGATGAATTTAAACTATATTTCATCGAAAGCAGCACCACCTAAGCAGCAGAATGTTGACTACAAATGAAATAGTCAATGAGTTTTCTCTTTATTCATAGAAAATTTTGCGATAAAATATAAAACATAGTGTAGACAACTAGGATCCACATTTATTTATCAAGTTGCAGCACTTAATTGGAAAAATTACAGTGAGGAGCATGTTATCGGCTAGACGATATAATTTTTTTTTAAAAAGGAATTGGGATTTATTTTTTATTTTTTATGTAGAGATTTTTAAAAACTGTTTCGTTGTATTAAATCTATATTTCATAGATACAGGCCCACCTAAGCAGCACAGTTAAGATTTCAATTTCCTTAGTCATTTAAATTGGTCTCTTTGTTTAAGCAAAATTTGGAGAGCCTATATATGAAAGACAGTTCAGAGAACTGTTATGCACAAATTGCACCACTTAATTGGAAAAATTTCAGTGAGGAGCAAGCAATCTTCAAGATTATATATATATTTTTGTCTTTTAAAAGGAATTGGAATTTGATTTTTTTTATATAAAGAATTTAAAAAAGAATTTCGACGAATTAAAACTATATTTCATCGAAAGCAGCACCACCTACGCCGAATAGTTGGGACTGCCAAAGCTATATATTTTTTTTTCTCTTTGTGCTAAGAATTAATTTTTTTGAGCCTTTATGGAACTCAATTTCATTAATTGGAATGATATTGGACAAAGGAGTGTATTTGCTCCACTTATATAGAATTTATCCGTATGCACCACTTATATAAAATACATTTTGACCCAGAATAACAATTATTGAGAAGACTATTCTTTTTTCAAATAATAAAGAGAATCAACTGAATTTTATGACGTAAAAGAAAATTTGACAATTATGTCTATTTGGCCCAGTTATATAGAATATATTCGTATGCACCAATTATATAGATATATTCGTATGGCCCATATACGTAACAGATTTTAACCCAGAAGAAATATTGTTGAGAAGACGATTCGTTTTTCAAGGAATATTTGGAATTTATTAAAAGGCAGGAGGTTTTAAATTTATTTTAATATTAATTTTTTTATAGATTTTCTTCTCTTTGTCGGGGACCGTAATTTTTTTTCGAAATGAATTAGCAGTAAATTTTTTTTAATACAGAATTGTTTTGGCGCAGCACAGAAATTTCATATTTTTATGTTTTTCATTTAGCGTGGGATTGTGTTGATAGATATGAGAACGTCTTTGTCTGTTACTAGAGTCCTACCTTCATATTCTGCTATTCGCTGGGCCATTTCGAATATACGCCTGATGGTTTCGCTATGAGTGTCATTTAGGTCTGGTGATTCAAGTGGCGGTAGTCCTCTCTCTACATCAAAATAAGGGTACGATCTGTCCCCGACAAACTGCGCCATTACCCTTCGAAAAACAGCCACGGTGAGTCTGGGTGCGTCTGGGTCTCTCTGTGGAAGAAATGAGGAATATTTTTATGAGTATGAAAAGTTAAGATTATGCAAATAAATATAATAATTAAATCTTGTTTGGTTCGCATTTTATTTTTTTCTCATTACAGTTTCTGCTTTCCTTATAAACTACTCATGGTTACATATATTTATTCGTTGTTCCATATTTATCTGCGTTTACACCTGTTGAATGCTATCCAAAACTAAAATTTAGAATAAATGCTTTACTGTATAAAAATAAACAATGTAGAGAATTCAAGAATTTCAAAACCTATTTTGAAGCACTTTTTGTTGTACTTTAAATTCAGTCGCTAAAGCATTTTATTGTTAAAATTGACGTATAGTTTTTATTTTCAATGAATTAAAAAAATCCTCTACGTTTTTTTTCAATTAAAAAAATATTCTAATAATTTTCTCCGCAAACGAAAGTCAACCAAGTTGTATCTTTATAATATAGGATTGCTTTAGTTAAAGTTGAAATTTTGAGGAGTTTGGAACATATTCTACTATTGCAAACCAAACAAAGCTTCATTTCAATGCTGTTCAAAAACTGCTTGAGGGAGGAAAATAATTAATGCTTTAGCCTGTAACTGTGGTTAATAATCAAACATAACTTTTGTTTTCCTTTGTAGTTAAATTAAAATTGTCGTGGAACACGTTTATGAACGAAAAACGGTTTAATACTGATTTCATCCAAGGCAAGACATCACGTAAAGTAATTCGTTTAATTAACACAGTGACAGTGTATCGAGTTCAAGTATTGAATCTTAGAATCGTGATTAGAACTAAGTATGCATTTTTGCGTCTAACCATTCCATTCGAATAAATGAATTTAAAATTTGAAGAATGTAATTTTTATAAAAATATTAATTTATTTTCCGTAGTAAAACAATGAAATTATTTAGTTACATTTCAAGCATACTAGATAATACAAATCAACAGAATGTTAACTCACTGAAGAATTTCATTCAAAAATATTATGTTCACATTTCAGAGAAGTTTTACTAAAAGAATTTTTTTTTATCAGGGCTGAACGACAAACATCCTAAAGAATCCAAAATTCGATATTTAATTCAAATTTGGTTCAAAAGCAACAGTTCAAATTTCATTTTTGTAAATTGAAGCGATTAGATCGCAAATGTGTTTTTTCTTAACTTGGAGAGCTCCAAACTGTGATTATTTTTCAAACATTGAAGTTATTTTCTTTGAAGGTCATGTTTTCTATTTATTTTTCTTTCATATACCAAAAGGTAAAATCTGAAGCAGTTACCTTAAATATTAAAGCAGCGTCACATATCGTCGAAAATCAGAACTCGCCGATTTCTGAAGGAAACAACGAAAACCATTGAATTTTAATTCATTTGTAGTCTCAGAACCAATTCTAGGGACTTAAATTTATTTTCACTGTTTACAGTACCGGATAGCGAAAGTTTCAAATAACCTTTAAATTTGAATTGAAGTACAACTCCACATCGTTGCAACGAGCGCTAAATGCCTTATAAAATTATCAAGAAATAAACGTATGATAAGTAGGTACAGAGTTAATAAAATTGCTCAGCACTGTACAGTTTTATCAAACGTGAATTGTTTCTTTTCAATTTTTAAAAACGCATTAACACTCACTTTTCCAGCTGTCAGCTTCTCGAAATTCGAGTGTTTCGTATGAAATTTCTTCCCCGACAAAGATAGAGAACCCACAGTTTAAAATCGTTTGAATATAGTGGGCAAAGTAATGCTCCAGAAAAATGGTATGAATATCGTTGATCAATACATCCACCCTCCCAACGCAGTTTATATCTTATTGACTTTCTTGATTTTGTAAGACTTCTTTCAAAGGATTTAAATCGGTTATTAAAATATATATTCTTCTGTGAAATATATCGGTTTAAATGGTTGATTGAGAAATCCGTAGGGACGTTAGAAAAATTATATTTATGTTTCCTCTTTGCAGTCATTTACATTTAGTGTAGATTTTAAAGATTATTTCAGTTTGAATATGTAATTTAAATTAAAACCATCATACTTTGTGACATATATACCATTATCACCAGTCTTTCTTTTCGAGATAATTTAGTTGTTTTTAATCAAATTCTACATTAACGTTTACATTATTTAATTTTTAACAATCAAATATTCGTTTAAAATTATGTTATATTTGTTTAATATCACCTTTTAGAAACAGAGACAAGACACTTCAATAATTAATAAGTTACGCAACTGTATTAACGGGTCACAATAATGAAATAACCGGTCAAGGTTTCGTAAAATTGTAAATAATTTCATATTATCAAAAATCGGTTTACTTAAAATTCTATTCAATTGCAAATAAGGAATTAAATGTCTAATAGGAAATTGAATTCAAGAAACGTTTTCACTTACATTTGTCACTTCCTCCCACAGACGGTTAATATTACTTATAATGGTATTAAAGATGTCCATGTCCTGTAAAGAAAAAAATAAGACCGTAAAATAACGTCTTAAAAAATCGATATCTTTATAAAACGCATACATTAAAAACGTAAGTAGAAAAATTTACAGGTACAAAGATCATTTTAATATAATTACATTTTCAGTTTTCAGAGTGCACTTATTTCAAACGCATGACCGTAAAAGAGATATAAGCGAATATTAACTAATGAACAATTCCAAATTTATAAAACTTCGTATGAGAAAGAATGCAAACATTTGTTTCACCAATTTGATCTCGCATTAAATTATTCTATAGCTTTTAATCATTTAGTAAAGAATTTGAGATTTCCAAATTCAAACGAATTTCTTTTATATAAATTTTGTTGTGCGTGTTCATTCGCATAGAAAATTTTGCATACTAGATGTGCTCTGATGAGAAAATAATTTTTCTAAAGTGACGGCTAATAGATTTGGTACAATTATAGAACATCTGCTAGTAGGACGTTAAGATTTCAAATGCACACAAATAAATTGGTCTTTGCTGAATTGCTTTTAAAATTTTGCTTTCAATTATGATATGAAAAAGATTTACACGTCTTTGTAAATACCTCCATTTGGGACAAAATTCCAAATTATATCGTATGAGCTTCACCTATTTATTTCGAGATGTTAATATTCACAAAATGTTAAAGATCTTGAAATTCTCATTTAGAAAAATTCTGACAACTGCATAAAAATACCTCTTGCCATTTTCATGAAATGAACAGTTCGGTTACATTGTTTTATGAACATGTTAAAATTATTGTGCACATGTCACTATGCAACTAAAAAATGCATTTATAAAACTGAACCGAAATAGTGATTGCAAAATTGCTCTTTGATCATTTGATTTTAACTCGGTTTCCGTTTTGCTGTTATATACGAATAAAACAGTTTTGGAGGGTCTTCTGTCTCAAACAGGAGTTCCAAACTGGAAAGCGAATTTTCAACAAGAGTTGGCCAGAGAGAAAATATTATTCATACCCGATAGCTTTAAAAGGTAAGGCAGAGAATTTCTGAAACTGATTTGAACTTTGAACTGAAAATTTTTCAAAAAAATGTGATTTTATCTTCATAATATTCTGCTTTGATTTGTGTTAAGTATATTATAGCGTAAGAATACTTTATATAATTTAAATTTCTTTGAAACTCTTATACAAACACTGGGGTTTTTTTTTCATAAATTTATATTCAATAATAAGCATTTCTAACGTTGGAGCCGTGAAGTCTTCTCAACTCAAGCTCCGATTGGGCTGAAAAAGACATGTTTCAAAAGCTAAATTTCCTGGACTGTTTAACCGAGACTAAGCGTTTCTAAAATTCGGCTTTTCAAATATTAACACAATGTGATTTTTATTCAATTTTTTCTGCTGAAGTGAATTGGGCATGTGTTACAGACTTCCTCACGCTAAAATTGGTGACCAGAATTGACTTGGCAAACATGTTTAGTGAAGAATTCATTTATCATTGTTTTAATCTTGACGAAATTACTGTACTGCTTGCATACATATGGACAGTCCATGCAATCTAAAGATATCAGAAACTGAATAACTCTGATGGCATGATTTTTACTGTAAAATTAAATTTGCCTATCTTCTTGCAACAACAAGTTATTGTCATCAGAGAAATGAAAAGATTAATAGAAAGTTAGTTCCAAAATTTTTTCTAATAAAAGAGTAGGAAGAATATTGTACGATTCTCAACGTTTGAATTGTCGGGGAAGTAAAGAACCCCTTTGACATAGTTTCACGTAATAAAGTGCGATCAAAATTTGCTGAAATTAAGTACTTTGTTTAAAAATCGTGTATTGAATTCAATAAAATAAGCACCATTCCAATAAGTTTCTTGTGTCTTAAAAGATTTGAGCGAATGCATCGATTAATCAATTTTATAAGCCCGCTGTAAACGTTATTTTACTTTCAATTTACATAAAAACACCGCTCCAAACTATTTGCTATTCTAAACAACTTTATGAGAACTATTGATTAAAGGTGTTTGAAGGAAAAAAAAATGATAGTGCTGTACGTGCCAACTCGTCAGCATTTCCATTGTCTAAACATTAAAGCAAGAGAAAAATCAAGCAAGGAATTTAGATGAAGTTGTCAGTTTGAAGTATTTTAAATGTTTGAAGAATGGTTGGTTCCCGAATAGCAACTAGAGAAGCAATTTTTTCAAAGTTTACTCTAGTTTACTTGCGCAAATGTAAATGGTGCGCACCAATGCAGTTATTCGGCGCTATAAGACTAGATGTAATTATTATTCTCCATCATGCTTTCATGAAATAACAATTTTTATAATCACAAATGATAAGATAATGGTTTAATACAAAGTCAGTCAAAATCGAGCATTACCGAACAGGAAATGCTTATAAGTGTCATGGAATGAACTAATAAAAATACATTTGGGAAAAGATGCAGTGGCTACACAATATTGTTTGTAAGCTAGATTCAAATATCATAAGAAAGTAAAATTGATAATATTTTTGAAAAATTAATAATTATTTTTTGAGATGAATCTTCGTTAACATATGATTTTGAAAATGAGAAGATTCTGGCAAGTAATTCTAAGCTTGTTTTTATTAGTAATTATCCACCTGTGTTGATCAAGTGATACGCCTTATATTTTTAAATGTTTAGCTTCAAGTAAACTGGAAATCGTAACTTAATGCACGATTTCCAGCAAATATATGTTTTAAGCAACAATTTGTTAGACGTCAATGCTTACAAAAATTTTAATCTAGTATCAATTTGTTCATTGGTATATAACTCTTCCTAATAGTGTCGAAATTCATTAACTCACAGTGGCCTTAGAAGCATTGTATTTGTATCATTGTATCTTCTGACTTCCATTGTGTTTTAAATCGTATCTAGTATTTAAATTTTATATATAATATCCTTCCTTAGGACAAAAGAGATGAAAAACCAGTAAGTATTTGATAGATAACGAAAACGCTTTGATCTACTGTTAAATATTGAATTTTTTTAAAATAATAAATATTTTAAAAATAGTTGAAATCTAGGAAAATGCGAGTGACAAATTAGTATTAATACGATTACTACTTTTTGAATTGCTAAAAATTCCATTTGTACCTTTCGGTAGTTTTTGCAAGGAAATGCCACAATTTTTCATAATATTTAAATAAATTCTAATCAAAATAAAAATTATCCCGGGATGTGCATTCCCATCCTCCAAAATATCTGAACAAAGAGAAGTAGCTTTGGGTCAAGTGATACGATCTATAGAGCGCCCACACATTTATTTTTAATAAAGAAGCGATGCACTAGATTTTTGAAAGTTTGTCTTGAAGAAACGAGAGAATACAATGTCTAAATGACATCTTTTTTGAACTTATTAATTGATTATTTGATTAAATTTCAATCTCATTAATTAGAAAATGTGTTATAATTCTTGCGAATTTGAGAAAATGATTTTAAGATGTCCTAACACTGAGGTTAAGAGTACCGTTAAAAATCATCGTTTCAATACTTCCAAAAATTTTCAGCAACAGTTTTGGGAAAATATAGATTTTGCAACAATGAAAGCAAGAGTCTTGGATTACAAAGACTATTCCTCATGTGAAGAGTATATTCAGCAATGGAATAATGAATTCATAAGGATGTCGATTGTTTCTCCATTTATATTTACCTCCTCTCACAGATTAAAATAGAATGGGACATGTTGAAGCTGAACCAAGGAGTGTATCAGTTGATGATTCTATTGCGAGATTCCTACTAATCATACAGAAGAAAGGGCAGGAGGCGGATGAGTAGATTTTACAGATATGTAAATAAATCTCCGTGTATGAATCAAATTTTGGCTGTCTTCAAAAGTAAGTTAAAATGAAAAGAATTTCGTCTTAAATGTTAGTTAAAATAGTCAATATAAAAAGGTGCAAAAGTGAAGAATTAATTATCATGTCAGAAAAATTGTGTGAATTGGATCAGAACAAGAGGATTTCATAGATTGATCATATTCATAAGTAAAAATAATTCTACGCGAGTGGACTCGAGAATGGCAATGGTACCTCGAATAGTGCTCGAATACATTTAGTTTCACATTACGTTTTAAATTGTATAGGACTCATTCAAACGAAATCTCAAACATAATTATGCTGTAAAGAAGACGAATGGCCTACGATTCGAGATCAGGACAAAGGGTAATAAGGCACAAATTTCTGATATGCTTACCACCATTATCTAAACGCAAAAAAATAGTTTTAAAAAAAGTACTTGCTTCGAATGTAAATGTTGCGTACTAAATTAGAAAGATACGGAAACGTAAGACAATGAATGCCATATTCGCCCAACTTCTAAGTTACTATAATTAAAACATCTCATTCCCGGTTATATATTTTGAATATGCCTATCCCACATCCCCGAATCTTCAAAGATATGAAGTATTTAAAGCTTGAACATAGGGCAAATGTGTTATTCAAGCGTTCATGTGAAGTAATTTTTCTAATGATCTCATTTCAGCTGAACGGAAACACCAATTTTTTTTGTCATTAATATTATTACAATTATATTAATACCTTTTCCCATGTTGAAATACATACCAAAATTTCAAACAATCAAAATCCTGCTTTTAAAGTGTATTCAGTAATGCATATCCACTGCAAATTTAAAGTAAGAAAATAAGTCTTGCAAAATTCACAAGTATTAACAAACCAGGTGACTTCCCTCAAGAGGAACCCTTTTCTCATATAAAAGCTCGTTCAGCTTAGAAATATAAAAACCAATTCCATTTTCAATATATGTAAAGAAAAATTTTGGAATCTTGTTAAATTTTAGAAGCTTCCAAGTTTCAATTTAATCTCACGCCTCCGTATTCTTGACATGTATTAAACAAATAATAATCTATATTGGATACCAACAAAAGCACTGTACTTACAATGTCATCCAACTTAAGAGGGTTGTTTCTTCTTTTTTTATTTTTATAAGGCTTAAAGGGGGGCTCAGCCCTGGCTCTCTGAAAAGGAAAATTGAATATTTAACCGAGAACAAACATGGGCAAATACAAATTAGACTGAATAATAAATCTATAAATTTTATAATCTATAAACAAATTTAAATACGCATGTTATGGAAATGTAGAATTATACAGTTGAGTACTCCTACAAGACTATAGAGAGCGCAATAGGTCTCTTCGAATTTCTGATTCACTCAAGAAATGTGTTGGGTTCTGATCATTTTCCCCTCATTATCGTTTCCTAGAAGAAGTACCAACACCTACAATGAATCACACCGACATGAAGCATCAAGCACGAATTCTATGATCTTTAAAGATGAAATTGCACGCGCGCTGACGCTCTACAGCCCATACCGTTTGATTTACAGTATATATGGAAGAATGTATATCTGCTTATTAGAAAACCTGGCATATATTACTTTGAAGAGTAATAATGTGCATTTCGTAGTGTTTCACAAATTTTAATTATAAAGTAACCGAAGTCTCAATATTCTACGCTCAATTCCGGAAATATTCTTGCACAAATTATATCTTACATCTTTTCAAAAAATGCTTGTAAAAAATTGTCCTCTAGAAAATATTTATAGTCGTAAATTTTTTTTTTAAATTCAAAAGCTTTCTATAATTGTTTTCCTTAATTTACAACAATGGTTGGCTTCGAAAACGTTTCAATTTCAAGACAACATCGTTTCAAATTTTTGATCGAGTCATTTCATCCGATTTCTTATATTAGAAATCTTGTTCATGTTTACGCATTTTGTCAAAAGACGATAGGATCTTCGATAATCTCAGTACTTGCATACACACCGATAACAGCCAATCCGCAAATTTCATCGCAGAAGTCTGAATTTTTTTTTGTGAAATATAAAATAGTAAATTTAATCCATCTACTTCATTGTAACTTCGGGTTACCGTGTTCACAGGAATAGTGACAAACAGCACTGACTAGGATTATTGTACAATATATATTATGAAAGAACTTCAAAAGTTCTTTTTAGCGCTTCTCATTTCCTTTTCATATATGAAAATTGCTTTGTTGTTCTAAATCATAAGAGTTTGGCTGTTTTTATTTCGGTGTTTGGCTGGTTAATACAACCCATATCTCTGTTGCATTAATAGTACGTTATGATTTTTTGGCATAAAGGCTTTCTTAATACACTGACTAAAATATTTAACTGACATAATAATTGATAGTATAATCGTTCATATAAATTTGAGTTTATAAATAAATACAATTAAGACAAATCTTTTTATTTATTTCTAATAGCGGCTGTATACAGCTGTAATATACGAAATCTTGTCAAAAGGGCAACATACGCTTCCGCTGCCAAGCTACTCGAGATAAGTAGGCATTGCAAAGGCAAGAAAATGTTCAAAATGAGGTTGGAAAAATAGTTTGCTTGTGAATACTCGTAATATACAAAAACGTCCGTATTTTAAGTTTACATTATTTTCGAAACTACTTTTTTTTATAAGTTTGCCTTTTATTTCTATTACGTCCTTATAAAAAAACTGCATGAATGTACCTTCTGTACTTTTAAAATTTAAATGAGTTATGCTTAAATGAAAATATAGGGGATCATAGAGTGGACTGGAAGATATGAAGACTTGGAGAGAAATGCGTTTAGAAAAAGAAAAATCAGAATCTATCTACAACTGCAACGCGTTTGCGATATTTCTGTCCTTTCGCGCATGTATGCCATTGTAATAATATACATTTACATTTGAACAGAAAAATCGAAACATGGTGTTACTGATTTCCTGAAGGATAAATTTGTGAACAGTTTCAAATACTGGGATTGAGTTATGATCATGCAATGAATATATATTGATGGGAAACAATTCAAATTTTTATTCTTCCGATCATTTTTTTTTGGCAATTCTGCTTTCTATAGAAGTAAAAAATATTCAGTGATTAAAATAAATCTTTGATTTCGGTTTCTTTTTGTGAAATTCATTTTCTTTGGCATGCAAACTTGTTTAATCATAGCCTATGATCTTATGTCTTCCTCAACTTCTTGTTTTTATGATTTTGCTGGTATACAACGTTTCTCTCACCATATTATGATAAATCTAATTTAAAATTTGCTTTCAAAGTTTTAATAAATATATAATATTTTTTAAATTAATACAAAACTGATTATCTTGTAAAAACTTTAATTTATAAGTACATATTGTAATAAGACAGTAAGGACTTTAAATTCTCTCAATTTCAATGTCTGGTCTAGAGACTGAAGAAATTAAAAAAAAAATCCTTCGAATTTCCATAATCCAAATTCACCGAACTGCTAAACTGAAAAAAAGTACACAAATTCGTCCTACTATAATTAGTTTCTTTTTCGTATTGTATTCAAAATTTACTGAAATTATTTTCTCGCATTCGAAATATACAAAAAAAAAAAAAAAAGGTATTATCTTAGAAAAATTCGAAATCTGGTTCATCTTCGAAAAATCGAAATCTGGTTCAGTATCATCTTCGAAATTCGAGATGGAAAATTTTCCAAGTTTCAGGTTTCACGAAGTCCGAAAATTACTTTTTTGAATTACGTCTGTCAATAGCCGACTGAATTTGATAGATGGAAAAATTTGAACTATATGGATGAAATTTCATATACAACTTCAGGCCGAATTCGTAAATTCATCAAATTTTGAGCGAAAGCTATTCAGAGAAAGTTTGTCTGTCCAGCTGCTCCGAGTTGAGACGAACACGATGATTATAAAGTGTAAAAAGTATAAAATTTTATAAAAGCTCAGTATAAAAATGTTAGTTCACAGGTTTATTAGTAAAACAGATTTGTATCATTCATCCAAATCTGAGTAAAGATTGGCCATTTATGTGCAAATTTTTGTGTACTTAAGCATGCAATAACAACCGCTCCGGTGACAACTCACTGCTATGCCAGCGCAATAGCAGAACCGTTTCTATACTTTTATTCATATGAGAAAGCCTATTAAAAGAATTTCATTTCGTAATTGAGGCACGCGAAAATCCTTAAAAATCCTTAAAAGTGTGAAAGTGTTTATTTTGAAACTTTAGAGTCATTGCGGTACCTACAAAACGTACTCTAATATTTTTATAATTTTTATTTATCTTATCTTTACCAAAAAGCAAAAGACTTAAAAATCAAAAGATTTTGTAAAAACTTTAAAATATAGCAAAAATTTCAATTTTATGAAACTAACGTCCTTGTGGCACCTCAAGACCTACTCCAATATTTTTCATATTGATAATTTATTTCTTTTACACTAAAAGACAACTTTTCCACCCTTTTGCAAATTAAAAATCAAAAACTGATTTTTTTTCGTTCCACCCTTTTGTCAAAAATTAAAATGCAATAGTTCTAGTTTCTTTATTCCTTTCTCGTGAGATTTTTTTACTAAATAAGCTCCAACGCAAAAGGACAGTTTTTTAAAGTAAAGATATGCAATTGCGCTAGATTAAAGGTTAGGGATACTTAATTAAGAACTATATTGTCAATTCGATTATTTTATATAAAGCTAAATAGATTAAATGTATTAAGATTAACTTTTTTCATCACAATACAAGTTTATATAGATCTGAATTTCAGAAGACATTTCTTATATGCTGCTAAACAAAATAAACAAATCACTAAACAAAATCAGAAGACAAGAATCAACACTAAACAAGATCATTCGAAATTTAATTGCTGCGGAAGTCATAAAAATGTAGATTTATAGGACAATCTTAAACACTCAATCGTAATGAATAATACTAACTGCAGTGCTGATATAGATGTTCAAATATTTATACATTTTTCTGATATTATTAAAAAAGCAATCTCACCCTGACAACTCTTCGTTGTGGTGGTTCAGATGGTGACTGTGCTGGTTCAGGTGGTGACTGTGCTGGTTCAGGTGGCGATTGTGATGGCTCATGTGGGGATTGTGGTGGCTCATGTGGTGATTGTGCTGGCTCAGGTGATGGTTCTGGTATCTGGGGTGGTGCCTGGATTGCTTTATCAGCCTGAAAATGATAACATTTTAACATACAGAATATCATTACTGTACCGTAAGAATGTAATCTTTGGCAGTTTGAAGCGAACTTTTGTCAGATGTTTTTATATTCAAATAGTCCCATTCTTATATTTTGGCGCAACATTATGATTAAGCTTAGATATTTTTAAAAAATTCTACTTGGTATGAAAAAAGCACAGAAAATTAATGAGTAGATACAGTTTATTTGAATCATGCCGGAAAAATCTGAACTTAAGTCCTCTTAATGGCATACTGCATGCTTAAGCATACTATTTTAAGGAAAGCAAAGTCAGAAATTCAAGAAAATTCTTACCGTATTGGCGGCCTTTTCTTTTATTCTTTTATGCAGATCTTTGTTCTCTGCATTCAAGTCATGAATACGCTGTTAAAGAGAAAAAAAATGGTTTTACTTTAGCTTGGGAAATGAAATAAATATCAACGTAATGAATTTTATGAATTTAATGAAATATGAACAGATTCAGACAAATGATACCATAAAGCAACAGTTGGGACAGCTTTGCATAATTTTTCTTTCAACACTTTGGTAAACTAGCCATGTGTCGAAAAAGCTCAAAACTTTCATAATCAATTATTCTTGTTTTGCGTTGCATGGAAATATGAAAATTTCAAAAAAATATTAGTGAGAAGTTCAATATGTCGCACTTCTACTACTAAGCAAACATGCGTAAAAACATCGCGATTTGGATAAAGTGGACATGCAGTTCTAGAAAAGAAAAATCCTAGTTTCAAAGTTGAATGTTTATCCAGATTTTTAATGCACATTTGCCAAGTTGTATTAGTAAACCGAAATGTAAAATTTAAAATTAAATGATTCAAAAAAGAAGTTGTACTCTGGCTTAAACAAAAGAGTCATTTTTACATCGATTTAAAATGAATGAACTTTATGAACCAATTAAGTTGACAACCAAAAATACTTGTTTAGCATATTGAAAGCATACGTGCTGATTAAAACTTGTAAGCATAAATTAAGCATTAAAACTTTCAAAAAGGAGTTTTCTTGAAATGTCTCCTCTGTATGGTTCAATATTGCGCGTTTTTAGTGCTTAAATCAAAATCTTATGAGAAAATTAAATACTTTTTTCTTAGACTTAACGTTTTCCCTGTTAAAGGTAATGGAAAAAAATGACGGTAATATTTTTTATGTACAAATGTGCAATATCTATACTTATATTAAAGCTGTACAGCTCAAACCGTTCGATCAATAGCTACCAAATTTGGCATGTGTATACCTTGGAAGCCGGGAATGTGCACCTCGGAGCGAGTTTTTTGAATTTTTAAATTGAAATTGCAATTAAAAATGAAGCGATATTTTGGCGTTTTTTCACTATAACTTCCGAAAATATTATCGCGCAAAAATCTTTGCATCTAATGAAAGTTAAAAAAATCGTCTTTTCAATGATACCAAAGTTTTAAAATATAAATAAATTTTCTATTTTTAACGAATTTTTAAAAATATTTTAACTATTTTTTTCAACAATTTATTGATATTCAACAAAATAAAATTTAACCTGCACGTGCAAGTTACCCGTCAAAGGGAAAGAAATTAGCTTTTATTATTATGTTGAACAAAAGCTCAGATTAAAAGATAAATAAAATATTATTGGAAATTAAACATATAAAAGTGCATGAATGAAATACATATAAAATATAACATTAAAGTTACAAAAAGCAAAAACATTGAAATTTTATAGTGGAAATTTATAATCATTTAAGAAAAAACGACAGAAAAAATGGATATCTTTGAACGCCTAATTTTTTATTTGTATAATAGAGTTAAAATGTTTTTGTGCGATAATACGCTCCGACGAGTTTAAACCGATTTTTTTTAAAAAAATCACGTGACTATAACATTACGCATGTGTCGATATTTATAAAAAGATTTTTTTTTCTCCTCACCTCAAAATCATTCTGGATTCAAATCTCTCCCTCTCCCTCTCTCTTCCCCCCTTCATTTTTCTTTCTCCCCATCTCAAAATTGTTAGAATTCCAAAACATTTTTTTTCTTCCAGATAGAGAAATTCAGAATTGTATCTCCCACATTAACCGAAGTTCAAATTAAATAAATAATCAACTATTATTGCAAATTAAATATATAAAATTAATTTTCAGCACGTGTCTGTATGAAGTGAAAAATATTAGAAATATGGTATTTTCTAAAAAGTAAATGGAGGAACAATTTTCTATACTCTTTTGCAATATCTATATTACTAACTGAATGAAACAGTTTAAGATAAACATGGCTTAATATATATATAGAATAATCACTACAATCAGCGCCCATTAGCTACTTTAGGGTATGCATCTGTTAGCAAAACGATCTAAATAAACTAAATAATTATATTGTATGTAACTTCAGTCAATAAATGCTCAATTGCTTTCAATTACGAATTTAAAATTTTTACTGAAGTCCTCTGCCTTTGAATCATTAAAAAAAGAAAAAAAAAATTCTTGAAATGCCAGTATTTAAAAACAAATGTTGAACTCCAATCAACTAAATAAATCACTGTACTGAAAAATTGGTAAAATTTGAATATCACTCTTCTATAAATAAAAACAGGCGGTTTTAAACCCCTTCATTGTCAAAGAAAATACGCTAATCTTCTGCCAGAGTTTCTCGCCAGTTTTTGTCCTATGGTCATGAAAATGTTGACTGTTCTAAAATAGATATCAAAAATTTCATAAATCCTTTAGATTTGATCACAGAAGATAAACATTTATTTATTTAATAGTTGAAATGTCAAGAGTAGTTTGCAGAATATGATTCCTTAGGACAAAAAGACTAAAATTTAAACTTCATAATTTTTTCATAAGTACATTTATTGACTGAAATAAAATATAAAATAAAATTGATAATATATACTTAAGAGGTTATATAAATTGCGAAACTTATTCTGCACTGCACATACAACTTCAATGCCGAAAAACTGCTTTCAATTCTCATATTCAAAAAAGACATGGCTGTTTTCAGTGAAAAATGTTTTTATTTTAATTGCAGTTTAACATTTTCACTCTAAATTAAAGTTAAAATTTTATGGGCGCTGACAGAAAATGAAAGAGGTATGTAATACAATGAACAGAACTGTTTAAGGCCTACACAATAGTATGACTGAATTATATAACTATCGAAATCTGAAACTTTGACAGCTAAATATTTTGCAGAAAAAGCTATTAAGACACCAAGTTCCATAAAATATTTTATTGACTATTTTAGTAATCATTCATATTTGCGAACCGGCCGGCTGGTCGCCAAAGACTGCTAGTATAACATAAATGCATCTTGGGAAGAATCACAGGGAAAATTTTATGGCAAGGTAATTTTTAGTAATAAGGAAATATTTTTATTCAAATGTCGTTTCGCAGATTTCTAATTTCACTGAAAAATCGTTAAATAGCAAAAGAATATTGAAGATTTCCTACACTGTCAATTACTTCTGTATGTTTTTGAAGATTTTAATAGTTATGCATTAAATTCTATTCATCTTTCCAAGGAATAAAGTAACAATACAGCCGAATTTTTTTTACATTAAATCCAGGGGGAAGACTTTTATCTTCTTAGCAAGATGTTTACAGATTGGCTTATCTGCAAATTGCGAAGTGATTAAACATGTCATTCTTCACAAGAAAATGACTGGATATAACGTTGTCGATCTTAAGAGTTACAACTTAATTGGTAGATAATAATTTAAAAAAAATTTTGTTCTTCATTTTGGATCATTTAAATCAATTTTGGCGTTTTTCTTCACTATGTGACATATTATTACATATATTTTATTTTTACCTTTTAAAATTGAAAGATTATACTTTTCAATTATAGTAATTTTTTTCGGTATAATTTTCTAATTATCAAGAATTTTCGTATTATATGAAAGCAACCGCCTTTAAATCACAGCTCATATCTTAAATATTATTTTTAGACATGCATTTTAAGTTTATAATAAAAAATTATAATTATGATGTTGTACATTATAAAAGCAGCTCTGAGTTAAGCCACACCACGAGACCCGGGAATTTAATAACTCAATTGTAATGCTTTAAAAAATAGAAAACTTGCGGTGAATCTTTATGTACGATATGTGCTTGTTCATAAAGATGTTTGTTGAATAAAGCAATTTCCCTGTTGATTTTCGATATGGAGATAAATAAAAACGAAGCAAAGTAGCATCTTGAATGAATTGCTATTGATTTATCGACGCTCAAGAATGCAAATGGAATTTTCCTTCATCGAATTTCTCACAACGTATGAACATAAACATTTAAAAGTAGTTTCATACGATGAATTTTAGTTTTACAGTTCTTGTTTCTCGCATAACGTTAAACGAAACCGAGAGTTTTACAGATTAAGAACCGGTGATCAATAGCAATTCAAATATCTAAAATAGGAATAAGAACATGCTTCCATGTGACTGTCAGTTTTCTTAAATCGTGAACGTTAGTGATCGGAAAATGCTAATCAAGAGTAAAGTTCATGATCAAGTGCATAATTTTAAAAATTAATTTTTGAGTTGATAAATGCTATATCCAAAATTAAGATAATTGTGGCAGTTATGACCACCAAATGAAGAAATAAATAGTGTAAAACTAATCTTATGCTACATAATAAAAACCAATGGAATTATTTTTCAATAATGCAGATTTCAACATGACCCGTTTTCCTGTCATTTAAAAACCTTCACAACTTATTTAAAAAAATTCAAACAATTAAATTCCAACCACTTTAATATTTCATCAAGGAGTAAAATTGCGGATATTTAATGTAGTTTAAAGTCTTCACTACCTCCTAGACCTTTGTTTTTTTTTAAATTGTATTTTTAAAATATTTCTGGAAGCGTTTCATTTGTTTAAAATAAATTCTTTCATTTTAAACAATGTTTCATTTAATTAGAATTTCAACATGGTTTTGATGCTATAAGTTATCTCCCTAAAATATTATAGTAAATATTTTGACATAATAAAAGTTATGATATTAAAATATTTATTAAATTAACTGTACATTGACATGAAATTCCATTTCCGCACTCCCCCCCCCCTTTTAATGATATAGGCAATTGGCTTCATAAAGAACTGCTTAACGATGTAATACGTAATTTTATCTCATTGTTGGATGTGAAATTTATTTTTATTGCTGAAGAACAGCAACATGTAAGAATTATTGGCAGAAATCTTCGATGAATTCTGAAAGAACAATAGAAATATAAAGCTTATGCTTCAATATATCGGTATTTGACTTTCGAAAGCTCTTTTCGTGGATGAAAAGCGGATTATTTTAACTGTCCCGAATCATTCATTGAATAATTATCAGCATTTGTGAAAAAAATATTTTATAGCAAACAATATCTTGGAGAGTCGATCAGATATCATTTGATCAAAGTTCTTAAAAATCACTATTTTTTTAAAACTGAAAGGACATAACACTAAACGGATTTTGTGCATCATAATATCCTGTACAAATGTTTTTACATTAGACAGTTTACACGTATAAATACTTTACTCCAAAAATACAGATTATATTATACGAGTTCATTTGATATCAAAGGCACTTATCCATGCACGTATATTGTATGGCAATTACCGGATATTTTCAAACTAATCTTTATCAAACACTGGAAGGTTCAAAAATGAACAGTTTCAGAAATCACCGAGAACAAATTTTTCGGATATATAAATAATTCACCCATTGATAATTCCCCATATTCTTAATTAAAATGAAATAATTAACTTGAATTACCTCCTGATATTGCTCCAAAAGAGCATCTTTTTCTGCATTCTCTTTCCTCAAGGCTCTATTTTGCCTCTCCATTTCCTCTAGACGCCTTACCAGACGCAAGTGCTCCTTAAAGAAAGAAGAAAATATTAAATAAACATCTCTTGATTAAAACAGCACATATTGAAATGTTCTTTTAAAAAAAAAAAAATCCTAAAATGCTAAGTTATTCCATCTGTTAAAAAAAAATTGAGTTTTAAATTTCCCATTCTTGAACAAATTGAACTTTGATGAGGATATATTTTCATCAGCAACACATATTCCTCAAACTAGATTTCATTTAGTTATTTTTAGCCTAGAAATACATGCTGACTAATCCGGATATATTGATATCAATATTTATTGAATTATTTATTATGTTGATTTAAGTTTTACTTCCGAAACTTGTCATAAATAGCCTCCATGGCAATTTTAATAATAGAATAATCTGCTTTTGCAACAATGCTCTGAAAATCGATAGTCGCAGCACAAATATTCCAAAATATATAGCAAACGGTAAAACAAATGAAAAGAGAAACCGCAATAATTTTCAATTAACCTAAATTAAAATAATAAAAAAATCTTGTAGTATTTATTTAGCGTCGCATTTTAGCTTTTAAATTCCATTAAAATGCCTTATTTTGAATTATTACCATCTAAAACTAGCTGAGAAATTAAAGAACAAGCTTCCATATAAAAATATAAACGAACTGATGCCGCTCGCGCGTGTGTTCATAACGTCGAAATGATAATTCAATGTATCACGCTTAGTTTCACTCGGTTTTAAATTTTACTTTCGAAAATTTATTTAGGGTTTTATTTAATGATTTTCCACCCGTAGTTTCGTTTCTAATGATTGTAGAAATAAAATTGCATTATCAAAAAGAGCAGATTGCCATCTTAAATAAATTTGTTTTGCTTCTGACTTGGATTTCTGTAGGCTCAGAAATTTAAATATTTATTTTTCAAGAAAAAGTTTTAAAATTCTGGCATCTGTCACTGTAATATAATACATTTATATATTTCAAGCTTTCTGAGATCATTATCTAAATAAATGGATAAAATTTAGAACAAGCATGATAAAAATTCCCTACGTCTATTTTTAAATGCCGTTCAAATTGACTCAATTTTTCGATGATTCTGTCGGTTAAACAATAAAACTTTATCATGAAGTAGTTTTCTTCACTAATTTCGCAGAAGTCAAATAAGAAAACTAAGAATCGTAAAAATTTTTACAGATAAAATAGTTATGTGGAAGCGAAAATATGCCGAATTTTTTAATCGTCGTTTGACAACAACTTATAATTTCGGAATGTTTACAGATCTTGACGGGTGGATTTCTTTTAATTTAGATTGCAGAATTTCTATTATAAACTATCTATCAAGCAGAGGTACATTATTACAAAATTTGGTTCGTTCAAAGTATCTGTGCAATGACATAAATAGCAATCGAATTACAACATATCATTATAGAGTAAAACCACTTTTCGTCATCCAATTACAAAATTTTATGCCAATATGCTGTACTCTTACAATCAAATACCCTTTAAACTTAAATATAGCAGAAAAGCAGAAAGCATTTTTAGTCAGCTTATAATTATGCAATAAAAGAAATTATGCAATATAAGAAATAAACTTTTGAAAATATTTTTATTTCGCTTTTATAATGCGAGATTCACAAGTGAGATATTTTATCTGACAATTTTAGATTTAAAAGTAGCGAAATAATCAGTTGGATATAATAAATTCCGATTGATATAAATAATGAATTTTTAGACATTTTAAAGCAGTATGTTAGTTTTCAATTTCTTTCTGAAATATATATCTGATACCAAATATACATTTGAACTAAGTATCACTTTTCAATCATTTATTAAAAATTTATGACAGTTCACGCAATTTCAAATAATTTACATTAACTTTCGTAATTAATATTTTTTTTCGACTAGAAATATATCGGCGTTGGATCGTGAACGACACTAGCTGGAATCTCGTAGTGATCTTAAAAGAATCGAGTCTGATTCTTGGGAGTTTACGAATGAAGGTAGCAAGGTTTTGAATTTTAATGGCACAAACACCAGTCTTACATCTGAACTCATTAGAAGATATTTATTCTGACCACGATTTAATATTATCAAAAATTACAGATAAGAAAAAACAGAACTACGAAAGAAGTTTAAAGGAATGAAGAATAAATCAAATAAGTCCGATTAAACCGATATCAATAAGAAAATTTTTTGAGAAAAAGGGGGATTGCACAGTAAATATTTCAAGTTACCAACCGTTAAAATACTTCATTCTTAAGTTAAAATCATTCCAATCTGCTACAATGGGTCAAACGGATAATAAATACTGTCGTCAGACAACCACACTGTTGGATAGTTTGCCTCTTAATAAAGGATTATATGCAAAATCTGTGTGGAAAGTTCTTAATCTTTTTTTTGCAATTTTATAAATAAACGTGAATAAGGAAACGCCGCAACTGCCCTTACAACGATGCTGCTCGTGTAACCTGGATATGACAGCCATATTCTCCGCTTTCTTTACGAGTGATTGAATACTCATGGCGTGAGCTTTATTCTTTCGAGATGCTCCCCCAAATGCGTTTGTCGAAAAGGGAGGGTTTCTAAGAACATTCAAACGATGTACGAGCGAATGAAATAGCTATCAGCTTAATGGCGATCTTTTGTATACCAGTCCCTTAAGAAGATGTGCTGTCATTGCGGTTTTTAATTGGTGGCAATTTTTTTTAATCTATGAAAAAGACACTTTATATTCTACCTTTTGGAATGAAAGCGTGCATGCTTGTTGGAAAATAGCGATACAGTGCTAAATGAAGTATCATTTATCATAGACCTGATCATCCGTAATTGCATTTTCTTCTGGATACTGAAATATAGTATACATTTAGTATCCAGAACGATAGTATTAAATGTAGTAAATTTTCTATATCATGTAGAGGAACGAAGCCTTTTTCAACAGCCAGTATTGATCCTTTATTTCCGAAAAATTATTGTTCACTGTTGTGTTTTGAAGAATGAAATTTGATTCAAACATTTCAGAACTAATTAATCGCCTTATCTTGAATCGCGTCAAAAGGCTGCACTACAGCTTTTCGAATTTGTATAAATAATTCGTTCTTTATAAACCTTAAAACGAAATATTTTAATGAAAGTTAATCTACCGACTGTAAAATTGAGCAATAAACCTATCTTCAATGATTAAAACTTCAGCAGAGCCAACACGATTTCATTTTTAGAGCAATTTGTAACTGAATGGAACGCAAGTACTATATATTTTATTTGGCAACAAAATAGCTTACAATAAATCTAATTGGATGTTGATTCAGAAATATTGATAAAATGATCGATATTATTTTTTGAAAAATAATAGCCTCCTTTTCTTTTTGTAAATTTCCACATTTCCCATCTCAAAATATTTTATTATACTTATTCCATTCTATTTCCAAATAATGGATTGATTAGAGTACTTGAAATGTCTCGAATAAAGGATTTGGATCATTACCATGCAGAGGTTTCTCGCACTTTCTTTTTATTTTAAAACATTTCAGAGAAAATTTCTGTCATGTAAATCGTAAAATGGTATTTTGCAAATGTTATATAGATTTGATAGATACACGATAAGAAAATCTGAGTCGTAAAATGATGTATAGGATCCTATATCTGCAAGTGATTTAAAAGTTTATCTTTTACATTCAGTATCTGCAGATTTAGAAATTGAAGCTATAGTCGATGCGATAAAATAAGACTAATAATAAAAGCTATTGAAAATCTGGACTCCCAAGTAGCATTCACAGTACTTTCAGATGATTCGATAATTTTGGCACATTTTTCTTTTAGATTTAATCATGTGTATATAATAAACCGCACGCGTATTGTAGTATTTGAAGAATAATGCCTTCTAATTCGATAAATTTACATATTAAAGGCTTCCCTGAAATGCCGTCATACTACGGAAAGCTCGATAAAAAATTATGCGTACTTTAAATACGTTTATCAGGTGAAAGTCGTTTATTTATAAAAGCTGGCAAGTTTCCTAGAAAACATGCTGTACAAACTCTTAAATGCCACATCTTCAAGCCCTGTCCTGTCCTAAACTTAATCCTAGTTGAAAAAAAAATGAGAAAATGCATTTTACCACAAAAGAATGTCGAAAGACGTTTTTAGCATTAAAACATCAGTGGTGCCTCTGCCAGATCGAAACCCAATATGAAAATTTGATTAGAAACCAGATTTTTCAATGCAGTGTACGAAATGAAAGTTGGCCTTTCTCATCATTCAGTTTTCATGAGTAACTTGTTAATGCAAGTGTGTACGGGTTCCTTTCCATGATCTTGAAGTCGAATAACATTGCTCAGCGCCATACAACTGGTAAGTATTTAGCCAAATTATATGACTTAAAAGAATGTCAGGATATATTATTCAGAATCTTGACCAAATTATAATTTTTTTTTATCTGGGCCAGGGTATCCTAGGTGGGATTTGTTCATAGATATTTTAAGTTCAACTATAGCGAAAAAGCCGTTATTTATTTCTGAGTTTGAAGACCTAAAATACAGCAATCCTTCCACACGTCTTTTGCGCATTATAAATTCTTGGGAAAGTATTCTGCACTTCATAGTTTTTATTAAAAGATTCACCTATGCCTCTCTACTATGCGCTTTTTTTCCAACATATTTTTTTCATTAAAAACAAGAACCGATACTAAATGGCTTATTTTACATTTTCCTTGTAACTTGTGAACATTTCCCCATACTGCCTTATTTTGAATTGTAATTAACTTAATTTTCAACAACACTCATTTCAATTTGACGTTTCTTTCTGCTAGTTACTGCTTGATATTGCTTTAAGGACTATGCAATCAGTTACCGGTTAACGATAATAGTAATTCTAAGCTGTAATTTACTATTTTCAGCATATATGTCGTCTTATCATGGTTTCCGAAATATAGGGGATTTACCCAACGTTTTGGGAATGGAGTTTTCAGCAGCTGTTAGAATATGACGTGTTACAATTTCAGTAGCAATGTTAATGTTATTTTCCCCAGACCATGACTAGAATCAATTCTGAATTAAACCTCTGAATGTAAGCTGGAAATCGAGAAGTTGCCCAACCCTCCAGCACTGCTTCCTTATTTCCTAGAAAATGCACCACCTGCCAACAGAGGCTAAAAAAGTGGCTTCGCTCCTACTAACCGATGTAAGGAGCAGCAGGGACAAAAAGAACAAAGTACAAGGATCCTACTTTGGCCATAAAGCTTCGCCATCCAAACCCATATTAAATAGAAGTTAAGCAAAAAAAGAACGCATATTATGTATGATAGGCCAACTTAATTTATAAAATTGGGAAAGGTTGAAGATAAAAAGAAAAGGAGAATGACTAGAGCAACAGGAGGACTTGGCACTAGTGCTTGCCAAAGAACAACAAACCTCTTGGGATACAAGAAAAGATTTCTGGGAACTGAGTACGAGGAATCCACTCAAAAGATAAGCTCCCGAGAGAGGGATTAGCAAGGTGTTATATACAAGTTAAATTCCAATATCTTTGGAGAGATATTTCATCCCCCCCATAAAGTCTTCATTATCGTTTTTTTTTTCTTCTTTTAAACTTTATTGTCTAAACCCTGTAGCGATACATTAAAAGAGAGGAATCATTATTTCGCTTTTATAGCTTTATTATAATTTATTCTGAATTTCACTTAGGTAACATTCATAGTGACTCCGTGCGAGTTAGTATTCTCTAAAAAAGCCAAAAGGGGGAATACAGGATTCTTTTAGATTCCATTTAATATAATAATTAAATATTGCACTCGAGGAGAGCAAATACATAGCCGCAACTCTAAACTGAAGACTTGATTCTGGAGTAAACAAGAAAAAGCAGGCAATTCACGATTTATTAATGGAAATAACAATACGCTTACCTTATAGAAGGGATGGAGAGTCTTTCCGTAATACCATTGAAAAAAGCTAACTCGATATCTACATCTACATTCTTTACCATTTAGGTTTTAAAAACTATGAATAAAATCTGGTCTTTTAAAACACTGAGCTTATGGAAGTTTTAGGATTCTTAGAGATGTCTTAACAAAGCTATACCATCTTCGATTAGTAATAACCACTACAGTCTATTCTAGATTTCCATTTAGTTTACATGAAAAATTTTAAAATATGATCCGATGATTCCATTTTTGATATCTGGAAAGGGAACAGGAAATTTGTACATGCTTGTGTCGAAGACTAATTTATTTTTCTTTTGGAGGTTATACGATCAACATCTGTTTAACAGAAGATAAAATATTAGAAAAGTAAACTTGTCTCTTGTCTAAATGTCTATTGCATTCTTTACGCCGACAATATTTTGAAGAATTAAGGAAATAGAGAATAAAAGTATCAGTTTTGATACAAATGATAATATTATGCGAATTAATCTTCAAATAAAAATTCTTATATCGTGTAAGTCGTGATGTTGACAAAACTATTCTTCCTCCGAAGGTTGAAAATAAAAGCTCTTAATTTTTTGTTAAGTTCCAATCCAAATTTAAATCGATTGAATCATTTTCAATAGAATCTGCATTGCAAGAGCTGAGATTCAGCAAGCTCGAAACATTTCAAAAGTGTTGCCAATTAATGTGAAAAATAGTCACAAATAACCATTTAGAATACGCACTTATTTTTCTAGGAATCAGTCAAGAAATTTATGTATTGTTATTGAGCAGATGTCAGAAAAAAAAAAGAAAAACGCAAGTATCTATCCATATATCAACGAAAACGTTTACCTCGCAAACCGAAGTTTAACGATTCTTAAAATGTTACCGTTCATTTATCGTCCTCCGCAGTGCTTAATATTTCTAATGCACGCGTAGAAGATTGTCTAGAATCTTCCTCTTATGAAATGAATGTGTACTGAATTCATAGCCATGGATGTCAAACCATTCACTCAAAACGCAAACAGTTATTGACCTAATCCATCAATGAACGTTTCTAGAAAATATCTTTTTAAAACGCGAAAAACTGCTATCATTTAATAATGCGAGATTCCAATTTAATGATTCAACCATCCTCTATATTTGTATCTCAAATAAAATTTATGATTGTTCAAGACAACTTCTTTGCTACAACCGAATTTCCAAAAGTGCTTCAATGGATTAAAATAATGTTTGACTATGGTATATAAATCTTCCCCAAATTAGAATGAAAGCTTTCAACCTTTGTATTCACAAATTTAAATTTCGTCAGTTCCTCTAGAAGGAAAAACGTTTACCGCATCCCCATAATCTACATGAAAAGGATGCTATACAAGGCAAATCAAGATGACCAGACTTTCAAAGATCCTCAAAGTGAAATCAAATCCCCAATTATTGCACTGAGTAATGTAAACATCCCACCTAAAAGCAGAATGGACTGAGAAACAGTAGTATAGTCCCTCCCACCCCCACTTGGGCGGTATTGCTATGCTTCCTTTTTGAAATATTCCTAATTCATTTAAATTAAAACCCTTTTTTCATTTTTATCATCCTTCAGTTTGTTACAATTTCGCTTTTTTGAAATATTTTTTTTAAAATTCGATATATTAGTGATCCATTGTATATTTGAAGGTCGCGAATCATTTGCATATGCTTCTCAGGGAATCTATCCGAGAAAGATAGTATTAATAGTCGGTTAAAAAGCGGTCATTAATTATTCACGAAAGTTGCCCATTTGAAATTCGATCTCATAGGTAAAATTCCTATTTTTCACAAGCTTCAGAATTTTGAATTAGGAATGCAATCAATCTCAGTGCAATAATTGAAAGTTCCAATCCATAATATTCTTCAAAAGGAATTTTCTGAAATTTGGCATGCTATTTTTTTTAGAATTTAATTTAATATCAGCAAAATTATCCAGATCTTTGTCATCTGTTGTTAAGTGGCTTACCCTTCATAACAGAGGAGATGTAACGCTCATTATTCCAACAAATATGAAAAATCCATAAAATTTTTGATTGCATGAGATTAGAAGTAAACCCGTCCACGCCAATTACTCTAACAAATCATACAATGTTTAGAAATTTACCGCCTTCTTATTTCTAGGGATAGATGGAAGTTGGGAATAAGGGTAATTAGAAGATAATCGAGTATTGAAACCATCACAATGCAATTTTTTTTTTATCTCTTTGATTGGGAGTAGCAGATGTGAAAGTTCCAATCCTAGTTTTTGCTTTCCCATATGAACCTACTCAATTGCGATATCTTACATCTGATTGAATCAACCCTTTCACTCCTATTCCGGCCATGAAATCATATATTAATAAGCCAATTAGTTTTTTTTAAAAAAAAGGGGTGCGGGATGTAAAGCACGTTATTAGTAAAGATAAATTCGATTTACATTTCGAATTCCTCATTCTAAAAAGGGACCGACCCTCAAACGATCCATTAGTATAAAGCTTGCACGGCCTGGTAAGAGAGTTAAATCATTCTATACGTTCTAATATTGCTAATATAAAATGAGCCCCCAACACCTTTATTGTCATTACATTTGTAAAGCATTGAAAAGGGTTTGTTACTATATCTCAAAATACGTGCATACAATAATAATGCTTATACTAAAAGAGAATGAAGTATTTCCGCTTTTCATAAGACATCTTTTATTTCTAGTTATAATTTTTTAATGTAACGAATTAAAACCGGCTGGTTATATTTAAGTTGCCTGTAAATATAATTAAGCAACTTCTCAAATGTCTTGTAATATTTCAATTGATTTTTTAAATAAAAGCAAGGTAAAGTAATCTAGTGGGTAAGCTTATAAAAATGTCAATCGTCAGAAGTGACAGTAGTGCAACTTAAAAAGGAAATTATTCTAGATAAATTCAACGCAGGTTAGATTCAACACTCAAATCTTCCGAAGCTGTAGAAGGTTTAGTTAATTATTTTGAAGGTTTAAAAGTGTTCAGTTGAATGAATATAAGCCACTTCAATTCAAAGTAATTGAAATTCAGCCCGCCCTTTCAATGTATTGAACATATTTACAGAGGTAAAGTCAAAAATATTTAATAAAAGTAGACTAAATAAAGTTCAAGATTTGTTTAAATATTAAGGGATCTTTATTTCAATTTAAATTTACATTATATATAAGAATTTAAAGATGTATTGCTAATTACAAAAACAAAAGTTCATATTATATAGCCTATACAATTTTATAGCACAATTGGTTTCCATTCACAAAATCAACAAAGAGGAAACACTTACATCGAGACCATTTCTTCTTTATTGTTTTGAGATGCATTTACAAGTGTAAAAAAATGGTAGCAAACATTTATATTTCTAAAATAAAAGTTCAAGATATATTTCTAAAATAAAAGACAAGTTTTAAGACAAATTAATTAATGACGAACTATTAACACATACCGGTCCGTGTATCGACTCGTCTGCAAAGTGAATTCTCTTTGCTCCGGCACCTTCTAAAAGAAAATAAAAAGGAATTTTATTGCTCATCTTGGAATATCAGAACAATCAATGAAATAAACACAAGCATATTGCCAAGCGTATTCTAATATGAAACCGATCAAAATTTTATGTGTTGTGTATATTTGTATATACAAACCACTTATTCGTATATTACGTTTCTTACTGCACAAGTAAAACATTAATTGATAAGCAAATCAAATCTATTTTTTAATTTGAATTTCGCCAATATTCTATATCAATACATGGATTTCGAACGATATTAAATCATTCGGACTTTGTGGCACTCCTGTAATTCAATAGTTTTCCTATTGCTGCTTCAATTATTCGCCCACAAATTTAATATTTTCATGGAATGAACTTTACAATCTTTTGCTTCAAACCTTGTTGTGTCTTCAGTATAATGAGTATGAGGACTCATGGAAATGAATTTGGTTAATGAACATTTTCCTTTCAGCAATACGATTGATATCGCTAATGTAAAGAGGATTTCCAAATACAGTCTATTTTATGTAGTTTCCATAAATTGAAGCTAAAACCAATTAGAGTGTTTTAAAAGCACCTCTTTGAACTAAAGGAACTGAAGCGTTCCCCATCATAAAAAAATTGGGACATTCGAGTTATCTTACCAATAGATTTCTTCCAATTAATTTTAAGTTGTAAAATCAAGTATTAATCTACTGTTCGATGTTCAATACTAGAATGCATTAAAAAGAATGTTTCTTCAGGTTATCATTTTTAATTTCAAATGGAAAATTATTGTGCGACTGCATATCAAACAAATCTGTGCACATATTCGAAGTTCAGAAGATGAATTCTTTTTAAGTATTACTGGAACAAAAAGGTACGAAGAAATACGAAGTGGCATTTTTCGAATAGAAATCATTCTTGAATCAGTTCTCTTCCCCCCCCCTCCCCCAAGGAGCTAAAAATAGGTTTTAGAGTTGCGAAATGCTTGTAAATAAAAATTTATCAATTGCATTGTTTTAACCACGTTCGAAATAAAAAAAATCTCGAGGGAAAAATGTTAAATTTTTGTTTCTTGTTTATATATTTATTTACAGCTCGTTTCTTGGCTAAAATTTTGAAATCGATATGAACCGTTTCTCTTGTCACGAAAGTAAAACTAGAGCGCTTCAAAATACATCCAAGATAAAAACCAAGATTTTAATATAATTTTATTTAATGATCAAATGGCAAGATAGCTGTATCTTGAGGTACAAATTGGGATATATAATTGACATTCCCAGATTAATTATTTTGGATTCGAAAATATTTGTTGAAATTCATCAAAATATTTTTTCTTCATCAGTTCCAAAAAAATTCGTAAATCACAGTTACAAATTTTAAAAAAATCTTAATTTGAGTACACTCTTATGTGCTGAGTGGCAAATAATTAGCGTAATTACAGTCAGATTTGGTTAAATCGACCCGCCCACTTGATTGTATGATTTTAAGCTAGAAGTGTACGAAGAGGAGTCGCTTGCTCTTTGCATCTACGAAAGAATTGCTGAATAGTTTGATGCCTCGAGATGAAAACGATGGTACGAACAGAAATAGTCATGCCATTACTACAGAAAATCAAACCCAGTGGGTGAGCTGTGAAATATCCAGTAGAGTCAGTAACGAATAATGACAATTCTACACGGAAAAACGAATACATAGTAGCTAATTACAGTCTTGCACAAGAACGATTCTTCCAACCAACAAAAATTCAACTGAATGTCTATTAAATAAAAGTGCAAAACGTTCTAGAACTACAACTCCAAATAGACTTCACTTAACTACTCACTCGAGTGACTCTTGAAGCTCTGCTATAGGATCTACAAAATGTTTTATCTTTGTTTCGAATAAATACATCTCCAAGATTTCAACAATTTTATTTTCTGCGCCAAATGGTTACCAAGTTTAATGCCGATGTCGGAAGTCATTATATTGGCAATATATTTATAAAAGTATCTTCTTTATCAGGAGACTTGCTTCGCATGGAAGCAGTATTATAAATTTGTAACAATGTCGTTATTTTCTCCGGTAATAAAAAAAATTGCTGAAATTCTGTTTAATTTTTAATGTCTAATCATTCGCTGTTGATTAAATATAGACCTAATTTCGTCAAAAAATATGGAATTTGAACAATTTTCTATGAATAAGATGCAAGTGTCCAAAATTGTTACATCTCGAGTGTATTTTGGGTTTACAGTTGCCGTTAGTATGAGAATCTTAAATGCTAGAAAATAGTGCAAAACTTACCCTCTTGATCTCCTGGTCTTTTGGACATCTAAAGTAAAGAAATAAAAAAAGTCAGTTTTGACAAATTGGATACGAATAAAAAATGCATAAAGACACGATTGCGGCTTGAGCAAAATATAGATGAACAGTGACGATTATAATTAGAATATTTTATAGAACATCCTATTGCTCATCGCATTACTGAAGTCAAATGTATAGTAAATTAACAGTTTTATTCTTTTATACCAGATGAGGATTAAGAACTCTAGATGCCCTAGTGAAGTAACTCGTATTTTTCCATGGGAGTGAGTGAGGTTGGAGATTTCTTATTAATGCAAATACCTTTTTTTGATAACTTCGTAACCGTATTTAGATAGTAAATTCTGCGTTATTGAAATTCGTAAAGTATTACTTGATGCTTCTAAATGTCAGGATTTTGGGAGCTTTTTATTTTTTGTTTAAGTAATACATGATATGCGAATTTCATCAGGTGTATCTTGCTATTTTGTTGAACAGTTAGTAACAGAATTTCAGTTTCCATACACCCTTGTAGGCTTTTAACACGAAAGTGCTTTATTTCTCCATTTGGCTTAATTGAGCTATCAAGGAAACGCTGTTAAAGGAAACAAACTATTATTAAAAGCTAAAACATATTCATCTTGAATGTTACTGTATAATAAATTATTTTAATTCAGCAATTAAAAAAGCGAAATAAAAACTAAAAGTGTAGTCATTTTAAATACAATACCATTTATAAAAGGGGAAGTAGGTTTGATATTTGATCCAATTGTATCAATGATTAGCCAGTCAATTTCAGAATCTAGAGTTATTGAATTCAGTATTTAAGCCTTGAATTGATGTGAGAATTGAAAATTCGCGTGCATATTATCACAACAAGCTTAATAAGATTTGTTCACACAAAGTCCGATTATTTCATTCAATCAAACTATATAATGAACGATTAAAGAGTTTAAATAACATTTCTTGTACATTTAAAACATGGTCGGTCTCTAAATGTCTATATTTAAATTAGAGCATGAAAACGGTTTAATAAAAGTGATTAAACTCTGTAGTACATGCCCATAAATTGTACAAAAAAAAAAAATACAACCACACATTGTACAAAGGATAATTGTGAAGAATAACTTTCCTTAAATTTGATCCTAAATCTAAGTTTTAATTCATTACAACTGTTAGATTGGAATCAAATTTAAGGAAATTTTAACACAAAAAAAAATAAAAGACAGAATATCCAATTTACAAATTATTCGAATTTCACTGATTTCCATCGATAGACAAATTTACCACACACCGAATTATACAAGAATTTTTCGTACAGCACTAAAATACAAACGGATGGCACATGAAATGAATTGGAGACATTTATCCTTGAATAAAAAACGTCTTTCAAGATACAATTTAAACAACTCAATTTCATTGATTTTCTTCACATAACATCGCTGGATTGCAAATGCATATAAATATTTAAAACGGGTATAGCAAACTGTTGCCAGATGTTTAAATGGAAACGATTCTATTCAAGCAAAAGATTTTCTATTCTTATAAAAGGCGACAAATAAGCATATTTTATAAAGAAACATTCTACAGACATAACAAATTTTATAACAAATTCGAGTTAGAGTAAAAAGATTGAAATGTTCAATCTTTGAAGAACATACTTTCAGAATATTAGATATGAAAGTAGAAACCGCTTTATTTTGAACAAAATTCAACTTGAAAAAGAAATCATTACAAAAATTGATAATTGAAATGCTCGCCATTACTATGCATGTTCTTTGTTTCCATTACTTGAAATAAGACTACAGCCTTTCATTAGTTCAAGTTCCTATCGATATTTAGTTCTTTTATCATTTATAGTTATACTATTTAAACCGATACCGAGCATCTGCAATAGTTTTTTTCTTCCAAGATTTTTCGACAGAAAGTGAAATATTTTAGGTATAAATAAAACACTAGAAACTCGGAACAGGATTCGAATTTAGGGATAAATTTTTAAAATAAGCATTTGTTTTAAAATAAGCTTAAAGTTTCCTTTGTAGGAGTTGTATGCTGATACCCCGGCAGTAAAAATGATCGATTTTAACTTTCCAAAACACGTTTGAACAAATTTATTGTACTGGGAATAACTGGCGCATGCTATCAGAAATGCTTCAATGCCAATATTTTAACAGTCTTTACGTATCTTGTTTTCATCGAAATACATCTTTGGAAATGTAGTAAACGAGAATTGTATTCGCTAACTTATTGGATAAGAATGGAATACCGATTAAAGAATTTGCTCTAAATTGAATCTGAATCTAAAACCTTTCATTTTCAGCGTATTAAATGCTTCTATTATACTTAATAAAACAATGTTTAAAATGCCACAATTAAACATTCATATTTCCACAGCATTTATGTACGGGTTTTTTGGTCGGACATTTGAAAACTTTGTTGTCAGATAAAATATCAAGTAACCTGAAAATTATGCCTTAAGCTAAACTTGAAATTTCAAAAATGGTGCATTTGACTAAGATTTCTTTCTTCGATCCAGAAACCAGAGCAACTGGTCGCCCCTAAATACTCCCCATTTGAGCTCTTCTCTCTACCCGCCCACGGATAAGATAACGCACATAGGATTTGGCCGTATGTCTCGCATAGCATTTCGTGGATATTGCATAGAAATATCCATTAAATAGCTATGACATATCAATATCAATAAGATATAATTTGTATGTATTTTGGATGATTTTTTTCCCAACCGATTAAAAATTTGATAAGAAACAACTGTCTTCACAAGATCATAAACCGAATTTTATTGATTAAAGTCATTGCGTTTACACATATGTGAAAATACAGACCGTCAGACGGATTTCGCCCAAATTTGATGTATATCAAAACTTTAGATGCTTAACTTACGTAGCAAATTTCGTTTAATTCATCAAGTTTTATAGTTCCAGAATTGATTTGTACTCAGTCACTTTTCCAAGGAAGGAATTTCATCAAAATTCGATAGAAATCAACACAGTTGGTCATGTGTCCATATACCATATTTCATCCATCTAGATCTAAACATTTGAGTGATCGTCTACAAAGGCAAACAGATGCGTGTAATGCCGATGTGTTCACCGAACTCGGTAATTTCTAAAGTTTGGGAAATTGTCAGAAAATCGTTTTCGAATTTGCCGTTCACAGTAACCGGCCTCCGAATTATTGAAATAGAATAGAATTAGAATTAATATGGAATTTGTTGAAAATAAAAGAAGTTTCAGAAAGTAAAAACGCTTACTACCTGAATAACAACGAAACATTTGCCGGGCCTTTTTATTTTTTATTATTCTTTCCGTGATTTAATTCCCATGTCTCTTGATTCGTCTAAATAAGCGATAAATTTCCCAAATTAACGATGAAAAACATTTAAATATCCTTCGATTGCTTGGAATGCACCTTTGACTTCTAATCAAAGCGATATGAACAAAACTAAAGAGTTTTCTCAAACATACAGTAATGAGCTTTTGAATTAGGAAGCGTTTAAGAAAATTACAAAGCCTGGAAGAAATTCATATTGCGATCATCCAAAATAGCGAAGTAAATGAAAGCGATTCTTCAGAAATAGAATAATGTAAAGGGCTGAACTACTCTATTTTAACAGCATTCACCAAAAAAATTTGATTATTGGAAACAAACCAGATTAATCGATGAAATGGGAGTTGCATGTGTACACCTAGATTTCTATGAATGGATTTTATTCTTCGGCCCTGGAATTACAAAACGCTTACGTTTATGTTTATGTTTTAAAATTCAACGGGAATCGAATAAGCGTCTCCGTTTGGTTAACTGAAAATCAAATCGACTAGTTTCAAAAAATGTACATAACTTTATTTTCAATAAAGAAAATTTTGCGATCCCTGGGGCAAATCTAGACTAATCCACATATGAATTAGTTATTCATGAAATATATTGTAAGATTATAAATTTTACATGATTGGCGAAATGTCAAGCATCCTAATTGAATTACACGGCATATATTTGCGAGCATTAAATTGAATATTTCAACGAAGTCGCCCATTTTAGAGAGACGGGATGCCTAATATTACCTGGCAGAAATGAATAATTTGTTACTACACACTTTAGATCGTTTAGTTATAGCGCATCTATTTCAAGCATTAACACAAACGGAATTCTTTTTAACTCGCTTATTGACTTGTGAAATAGCTTCAGATATGCAGATAAGAGACAAACCCACTTACAAAGAGTCGGAGGTTTACATAATAAATCTGAAATATTTTGTCTCATTCGTATGACACTCATCAGTTGCAGTAAGAGATTGAAATTTCAAAACAGAAAGCGATTATTTTTTTTATAATCACAGAACAATTCTTTTACCAAGCCCAAAAATTCTCTGCCCCAGTTTATTTTGAAAGCAAAATAAAATTTGCCGATAAAATACTAATAAATATGACAGGAAATGATTTTCTACTTCACTGCAGCATTTTCATAATAAATTACTTACGGCATAGAATAGTTTACAGAATAATTTCGAAAAGTGCTTTATGGGGCTCTTAGATGGAAAACGTTTGCAGTCGAAATTACATTGCAACAGAAAAGCAGATAAAGAAACGCAAAAAACCAGTCAATCCCTAAAATATCATTCAGAAGCAGAATTCTATTTACAAACACAAAAAAGGCACACACTCCTATTCGAAACAATCGCATCTCATTAAAAGATTTGAATTAAAAATGATGACATATATTAATTTCTTGTAAACATGATGCCAGATAATACTTGCAATTGAAATAGAAAAACCATGCAAAAAAAGAAAAAAAAAAGAAATACTAAACCGATAGCAAAGGCAAAAAATTCCAAATTACTTATTGCACAAGAAAATGAGGAATGTGAAATGCATTATAAATTTTAAAGTTATAAATTTATAAAGTCATGAATGTTGATTTCACAAGATTAAGAAAATTTTAAATTTAATAGAGATCAGATTTTATTTTAAATATTTAATTAGCAATAAACTTTCAAGTGATTGCAAGAAATGATCATAGACTAATCGCACATTATATGGTATAACTACAATTGTAAATTAATTTATAAATTAAAGACGGCTTGCAATAAAGAATTTATAGGAAAATTTTTTAGTAAAAAACTGATTAGAATAAATTTGGTTTATAACGCATCGCATCGAAAGATTGGCATTTTTAAAAAAGAAACCTATTAGAAAGTTTAATAAGAAAAACTTAAAAAACTCAACAATTGCAATTCTTATTTTTACTTCACTAATTCGACTCTCAAGCACATTCATTCATTTTAACAATGTAAATCGCATTGAAATTAAAATGATCTGTTTACATATTATTACATTATTATATACACTGAGAAAGAAATATAGAAATCAATTTACTTACCTTCAAATATTTTTTTTTCTTATCAAAAAGTTATACTTATGAAGAAAATATTTTTTCAAAAATACAAATGCACGCAATATTATTATTATGATTTTACTTAAGAGCAAATGATAACATAAGGTCTTAAGTGGGAAACGAGAATCTGACGAAATTCCCTTTATATACTAGAATGTCACATGACTCAAAAAAAAGAAAAATTCTGACGAAGAATTGAACAGTTGGGAACGGAAGTTACAGTTATTAGATGTAGCTTAATAATAATTTTCCTGTAACTAAATAAAAAATTTTTTATTTCAGCTTGAGATGAATAGGAAAAACTTTCAAAAATTACCTCATATCTTTTTTGAAAGGCAGATTTCTTTTCTCCTAGAGATTTTTGACCATCCTAGACTGAATGATAAGGTCTATACTTTTTGAAGTTGACAAAAAAAGATGTTTCTCCTTCCATTCCAGCAAGGTTCAAAATTACTGATGCTCAAAAATCCATTTTGACGAGTAAAAATTAATATTGAGAGAGCTGAAAAAAAGTATATAAAAACAATGGAAGTTAATGTAAAGTATCTTTATAATATTTTTAAAAGCTTTTTGTTACTCTGTACTTTTAAGATAATCCCTTTAAATCTTAATATTTGCTCGATATTCTGTAATTGAAAGCAACGGATATAGAAACAAAACTCTTACTTTCAATAGAAAATGAGAATTATATAGGAATTATGAATGTATAATATATAACTCTTTAGGTGATAAAGCTTCATCTTCAAATTCGTAGGATCATCGGTCGGATTCACAATGCGATCGTGAAAAATCCTGTCCTCGATAGTTCAGCGTCTTCAATTTGGGCTGGATACAGTTTCGTTTAGTAAGATGCAAGGATTCTGTTCCTGCCTGCTGAACAATGTTTTTGATTAAGAGGTACGGACATATAGGGTTTCCTAACCGGAGCGTAAATTCATATTTATTACGTATAGTATTTGGCTAAGATTAAATAATTTTTTTGTCTGACGAAACTTTGAAATAACTATAATAAATATAAAAGTATGAGAATAAAAAATTTTGGGAGATAAACATTTTAACTTGGTTTTTCCTTTATAATGTCCACTGTGAATCTTCCATAGTATTCTATTAATGCAATATATATTCCATAGTATTCTATTAATGCACACCAATATTCATTAGTAATAATTTAGGATTCCATTATTCAAAATAATTCTATACGCCAAAGGAAATTCTGCATGTAGGCACATGAATAGCATATTATAAACTATTTTAATGATTTTAAGCATTTGTATTTACACCCTTGTTTGCGATAATGATTTGAAGTTTTACTGCATCAAAACTCATAAAAATAATTCGTAGCAAGTTTTATAGAATTTTTATCTTTGAAGATGTGCATTTGTTTTTTCTCTTTTGGGCCTTCAATTCCTCTTCGTGAAGTCACAGATTTGGTATCCAAGAATTCTAAATTCAGAATTCGATCAACAGCAAAGAGAAGCACTCAATGCAAGACAAATGCAGCAGGGCTGGACGTCCTTTCGTTGCCGTAGAGAACAATTGTTCACAGATTGGCGTCGACCTACCAGGGGCATCATCCTCATCATCTGATCAAATTTATATGCACAATCCTCAAATAACTCTGGTGTTGTATTTAAAGAGATTTAATGTATTTTAACTAAGTTATAGAAAGATAAAGAGCCTTCCCATTTCTTACATATTTTATCATTTCATTTAAATATCGATTTTGTTTTCAATGAAAAAGTAGCCACGTTTGCCGAGTACAACACATCATTCAACCCACCAGGCCACACACACTTCACATCCAGAAACAGCCTAAGATGCTTAAAATATTTAATCAATTCTAGTTTGAAAAATATTGAGAATCTGGTCAAAAAGCACAATGCTAAAAATAGGAATGATATTTGCGCATGTGCGAGATCTCGGAGCATAAAAGTTCTTTTAAATTTATGGATTTTTGAAGTAAAATTTTGATTTTGATGTTTAAGAATTGCAAAAATTCACATAAATGTTGAATGGGCATGAGGAATAATATTAAAAAAAAATATTTTTTTTAAAAAAAAGAAGTATATATAAAACAATTATTCGGATACGAGACTCGATCTGAAGACCTGCAAAATGCAGCGCCACAACCCACCGTTCATCCCTCAAGGAAACACAGACTTCACAGGTAGGAACAGCTTAAAATGCTTAAAATCTTTAATCAATTCTAGTTTTAAAAATATTGAGAATCTGGTCAAAAAGCACAATGCTAAAAATAGGAATGATATTTGCGCATGTGCAAGATATCGGAGCATAAAATTTCTTTTAAATTTATAGATTTTTGAAGTAAAATTTTGATTTTGATGTTTAAGAATTGCAAAAATTCACATAAATGTTGAATGGGCATGAGGAATAATATTAAAAAAATATTTTTTTAAAAAAAAAGAAGTATATATAAAACTATTATTCGGATACGAGACTCGATCTGAAGACCTGCAAAATGCAGCGCCACAACCCACCGTTCATCCCTCAAGGCAACACAGACTTCACAGGTAGGAACAGCTTAAAATGCTTAAAATCTTTAATCAATTCTAGTTTTAAAAATATTGAGAATCTGGTCAAACAGCACAATGCTAAAAATAGGAATGATATTTGCGCATGTGCGAGATCTCGGAGCATAAAAGTTCTTTTAAATTTATAGATTTTTGAAGTGAAATTTTATTTTTAATGTATAAGAATTGCAAAAATTCACATAAATGTTGAATGGGCATGGAGAATAATATTGAAAAAATATTAAAAAAAAAAGATATATATATAAAACTGTCATTCGCATACAAGACTCGATCTGAAGACCAGCATAATGCAGCGCTACAATACATCGCCCATCCCAACAGGATACCCAGACTCCACAGTCAAAATCAGCCTAAGATGCTTCAAATATTTAATCAATTCTAGTTTGAAAAATATTGAAAATCTGGTCAAAAAGAACAATGCTAAAAATAGGAATGATATTTGCGCATGTGCGAGAACTCGGAGCATAAAATGTCTTTTAAATTTATAGATTTTGGAAGTAAAATTTTATTTTTGATGTATAAGAATTGCAAAAATTCACATAAATGATGAATGGGCATAGAGAATAATATTAAAAAAATATTTTTTTTTAAAAAAGAAATATATATAAAACTATTTTTCCGATACAGGACTCGATCTGAAGACCTGCCAAATGCAGCGCCACAACCCATTGTTCATCCCACCATTCCACATAGACTTCACAGTCAGGAACAGCTTAAGATGCTTAAAATATTTAATCAATTCTAGTTTGAAAAATATTGAAAATCTGGTCAAAAAGCACAATCTCTAAAAATAGGAATGATAGTTGCACATGTGCGAAATCTCGGAGAATTAAATTTCTTTTAAATTTATAGATTTTTGAAGTAAAATTTTATTTTTAATGTATAAGAATTGCAAAAATTCACATAAATGTTGAATAGGCAATGAGAATAATATTAAAAAAAATATTTAAAAAAAAGAAATATATATAAAACTATTTTTCCGATACGAGACTCGATCTGAAGACCTGCAAAATGCAGCGCTACAATACATCGTTCATCCCACCAGGCCACCCAGACTCCACAGTCAGAAACAGCCTAAGATGCTTAAAATATTTAATTAATTCTAGTTTGAAAAATATTGAGAATCTGATCAAAAAGCCCAATGCTAAAAATATCAATGATATTTGCGCATGTGCGAGATCACGGAGCATAAAATTTCTTTTAAATTTATAGATTTTTGAAGTGAAATTTTATTTTTAATGTATAAGAATTGCAAAAATTCACATAAATGTTGAATGGGCATAGAGAATAATATTAAAAAAATATTTAAAAAAAAAGAAGTATATATAAAACTATTCTTCGGATACGAGACTCGATCTGAAGACATGCAAAATGCAGGGCTACAACCCATCGTTCATCCCAACAGGCCACACAGACTTCAGAGTAAGGAGCCGCTTAAGATGCTTAAAATATTTAATCAATTCTAGTTTGAAAAATATTGAGAATCTGCTCCAAACGCACAATACTAAAAAAATAGGAATGATATTTGCGCATGTGCGAGATCACGGAGAATAAAATTTCTTTTAAATTTATAGATTTATATAGTAAAATTTTATTTTTGATGTATAAGAATTGCAAAAATTCAAATAAATGTCGAATGGGCATGGAGAATAATATTAAAAAAATATTTTTTTTAAAAAAAAGAAATATATATAAAACTATCATTCGCATACAAGACTCTATCAGAAGACCAGCATAATGCAGCGCTACAATACATCGCCCATCCCAACAGGCCACCCAGACACCACAGTCAAAATCAGCCTAAGATGCTTCAAATATTTAATCAATTCTAGTTTGAAAAATATTGAGAATCTGGTCAAAAAGAACAATTCTAAAAATAGGAATGATATTTGCGCATGTGCGAGATCACGGAGAATAAAATTTCTTTTAAATTTATAGATTTATAAAGTAAAATTTTATTTTTGATGTATAAGAATTGCAAAAATTCAAATAAATGTCGAATGGGCATGGAGAATAATATTAAAAAAATATTAAAAAAAAGAAATATATATAAAACTATTTTTCCGATACAAGACTCGATCTGAAGACCTGCAAAATGCAGCGCCACAACCCATCGTTCATCCCACCAGGCCACACAGACTTCACAGTCCGGAGCAGTTTAAGATGCTTAAAATATTTAATCAATTCTAGTTTGAAAAATATTGAGATTGTGGTCAAAAATACAATGCTAAACATAGGAATGATATTTGCGCATGTGCGAGTTCTCGTAGCATAAAATTTCTTTTAAATGTATAGATTTTTGAAGTAAAATTTTATTTTTGATGTATAAGAATTGCAAAAATTCACATAAATGTTCAATGGGCATGAAGAATAATATTAAAAAAATATTTAAAAAAAAGAAATATATATAAAACTATTCTTCGGATACGAGACTCGTCCGAAGACCTGCATAATGCAGCGCTACAATACATCGTCCATCCCACCAGGCCACCCAGACTCCACAGTCAAAAACAGACTAAGATGCTTAAAATATTTAATCAATTCTTGTTTGAAAAATATTGAGAATCTGTTCAAAAAGCCCAATTCTAAAAATAGGAATGATATTTGCGCATGTGCGAGATCACGGAGAATAAAATTTCTTTTAAATTTATAGATTTTTGAAGTAAAATTTTATTTTTCAGGTATAACAATTGCAAAAATTCACATAAATGTTGAATGAGCAAGGAGAATAATATTAAAAAATTATTTAAAAAAAGTATACATAAAACTATTATTCGTATACGAGACTCGATCTGAGGACCTGCAAAATGCAGCGCTACAACACATCGTTCATCAAACCAGGCCACACAGACTCCACAGTCAAAAACAGCCTAAGATGCTTAAAATATTTAATTAATTCTAGTTTGAAAAATATTGAGAATCGGGTCAAAAAGCACAATGATAAAAATAGGAATGATATTTGCGCATGTGCGAGATCACGGAGAATAAAATTTCTTTTAAATTTATAGATTTTTGAAGTAAAATTTTATTTTTCAGGTATAACAATTGCAAAAATTCACATAAATGTTGAATGAGCAAGGAGAATAATATTAAAAAATTATTTAAAAAAAGTATACATAAAACTATTATTCGGATACGTGACTCGATCTGAGGACCTGCAAAATGCAGCGCAACAACACATCGTTCATCAAACCAGGCCACACAGACTCCACAGTCAAAAACAGCCTAAGATGCTTAAAATATTTAATTAATTCTAGTTTGAAAAATATTGAGAATCTGGTCAAAAAGCACAATGATAAAAATAGGAATGATATTTGCGCATGTTCGAGATCAAGGAGAATAAAATTTCTTTTAAATTTATAGATTTATGAAGTAAAATTTTATTTTTGATGTATAAGAATTGCAAAAATTCACATAAATGTTGAATGGGCATAGAGAATAAAATTAAAAAAATATTAAAAAAAAAAAGAAATAAATATAAAACTATTTTTTCGATACAAGACTCGATCTCAAGACCTGCAAAATTCAGCGCCACAACCCATCGTTCATCCCACCAGGCCACGGAGACTTCTCAGTCAGGAAAAGCCTAAGATGCTTAAAATATTTAATTAATTCTAGTTTGAAAAATATTGAGAATCGGGTCAAAAAGCACAATGATAAAAATAGGAATGATATTTGCGCATGTGCGAGATCACGGAGAATAAAATTTCTTTTAAATTTATAGATTTTTGAAGTAAAATTTTATTTTTCAGGTATAACAATTGAAAAAATTCACATAAATGTTGAATGAGCATGGAGAATAATATTAAAAAATATTTAAAAAAAAGTACACATAAAACTATTAGTCGGATACGAGACTCGATCTGAAGACCTGCAAAATGCAGCGTCACAATCCGTCGTTCATCCCACCAGGCCACACAGACTTCAGAGTAAGGAGCCGCTTAAGATGCTTAAAATATTTAATTAATTCTAGTTTGAAAAATATTGACAATCTGGTCAAAGAGCACAATGATAAAAATAGGAATGATATTTGCGCATGTGCGAGATCACGGAGAATAAAATTTCTTTAAAATTTATAGATTTATGAAGTAAAATTTTATTTTTGATGTATAAGAATTGCAAAAATTCACATAAATGATGAATGGGCAAAGAAAATAATATTAAAAAAATATTTTTTTAAAAAAAGAAATATATATAAAGCTATTATTCGGATACAAGACTCGATCTGAAGACCTGCGTAATGCAGCGCTACAATACATCGTAAATCCCACCAGGCCAGATAGCCTCCACAGACAAAAACAGCCTAAAATGCTTAAAATATTTAATCAATTCTATTTTGAAAAATATTGAGAATCTGATCAAAATGCCGAATGCTAAAAATAGGAATGATATTTGCGCATGTGCGAGATCACGGAGAATAAAATTTCTTTTAAATTTATAGATTTATGAATTAATATTTCATTTTTGATGTATAAGAATTGCAAAAATTCACATAAATGATAAATGGGTTTAGAGAATAATATTAAAAAAATTAAAAAAAAAAGAAGAAATATATATAAACCTATTATTCGGATAGTAGACTCGATCTGAAGACCCGCAAAATGAAACGCCACAACCCATCTTTCATCCCTCCACGCCACACAGACTTCACAGTCAGGAAAAGCTTAAGATGCTTAAAATATTTTATCCATTCTAGTTTGAAAAATATTGAGAATTTGGTCAAAAAGCACAATGCTAAAAGTAGGAATGATATTTGCGCATGTGCGAGATTTTGGAGCATAAAATTTCTTTTAAATTTATAGATTTTTGAAGTAAAATTTTATTTTTGATGTATAAGAATTCCAAAAATTCACATAAATGATAAATGGGTTTAGAGAATAATATTAAAAAAATTTAAAAAAAAAGAAATATATATAAACCTATTATTCGGACAGAAGACTCTATCTGAAGACCTGCATAATGCAGTCCTACAATACATCGTCCGTCCCACCAGGCCAGATAGACTCCACAGACAAAAACAGCCTAAAATGCTTAAAATATTTAATCAATTCTAGTTTGAAAAATATTGAGAATCTGATCAAAATGCCGAATGCTAAAAATAGGAACGATATTTGCGCATGTGAGAGATCTCGTAGCATAAAATTTCTTGTAAATTTATAGATTTTTGAAGTAAAATTTTATTTTTCATATATATAAGAATTGCAAAAATGCACATTAATGTTGAATGGGCATGGGGAATAATATTAAAAAAATATTAAAAAAAAGAATTATATATAAAGTTATTATTCGGATACGAGACTCGATCTGAAGACCTGCAAAATGCAACGCCACAACCCATCTTTCATCCCTCCACGCCATACAGACTACAAAGTCAGGAAACGCTTAAGATGCTTAAAATATTTTATCCATTCTAGTTTGAAAAATATTGAGAATTTGGTCAAAAAGCACAATGCTAAAAGTAGGAATGATATTTGCGCATGTGCGAGATTTTGGAGCATAAAATTTCTTTTAAATTTATAGATTTTTGAAGTAAAATTTTATTTTTGATGTATGAGAATTGCAAAAATTCACATAAATGTTGAATGGGCATGGAGAATAATATTAAAAAAATATTAAAAAAAAAGTATATATAAAACTATTATTCGGATACGAGACTCGATCTGAAGATCTGCAAAATGCAGCGCCACAACAAATCGTTCATCCCTCCAATTACATAGACTTCACAGTGAGGAACAGCTTAAGATGTTTAAAATATTTAATCAATTCTAATTTGAAAAATATTGAGAATCTGGTCAAAAAGCACAATGCTAAAAATAGGAATGATATTTGCGCATGTGCGAGATCTCGTAGCATAAAATTTCTTTTAAATTTATAGATTTTTGAAGTAATATTTTATTTTTGATGTATAAGAATTGAAAAAATTCACATAAATGTTGAATGAGCATGGAGAATAATATTAAAAAAATATTTAAAAAAAAGTATACATAAAACTATTAGTCGGATACGAGACTCGATCTGAAGACCTGCAAAATGCAGCGCCACAATCCGTCGTTCATCCCACCAGGCCACACAGACTTCAGAGTAAGGAACCGCTTAAGATGCTTAAAATATTTAATTAATTCTAGTTTGAAAAATATTGAGAATCTGGTCAAAGAGCACAATGATAAAAATAGGAATGACATTTGCGCATGTGCGAGATCACGGAGAATAAAATTTCTTTAAAATTTATAGATTTATGAGGTAAAATTTTATTTTTGATGTATAAGAATTGCAAAAATTCACATAAATGATGAATGGGCAAAGAAAATAATATTAAAAAAATATTTTTTTAATAAAAGAAATATATATAAAGCTATTATTCGGATACAAGACTCGATCTGAAGACCTGCGTAATGCAGCGCTACAATACATCGTCCATCCCACCAGGCCAGATAGACTCCACAGACAAAAACAGCCCAAAATTCTTAAAATATTTAACCAATTCTATTTTGAAAAATATTGAGAATCTGATCAAAATGCCGAATGCTAAAAATAGGAATGATATTTGCGCATGTGCGAGATCTCGTATTATAAAATTTCTTTTAAATTTATAGATTTTTGAAGTAAAATTTTATTTTTGATGTATAAGAATTGCAAAAATTCTCATAAATGATAAATGGGCATAGAGAATAATATTAAAAATATATTTTTTTGAAAAAAGAAATATATATAAAACTATTATTAGGATAGGAGACTCGATCTGAAGACCTGCAAAATGCAGCGCCACAACCCATCTTTCATCCCTCCAGGCCACACAGACTTCACAGTCAGGAACAGCTTAAGATGCTTAAAATATTTTATCCATTCTAGTTTGAAAAAGATTGAGAATTTGGTCAAAAAGCACAATGCTAAAAATAGGAATGATATTTGTGCATGTGCGAGATCTCGGAGCATAAAATTTCTTTTTAATTTATAGTAGATTTTTGAAGTAAAATTTTATTTTTGATGTATAACAATTAGAAAAATTTTGTATTCTATTCATATACTTAGCATTGTAAAAGCACAAAGCTAAGTATATGAATGATTACTGCGCACAGTGAAGCTCTTCACTCCTAATCATTCTTTTAAATTTATTTATATTTCGAAATCAAAATTTGTATTTGAAGTATCAGAATTGCGAATATTCATAGTAACTGCTGAAGTAGTAAGATGAACCAATTCAAAATAAAATTTAAAAAAAAGTAAATAAGAAAAAATATGTGTAAACAATTTTTTCGGTTTTAAGACTCCAACTGAAGTCTAGCAAAAAGGTTCGATGCAGCCTATAGTTCTATCTTCCAGATCAGACATGCCTTCTACGCCGAAGTGGTCTTCTACGCCGAAGTTTTTTTATGTATAAGAATTGATAGATTTTTTTTATGTATAGTAAAATTTTATTGTAACTGCTGAATTATGAAAAAACAAAAATTCAAATAAAAAAATGATAAAAAAAAATGTGTAAATACTTTCTTTGGGGTTGAGATGTCCAGCTGAAAGTTTCGATGTAGCCTATCCTTCTATCAACTAGATCAAACATCCGTTCAACGCCTGAATGGTCTAAGATTCTTAATATGTTTATCTATTCGTTGCTTCAACATTTCTGGTATTCTGGTATAAACACATGATTCTAAGTATATGAGTGATTAATTCACATGTGCAAGTTCTTCACATTTAATCTTTCTCTTAAATTTTTATATATTCCGAATTCAATTTTATTTTTCATGTTTAAGAATTGCTAAACTTCATAGTAACTGCTGAAGTGGTACGAAGAAAAACAAATTTAAAAAAATGTGTAAACTCTTTCTTCGGTTTTGAGATCCGAACTGCAGTCTTGCAAAACTGTTCCTACCGTCCTATCCATCAGACCACACATCTCTTCAAAGCCTGAGTGATCTAACATTCTTAATATGTTTATCTTTTCCTTGTTTCAACATCAATGGTATTCTGGTATAAAAGGAAAGTTCTAAGTATATGAATGAATACTGCGCATGTGCAAGTTCTTCACTCTTGAACCTTTTCTTAGATTTATATATATTTCGGAATTAAATTTTATTTTTATAAGATGTGCGAAACTTTATAGTAACTGCTAATATTGTTCAAAGCAAAAAAAAAACAAAAAAAAAGTAAAAAAAATAAATTGTGTGATAAATTTAATCGGGTTTGAGACTCGAAATGAAGTTCAGCAAAAAGTTTCGATATAGACTAACGTTCTACCCGTCAGACCACACTGACCGTCAACGGCTGCAAGGTATAAGATTCTTAATTTTTTTTATCTATTACCTGTTTCCACGTTAATGATATTAGGGTATAAAAGAAGAATACTAAATATATATAAAGGATTCCTGCGCTTGTGCAAGTTCTTTTCTCTTAAACTTTCTCTTACATTTTACATATTTCGGATGTAAAATTTATTTTTGATGTATAAGAATTGTGAAAATTCATAGTAACTGCTAAAGTGGTACGAAGAAAAAAAAATCAAAATTAAAAAAAAAGAATAATCGGGGAAAAAATGTATAAACACTTTCTTTCGTTATGAGACTCGAACTTAAATACAGCAAAGAGGTTCGATACAGCCTATCCTTTCTATTCACCAGACAACATATCACTTCAACTCCTGAGTGATCTAAGATTCTTACATGTTTAGCTATTACTTGTTTCAACGTTAAGAGTATTCTGGTATTAAAGCACAATGCTAGGTATATAAATGATTACTGCGCATGTGCGAGATCTTCACTCTTAAACTTTCTCTTAAATTTACATATGTTTTGGATTCAAATTTTACATTTGATACCTAAGATTTTCAAAAATGCGTAGTAATTGCTGAACCTGTACGGAGTAAAATATTCAAAATAATATTATATATATATATATTTAAAAATAAATGTGTAAACACTTTCTTCGGTTTTGAGACTCGATCTTAAGTCCAGTAAAAAGCTTCTATACGGCCAATCGGTCTATTCAATGCCTGAGTGGTCCAGGATTCTTAATATGTTTTTGTATTCCTCGTTTGAAAAATAATGGGGTTCTGGTTTATAAGCACAATGCTAATATATGAATGATTACTGCCCATGTGCAAGATCTTCACTCTTATAGTTTCTCTTAAATATATATATATATATATATATTTCGGAGTAAAATTTTATTTATTTATTTTTACAGCCGGACAGGCAAACGAGTGTCCGACTATTTGATTTGAATATAAGTTAACAGGATAACTGCGAAATGGAAATGTCCAGATATATAAGATTCTGAACAGAGATTCAACAGGTGTAACGTAGACACTATCAAAGTTAAGACCGAATCCAACAACATGTTGTCCGTTTGTTGTTGTGTACTTCTAGAAGCATGTCATTGTGATAACTCAAAAACCACAATGACTAAAATATATCAAATTTGGAATGGGATTTTTGACTACAATTGTAATTCTGCGTCATATTTTAGTTTCATCGGTTGATGAAAACGTGCCTCAAACCGAAATTTAATTTCTGCTTACTAAAACCCTGCATTTCAGGGATTCATTGCCAAAGCATCCTCCATAAACTGCACATTAGGAACAATGCTGAACTCACACTAAAGAATACTATTTTGTAACTTTTTTACGCCAATTTCATGTAAGGTATTCTCAGGAATAATACCTTTCTTAGACAATATACGACAAAGGTTTTGGGAGATTACTATCGCTGCTTTTAGAAGTTATTCAAAAATTTAATAAAAAATACATTTAAGGCTCATCTACTCATAAATTTATTTTCATGGAACTGTGAATGCCATGTTTATTTTAGAAGAACGGAATCATTTCAATTTTCCTTTATATTCAAGAATAGTTCTCTTGTTATAATAAAAAAATATCGGTTACATTCAGAATTCACCTTTTGAAAAAAATTCACCAGAAATGCTGGATGGTCTTTGAATTTCGATCCTGTAAAGAATTTGCTTAACTCGCAATTTTTTTCGTAAAATTCCGTTACAGTAGTATTTAAGAAATTAGAATTGAAATAAAATGATATATTCAAAGAGAGTAAATAATGAACTGAGGATTTTTAAATTTTCAATGCATTTTTTTTTCTTTACAACATGCAGAGTTTATTACTAATTATATGAAATTTTAAGACGTCACAATATGCTAACACGGCAACACATCAAAAATTTACAGGCAAAAATAGGTATGTAGTGAGCATGGCATATGTTTTCAAAGTGAAACATGGCGCATATTTAAATATTTCAGTTAAGTACCGTTATTGATTCCCAACCATATCGGCATTGCAGTAAAGAGCAATTGAAAAGTCAATGAGATTGACATTTTACGGAATTTAAATTTAGAATTATACTGAATTAGGCTAAGCTTCAAAATAATTTAAACACTAACTATGCTTAGTTAATAGAATAAATTTTTATCATTAAAACTTTGCTTTACATTTGTTTAAAAACATAACTATCAAGCAAATGAATAAGAACTATTCATAATCAGAAAAGGCGTTTTAACCAATTTAGGCGACATTTTCAACCTAATAAAAGGTCTAACAAATTAAAAAACTTCTATCATGCGAAGTCAATTATTGAAGAAAATGTGAAGAAATGCTAACTATTATTCCGATCTATTAATTTTAATATTACGGAAAAATTATATTATAGGAATTAAGTAAAAGATTTCAATTCACAAAGCCATTTTAAACGCAAGTTTAATGATAAAGTTATGTTTAATTCGTATTTACTATTAACAAGTTGCTTTTATATTTCGTACAAGAAAAAGTAAAACATTGTAAAAAAAAATTCAAATTCCAGATTTTGAATCTCCTCGTGAAACATCTGCTCCGAAATCGAGAAATACATTTTTGGGAAAGATCTACCTGTGACAAAGATAGCTGAAAAAAGTTTTGAGCTGCAATGAGGAAATTTAGTTTCTTTTTTTTACATCAAGTTTGTAGGTATCTATCAAATTGAGAAAATCCATTCAGAGGAAGCGTGCCTGTCCGGCTCTCGAATGAAAGTGATCGCATTCAACTGAAAAACGAAGAAAGCTAGATGGATAAAATTCTATCCATGTTTAAACATAGCAGACGCCTATCATATTTGGAACTAAATCTAACAAGAGAGGGATTGTCTGTCAATATTTTTAATAGCATAGAAACGCGATGACTCAAAAACGAAACGACTTAAAAATATCACATTTGGTGTGGGATTGTGACTACAATTGCAGTTCTGCCAAATTTAAATCTCAGTCGATTGAGAAAACAAATCTAAAACACAAATTCAAATTTGGGGAGACCAAAAGGGGCATTTAACAGCTACCTAAATAAAGGGGAATAAGATTTTTATCGAAAAGATTTTTTTTATCTAATAGTAATTTTATTTAATGCAGTACAACCATTGCTTTTCGCTACGAACTCTTTGCTATTTATAATCTTAGAGAAATTTAAAAAGCAAATAAGATGTTGATAGAATTAAAAAGCTTGAAACATAAAAACTGAATACTACCAAAATATCAAAAACTTTATTTACAAAAATATTAAATAAAAACACTGGAACAAGGTTCTATTTAAAATCGTAAAAAAAATGAATGCCACATCAAAAGTAAACATGTATTCAAATAATATATTTCATAGAAATAATGCACAAGATATGAAGGAAACTAACATTGCATACATATTTAATACATGAATTTAAAATAAAGATTATACATAAAGATAAAACTAACAGAAAATGCATGTGAAATATTAAAAGTATATTCAAAGAGAGTGAAAAAATTGACATAAATAACATTTCTTAATGATTTCGACAATACAATTTTTTACGAATTATTATAAAAATGAGTTTCAAAGAAAATGGTACAAAAATATATTGAGCAATTAACTTTACTCTTGCGAGTTTCTCAATGTAATTTTTTACAAGATTTACAAAATATAAATATTCAGATTACATACATGTTTCGGATTTATAATAATTAAATGCTTATTTCTAGTTCTATAGAGACATCTTGGAATATTTAAGACTGATAACGATCCACTCCTTTTTAAAAGTTAATTATCATTTTACCGATTTATTTTGTTAAATACCAAATTTCCATGCGTAGCGCCATTAGCAGCGAGAAATATAGACATCTTGATACATAATATAATGATGAATTATAAATTAAAGACGAAAAATTTACGTTAATCAAAAACAAATTTAAAGAACTTATAAAAATGTATATATAAACTTTATTAAATTAATAGCATAGAAGAATAGAATATTAAGTGAATATAAAATATATATTAATTTAATTAATTGAATTATTAATAGAATTTGCGCTTTTATCATTTATTGCATCCATTCTAATCGGTCAAGCATATTAAGTCGATAATTATTTATAAAATAAACTAGTCAGTGGTATTCTAATTTCATTCAAGTTTCATGTGCAAAAAAGCAATCCGCAAATAATTGCGATTTTCCCAACTGTAGTTTTTATAAATTAAGTATTCTTTTAAAGCATATTCATCACCATGTTGATCAGACATGGCGACCAAATGCTTTTTTTTTTCTTAATTTGACGGATTCCTGATCGACTGGCTAGCACAGCCATCAGTCATCCTTTGCTGGAAAAACCAATAAAAAATCAGCCCTTAAATTCTTTACACATTACATTCTTAAATACAAAATTTGGCTTAAACTTCATGACTAAAAACTTTATGATTATCAATTTTTCTAGTAAACTAAGCAGTAAAGGAGATTTCTAATAAAAAATTTGTAAAGGAGGATGCAACAAATGAAGGCGCGATTTGATGATATTTCCTTAATAGTTATTATGCAAAAAATAGCTGAAATTTAAATTTTAATGCCAGAAATGTAAATTATATTGTTCGTTTATAATTTAACCATCTTAAACTACATATGGGTTGAGATTTAAACATTCAGGAGGATCAAGATAAGAAAATTTTTATTGCAAAATTCCACGACATATAAAAGAGTAATCACAAAATTTGGAATATTGAGTAGCTCTAAAATACACAAAATTTAATTCAGACAACATCCAGGTAGGATTAATTTTTTTTGTCACATATGGTAAACAATTGAGATGTCTCAAATTATTTGCAACAATGACATTTGAAAGGAACAATCATAATATACAGTTGTAAATAAAAATCATATTATATATTTAAAGCAATCATTTTCCTGATAATACTTCCAACATCGGTTTCTAAATGTTTTTATCCAGTTTTATGCATAATATAGAACAATTTGCATGATAAAACAATGTAATAAAATATAATGATTCATTTTTGCGGTCGTTCCCTTCTACCACACTCTTTTCCTAACTTTATATCTAGCTCTTTATACAATTTTCTTCATACCCATCTACAAAATGTGCGAAGTAGTGCCATTTGTTTTCGTCATCAAATCAGCAAAGAACTAATTCAAATATTATCAACAAATTTTATTTTAAACCATTAATCATTAAGAATTCACTGATATTTGTGATATGAAAAAGGATTCATTATTAAAAGCAAATTGCTGCAAGTTTGAGTAACTTTGATTCTTAAAATATGGATGTCAAGTTCTTTGAACTTAAATCTTTAACAGTAAGTAAGATAGTCAAATAGGACTGAAATTACTTAACCGATAATTATGCAAATATAGGGAATAATTTCACTACATAAATTACATTCTTTACAAATCGATGCTATAATAATTGAGATATTTACGATACTCTATTATTTCTAGTTTTACAAATCAAATCGTTTACTTGAATGGAATTTAAAAAAAGATTTCCCCAATTCTATGAGAATTGGCGAAATTCTCATAGATAATATATAACACCAATATAACAATAATATATATTATATCACACCAATATAACAGCAATAATATGCATTATGCATTCACAAAATTATCAAAATTCAAGACAATTGTTATTGCATATGATATGAACATACGGGCAACAATATACAACAATGGATGAAGTAAATATAAATATTAAGTTTCACTGAAAGGTATGACAGTCATTCGGGCACTAGATCTTTCAAAGGGATAAATCTGAATTTCTAAACTTAGAATGCAATAAAAATTAAATTAATTTCATGGAATAAAACTAGAAGTAATTCGAGTTCCAGAACTTATGGCATTTCGGATGATTCTTGGAGCTCACGTATAAACTGAGAATATATCCAAAAGTAGATTTGGAGAAAATTTTATTTTAATAATTTGGAAGCAAGGACCAAGGAAATATTTAAGTACTATTTGAAGAAATTTTTTTAACAATATCGTTTCTTTCCAATATGATCATTCAATTTGACAACTCATTCCGAGTCTGATCAGCTAAACAGTCTCATGAGGAAGCTTGACAATATGAGATTAAAGCTACAAAAAGAATAAAATATGTGTTCTTAAAATGCTGAAAAATCCATATCGAAACAGTCTTATTGAACTGGATAATAGAAAATCCGCGAATAGACTCGAACAGATTTCGTGTTAATTTACCAAAATTTTTGATTAACAGATTTTAATTAATTTTTTTCATGCTATTTAAATGCTAACCATTCATTTTGAATTTGATAATTCATATTAGTAATTTAAAAATACAATATATTTAAAAAGTACCATTTCAGAGCATGAAAAATAGCATTCAACACCAGTCTTTGTAGGTGGGAGGTTGACCATTATTTTTTATAAAAATATAGTTTGAAAGCCGGAGATTTGCTTCAATTTCGCGATAAACATTGCCAATGATGAGTTGCAAATTTTGACTACATTTACTTTATAGATATTTAGAAAATGGAAATTCCTCTCCAGCTGCGATGTTTCAGATAGAAGCAATGTAAAATTAGATTTTTCAAAAATCAGTGCAAATAGTTCTAAAGAATGCCAAGTTGCATTTCACTCTCCTGCCAAGTCTCCTTAGTAATAAAACATCTTATAAATTATGCCTCTTGCCACATTTATTCAAGTCCCAAGCTGTCAGCTAAAAATACCGTTGGATGTTGCTCCACTGATATAATATACATGCAAGAACCATGAACTCCAAAATCTTCATGTTGATCCAAGATCGTTTCGCAGCAATATTGAGAGAGGTCCATCTTATTCTAAACTTCTTCGAACAATATCTGAAAAAAAAACGAATTAATGCAACTTAAAAATGCATGTATTCTTTTTAATGAGCAAAAAAATAATGATAGCAAAAGTTTCTATTTGCCTAAAGAAACTATGCACAAATTTATATTAAAAAAAAAATCAAATACAAGTTTCAGCACCAATGACTATATTAGAAAATTTATTTCTTCAGACACTTTTTTTCTAGTGGATTTGGATAATGAATTAAAACATTAAGAAAAGTATACTTTATATTAGAATAAAATTTGTTTAATTTTCTACTAAGCTTCTTACAGGATTTTCGTGGACTCTGCATGTGTCAGATCCAAGCAAAAGTAAAATACGGTGGAAGCTTTCAATACTTTACATTATAAATACACAATTTTTTGAAACAACAAATTGTTTCAGTTAATTTTATTTTGGCACTATTGTATTTGAACTTACCAAGTCCCTGAACTTTAGAATCATCTTTCTATTCCAGATTCCGATCTTGGAAGTTTGGCCTCGATTCTAGGTTGTCCGGGAACTGAAAAGAGTGAGAATCCAAGAAATCAGCAGCAACGAGTGAATCGTTTTCCTGTGTAGCACTATAATCATTACATGGTGGTAATTCTTGTACTTTATTGTTTCATTGACGTCGTACTTGCGTATAAATCTAGAGATACGCATTCAATATTCGAAGGAATGTTCTTGCAGCAGAAGCAAGGAAACATGGCAGCGGAGGAACTCGATTAGCAGTCATTGAATTTTTATTTCACAGCAGAAGCATGGCAGTGGAGGAACTCGATTAGCAGTCGTTGAATTTTTTTTTTCGGCAGCAGAAGCAAGGAAACATGGCAGTGGAGGAACTCGATTAGCAGTCGTTGAATTTTTTTTTTCGGCAGAAGAAGCAAGGAAACATGGCAGCGGATCTACTCGATTAGCAGTCATTGAATTTTTTTTCACAGCAGAAGCATGGAAACATGGCAGCAGAGGAACTCGATTAGCAGTCATTGAATTTTTTTTTTCGGCAGCAGAAGCAAGGAAACATGGCAGCGGATCTACTCGATTAGCAGTCATTGAATTTTTTTTCACAGCAGAAGCATGGAAACACGGCAGCAGAGGAACTCGATTAGCAGTCATTGAATTTTTTTTTTCGGCAGCAGAAGCAAGGAAACATGGCAGCGGATCAACTCGATTAGGAGTTATTTTTTTCGGCAGCAGAAGCAAGGAAACATGGCAGCGGAGGAACTCGATTAGCAGTCATTGAATTTTAATTTCACAGCTGAAGCATGGCAGTGGAGGAACTCGATTAGCAGTCGTTGAATTTTTATTTCACAGCAGAAGCATGGCAGTGGAGGAACTCGATTAGCAGTCGTTGAATTTTTTTTTGGCAGCAGAAGCAAGGAAACATTTCAGCGGAGGAACTCGATTAGCAGTCGTTGAATTTTTTTTTTCGGCAGCAGAAGCAAGGACACATGGCAGCGGATCAACTCGATTAGCAGTTATTTTTTTTGGCACCAGAAGCAAGGAAACATGGCAGCGGAGGAACTCGATTAGCAGTCATTGAATTTTTATTTCACAGCAGAAGCAAGGAAACATGGCAGCGGATCAACTCGATTAGCAGTCATTGAATTTTTATTTCACAGTAGAAGCAAGGAAACATGGCAGCGGATCAACTCGATTAGCAGTCATTGAATTTTTTTTTCGGCAGCAGAAGCAAGGAAACATGGCAGCGGATCAACTCGATTAGCAGTTATTTTTTTCGGCAGCAGAAGCAAAGAAACATGGCAGCGGATCAACTCGATTAGCAGTTATTTTTTTCGGCAGCAGAAGCAAGGAAACATGGCAGCGGAGGAACTCGATTAGCAGTCATTGAATTTTTATTTCACAGCAGAAGCATGGCAGTGGAGGAATTCGATTAGCAGTCGTTGAATTTTTATTTCACAGCAGAAGCATGGCAGTGGAGGAACTCGATTAGCAGTCGTGGAATTTTTTTTTTTCGGCAGCAGAAGCAAGGAAACATGGCAGCGGATCAACTCGATTAGCTGTTCTTTTTTCGGCAGCAGAAGCAAGGAAAGATGGCAGCGGATCAACTCGATTAGCAGTTATTATTTTCGGCAGCAGAAGCAAAGAAACATTTCAGCGGAGGAACTCGATTAGCAGTCGTTGAATTTTTATTTCACAGCAGAAGCCCCCTCAGGGGCTCACCTTCTTTAGGTGAGTACGGGTGTCCCAATCCCGAGGTACCCAGGGATCTTTACTCCCTTCATGTTCAAACTCCCCTACGTCTTCTGCTTTCTGCTGTTTTTTCCTTCCCTCGACGGCAAGCGAGGGAGCTCTCCATGAGAAGCTCTCGCCGCTCTGTTTGCTTCTTGCTTCTCATGGACAGCCAAAGTCCCACGTGTTGGCCGTGCGTGGCAACCCATTTGAAAGACGGGTGGTGTACTGTGGTCCCCTGTGCATCAATCGGCTGGTACCTAGTCACCTGAGTGGCTAGTCTGCTAGGGATCAAGCAAAGGGGTTACTCCTTGGGCTTGGCGTTAAGGGTGGTCACTGTCCCCGGGGGTAACTCCGAGCGTATAGGTTCCGGCTAGCACCAAGGTAAGCGCCGAGGCTGGGAATGGCCAGAGCCGGTGGCTGCCTTCCCTTGTTGGGCTCCGTGGTGGGCGGTGCCGTCGGGCCCGAATCATTCTCAATATCGTATGGGCTCCTCCAAACGTGGTCCCTTCAGTGGGCGTCGCAATGTACCAATTAACTCTAATTATGAGAACCATTTTGACAGTTTTTTCGTAATCAAACGTGTTTCAGATAAAAATGAAACTTTTTCAAGCGTGTCACCATTTTTAGTTCAAAAGACCGTAGCTGCAACTGTTGGAGAAGTTACATCTATCCGGAAAATGCGCTCTGGTGACTTGTTAGTAGAGGTGAATTCTCGAAAGCAAGCCCAGCAGCTACAGAAACTGAAGGCATTAGCAACAATAGCCATCACAGTCAGTCCTCACCAATCTCTGAATACCTCTAAAGGTGTTATTACCTGCGGAGAACTGTTAAATGTCCCATTAGAAATTATTAAAAAAGAAATGAAACCACAAGGAGTAATAGACGTTCGGCGTATAAATATAAAGAGAGATGGACAACTTATTGAAACCAAACATCATATTTTAACATTTCAAACACCAAATTTACCCGAGTTCGCTTATGCAGGATACATTAGATTACCAGTCCGTCCGTATATTCCAAACCCTCTTAGATGTTTTCAGTGCCAGCGCTTTGGCCACTCAAAGCTGAATTGCCGCGGGTCACTCACTTGTGCCCGATGTGCTATTAAAGGGCATGATAGCCAGCAGTGTTCCGCACAAGAAAAGTGCGTGAACTGCGATGGCGACCACCCCTCGTATTCTCGATTCTGCCCACGCTGGAACCTGGAAAAACAGATCACAACAGTTAAAATAAAAGAAGGCATATCATACATTGAAGCCAGGCGTAAAGTGCAAACACAAACTCCTACCCCTGGCATAAGTTATTCTTCAGCAGTTAAAACATCATTTTGCGAGAACTGCTCTTGTAAAAATTGTAAAAGCCTTGCCACAAAACCTAGAAATCTCAGGAAAAATTCAGATTCCGATACAGACCATTCTACAAGTGCACCTGAAACATCTCAAGTTGGCAAACTAAATCCAAAAGCTAAACGAAAATCTCAAAATTCACTGAAACTGCAGCTTGCAAAACGCGGCCTTTCGCATAAGGACCTCACTCTGAAATTAAAAAAGTCCAAATCAAAAAATTCCGTCGCCTTAGGGTTAGCGACGCAGGGTGTGGTCCATAAGGACTTGACATCTATCTTCGGTGATATTCCCCATAATAACCCTGATATAAAATTACACCCATCTGAGGATGATGATGACTTGGAGATGAGTTGCGAAATTCAGGCAACTCCAACCACTGCCTCTTCTGGTTCCTCTTCAAAAAGACTCTCTTAATGGGTACCTTCCTGTCTTGGAATTGTCGCGGCATTCGTTCCAAACTTAATGACATCAAGACCATTTTCAATACATTTCATCCCATCTGTTTTGGGGTTCAAGAAACGTTCTTGACACCCAATATTCCCATAAAATTGCGTGGCTATAACTGTACTAGGAAAGATGCAGACACAGGGCCTCGAACTTCTGGTGGTGTCTGTATCTTTACATCCAATTTATATCCCAGTACATCTCTTACTTTACACACATCTCTACAGGCTGTGGCTGTGCAGGTTCACACAAGAACATTGGTCACAGTCTGTTGTGTTTATTTACCGCCACATGATGTCATTTGTCAGCACGATCTCAACAACTTAGTGGACCAGCTTCCTTCACCTTTCATCTTACTTGGCGATTTCAATGGCCATAGTACTTTGTGGGGTTCAGATAATACAAACACTCGTGGTCAGCAGATAGAACAATTTATTTCCAACAACTCGCTCTGCTTGCTCAATAATAATGAGAAAACATATTTTCATGAACCCACACGTACATTCCACAGCCTTGATCTGGCCATATGTTCTCCAGAACTCCTGCCGTTTTTGGCCTTTGAAGTAAGTACTAATTTGTACAATAGTGACCATTTTCCTATTGTCGTCTGCCATGCTGATAGCGGTGGTGCGACTCTTTGTCCTCCGCGTTTCTTATTCCAGCGGGCAGACTGGACTGCTTTCTCTCAAATGGCAGCTATAACGGAGACGATGGTCAATACATCAGACATCTCGGAAGCAGTTCAAAATGTCGTTGATAGTATAATATGTGCCGCAACTTCCACTATTCCTAAGAGTTCACCACGTCTAAGAAAATTTCGAAAACCATGGTGGAACAAAGCCTGTCAGGATAGTTACAAGAATCAAAAAAGACTCTGGAACATCTTTCGAAGGTACCCAACAACTGAGAACTTTGTCGCTTTTAAAAGAGCCAAAGCGCTAGCTCGTCGCACTCGGCGTCGTAGCCAAAGAGACTCATGGGTTAATTTTGTATCATCCATTACATGCAGGACGTCCAGTAAACTTCTGTGGAAAAAGGTAAAGGCTGCTAATGGGATCTATCGTGAAGCTTCGATTCCTGTATTAAAAACAGGAAATGTGATGCATTCCGACCCCATTGATGTAGCTAATATTCTTGGCCAAGCGTTCGCACGTGTTTCTGCAGCAGATTCTTATACTCCTGATTTTCTGGCAATTAAGAATCGCTCAGAACGGTTGCGGCTGCGTTTTAATACTCAAAGTGCCTTTCCTTATAACTCTGAATTCAGAATGTATGAACTGGAATTGGCCTTGTCTCATGTCCATGATACGAGCCCTGGACCAGATGGAATCACGTATAACATGCTTCGCCACTTGAATACTACTTCCCTGTCCAATCTGTTAATGCTTTTCAACAGAATTTGGACTGAACAGAAGTACCCTTCACAATGGCGAGAAGCTATTGTGATTCCAATCTTAAAACTTGGTAAAGAGACATCGAACCCTCTGAATTACAGGCCGATTGCGTTGACAAATTGCCTTTGCAAGACCTTCGAGCGCATGGTCAATGCTCGTTTAATGTTCGAATTGGAAAAACAAGGATGCATCTCCCCGTTGCAGAGTGGTTTCCGTAGAGGTCGGTCTACTTTTGACAACCTCGTTTTGCTGGAAACCGAAATACGCAACGCATTTGTCAGGAGGAATCACCTTGTCTCAATATTCTTCGATATCGAAAAAGCGTATGACCGTGCATGGCGCTATGGTATACTTTCCACCCTTTTTAACTTTGGGTTTAGAGGAAATTTGCCCGTATTTTTGGAAAACTTTTTATCCCATAGAACGTTTCGAGTTAGGGTTGCTAATTTTTACTCTGATTCTTTTATCCAATCTGAGGGAGTTCCTCAAGGAAGCGTCCTCAGTGTGACACTTTTTATAGTTCATCTGAGCCAAGTTTTATCGATTTTATCGCCATCTGTTAATGGAACACTTTATGTAGACGATTTGCAGATCTCCTGCCAAGGTAGTAATATGAATCTAATTGAACGACAACTACAAAATGCAGTAAACAGTGTGGTGGCTTGGTGCAATAACAACGGCCACAGAATCTCTCCTGAGAAGAGTCAGTGCATCCATTTCTGCAGAAAGAGAAATGTACATTTGGATCCCGCTATATACATTGGACGTACAACTATTCCAGTGGTGAATGAGACCCGATTTTTGGGAGTTATCTTTGATCGGAAATTGACCTTTTTACCACACATCCTATACCTTCGGACGCGGTGTGAGAAAATATTAAATATCTTAAAGGTGCTTTCCAGAACATCTTGGGGTGCCGATCGTGCTTCCCTACTGCGAATTTATGAAGCAGTCATCCTTTCCCATATCGACTATGGGTGTATGGTGTATGGGTCGGCCCGATCTTCTGTTTTGCGGCGGTTGGACGCCGTGCACCATTCAGCTTTACGGATCTGTTCTGGTGCATTTCGCACGTCTCCTGTAGAGAGTTTGCATGTTATTTGTAACCAACTACCTCTCTGCTTAAGGCGCCAAAAAATATCTGCCTTGTATTATTTCCGATCAAAATCTGTTCCAAGACATCCTATAAGTCAAATAACACTACCGCTTAGCCTCGGCAGACTTTATGATGCTCGGCCCTTTCACATTATGCCTTTCTGTGAGAGAGTAAAAAAGTTCTTACAAGACTTCGACTTTGATAATGTTGGTATCAAATCATCTATTGATTATTGCTTCCCTCCTTGGGATATACCACAAATTACTTATTTGAATCCCTTTACAGGATTTGACAAGTCATTAACTGCTCCTATTATTTTTCAGCAACTCTTTCTATATCATCGCTATCGGTATTCTTCTTTCGTTCCAATTTATACAGATGGTTCAAAATCCGATGGACATGTTGGTTGTGGCATAATACTTTCATCCGATACATTTAATTACCGTCTGCATAACTTTTCCTCGGTATTTACTGCTGAGCTATTAGCGATACTCTATGCTTTAAAGAAAATTTTGCATTCTTCTCAAAGAAAATTTATGATTTATACCGATAGCATGAGTGCACTAGAAACGCTTTCTCACTACCACAATCGAATACATCCCATTGCTATCCGTATTCTATACACTTTACGTCTCTTGCAGAATGAGGGCTTCCAAATTAATTTTTGTTGGATTCCGAGTCATGTGGGCATCGCTGGCAATGAAAAGACGGACACTGCTGCAAAATCGGCAGCGATTACCTTGAACCAAGGACTTCCGTACACTGATGTGAAGAAGTCCTTCAATAGTCGTATTTTTATAATTTGGCAAAACCAATGGGATTTGCAGTCCCATAACAAATTGCATGACGTGAAATCCAACATTGGATTATGGCCCGTTCTACCTATACGAGAGGAAGATGTCAAATTGAACCGCCTCCGTATAGGACATACTCGCTTCACGCACAAGCATCTCATTTTTGGTGAAAGGGTGCCAGTGTGCCAAACATGTCAAGCTGATTTTACCATCAAGCACATTTTAATTGAATGCCCATGTTTTAACTCGTATCGATTACACTACTTTAAGTCATTATCATTAACCCTACAGGAATTGGTGGGTGAAAAACATCACCCAAACCTTTTTAAATTTTTAAGAACCATTGGATTTTATATTCGCATTTAACACTTTTTATTGATTTATCGTCTTTTATTTATTAAATTTGTTTCAACACTTTTTATGTGAAAATCTATTCTCAAACTTTCATTTGGAATTTTTACTCTTTGAATGTGTTTTATATCATCCGAATTTGCGTATTTTACTTTATATTAGACTTTATGATGTTTGGTTCTTTTTAATCTAGTAGCATTTCATACCATGTGCTTGGCGCAGCTTGGCCAAAAATGGCTCTTGCGCCAAAAAAATCCAAACAACCAACCAACCAACCAACCAACCTTCACAGCAGAAGCATGGCAGTGGAGGAACTCGATTAGCAGTCATTGAATTTTTTTTTCGGCAGCAGAAGCAAGGAAACATGGCAGCGGATCAACTCGATTAGCAGTTATTTTTTTCGGCAGCAGAAGCAAGGAAACATGGCAGCGGATCAACTCGATTAGCAGTTATTTTTTTCGGCAGCAGAAGCAAGTATACATGGCAGCGGAGGAACTCGATTAGCAGTCATTGAATTTTTATTTCACAGCAGAAGCATGGCAGTGGAGGAACTCGATTAGCAGTCGTTGAATTTTTATTTCACAGCAGAAGCATGGCAGTGGAGGAACTCGATTAGCAGTCGTTGAATTTTTATTTCACAGCAGAAGCATGGCAGTGGAGGAACTCGATTAGAAGTCATTGAATTTTTTTGGGCAGCAGAAGCAAGTAAACATGGCAGCAGAGGAACTCGATTAGCAGTCATTGAATTTTTATTTTTTTAGCAGCAGAAGCAAGGAAACATGGCAGCAGAGGAACTCGATTAGCAGTCATTGAATTTTTTTGGGCAGCAGAAGCAAGTAAACATGGCAGCGGATCAACTTGATTAGCAGTCAATGAATTTTTTTTCACAGCAGAAGCATGGAAACATGGCAGCAGAGGAACTCGATTAGCAGTCATTGAATTTTTTTTTTCGGCAGCAGAAGCAAGGAAACATGGCAGCGGATCAACTCGATTAGCAGTCAATGAATTTTTTTTCACAGCAGAAGCAAGGAAACATGGCAGCGGATCAACTCGATTAGCAGTTATTTTTTTCGGCAGCAGAAGCAAGGAAACATGGCAGCGGATCAACTCGATTAGCAGTTATTTTTTTTGGCTGCAGAAGCAAGGAAACATGGCAGCGGAGGAACTCGATTAGCAGTTATTGAATTTTTTGGGCAGCAGAAGCAAGTAAACATGGCAGCAGAGGAACTCGATTAGCAGTCATTGAATTTTTATTTTTTTTAGCAGCAGAAGCAAGGAAACATGGCAGCAGAGGAACTCGATTAGCAGTCATTGAATTTTTTTCACAGCAGAAGCATGGAAACATGGCAGCAGAGGAACTCGATTAGCAGTCATTGAATTTTTTTTTTCGGCAGCAGAAGCAAGGAAACATGGCAGCGGATCAACTCGATTAGCAGTTATTTTTTTCGGCAGCAGAAGCAAGGAAACATGGCAGCGGAGGAACTCGATTAGCAGTCATTGAATTTTTATTTCACAGCAGAAGCATGGCAGTGGAAGAACTCGATTAGCAGTCGTTGAATTTTTATTTCACAGCAGAAGCATGGCAGTGGAGGAACTCGATTAGCAGTCGTTGAATTCTTTTTTTTCGGTAGCAGAAGCAAGGAAACATGGCAGCAGAGGAACTCGATTAGCAGTCATTGAATTTTTATTTTTTTTAGCAGCAGAAGCAAGGAAACATGGCAGCAGAGGAACTCGATTAGCAGTCATTGAATTTTTATTTTTTTTAGCAGCAGAAGCAAGGAAACATGGCAGCAGAGGAACTCGATTAGCAGTTATTTTTTTCGGCAGCAGAAGCAAGGAAACATGGCAGCGGAGGTACTCGATTAGCAGTAATTTTTTTCGGCAGCAGAAGCACGGAAACATGGCAGCGTATCAACTCGATTAGCAGTTATTTTTTTCGGCAGCGGAGGAACTCGATTAGCAGTCGTTGAATTTTTATTTCACAGCAGAAGCATGGCAGCAGAGGAACTCGATTAGCAGTAATTTTTTTCGGTAGCAGAAGCAAGGAAACATGGCAGCGGATCAACTCGATTAGCAGTTATTTTTTTCGGCAGCAGAAGCAAGGAAACATGGCAGCGGAGGAACTCGATTAGCAGTCATTGAATTTTTATTTCACAGCAGAAGCATGGCAGTGGAGGAACTCGATTAGCAGTCGTTGAATTTTTATTTCACAGCAGAAGCATGGCAGTGGAGGAACTCGATTAGCAGTCGTTGAATTCTTTTTTTTCGGCAGCAGAAGCAAGGAAACATGGCAGCGGATCAACTCGATTAGCAGTTATTTTTTTCGGCAGCAGAAGCAAGGAAACATGGCAGCGGAGGAACTCGATTAGCAGTCATTGAATTTTTATTTCACAGCAGAAGCATGGCAGTGGAGGAACTCGATTAGCAGTCGTTGAATTTTTATTTCACAGCGGAAGCATGGCAGTGGAGGAACTCGATTAGCAGTCGTTGAATTTTTTTTTTCGACAGCAGAAGCAAGGAAACATGGCAGCGGATCAGCTCGATTAGCAGTTATTTTTTTCGGCAGCAGAAGCAAGGAAACATGGCAGCGGATCAACTCGATTAGCAGTTATTTTTTTCGGCAGCAGAAGCAAGGAAACATGGCAGCGGAGGAACTCGATTAACAGTCATTGAATTTTTATTTCACAGCAGAAGCATGGCAGTGGAGGAACTCGATTAGCAGTCGTTGAATTCTTTTTTTTCGGCAGCAGAAGCAAGGAAACATGGCAGCGGATCAACTCGATTAGCAGTCATTGAATTTTTTTTCACAGCAGAAGCATGGCAGCAGAGGAACTCGATTAGCAGTCATTGAATTTTTTTTTTCGGCAGCAGAAGCAAGGAAACATGGCAGCGGATCAACTCGATTAGCAGTAATTTTTTTCGGCAGCAGAAGCACGGAAACATGGCAGCGTATCAACTCGATTAGCAGTTATTTTTTTCGGCAGCGGAGGAACTCGATTAGCAGTCATTGAATTTTTATTTCACAGCAGAAGCATGGCAGTGGAGGAACTCGATTAGCAGTCGTTGAATTTTTATTTCACAGCAGAAGCATGGCAGTGGAGGAACTCGATTAGCAGTCATTGAATTTTTATTTTTTTTAGCAGCAGAAGCAAGGAAACATGGCAGCAGAGGAACTCGATTAGCAGTAATTTTTTTCGGTAGCAGAAGCAAGGAAACATGGCAGCGGATCAAATCAATTAGCAGTTATTTTTTTCGGCAGCAGAAGCAAAGAAACATGGCAGCGGATCAACTCGATTAGCAGTTATTTTTTTCGGCAGCAGAAGCAAGGAAACATGGCAGCGGAGGAACTCGATTAGCAGTCGTTGAATTTTTATTTCACAGCGGAAGCATGGTAGAGGAGGAACTCGATTAGCAGTCATTGAATTTTTTTTTTCGGCAGCAGAAGCGAGGAAACATGGCAGCGGATCAACTCGATTAGCAGTTATTTTTTTCGGCAGCAGAAGCATGGAAACATGGCAGCAGAGGAACTCGATTAGCAGTTATTTTTTTCGGCAGCAGAAGCAAGGAAACATGGCAGCGGATCAACTCGATTAGCAGCTATTTTTTTTGGCAGCAGAAGCAAGGAAACATGGCAGCGGATCAACTTGATTAGCAGTTATTTTTTTCGGCAGCAGAAGCAAGGAAACATGGCAGCGGAGGAACTCGATTAGCAGTCATTGAATTTTTATTTTTTTTAGCAGCAGAAGCAAGGAAACATGGCAGCAGAGGAACTCGATTAGCAGTCATTGAATTTTTTTGGGCAGCAGAAGCAAGTAAACATGGCAGCGGAGGAACTCGATTAGCAGTCAATGAATTTTTTTTTCGGCAGCAGAAGCAAGGAAACATGGCAGCGTATCAACTCGATTAGCAGTTATTTTTTTCGGCAGCAGAAGCAAGGAAACATGGCAGCGGAGGAACTCGATTAGCAGTCGTTAAATTTTTATTTCACAGCAGAAGCATGGCAGTGGAGGAACTCGATTAGCAGTCGTTAAATTTTTTTTTCGGCAGCAGAAGCAAGGAAACATGGCAGCGGATCAGCTCGATTAGCAGTTATTTTTTTCGGCAGCAGAAGCAAGGAAACATGGCAGCGGATCAACTCGATTAGCAGTTATTTTTTTCGGCAGCAGAAGCAAGGAAACATGGCAGCGGAGGAACTCGATTAGCAGTCATTGGATTTGTTTGGGCAGCAGAAGCATGGAAACATGGCAGTGGAGGAACTCGATTAGCAGTCGTTGAATTTTTATTTCACAACAGAAGCATGGCAGTGGAGGAACTCGATTAGCAGTCGTTGAATTTTTTTTTTCGGCAGCAGAAGCAAGGAAACATGGCAGCGGATCAACTCGATTAGCAGTTATTTTTTTCGGCAGCAGAAGCAAGGAAACATGGCAGCGGATCAACTCGATTAGCAGTTATTTTTTTCGGCAGCAGAAGCAAGGAAACAGGGCAGCGGATCAACTCGATTAGCAGTTATTTTTTTCGGCAGCAGAAGCAAGGAAACATGGCAGCGGAGGAACTCGATTAGCAGTCATTGAATTTTTATTTCACAGCAGAAGCATGGCAGTGGAGGAACTCGATTAGCAGTCGTTGAATTTTTATTTCACAGCAGAAGCATGGCAGTGAAGGAACTCGATTAGCAGTCGTTGAATTTTTTTTTCGGCAGCAGAAGCATGGCAGTGAAGGAACTCGATTAGCAGTCGTTGATTTTTTTTTTCGGCAGCAGAAGCAAGGAAACATGGCAGCGGATCAACTCGATTAGCAGTTATTTTTTTCGGCAGCAGAAGCAAGGAAACATGGCAGCGGAGGAACTCGATTAGCAGTCGTTGAATTTTTATTTCACAGCAGAAGCATGGCAGTGGAGGAACTCGATTAGCAGTCATTGAATTTTTATTTTTTTTAGCAGCAGAAGCAAGGAAACATGGCAGCAGAGGAACTCGATTAGCAGTAATTTTTTTCGGTAGCAGAAGCAAGGAAACATGGCAGCGGATCAAATCAATTAGCAGTTATTTTTTTCGGCAGCAGAAACAAGGAAACATGGCAGCGGAGGAACTCGATTAGCAGTCATTGAATTTTTATTTCACAGCAGAAGCATGGCAGTGGAGGAACTCGATTAGCAGTCGTTGAATTTTTATTTCACAGCAGAAGCATGGCAGTGGAGGAACTCGATTAGCAGTCGTTGAATATTTTTTCGGCAGCAGAAGCAAGGAAACATGGCTGCGGATCAACTCGATTAGCAGTTATTTTTTTCGGCAGCAGAAGCAAATAAACATGGCAGCGGATCAACTCGATTAGCAGTTATTTTTTTCGGCAGCAGAAGCAAGGAAACATGGCAGCGGAGGAACTCGATTAGCAGTCATTGAATTTTTATTTCACAGCAGAAGCATGTCAGTGGAGGAACTCGATTAGCAGTCGTTGAATTTTTATTTCACAGCGGAAGCATGGCAGTGGAGGAACTTGATTAGCAGTCGTTGAATTTTTTTTTTCGACAGCAGAAGCAAGGAAACATGGCAGCGGATCAGCTCGATTAGCAGTTATTTTTTTCGGCAGCAGAAGCAAGGAAACATGGCAGCGGATCAACTCGATTAGCAGTTATTTTTTTCGGCAGCAGAAGCAAGGAAACATGGCAGCGGAGGAACTCGATTAGCAGTCATTGAATTTTTATTTCACAGCAGAAGCATGGCAGCAGAGGAACTCGATTAGCAGTCATTGAATTTTTTTTTCGGCAGCAGAAGCAAGGAAACATGGCAGCGGATCAACTCGATTAGCAGTTATTTTTTTCGGCAGCAGAAGCAAGGAAACATGGCAGCAGAGGAACTCGATTAGCAGTTATTTTTTTCGGCAGCAGAAGCAAGGAAACATGGCAGCGGATCAACTCGATTAGCAGTAATTTTTTTCGGCAGCAGAAGCACGGAAACATGGCAGCGTATCAACTCGATTAGCAGTTATTTTTTTCGGCAGCGGAGGAACTCGATTAGCAGTCATTGAATTTTTATTTCACAGCAGAAGCATGGCAGTGGAGGAAATCGATTAGCAGTCGTTGAATTTTTATTTCACAGCAGAAGCATGGCAGTGGAGGAACTCGATTAGCAGTCATTGAATTTTTTTTTTCGGCAGCAGAAGCAAGGAAACATAGCAGCGGATCAACTCGATTAGCAGTTATTTTTTTTGGCAGCAGAAGCAAGGAAACATGGCAGCGGAGGAACTCGATTAGCAGTCATTGAATTTTTTTGGGCAGCAGAAGCAAGTAAACATGGCAGCAGAGGAACTCGATTAGCAGTCATTGAATTTTTATTTTTTTTAGCACCAGAAGCAAGGAAACATGGCAGCAGAGGAACTCGATTAGCAGTCATTTGATTTTTATTTTTTTTAGCAGCAGAAGCAAGGAAACATGGCAGCAGAGGAACTCGATTAGCAGTTATTTTTTTCGGCAGCAGAAGCAAGGAAACATGGCAGCGGAGGAACTCGATTAGCAGTAATTTTTTTCGGCAGCAGAAGCACGGAAACATGGCAGCGTATCAACTCGATTAGCAGTTATTTTTTTCGGCAGCGGAGGAACTCGATTAGCAGTCGTTGAATTTTTATTTCACAGCAGAAGCATGGCAGTGGAGGAACTCGATTAGCAGTCATTGAATTTTTATTTTTTTTAGCAGCAGAAGCAAGGAAACATGGCAGCAGAGGAACTCGATTAGCAGTAATTTTTTTCGGTAGCAGAAGCAAGGAAACATGGCAGCGGATCAAATCAATTAGCAGTTATTTTTTTCGGCAGCAGAAGCAAGGAAACATGGCAGCGGAGGAACTCGATTAGCAGTCATTGAATTTTTATTTCACAGCAGAAGCATGGCAGTGGAGGAACTCGATTAGCAGTCGAATTTTTATTTCACAGCAGAAGCATGGCAGTGGAGGAACTCGATTAGCAGTCGTTGAATTTTTTTTCGGCAGCAGAAGCAAGGAAACATGGCAGCGGATCAACTCGATTAGCAGTTATTTTTTTCGGCAGCAGAAGCAAATAAACATGGCAGCGGATCAACTCGATTAGCAGTTATTTTTTTCGGCAGCAGAAGCAAATAAACATGGCAGCGGATCAACTCGATTAGCAGTTATTTTTTTCGGCAGCAGAAGCAAGGAAACATGGCAGCGGAGGAACTCGATTAGCAGTCATTGAATTTTTATTTCACAGCAGAAGCATGTCAGTGGAGGAACTCGATTAGCAGTCGTTGAATTTTTATTTCACAGCGGAAGCATGGCAGCGGAGGAACTTGATTAGCAGTCGTTGAATTTTTTTTTTCGACAGCAGAAGCAAGGAAACATGGCAGCGGATCAGCTCGATTAGCAGTTATTTTTTTCGGCAGCAGAAGCAAGGAAACATGGCAGCGGATCAACTCGATTAGCAGTTATTTTTTTCGGCAGCGGAGGAACTCGATTAGCAGTCATTGAATTTTTATTTTTTTTAGCAGCAGAAGCAAGGAAACATGGCAGCAGAGGAACTCGATTAGCAGTAATTTTTTTCGGTAGCAGAAGCAAGGAAACATGGCAGCGGATCAAATCAATTAGCAGTTATTTTTTCGGCAGCAGAAGCAAAGAAACATGGCAGCGGATCAACTCGATTAGCAGTTATTTTTTTCGGCAGCAGAAGCAAGGAAACATGGCAGCGGAGGAACTCGATTAGCAGTCATTGAATTTTTATTTCACAGCAGAAGCATGGCAGTGGAGGAACTCGATTAGCAGTCGTTGAATTTTTATTTCACAGCGGAAGCATGGTAGTGGAGGAACTTGATTAGCAGTCGTTGAATTTTTTTTTTCGACAGCAGAAGCAAGGAAACATGGCAGCGGATCAGCTCGATTAGCAGTTATTTTTTTCGGCAGCAGAAGCAAGGAAACATGGCAGCGGATCAACTCGATTAGCAGTTATTTTTTTCGGCAGCGGAGGAACTCGATTAGCAGTCATTGAATTTTTATTTTTTTTAGCAGCAGAAGCAAGGAAACATGGCAGCAGAGGAACTCGATTAGCAGTAATTTTTTTCGGTAGCAGAAGCAAGGAAACATGGCAGCGGATCAAATCAATTAGCAGTTATTTTTTCGGCAGCAGAAGCAAAGAAACATGGCAGCGGATCAACTCGATTAGCAGTTATTTTTTTCGGCAGCAGAAGCAAGGAAACATGGCAGCGGAGGAACTCGATTAGCAGTCATTGAATTTTTATTTCACAGCAGAAGCATGGCAGTGGAGGAACTCGATTAGCAGTCGTTGAATTTTTATTTCACAGCGGAAGCATGGTAGTGGAGGAACTCGATTAGCAGTCATTGAATTTTTTTTTTCGGCAGCAGAAGCGAGGAAACATGGCAGCGGATCAACTCGATTAGCAGTTATTTTTTTCGGCAGCAGAAGCATGGAAACATGGCAGCAGAGGAACTCGATTAGCAGTTATTTTTTTCGGCAGCAGAAGCAAGGAAACATGGCAGCGGATCAACTCGATTAGCAGTTATTTTTTTCGGCAGCAGAAGCAAGGAAACATGGCAGCGGATCAACTTGATTAGCAGTTATTTTTTTCGGCAGCAGAAGCAAGGAAACATGGCAGCGGATCAACGCGATTAGCAGTTATTTTTTTCGGCAGCAGAAGCAAGGAAACATGGCAGCGGAGGAACTCGATTAGCAGTCATTGAATTTTTTTTTTCGGCAGCAGAAGCAAGGAAACATGGCAGCGGATCAACTCGATTAGCAGTTATTTTTTTCGGCAGCAGAAGCAAGGAAACATGGCAGCGGATCAACTCGATTAGCAGTTATTTTTTTCGGCAGCAGAAGCAAGGAAACATGGCAGCGGATCAACTCGATTAGCAGTTATTTTTTTCGGCAGCAGAAGCAAGGAAACATGGCAGCGGAGGAACTCGATTAGCAGTCATTGGATTTGTTTGGGCAGCAGAAGCATGGAAACATGGCAGCGGAGGAACTCGATTAGCAGTCATTGAATTTTTATTTCACAGCAGAAGCATGGCAGTGGAGGAACTCGATTAGCAGTCGTTGAATTTTTATTTCACAGCAGAAGCATGGCAGTGGAGGAACTCGATTAGCAGTCGTTGAATTTTTTTTTTCGGCAGCAGAAGCAAGGAAACATGGAAGCGGATCAACTCGATTAGCAGTTATTTTTTTCGGCAGCAGAAGCACGGAAACATGGCAGCGGAGGAACTCGATTAGCAGTCATTGAATTTTTATTTCACAGCAGAAGCATGGCAGTGGAGGAACTCGATTAGCAGTCGTTGAATTTTTATTTCACAGCAGAAGCATGGCAGTGAAGGAACTCGATTAGCAGTCGTTGAATTTTTTTTTTCGGCAGCAGAAGCAAGGAAACATGGCAGCGGATCAACTCGATTAGCAGTTATTTTTTTCGGCAGCAGAAGCAAGGAAACAGGGCAGCGGAGGAACTCGATTAGCAGTCATTGAATTTTTATTTCACAGCAGAAGCATGGCAGTGGAGGAACTCGATTAGCAGTCGTTGAATTTTTATTTCACAGCAGAAGCATGGCAGTGAAGGAACTCGATTAGCAGTCGTTGAATTTTTTTTTCGGCAGCAGAAGCATGGCAGTGAAGGAACTCGATTAGCAGTCGTTGAATTTTTTTTTCGGCAGCAGAAGCATGGCAGTGAAGGAACTCGATTAGCAGTCGTTGATTTTTTTTTTCGGCAGAAGAAGCAAGGAAACATGGCAGCGGATCAACTCGATTAGCAGTTATTTTTTTCGGCAGCAGAAGCAAGGAAACATGGCAGCGGAGGAACTCGATTAGCAGTCGTTGAATTTTTATTTTTTTAGCAGCAGAAGCAAGGAAACATGGCAGCAGAGGAACTCGATTAGCAGTCATTGAATTTTTTTGGGCAGCAGAAGCAAGTAAACATGGCAGCGGAGGAACTCGATTAGCAGTCATTAAATTTTTTTTCACAGCAGAAGCATGGAAACATGGCAGCGGAGGAACTCGATTAGCAGTCATTGAATTTTTTTTCACAGCAGAAGCATGGAAACATGGCAGCGGAGGAACTCGATTAGCAGTCATTGAATTTTTATTTCACAGCAGAAGCATGGCAGTGGAGGAACTCGATTAGCAGTCGTTGAATTTTTTTTTTCGGCAGCAGAAGCATGGCAGTGGAGGAACTCGATTAGCAGTCGTTGAATTTTTTTTTTCGGCAGCAGAAGCAAGGAAACATGGCAGCGGATCAGCTCGATTAGCAGTTATTTTTTTCGGCAGCAGAAGCAAGGAAACATGGCAGCGGATCAACTCGATTAGCAGTTATTTTTTTCGGCAGCAGAAGCAAGGAAACATGGCAGCGGAGGAACTCGATTAGCAGTCATTGAATTTTTTTTTCGGCAGCAGAAGCAAGGAAACATGGCAGCGGATCAACTCGATTAGCAGTTATTTTTTTCGGCAGCAGAAGCAAGGAAACATGGCAGCGGATCAACTCGATTAGCAGTTATTTTTTTCGGCAGCAGAAGCAAGGAAACATGGCAGCGGAGGAACTCGATTAGCAGTCGTTGAATTTTTTTTTTTCGGCAGCAGAAGCAAGGAAACATGGCAGCGGATCAACTCGATTAGCAGTTATTTTTTTCGGCAGCAGAAGCAAGGAAAAATTGCAGCGGATCAACTCGATTAGCAGTTATTTTTTTCGGCAGCAGAAGCAAGGAAACATGGCAGCGGATCAACTCGATTAGCAGTTATTTTTTTAAGCACCAGAAGCAAGGAAACATGTCAGCGGATCAACTCGATTAGCAGTTATTTTTTTCGGCAGCAGAAGCAAGGAAACATGGCAGTGGATCAACTCGATTAGCAGTTATTTTTTTTGGCAGCAGAAGCAAGGAAACATGGCAGCGGAGGAACTCCATTAGCAGTCATTGGATTTGTTTGGGCAGCAGAAGCATGGAAACATGGCAGCGGAGGAACTCGATTAGCAGTCATTGAATTTTTATTTCACAGCAGAAGCATGGCAGTGGAGGAACTCGATTAGCAGTCGTTGAATTTTTATTTCACAGCAGAAGCATGGCAGTGGAGGAACTCGATTAGCAGTCGTTGAATTTTTATTTTCGGCAGCAGAAGCAAGGAAACATGGCAGCGGATCAACTCGATTAGCAGTTTTTTTTTCGGCAGCAGAAGCAAGGAAACATTGCAGCGGATCAACTCGATTAGCAGTTATTTTTTTCGGCAGCAGAAGCAAGGAAACATGGCAGCGGAGGAACTCGATTAGCAGTCATTGAATTTTTATTTCACAGCAGAAGCATGGCAGTGGAGGAACTCGATTAGCAGTCATTGAATTTTTTTTCGGCAGCAGAAGCAAGGAAACATGGCAGCGGATCAACTCGATTAGCAGTTATTTTTTTCGGCAGCAGAAGCAAGGAAACATGGCAGCGGATCAACTCGATTAGCAGTTATTTTTTTCGGCAGCAGAAGCAAGGAAACATGGCAGCGGATCAACTCGATTAGCAGTTATTTTTTTCGGCAGCAGAAGCAAGGAAACATGGCAGCGGATCAACTCGATTAGCAGTTATTTTTTTCGGCAGCAGAAGCAAGGAAACATGTCAGCGGATCAACTCGATTAGCAGTTATTTTTTTCGGCAGCAGAAGCAAGGAAACATGGCAGTGGATCAACTCGATTAGCAGTTATTTTTTTTGGCAGCAGAAGCAAGGAAACATGGCAGCGGAGGAACTCGATTAGCAGTCATTGAATTTTTTTGGGCAGCAGAAGCAAGTAAACATGGCAGCAGAGGAACTCGATTAGCAGTCATTGAATTTTTATTTTTTTTAGCACCAGAAGCAAGGAAACATGGCAGCAGAGGAACTCGATTAGCAGTCATTGAATTTTTTTGGGCAGCAGAAGCATGGAAACAGGGCAGCGGATCAACTCGATTAGCAGTTATTTTTTTCGGCAGCAGAAGCAAGGAAACATGGCAGCGGAGGAACTCGATTAGCAGTCATTGAATTTTTATTTCACAGCAGAAGCATGGCAGTGGAGGAACTCGATTAGCAGTCATTGAATTTTTTTTCGGCAGCAGAAGCAAGGAAACATGGCAGCGGATCAACTCGATTAGCAGTTATTTTTTTCGGCAGCAGAAGCAAGGAAACATGGCAGCGGATCAACTCGATTAGCAGTTATTTTTTTCGGCAGCAGAAGCAAGGAAACATGGCAGCGGATCAACTCGATTAGCAGTTATTTTTTTCGGCAGCAGAAGCAAGGAAACATGGCAGCGGATCAACTCGATTAGCAGTTATTTTTTTCGGCACCAGAATCAAGGAAACATGTCAGCGGATCAACTCGATTAGCAGTTATTTTTTTCGGCAGCAGAAGCAAGGAAACATGGCAGTGGATCAACTCGATTAGCAGTTATTTTTTTTGGCAGCAGAAGCAAGGAAACATGGCAGCGGAGGAACTCGATTAGCAGTCATTGAATTTTTTTGGGCAGCAGAAGCAAGTAAACATGGCAGCAGAGGAACTCGATTAGCAGTCATTGAATTTTCATTTTTTTTAGCACCAGAAGCAAGGAAACATGGCAGCAGAGGAACTCGATTAGCAGTCATTGAATTTTTTTGGGCAGCAGAAGCATGGAAACAGGGCAGCGGATCAACTCGATTAGCAGTTATTTTTTTCGGCAGCAGAAGCAAGGAAACATGGCAGCGGAGGAACTCGATTAGCAGTCATTGAATTTTTATTTCACAGCAGAAGCATGGCAGTGGAGGAACTCGATTAGCAGTCGTTGAATTTTTATTTCACAGCAGAAGCATGGCAGTGAAGGAACTCGATTAGCAGTCGTTGAATTTTTTTTTTTCGGCAGCAGAAGCAAGGAAACATGGCAGCGGATCAACTCGATTAGCAGTTATTTTTTTCGGCAGCAGAAGCAAGGAAACATGGCAGCGGAGGAACTCGATTAGCAGTCATTGAATTTTTATTTCACAGCAGAAGCATGGCAGTGGAGGAACTCGATTAGCAGTCGTTGAATTTTTTTTTGGCAGCAGAAGCAAGGAAACATTTCAGCGGAGGAACTCGATTAGCAGTCGTTGAATTTTTTTTTTCGGCAGCAGAAGCAAGGAAACATGGCAGCGGATCAACTCGATTAGCAGTTATTTTTTTTGGCAGCAGAAGCAAGGAAACATGGCAGCGGAGGAACTCGATTAGCAGTCATTGAATTTTTATTTTTTTAGCAGCAGAAGCAAGGAAACATGGCAGCAGAGGAACTCGATTAGCAGTCGTTGAATTTTTATTTCACAGCAGAAGCATGGCAGTGGAGGAACTCGATTAGCAGTCGTTGAATTTTTTTTTTCGGCAGCAGAAGCAAGGAAACATGGCAGCGGATCAACTCGATTAGCAGTTTTTTTTTCGGCAGCAGAAGCAAGGAAACATGGCAGCGGATCAACTCGATTAGCAGTTATTTTTTTCGGCAGCAGAAGCAAGGAAACATGGCAGCGGAGGAACTCGATTAGCAGTCATTGAATTTTTATTTCACAGCAGAAGCATGGCAGTGGAGGAACTCGATTAGCAGTCGTTGAATTTTTATTTCACAGCAGAAGCATGGCAGTGGAGGAACTCGATTAGCAGTCATTGAATTTTTTTTCGGCAGCAGAAGCAAGGAAACATGGCAGCGGATCAACTCGATTAGCAGTTATTTTTTTTGGCAGCAGAAGCAAGGAAACATGGCAGCGGAGGAACTCGATTAGCAGTCATTGAATTTTTATTTTTTTAGCAGCAGAAGCAAGGAAACATGGCAGCAGAGGAACTCGATTAGCAGTCATTGAATTTTTTTGGGAAGCAGAAGCAAGTAAACATGGCAGCGGAGGAACTCGATTAGCAGTCGTTGAATTTTTATTTCACAGCAGAAGCATGGCAGTGGAGGAACTCGATTAGCAGTCGTTGAATTTTTTTTTTCGGCAGCAGAAGCAAGGAAACATGGCAGCGGATCAACTCGATTAGCAGTTTTTTTTTCGGCAGCAGAAGCAAGGAAACATGGCAGCGGATCAACTCGATTAGCAGTTATTTTTTTCGGCAGCAGAAGCAAGGAAACATGGCAGCGGAGGAACTCGATTAGCAGTCATTGAATTTTTATTTCACAGCAGAAGCATGGCAGTGGAGGAACTCGATTAGCAGTCGTTGAATTTTTATTTCACAGCAGAAGCATGGCAGTGGAGGAACTCGATTAGCAGTCATTGAATTTTTTTTCGGCAGCAGAAGCAAGGAAACATGGCAGCGGATCAACTCGATTAGCAGTTATTTTTTTCGGCAGCAGAAGCAAGGAAACATGGCAGCGGATCAACTCGATTAGCAGTTATTTTTTTCGGCAGCAGAAGCAAGGAAACATGGCAGCGGATCAACTCGATTAGCAGTTATTTTTTTCGGCAGCAGAAGCAAGGAAACATGGCAGCGGATCAACTCGATTAGCAGTTATTTTTTTCGGCAGCAGAAGCAAGGAAACATGGCAGCGGATCAACTCGATTAGCAGTTATTTTTTTCGGCACCAGAAGCAAGGAAACATGGCAGCGGATCAACTCGATTAGCAGTTATTTTTTTCGGCAGCAGAAGCAAGGAAACATGGCAGCGGAGGAACTCGATTAGCAGTCATTGAATTTTTATTTCACAGCAGAAGCATGGCAGTGGAGGAACTTGATTAGCAGTCGTTGAATTTTTATTTCACAGCAGAAGCATGGCAGTGAAGGAACTCGATTAGCAGTCGTTGAATTTTTATTTCACAGCAGAAGCATGGCAGTGGAGGAACTCGATTAGCAGTCGTTGAATTTTTTTTTTTCGGCAGCAGAAGCAAGGAAACATGGCAGCGGATCAACTCGATTAGCAGTTATTTTTTTCGGCAGCAGAAGCAAGGAAATATGGCAGCGGATCAACTCGATTAGCAGTTATTTTTTTCGGCAGCAGAAGCAAGGAAACATGGCAGCGGATCAACTCGATTAGCAGTTATTTTTTTCGGCAGCAGAAGCAAGGAAACACGGCAGCGGATCAACTCGATTAGCAGTCATTGGATTTGTTTGGGCAGCAGAAGCATGGAAACATGGCAGCGGAGGAACTCGATTAGCAGTCATTGAATTTTTTTTTTCGGCAGCAGAAGCAAGGAAACATGGCAGCGGATCAACTCGATTAGCAGTTATTTTTTTCGGCAGCAGAAGCAAGGAAACATGGCAGCGGATCAACTCGATTAGCAGTTATTTTTTTCGGCAGCAGAAGCAAGGAAACATGGCAGCGGAGGAACTCGATTAGCAGTCGTTGAATTTTTTTTTTCGGCAGCAGAAGCAAGGAAAAATGGCAGCGGATCAACTCGATTAGCAGTTATTTTTTCGGCAGCAGAAGCAAGGAAACATGGCAGCGGATCAACTCGATTAGCAGTTCTTTTTTTCGGCAGCAGAAGCAAGGAAACATGGCAGCGGATCAACTCGATTAGCAGTTATTTTTTTCGGCAGCAGAAGCAAGGAAACATGGCAGCGGAGGAACTCGATTAGCAGTCGTTGAATTTTTTTTTCGGCAGCAGAAGCAAGGAAACATGGCAGCGGATCAACTCGATTAGCAGTCATTGAATTTTTTTTCACAGCAGAAGCATGGAAACATGGCAGCGGAGGAACTCGATTAGCAGTCATTGAATTTTTATTTTTTTCGGCAGCAGAAGCAAGGAAACATGGCAGCAGAGGAACTCGATTAGTAGTCATTGAATTTTTATTTTTTTAGCAGCAGAAGCAAGGAAACATGGCAGCAGAGGAACTCGATTAGCAGTCATTGAATTTTTTTGGGCAGCAGAAGCAAGTAAACATGGCAGCGGAGGAACTCGATTAGCAGTCAATGAATTTTTTTTCACAGCAGAAGCATGGAAACATGGCAGCAGAGGAACTCGATTAGAAGTCATTGAATTTTTTTTTTCGGCAGCAGAAGCAAGGAAACATGGCAGCGGATCAAATTGATTAGCAGTTATTTTTTTCGGCAGCAGAAGCAAGGAAACATGGCAGCGGAGGAACTCGATCAGCAGTCGTTGAATTTTTTTTTCGGCAGCAGAAGCAAGGAAACATGTCAGCGGATCAACTCGATTAGCAGTTATTTTTTTCGGCAGCAGAAGCAAGGAAACATGGCAACGGATCAACTCGATTAGCAGTTATTTTTTTTGGCAGCAGAAGCAAGGAAACATGGCAGCGGAGGAACTCGATTAGCAGTCATTGAATTTTTTTTTTCGGCAGCAGAAGCAAGGAAACATGGCAGCGGATCAACTCGATTAGCAGTTATTTTTTTCGGCAGCAGAAGCAAGGAAACATGGCAGCGGATCAACTCGATTAGCAGTTATTTTTTTCGGCAGCAGAAGCAAGGAAACATGGCAGCGGATCAACTCGATTAGCAGTTATTTTTTTCGGCAGCAGAAGCAAGGAAACATGGCAGCGGATCAACTCGATTAGCAGTTATTTTTTTCGGCAGCAGAAGCAAGGAAACATGGCAGCGGATCAACTCGATTAGCAGTTATTTTTTCGGCAGCAGAAGCAAGGAAACATGGCAGCCGATCAACTCGATTAGCAGTTATTTTTTTCGGCAGCAGAAGCAAGGAAACATGGCAGCGGATCAACTCGATTAGCAGTTATTTTTTTTGGCAGCAGAAGCAAGGAAACATGGCAGCGGAGGAACTCGATTAGCAGTCATTGGATTTGTTTTTGCAGCAGAAGCATGGAAACATGGCAGCGGAGGAACTCGATTAGCAGTCATTGAATTTTTATTTCACAGCAGAAGCATGGCAGTGGAGGAACTCGATTAGCAGTCGTTGAATTTTTTTTTCGGCAGCAGAAGCAAGGAAACATGGCAGCGGATCAACTCGATTAGCAGTTATTTTTTTCGGCAGCAGAAGCAAGGAAACATGGCAGTGGAGGAACTCGATTAGCAGTCGTTGAATTTTTTTTTGGCAGCAGAAGCAAGGAAACATTTCAGCGGAGGAACTCGATTAGCAGTCGTTGAATTTTTTTTTTTTCGGCAGCAGAAGCAAGGAAACATGGCAGCGGATCAACTCGATTAGCAGTTATTTTTTTTGGCAGCAGAAGCAAGGAAACATGGCAGCGGAGGAACTCGATTAGCAGTCATTGAATTTTTATTTTTTTAGCAGCAGAAGCAAGGAAACATGGCAGCAGAGGAACTCGATTAGCAGTCAATCAATTTTTTTGGGCAGCAGAAGCAAGTAAACATGGCAGCGGAGGAACTCGATTAGCAGTCATTGAATTTTTTTTCACAGCAGAAGCATGGAAACATGGCAGCGGAGGAACTCGATTAGCAGTCATTGAATTTTTATTTCACAGCAGAAGCATGGCAGTGGAGGAACTCGATTAGCAGTCGTTCAATTTTTATTTCACAGCAGAAGCATGGCAGTGGAGGAACTCGATTAGCAGTCGTTGAATTTTTTTTTTCGGCAGCAGAAGCAAGGAAACATGGCAGCGGATCAACTCGATTAGCAGTTATTTTTTTCGGCAGCAGAAGCAAGGAAACATGGCAGCGGAGGAACTCGATTAGCAGTCATTGAATTTTTATTTCACAGCAGAAGCATGCTAGTGGAGGAACTCGATTAGCAGTCGTTGAATTTTTATTTCACAGCAGAAGCATGGCAGTGGAGGAACTCGATTAGCAGTCGTTGAATTTTTTTTTTTCGGCAGCAGAAGCAAGGAAACATGGCAGCGGATCAACTCGATTAGCAGTTATTTTTTTTGGCAGCAGAAGCAAGGAAACATGGCAGCGGAGGAACTCGATTAGCAGTCATTGAATTTTTATTTCACAGCAGAAGCATGGCAGTGGAGGAACTCGATTAGCAGTCGTTGAATTTTTATTTCACAGCTGAAGCATGGCAGTGGAGGAACTCGATTAGCAGTCGTTGAATTTTTTTTTGGCAGCAGAAGCAAGGAAACATTTCAGCGGAGGAACTCGATTAGCAGTCGTTGAATTTTTTTTTTTCGGCAGCAGAAGCAAGGAAACATGGCAGCGGATCAACTCGATTAGCAGTTATTTTTTTTGGCAGCAGAAGCAAGGAAACATGGCAGCGGAGGAACTCGATTAGCAGTCATTGAATTTTTATTTTTTTAGCAGCAGAAGCAAGGAAACATGGCAGCAGAGGAACTCGATTAGCAGTCATTCAATTTTTTTGGGCAGCAGAAGCAAGTAAACATGGCAGCGGAGGAACTCGATTAGCAGTCATTGAATTTTTTTTCACAGCAGAAGCATGGAAACATGGCAGCGGAGGAACTCGATTAGCAGTCATTGAATTTTTATTTCACAGCAGAAGCATGGCAGTGGAGGAACTCGATTAGCAGTCGTTCAATTTTTATTTCACAGCAGAAGCATGGCAGTGGAGGAACTCGATTAGCAGTCGTTGAATTTTTTTTTCGGCAGCAGAAGCAAGGAAACATGGCAGCGGATCAACTCGATTAGCAGTTATTTTTTTCGGCAGCAGAAGCAAGGAAACATGGCAGCGGAGGAACTCGATTAGCAGTCATTGAATTTTTATTTCACAGCAGAAGCATGCTAGTGGAGGAACTCGATTAGCAGTCGTTGAATTTTTATTTCACAGCAGAAGCATGGCAGTGGAGGAACTCGATTAGCAGTCGTTGAATTTTTTTTTCGGCAGCAGAAGCAAGGAAACATGGCAGCGGATCAACTCGATTAGCAGTTATTTTTTTCGGCAGCAGAAGCAAGGAAACATGGCAGCGGAGGAACTCGATTAGCAGTCGTTGAATTTTTTTTTTCGACAGCAGAAGCAAGGAAACATGGCAGCGGATCAACTCGATTAGCAGTTATTTTTTTCGGCAGCAGAAGCAAGGAAACATGGCAGTGGAGGAACTCGATTAGCAGTCGTTTAATTTTTTTTTTCGGCAGCAGAAGCAAGGAAACATGGCAGCGGAGGAACTCGATTAGCAGTCATTGAATTTTTATTTCACAGCAGAAGCATGGCAGTGGAGGAACTCGATTAGCAGTCGTTGAATTTTTATTTCACAGCAGAAGCATGGCAGTGGAGGAACTCGATTAGCAGTCGTTGAATTTTTATTTCACAGCAGAAGCATGGCAGTGGAGGAACTCGATTAGCAGTCGTTGAATTTTTTTTTCGGCAGCAGAAGCAAGGAAACATGGCAGCGGATCAACTCGATTAGCAGTTATTTTTTTCGGCAGCAGAAGCAAGGAAACATGGCAGTGGAGGAACTCGATTAGCAGTCGTTGAATTTTTTTTTGGCAGCAGAAGCAAGGAAACATTTCAGCGGAGGAACTCGATTAGCAGTCGTTGAATTTTTTTTTTTTCGGCAGCAGAAGCAAGGAAACATGGCAGCGGATCAACTCGATTAGCAGTTATTTTTTTTGGCAGCAGAAGCAAGGAAACATGGCAGCGGAGGAACTCGATTAGCAGTCATTGAATTTTTATTTTTTTAGCAGCAGAAGCAAGGAAACATGGCAGCAGAGGAACTCGATTAGCAGTCAATCAATTTTTTTGGGCAGCAGAAGCAAGTAAACATGGCAGCGGAGGAACTCGATTAGCAGTCATTGAATTTTTTTTCACAGCAGAAGCATGGAAACATGGCAGCGGAGGAACTCGATTAGCAGTCATTGAATTTTTATTTCACAGCAGAAGCATGGCAGTGGAGGAACTCGATTAGCAGTCGTTCAATTTTTATTTCACAGCAGAAGCATGGCAGTGGAGGAACTCGATTAGCAGTCGTTGAATTTTTTTTTTCGGCAGCAGAAGCAAGGAAACATGGCAGCGGATCAACTCGATTAGCAGTTATTTTTTTCGGCAGCAGAAGCAAGGAAACATGGCAGCGGAGGAACTCGATTAGCAGTCATTGAATTTTTATTTCACAGCAGAAGCATGCTAGTGGAGGAACTCGATTAGCAGTCGTTGAATTTTTATTTCACAGCAGAAGCATGGCAGTGGAGGAACTCGATTAGCAGTCGTTGAATTTTTTTTTTTCGGCAGCAGAAGCAAGGAAACATGGCAGCGGATCAACTCGATTAGCAGTTATTTTTTTTGGCAGCAGAAGCAAGGAAACATGGCAGCGGAGGAACTCGATTAGCAGTCATTGAATTTTTATTTCACAGCAGAAGCATGGCAGTGGAGGAACTCGATTAGCAGTCGTTGAATTTTTATTTCACAGCAGAAGCATGGCAGTGGAGGAACTCGATTAGCAGTCGTTGAATTTTTTTTTGGCAGCAGAAGCAAGGAAACATTTCAGCGGAGGAACTCGATTAGCAGTCGTTGAATTTTTTTTTTCGGCAGCAGAAGCAAGGAAACATGGCAGCGGATCAATTCGATTAGCAGTTATTTTTTTTGGCAGCAGAAGCAAGGAAACATGGCAGCGGAGGAACTCGATTAGCAGTCATTGAATTTTTATTTTTTTAGCAGCAGAAGCAAGGAAACATGGCAGCAGAGGAACTCGATTAGCAGTCATTCAATTTTTTTGGGCAGCAGAAGCAAGTAAACATGGCAGCGGAGGAACTCGATTAGCAGTCATTGAATTTTTTTTCACAGCAGAAGCATGGAAACATGGCAGCGGAGGAACTCGATTAGCAGTCATTGAATTTTTATTTCACAGCAGAAGCATGGCAGTGGAGGAACTCGATTAGCAGTCGTTCAATTTTTATTTCACAGCAGAAGCATGGCAGTGGAGGAACTCGATTAGCAGTCGTTGAATTTTTTTTTCGGCAGCAGAAGCAAGGAAACATGGCAGCGGATCAACTCGATTAGCAGTTATTTTTTTCGGCAGCAGAAGCAAGGAAACATGGCAGCGGAGGAACTCGATTAGCAGTCATTGAATTTTTATTTCACAGCAGAAGCATGCTAGTGGAGGAACTCGATTAGCAGTCGTTGAATTTTTATTTCACAGCAGAAGCATGGCAGTGGAGGAACTCGATTAGCAGTCGTTGAATTTTTTTTTTCGGCAGCAGAAGCAAGGAAACATGGCAGCGGATCAACTCGATTAGCAGTTATTTTTTTCGGCAGCAGAAGCAAGGAAACATGGCAGCGGAGGAACTCGATTAGCAGTCGTTGAATTTTTTTTTTCGACAGCAGAAGCAAGGAAACATGGCAGCGGATCAACTCGATTAGCAGTTATTTTTTTCGGCAGCAGAAGCAAGGAAACATGGCAGTGGAGGAACTCGATTAGCAGTCGTTTAATTTTTTTTTTCGGCAGCAGAAGCAAGGAAACATGGCAGCGGAGGAACTCGATTAGCAGTCATTGAATTTTTATTTCACAGCAGAAGCATGGCAGTGGAGGAACTCGATTAGCAGTCGTTGAATTTTTATTTCACAGCAGAAGCATGGCAGTGGAGGAACTCGATTAGCAGTTATTTTTTTTGGCAGCAGAAGCAAGGAAACATGGCAGCAGAGGAACTCGATTAGCAGTCATTGAATTTTTTTGGGCAGCAGAAGTAAGTAAACATGGCAGCGGAGGAACTCGATTAGCAGTCATTGAATTTTTATTTCACAGCAGAAGCATGGCAGTGGAGGAACTCGATTAGCAGTCGTTGAATTTTTATTTCACAGCAGAAGCATGGCAGTGGAGGAACTCGATTAGCAGTCGTTGAATTTTTTTTTCGGCAGCAGAAGCAAGGAAACATGGCAGCGGATCAACTCGATTAGCAGTTATTTTTTTCGGCAGCAGAAGCAAGGAAACATGGCAGCGGATCAACTCGATTAGCAGTTATTTTTTTCGGCAGCAGAAGCAAGGAAACATGGCAGCGGAGGAACTCGATTAGCAGTCGTTGAATTTTTTTTTTCGGCAGCAGAAGCAAGGAAACATGTCAGCGGATCAACTCGATTAGCAGTTATTTTTTTCGGCAGCAGAAGCAAGGAAACATGGCAACGGATCAACTCGATTAGCAGCTATTTTTTTTGGCAGCAGAAGCAAGGAAACATGGCAGCGGAGGAACTCGATTAGCAGTCATTGGATTTGTTTGGGCAGCAGAAGCATGGAAACATGGCAGCGGAGGAACTCGATTAGCAGTCATTGAATTTTTATTTCACAGCAGAAGCATGGCAGTGGAGGAACTCGATTAGCAGTCGTTGAATTTTTATTTCACAGCAGAAGCATGGCAGTGGAGGAACTCAATTAGCAGTCGTTGAATTTTTTTTCCGGCAGCAGAAGCAAGGAAACATGGCAGCGGATCAACTCGATTAGCAGTTATTTTTTTCGGCAGCAGAAGCAAGGAAACATGGCAGCGGAGGAACTCGATTAGCAGTCATTGAATTTTTATTTCACAGCAGAAGCATGGCAGTGGAGGAACTCGATTAGCAGTCGTTGAATTTTTATTTCACAGCAGAAGCATGGCAGTGGAGGAACTCGATTAGCAGTCGTTGAATTTTTTTTTTCGGCAGCAGAAGCAAGGAAACATGGAAGCGAATCAACTCGATTAGCAGTTATTTTTTTCGGCAGCAGAAGCAAGGAAACATGGCAGCGGATCAACTCGATTAGCAGTTATTTTTTTTGGCAGCAGAAGCAAGGAAACATGGCAGCGGAGGAACTCGATTAGCAGTCATTGAATTTTTATTTTTTTAGCAGCAGAAGCAAGGAAACATGGCAGCAGAGGAACTCGATTAGCAGTCATTCAATTTTTTTGGGCAGCAGAAGCAAGTAAACATGGCAGCGGAGGAACTCGATTAGCAGTCAATGAATTTTTTTTCACAGCAGAAGCATGGAAACATGGCAGCAGAGGAACTCGATTAGCAGTCATTGAATTTTTATTTCACAGCAGAAGCATGTCAGTGGAGGAACTCGATTAGCAGTCGTTGAATTTTTATTTCACAGCAGAAGCATGGCAGTGGAGGAACTCGATTAGCAGTCGTTGAATTTTTTTTTTCGGCAGCAGAAGCAAGGAAACATGGCAGCGGATCAACTCGATTAGCAGTTATTTTTTCGGCAGCAAAAGCAAGGAAAAATGGCAGCGGATCAACTCGATTAGCAGTTATTTTTTTCGGCAGCAGAAGCAAGGAAACATGGCAGCGGATCAACTCGATTAGCAGTTATTTTTTTCGGCAGCAGAAGCAAGGAAACATGGCAGCGGATCAACTCGATTAGCAGTTATTTTTTTCGGCAGCAGAAGCAAGGAAACATGGCAGCGGATCAACTCGATTAGCAGTTATTTTTTTCGGCAGCAGAAGCAAGGAAACATGGCAGCGGATCAACTCGATTAGCAGTTATTTTTTCGGCAGCAGAAGCAAGGAAACATGGCAGCGAATCAACTCGATTAGCAGTTATTTTTTTCGGCACCAGAAGCAAGGAAACATGTCAGCGGATCAACTCGATTAGCAGTTATTTTTTTCGGCAGCAGAAGCAAGGAAACATGGCAGTGGATCAACTCAATTAGCAGTTATTTTTTTTTGGCAGCAGAAGCAAGGAAACATGGCAGCGGATCAACTCGATTAGCAGTTATTTTTTTCGGCAGCAGAAGCAAGGAAACATGGCAGTGGAGGAACTCGATTAGCAGTCGTTGAATTTTTTTTTTCGGCAGCAGAAGCATGGCAGTGGAGGAACTCGATTAGCAGTCGTTGAATTTTTTTTTGGCAGCAGAAGCAAGGAAACATTTCAGCGGAGGAACTCGATTAGCAGTCGTTGAATTTTTTTTTTCGGCAGCAGAAGCAAGGAAACATGGCAGCGGATCAACTCGATTAGCAGTTATTTTTTTTGGCAGCAGAAGCATGGAAACATGGCAGCGGAGGAACTCGATTAGCAGTCATTGAATTTTTATTTTTTTAGCAGCAGAAGCAAGGAAACATGGCAGCAGAGGAACTCGATTAGCAGTCATTCAATTTTTTTGGGCAGCAGAAGCAAGTAAACATGGCAGCGGAGGAACTCGATTAGCAGTCATTGAATTTTTTTTCACAGCAGAAGCATGGAAACATGGCAGCGGAGGAACTCGATTAGCAGTCATTGAATTTTTATTTCACAGCAGAAGCATGGCAGTGGAGGAACTCGATTAGCAGTCGTTCAATTTTTATTTCACAGCAGAAGCATGGCAGTGGAGGAACTCGATTAGCAGTCGTTGAATTTTTTTTTCGGCAGCAGAAGCAAGGAAACATGGCAGCGGATCAACTCGATTAGCAGTTATTTTTTTCGGCAGCAGAAGCAAGGAAACATGGCAGTGGAGGAACTCGATTAGCAGTCGTTGAATTTTTTTTTGGCAGCAGAAGCAAGGAAACATTTCAGCGGAGGAACTCGATTAGCAGTCGTTGAATTTTTTTTTTTTCGGCAGCAGAAGCAAGGAAACATGGCAGCGGATCAACTCGATTAGCAGTTATTTTTTTTGGCAGCAGAAGCAAGGAAACATGGCAGCGGAGGAACTCGATTAGCAGTCATTGAATTTTTATTTTTTTAGCAGCAGAAGCAAGGAAACATGGCAGCAGAGGAACTCGATTAGCAGTCAATCAATTTTTTTGGGCAGCAGAAGCAAGTAAACATGGCAGCGGAGGAACTCGATTAGCAGTCATTGAATTTTTTTTCACAGCAGAAGCATGGAAACATGGCAGCGGAGGAACTCGATTAGCAGTCATTGAATTTTTATTTCACAGCAGAAGCATGGCAGTGGAGGAACTCGATTAGCAGTCGTTCAATTTTTATTTCACAGCAGAAGCATGGCAGTGGAGGAACTCGATTAGCAGTCGTTGAATTTTTTTTTTCGGCAGCAGAAGCAAGGAAACATGGCAGCGGATCAACTCGATTAGCAGTTATTTTTTTCGGCAGCAGAAGCAAGGAAACATGGCAGCGGAGGAACTCGATTAGCAGTCATTGAATTTTTATTTCACAGCAGAAGCATGCTAGTGGAGGAACTCGATTAGCAGTCGTTGAATTTTTATTTCACAGCAGAAGCATGGCAGTGGAGGAACTCGATTAGCAGTCGTTGAATTTTTTTTTTTCGGCAGCAGAAGCAAGGAAACATGGCAGCGGATCAACTCGATTAGCAGTTATTTTTTTTGGCAGCAGAAGCAAGGAAACATGGCAGCGGATCAACTCGATTAGCAGTCATTGAATTTTTATTTCACAGCAGAAGCATGGCAGTGGAGGAACTCGATTAGCAGTCGTTGAATTTTTATTTCACAGCAGAAGCATGGCAGTGGAGGAACTCGATTAGCAGTCGTTGAATTTTTTTTTGGCAGCAGAAGCAAGGAAACATTTCAGCGGAGGAACTCGATTAGCAGTCGTTGAATTTTTTTTTTTCGGCAGCAGAAGCAAGGAAACATGGCAGCGGATCAACTCGATTAGCAGTTATTTTTTTTGGCAGCAGAAGCAAGGAAACATGGCAGCGGAGGAACTCGATTAGCAGTCATTGAATTTTTATTTTTTTAGCAGCAGAAGCAAGGAAACATGGCAGCAGAGGAACTCGATTAGCAGTCATTCAATTTTTTTGGGCAGCAGAAGCAAGTAAACATGGCAGCGGAGGAACTCGATTAGCAGTCATTGAATTTTTTTTCACAGCAGAAGCATGGAAACATGGCAGCGGAGGAACTCGATTAGCAGTCATTGAATTTTTATTTCACAGCAGAAGCATGGCAGTGGAGGAACTCGATTAGCAGTCGTTCAATTTTTATTTCACAGCAGAAGCATGGCAGTGGAGGAACTCGATTAGCAGTCGTTGAATTTTTTTTTCGGCAGCAGAAGCAAGGAAACATGGCAGCGGATCAACTCGATTAGCAGTTATTTTTTTCGGCAGCAGAAGCAAGGAAACATGGCAGCGGAGGAACTCGATTAGCAGTCATTGAATTTTTATTTCACAGCAGAAGCATGCTAGTGGAGGAACTCGATTAGCAGTCGTTGAATTTTTATTTCACAGCAGAAGCATGGCAGTGGAGGAACTCGATTAGCAGTCGTTGAATTTTTTTTTTCGGCAGCAGAAGCAAGGAAACATGGCAGCGGATCAACTCGATTAGCAGTTATTTTTTTCGGCAGCAGAAGCAAGGAAACATGGCAGCGGAGGAACTCGATTAGCAGTCGTTGAATTTTTTTTTTCGACAGCAGAAGCAAGGAAACATGGCAGCGGATCAACTCGATTAGCAGTTATTTTTTTCGGCAGCAGAAGCAAGGAAACATGGCAGTGGAGGAACTCGATTAGCAGTCGTTTAATTTTTTTTTTCGGCAGCAGAAGCAAGGAAACATGGCAGCGGAGGAACTCGATTAGCAGTCATTGAATTTTTATTTCACAGCAGAAGCATGGCAGTGGAGGAACTCGATTAGCAGTCGTTGAATTTTTATTTCACAGCAGAAGCATGGCAGTGGAGGAACTCGATTAGCAGTTATTTTTTTTGGCAGCAGAAGCAAGGAAACATGGCAGCAGAGGAACTCGATTAGCAGTCATTGAATTTTTTTGGGCAGCAGAAGTAAGTAAACATGGCAGCGGAGGAACTCGATTAGCAGTCATTGAATTTTTATTTCACAGCAGAAGCATGGCAGTGGAGGAACTCGATTAGCAGTCGTTGAATTTTTATTTCACAGCAGAAGCATGGCAGTGGAGGAACTCGATTAGCAGTCGTTGAATTTTTTTTTCGGCAGCAGAAGCAAGGAAACATGGCAGCGGATCAACTCGATTAGCAGTTATTTTTTTCGGCAGCAGAAGCAAGGAAACATGGCAGCGGATCAACTCGATTAGCAGTTATTTTTTTCGGCAGCAGAAGCAAGGAAACATGGCAGCGGAGGAACTCGATTAGCAGTCGTTGAATTTTTTTTTTCGGCAGCAGAAGCAAGGAAACATGTCAGCGGATCAACTCGATTAGCAGTTATTTTTTTCGGCAGCAGAAGCAAGGAAACATGGCAACGGATCAACTCGATTAGCAGCTATTTTTTTTGGCAGCAGAAGCAAGGAAACATGGCAGCGGAGGAACTCGATTAGCAGTCATTGGATTTGTTTGGGCAGCAGAAGCATGGAAACATGGCAGCGGAGGAACTCGATTAGCAGTCATTGAATTTTTATTTCACAGCAGAAGCATGGCAGTGGAGGAACTCGATTAGCAGTCGTTGAATTTTTATTTCACAGCAGAAGCATGGCAGTGGAGGAACTCAATTAGCAGTCGTTGAATTTTTTTTCCGGCAGCAGAAGCAAGGAAACATGGCAGCGGATCAACTCGATTAGCAGTTATTTTTTTCGGCAGCAGAAGCAAGGAAACATGGCAGCGGAGGAACTCGATTAGCAGTCATTGAATTTTTATTTCACAGCAGAAGCATGGCAGTGGAGGAACTCGATTAGCAGTCGTTGAATTTTTATTTCACAGCAGAAGCATGGCAGTGGAGGAACTCGATTAGCAGTCGTTGAATTTTTTTTTTCGGCAGCAGAAGCAAGGAAACATGGAAGCGAATCAACTCGATTAGCAGTTATTTTTTTCGGCAGCAGAAGCAAGGAAACATGGCAGCGGAGGAACTCGATTAGCAGTCATTGAATTTTTATTTTTTTAGCAGCAGAAGCAAGGAAACATGGCAGCAGAGGAACTCGATTAGCAGTCATTCAATTTTTTTGGGCAGCAGAAGCAAGTAAACATGGCAGCGGAGGAACTCGATTAGCAGTCAATGAATTTTTTTTCACAGCAGAAGCATGGAAACATGGCAGCAGAGGAACTCGATTAGCAGTCATTGAATTTTTATTTCACAGCAGAAGCATGTCAGTGGAGGAACTCGATTAGCAGTCGTTGAATTTTTATTTCACAGCAGAAGCATGGCAGTGGAGGAACTCGATTAGCAGTCGTTGAATTTTTTTTTTCGGCAGCAGAAGCAAGGAAACATGGCAGCGGATCAACTCGATTAGCAGTTATTTTTTCGGCAGCAAAAGCAAGGAAAAATGGCAGCGGATCAACTCGATTAGCAGTTATTTTTTTCGGCAGCAGAAGCAAGGAAACATGGCAGCGGATCAACTCGATTAGCAGTTATTTTTTTCGGCAGCAGAAGCAAGGAAACATGGCAGCGGATCAACTCGATTAGCAGTTATTTTTTTCGGCAGCAGAAGCAAGGAAACATGGCAGCGGATCAACTCGATTAGCAGTTATTTTTTTCGGCAGCAGAAGCAAGGAAACATGGCAGCGGATCAACTCGATTAGCAGTTATTTTTTCGGCAGCAGAAGCAAGGAAACATGGCAGCGAATCAACTCGATTAGCAGTTATTTTTTTCGGCACCAGAAGCAAGGAAACATGTCAGCGGATCAACTCGATTAGCAGTTATTTTTTTCGGCAGCAGAAGCAAGGAAACATGGCAGTGGATCAACTCAATTAGCAGTTATTTTTTTTTGGCAGCAGAAGCAAGGAAACATGGCAGCGGATCAACTCGATTAGCAGTTATTTTTTTCGGCAGCAGAAGCAAGGAAACATGGCAGTGGAGGAACTCGATTAGCAGTCGTTGAATTTTTTTTTTCGGCAGCAGAAGCATGGCAGTGGAGGAACTCGATTAGCAGTCGTTGAATTTTTTTTTGGCAGCAGAAGCAAGGAAACATTTCAGCGGAGGAACTCGATTAGCAGTCGTTGAATTTTTTTTTTCGGCAGCAGAAGCAAGGAAACATGGCAGCGGATCAACTCGATTAGCAGTTATTTTTTTTGGCAGCAGAAGCATGGAAACATGGCAGCGGAGGAACTCGATTAGCAGTCATTGAATTTTTATTTTTTTAGCAGCAGAAGCAAGGAAACATGGCAGCAGAGGAACTCGATTAGCAGTCATTCAATTTTTTTGGGCAGCAGAAGCAAGTAAACATGGCAGCGGAGGAACTCGATTAGCAGTCATTGAATTTTTTTTCACAGCAGAAGCATGGAAACATGGCAGCGGAGGAACTCGATTAGCAGTCATTGAATTTTTATTTCACAGCAGAAGCATGGCAGTGGAGGAACTCGATTAGCAGTCGTTCAATTTTTATTTCACAGCAGAAGCATGGCAGTGGAGGAACTCGATTAGCAGTCGTTGAATTTTTTTTTTCGGCAGCAGAAGCAAGGAAACATGGCAGCGGATCAACTCGATTAGCAGTTATTTTTTTCGGCAGCAGAAGCAAGGAAACATGGCAGTGGAGGAACTCGATTAGCAGTCGTTTAATTTTTTTTTTCGGCAGCAGAAGCAAGGAAACATGGCAGCGGAGGAACTCGATTAGCAGTCATTGAATTTTTATTTCACAGCAGAAGCATGGCAGTGGAGGAACTCGATTAGCAGTCGTTGAATTTTTTTTTTTTTCGGCAGCAGAAGCAAGGAAACATGGCAGCGGATCAACTCGATTAGCAGTTATTTTTTTTGGCAGCAGAAGCAAGGAAACATGGCAGCGGAGGAACTCGATTAGCAGTCATTGAATTTTTATTTTTTTAGCAGCAGAAGCAAGGAAACATGGCAGCAGAGGAACTCGATTAGCAGTCATTGAATTTTTTTGGGCAGCAGAAGCAAGTAAACATGGCAGCGGAGGAACTCGATTAGCAGTCACTGAATTTTTATTTCACAGCAGAAGCATGTCAGTGGAGGAACTCGATTAGCAGTCGTTGAATTTTTTTTTTTCGGCAGCAGAAGCAAGGAAACATGGCAGCGGATCAACTCGATTAGCAGTTATTTTTTTCGGCAGCAGAAGCAAGGAAACATGGCAGCGGAGGAACTCGATTAGCAGTCGTTGATTTTTTTTTTTCGGCAGCAGAAGCATGGCAGTGGAGGAACTCGATTAGCAGTCGTTGAATTTTTTTTTGGCAGCAGAAGCAAGGAAACATTTCAGCGGAGGAACTCGATTAGCAGTCGTTGAATTTTTTTTTTCGGCAGCAGAAGCAAGGAAACATGGCAGCGGATCAACTCGATTAGCAGTTATTTTTTTTGGCAGCAGAAGCAAGGAAACATGGCAGCGGAGGAACTCGATTAGCAGTCATTGGATTTGTTTGGGCAGCAGAAGCATGGAAACATGGCAGCGGAGGAACTCGATTAGCAGTCGTTGAATTTTTATTTGACAGCAGAAGCATGGCAGTGGAGGAACTCAATTAGCAGTCGTTGAATTTTTTTTCCGGCAGCAGAAGCAAGGAAACATGGCAGCGGATCAACTCGATTAGCAGTTATTTTTTTCGGCAGCAGAAGCAAGGAAACATGGCAGCGGAGGAACTCGATTAGCAGTCATTGAATTTTTATTTCACAGCAGAAGCATGGCAGTGGAGGAACTCGATTAGCAGTCGTTGAATTTTTATTTCACAGCAGAAGCATGGCAGTGGAGGAACTCGATTAGCAGTCATTGAATTTTTTTTTTCGGCAGCAGAAGCTAGGAAACATGGCAGCGGATCAACTCGATTAGCAGTTATTTTTTTCGGCAGCAGAAGCAAGGAAACATGACAGCGGATCAACTCGATTAGCAGTTATTTTTTTTGGCAGCAGAAGCAAGGAAACATGGCAGCGGAGGAACTCGATTAGCAGTCATTGAATTTTTATTTTTTTTAGCAGCAGAAGCAAGGAAACATGGCAGCAGAGGAACTCGATTAGCAGTCATTGAAGTTTTATTTCACAGCAGAAGCATGTCAGTGGAGGAACTCGATTAGCAGTCGTTGAATTTTTATTTCACAGCAGAAGCATGGCAGTGGAGGAACTCGATTAGCAGTCGTTGAATTTTTTTTTTCGGCAGCAGAAGCAAGGAAACATGGCAGCGGATCAACTCGATTAGCAGTTATTTTTTTCGGCAGCAGAAGCAAGGAAAAATGGCAGCGGATAAACTCGATTAGCAGTTATTTTTTTCGGCAGCAGAAGCAAGGAAACATGGCAGCGGATCAACTCGATTAGCAGTTATTTTTTTCGGCACCAGAAGCAAGGAAACATGTCAGCGGATCAACTCGATTAACAGTTATTTTTTTCGGCAGCAGAAGCAAGGAAACATGGCAGCGGAGGAACTCGATTAGCAGTCGTTGAATTTTTTTTTTCGGCAGCAGAAGCAAGGAAACATGGCAGCGGATGAACTCGATTAGCAGTTATTTTTTCGGCAGCAGAAGCAAGGAAACATGGCAGCGGATCAACTCGATTAGCAGTTATTTTTTTCGGCAGCAGAAGCAAGGAAACATGGCAGCGGATCAACTCGATTAGCAGTTATTTTTTTCGGCAGCAGAAGCAAGGAAAAATGGCAGTGGATCAACTCGATTAGCAGTTATTTTTTTTGGCAGCAGAAGCAAGGAAACATGGCAGCGGAGGAACTCGATTAGCAGTCATTGGATTTGTTTGGGCAGCAGAAGCATGGAAACATGGCAGCGGAGGAACTCGATTAGCAGTCATTGAATTTTTATTTCACAGCAGAAGCATGGCAGTGGAGGAACTCGATTAGCAGTCGTTGAATTTTTATTTCACAGCAGAAGCATGGCAGTGGAGGAACTCGATTAGCAATCGTTGAATTTTTTTTTCGGCAGCAGAAGCAAGGAAACATGGCAGCGGATCAACTCGATTAGCAGTTATTGTTTTCGGCAGCAGAAGCAAGGAAACATGGCAGCGGAGGAACTCGATTAGCAGTCATTGAATTTTTATTTCACAGCAGAAGCATGGCAGTGGAGGAACTCGATTAGCAGTCGTTGAATTTTTATTTCACAGCAGAAGCATGGCAGTGGAGGAACTCGATTAGCAGTCATTGAATTTTTTTTTTCGGCAGCAGAAGCTAGGAAACATGGCAGCGGATCAACTCGATTAGCAGTTATTTTTTTCGGCAGCAGAAGCAAGGAAACATGACAGCGGATCAACTCGATTAGCAGTTATTTTTTTGGCAGCAGAAGCAAGGAAACATGGCAGCGGAGGAAATCGATTAGCAGTCACTGAATTTTTATTTTTTTTAGCAGCAGAAGCAAGGAAACATGGCAGCAGTGGAACTCGATTAGCAGTCATTGAATTTTTTTGGGCAGCAGAAGCAAGTAAACATGGCAGCGGAGGAACTCGATTAGAAGTCAATGAATTTTTTTTCACGGCAGAAGCATGGAAACATGGCAGCAGAGGAACTCGATTAGCAGTCATTGAATTTTTTTTTTTTTCGGCAGCAGAAGCAAGGAAACAGGGCAGCGGATCAACTCGATTAGCAGTTATTTTTTTCGGCAGCAGAAGCAAGGAAACATGGCAGCGGAGGAACTCGATTAGCAGTCGTTGAATTTTTATTTCACAGCAGAAGCATGGCAGTGAAGGAACTCGATTAGCAGTCGTTGAATTTTTTTTTCGGCAGCAGAAGCATGGCAGTGAAGGAACTCGATTAGCAGTCGTTGAATTTTTTTTTTCGGCAGCAGAAGCAAGGAAACATGGCAGCGGATCAACTCGATTAGCAGTTATTTTTTTCGGCAGCAGAAGCAAGGAAACATGGCAGCGGATCAACTCGATTAGCAGTTATTTTTTTCGGCAGCAGAAGCAAGGAAACATTTCAGCGGAGGAACTCGATTAGCAGTCATTGAATTTTTATTTTTTTAGCAGCAGAAGCAAGGAAACATGGCAGCAGAGGAACTCGATTAGCAGTCATTGAATTTTTTTGGGCAGCAGAAGCAAGTAAACATGGCAGCGGAGGAACTCGATTAGCAGTCATTGAATTTTTTTTCACAGCAGAAACATGGAAACATGGCAGCAGAGGAACTCGATTAGCAGTCATTGAATTTTTTTGGGCAGCAGAAGCAAGTAAACATGGCAGCGGAGGAACTCGATTAGCAGTTATTTTTTTCGGCAGCAGAAGCACGGAAACATGGCAGCGGAGGAACTCGATTAGCAGTCATTGAATTTTTATTTTTTTTAGCAGCAGAAGCAAGGAAACATGGCAGCAGAGGAACTCGATTAGCAGTTATTTTTTTCGGCAGCAGAAGCAAGGAAACATGGCAGCGGAGGAACTCGATTAGCAGTCATTGAATTTTAATTTCACAGCAGAAGCATGGCAGTGGAGGAACTCGATTAGCAGTCGTTGAATTTTTATTTCACAGCAGAAGCATGGCAGTGGAGGAACTCGATTAGCAGTCGTTGAATTTTTATTTCACAGCAGAAGCATGGCAGTGGAGGAACTCGATTAGCAGTCGTTGAATTTTTTTTTTTTTTTCGGCAGCAGAAGCAAGGAAACATGGCAGCGGATCAACTCGATTAGCAGTTATTTTTTTTGGCAGCAGAAGCAAGGAAACATGGCAGCGGAGGAACTCGATTAGCAGTCATTGAATTTTTATTTCACAGCAGAAGCAAGAAAACATGGCAGCGGATCAACTCGATTAGCAGTCATTGAATTTTTATTTCACAGCAGAAGCAAGGAAACATGGCAGCGGATCAACTCGATTAGCAGTCATTGAATTTTTATTTCACAGCAGAAGCAAGGAAACATGGCAGCGGATCAACTCGATTAGCAGTCATTGAATTTTTATTTCACAGCAGAAGCAAGGAAACATAGCAGCGGATCAACTCGATTAGCAGTCATTGAATTTTTATTTCACAGCAGAAGCAAGGAAACATGGCAGCGGATCAACTCGATTAGCAGTCATTGAAGTTTTATTTCACAGCAGAAGCATGGCAGTGGAGGAACTCGATTAGCAGTCGTTGAATTTTTTTTTGGCAGCAGAAGCAAGGAAACATTTCAGCGGAGGAACTCGATTAGCAGTCGTTGAATTTTTTTTTTTTCGGCAGCAGAAGCAAGGAAACATGGCAGCGGATCAACTCGATTAGCAGTTATTTTTTTCGGCAGCAGAAGCAAGGAAACATGGCAGCGGATCAACTCGATTAGCAGTTATTTTTTTCGGCAGCAGAAGCAAGGAAACATGGCAGCGGATAAACTCGATTAGCAGTTATTTTTTTTGGCAGCAGAAGCAAGGAAACATGGCAGCGGAGGAACTCGATTAGCAGTCATTGAATTTTTTTGGGCAGCAGAAGCAAGTAAACATGGCAGCGGAGGAACTCGATTAGCAGTTATTTTTTTCGGCAGCAGGAGCACGGAAACATGGCAGCGGAGGAACTCGATTAGCAGTCATTGAATTTTTATTTTTTTTAGTAGCAGAAGCAAGGAAACATGGCAGCAGAGGAACTCGACTAGCAGTTATTTTTTTCGGCAGCAGTAGCAAGGAAACATGGCAGCAGAGGAACTCGATTAGCAGTCATTGAATTTTTATTTTTTTTAGCAGCAGAAGCAAGGAAACATGGCAGCAGAGGAACTCGATTAGCAGTTATTTTTTTCGGCAGCAGAAGCAAGGAAACATGGCAGCGGAGGAACTCGATTAGCAGTCATTGAATTTTAATTTCACAGCAGAAGCATGGCAGTGGAGGAACTCGATTAGCAGTCGTTGAATTTTTATTTCACAGCAGAAGCATGGCAGTGGAGGAACTCGATTAGCAGTCGTTGAATTTTTTTTTTCGGCAGCAGAAGCAAGGAAACATGGCAGCGGATCAACTCGATTAGCAGTTATTTTTTTTGGCAGCAGAAGCAAGGAAACATGGCAGCGGAGGAACTCGATTAGCAGTCATTGAATTTTTATTTCACAGCAGAAGCAAGAAAACATGGCAGCGGATCAACTCGATTAGCAGTCATTGAATTTTTATTTCACAGCAGAAGCAAGGAAACATGGCAGCGGATCAACTCGATTAGCAGTCATTGAATTTTTATTTCACAGCAGAAGCAAGGAAACATGGCAGCGGATCAACTCGATTAGCAGTCATTGAATTTTTATTTCACAGCAGAAGCAAGGAAACATAGCAGCGGATCAACTCGATTAGCAGTCATTGAATTTTTATTTCACAGCAGAAGCAAGGAAACATGGCAGCGGATCAACTCGATTAGCAGTCATTGAAGTTTTATTTCACAGCAGAAGCATGGCAGTGGAGGAACTCGATTAGCAGTCGTTGAATTTTTTTTTTGGCAGCAGAAGCAAGGAAACATTTCAGCGGAGGAACTCGATTAGCAGTCGTTGAATTTTTTTTTTTTCGGCAGCAGAAGCAAGGAAACATGGCAGCGGATCAACTCGATTAGCAGTTATTTTTTTCGGCAGCAGAAGCAAGGAAACATGGCAGCGGATCAACTCGATTAGCAGTTATTTTTTTCGGCAGCAGAAGCAAGGAAACATGGCAGCGGATCAACTCGATTAGCAGTTATTTTTTTTGGCAGCAGTAGCAAGGAAACATGGCAGCGGAGGAACTCGATTAGCAGTCATTGAATTTTTTTGGGCAGCAGAAGCAAGTACACATGGCAGCGGAGGAACTCGATTAGCAGTCAATGAATTTTTTTTCACGGCAGAAGCATGGAAACATGGCAGCAGAGGAACTCGATTAGCAGTCATTGAATTTTTTTTTCGGCAGCAGAAGCAAGGAAACATGGCAGCGGATCAACTCGATTAGCAGTTATTTTTTTCGGCAGCAGAAGCAAGGAAACATGGCAGCGGAGGAACTCGATTAGCAGTCATTGAATTTTTATTTCACAGCAGAAGCATGGCAGTGGAGGAACTCGATTAGCAGTCATTGAATTTTTATTTCACAGCAGAAGCATGGCAGTGAAGGAACTCGATTAGCAGTCGTTGAATTTTTTTTTTCGGCAGCAGAAGCATGGCAGTGAAGGAACTCGATTAGCAGTCGTTGAATTTTTTTTTTCGGCAGCAGAAGCATGGCAGTGAAGGAACTCGATTAGCAGTCGTTGAATTTTTTTTTTCGGCAGCAGAAGCAAGGAAACATGGCAGCGGATCAACTCGATTAGCAGTCATTGAATTTTTATTTCACAGCAGAAGCATGGCAGTGAAGGAACTCGATTAGCAGTCGTTGAATTTTTTTTTTCGGCAGCAGAAGCATGGCAGTGAAGGAACTCGATTAGCAGTCGTTGAATTTTTTTTTTCGGAAGCAGAAGCAAGGAAACATGGCAGCGGATCAACTCGATTAGCAGTCGTTGAATTTTTATTTCACAGCAGAAGCATGGCAGTGAAGGAACTCGATTAGCAGTCGTTGAATTTTTTTTTTCGGCAGCAGAAGCATGGCAGTGAAGGAACTCGATTAGCAGTCGTTGAATTTTTTTTTTCGGCAGCAGAAGCATGGCAGTGAAGGAACTCGATTAGCAGTCATTGAATTTTTTTTTTTCGGCAGCAGAAGCAAGGAAACATGGCAGCGGATCAACTCGATTAGCAGTTATTTTTTTCGGCAGCAGAAGCAAGGAAACATGGCAGCGGATCAACTCGATTAGCAGTCATTGAATTTTTATTTCACAGCAGAAGCATGGCAGTGGAGGAACTCGATTAGCAGTCGTTGAATTTTTATTTCACAGCAGAAGCATGGCAGTGGAGGAACTCGATTAGCAGTCGTTGAATTTTTTTTTGGCAGCAGAAGCAAGGAAACATTTCAGCGGAGAAACTCGATTAGCAGTCGTTGAATTTTTTTTCGGCAGCAGAAGCAAGGAAACATGGCAGCGGATCAACTCGATTAGCAGTTATTTTTTTTGGCAGCAGAAGCAAGGAAACATGGCAGCGGATCAACTCGATTAGCAGTTATTTTTTCGGCAGCAGAAGCAAGAAAACATGGCAGCGGAGGAACACGATTAGCAGTCATTGAATTTTAATTTCACAGCAGAAGCATGGCAGTGGAGGAACTCGATTAGCAGTCGTTGAATTTTTTTTTTCGGCAGCAGAAGCATGGCAGTGAATGAACTCGATTAGCAGTCGTTGAATTTTTTTTTTCGGCAGCAGAAGCAAGGAAACATGGCAGCGGATCAACTCGATTAGCAGTCGTTGAATTTTTATTTCACAGCAGAAGCATGGCAGTGAAGGAACTCGATTAGCAGTCGTTGAATTTTTTTTTTCGGCAGCAGAAGCATGGCAGTGAAGGAACTCGATTAGCAGTCGTTGAATTTTTTTTTTCGGCAGCAGAAGCATGGCAGTGAAGGAACTCGATTAGCAGTCGTTGAATTTTTTTTTTTCGGCAGCAGAAGCAAGGAAACATGGCAGCGGATCAACTCGATTAGCAGTTATTTTTTTCGGCAGCAGAAGCAAGGAAACATGGCAGCGGATCAACTCGATTAGCAGTCATTGAATTTTTATTTCACAGCAGAAGCATGGCAGCGGATCAACTCGATTAGCAGTCATTGAATTTTTATTTCACAGCTGAAGCAAGGAAACATGGCAGCGGATCAACTCGATTAGCAGTCATTGAATTTTTTTTACGGCAGCAGAAGCAAGGAAACATGGCAGCGGATCAACTCGGTTAGCAGTCATTGAATTTTTATTTCACAGCAGAAGCAAGGAAACATGGCAGCGGATCAACTCGATTAGCAGTCATTGAATTTTTATTTCACAGCAGAAGCAAGGAAACATGGCAGCGGATCAACTCGATTAGCAGTCATTGAATTTTTATTTCACAGCAGAAGCAAGGAAACATGGCAGCGGATCAACTCGAATAGCAGTCATTGAATTTTTATTTTTTTTAGCAGCAGAAGCAAGGAAACATGGCAGCGGAGGAACTCGATTAGCAGTCATTGAATTTTTATTTTTTTTAGCAGCAGAAGCAAGGAAACATGGCAGCAGAGGAACTCGATTAGCATTCATTGAATTTTTATTTTTTTTTAGCAGCAGAAGCAAGGAAACATGGCAGCAGAGGAACTCGATTCGCAGTTATTTTTTTCGGCAGCAGAAGCAAGGAAACATGGCAGCGGATCAACTCGATTAGCAGTAGTTTTTTTCGGCAGCAGAAGCAAGGAAACATGGCAGCGTATCAACTCGATTAGCAGTTATTTTTTTCGGCAGCAGAAGCAAGGAAACATGGCATCGGAGGAACTCGATTAGCAGTCATTGAATTTTAATTTCACAGCAGAAGCATGGCAGTTTAGGAACTCGATTAGCAGTCGTTGAATTTTTATTTCACAGCAGAAGCATGGCAGTGGAGGAACTCGATTAGCAGTTATTTTTTTGGAACCAGAAGCAAGGAAACATGGCAGCGGATCAACTCGATTAGCAGTCATTGAATTTTTATTTCACAGCAGAAGCAAGGAAACATGGCAGCGGATCAACTCGATTAGCAGTCATTGAATTTTTATTTCACAGCAGAAGCAAGGAAACATGGCAGCGGATCAACTCGATTAGCAGTCATTGAATTTTTATTTCACAGCAGAAGCAAGGAAACATGGCAGCGGATCAACTCGATTAGCAGTCATTGAATTTTTATTTCACAGTAGAAGCAAGGAAACATGGCAGCGGATCAACTCGATTAGCAGTCATTGAATTTTTATTTCACAGCAGAAGCAAGGAAACATGGCAGCGGATCAACTCGATTAGCAGTCATTGAATTTTTATTTCACAGCAGAAGCAAGGAAACATGGCAGCGGATCAACTCGATTAGCAGTCATTGAATTTTTATTTCACAGCAGAAGCAAGGAAACATGGCAGCGGATCAACTCGATTAGCAGTCATTGAATTTTTATTTCACAGCAGAAGCAAGGAAACATGGCAGCGGAGGAACTCGATTAGCAGTCATTGAATTTTTATTTTTTTTAGCAGCAGAAGCAAGGAAACATGGCAGCAGAGGAACTCGATTAGCAGTCATTGAATTTTTATTTTTTTTAGCAGCAGAAGCAAGGAAACATGGCAGCAGAGGAACTCGATTAGCAGTCATTGAATTTTTATTTTTTTTAGCAGCAGAAGCAAGGAAACATGGCAGCAGAGGAACTCGATTAGCAGTTATTTTTTTCGGCAGCAGAAGCAAGGAAACATGGCAGCGGATCAACTCGATTAGCAGTCATTGAATTTTAATTTCACAGCAGAAGCATGGCAGTGGAGGAACTCGATTAGCAGTCGTTGAATTTTTATTTCACAGCAGAAGCATGGCAGTGGAGGAACTCGATTAGCAGTCGTTGAATTTTTTTTTGGCAGCAGAAGCAAGGAAACATTTCAGCGGAGGAACTCGATTAGCAGTTATTTTTTTGGCACCAGAAGCAAGGAAACATGGCAGCGGATCAACTCGATTAGCAGTCATTGAATTTTTATTTCACAGCAGAAGCAAGGAAACATGGCTGCGGAGGAACTCGATTAGCAGTCATTGATTTTTTTGGCAGCAGAGGCAAGGAAACATGGCAGCAGAGGAACTCGATTAGCAGTCATTGATTTTTTTATCAGCAGGCTCCTCTTCAGAAAAGGAGTGAGATCGTAGAAAAACATTTCGGCGATAGGAGAACATTTTTTTTTCTGGCAGCACAGGAATTCTTTTCTGAGGCAGCAAATAAACATGGAAGTTTAGCATACGAAAAAACTGTCCAATAATTTTTAATAATATAAGTTTACTACAGCAGTTTCACATGGCTCCTCTTTAAGATAAGCCTTCAGACTAGCTAATAATTCTGAAAAATTTGAATAGAAGGAAATTGTAAGATATGTTTCTTTCTCTCTTTCTATTTGTGATAAAAAGATAACTGCTCCACAAACGCCACAGGGAAAAAAGATAACTGCTCCTCAAACGCCACAGGGAAAAAAGATAACTGCTCCACAAACGCCACAGGGAAAAAAGATAACTGCTCCACAAACGCCACAGGGAAAAAAGATAACTGCTCCACAAACGCCACAGGGAAAAAAGATAACTGCTCCACAAACGCCACAGGGAAAAAAGATAACTGCTCCACAAACGCCACAGGGAAAAAAGATAACTGCTCCACAAACGCCCCAAAAAGATAACTGCTCCACAAACGCCCCAGGGAAAAAAGATAACTGCTCCACAAACGCCCCAAGGAAAAAAGATAACTGCTCCACAAACGCCCCAAAAAGATAACTGCTCCACAAACGCCCCAAAAAGATAACTGCTCCACAAACGCCCCAAAAAGATAACTGCTCCACAAACGCCCCAAAAAGATAACTGCTCCACAAACGCCCCAAAAAGATAACTGCTCCACAAACGCCCCAAAAAGATAACTGCTCCACAAACGCCCCAAAAAGATAACTGCTCCACAAACGCCCCAAAAAGATAACTGCTCCACAAACGCCACAGGGAAAAAAGATAACTGCTCCACAAACGCCACAGGGAAAAAAGATAACTGCTCCACAAACGCCACAGGGAAAAAAGATAACTGCTCCACAAACGCCACAGGGAAAAAAGATAACTGCTCCACAAACGCCACAGGGAAAAAAGATAACTGCTCCACAAACGCCACAGGGAAAAAAGATAACTGCTCCACAAACGCCACAGGGAAAAAAGATAACTGCTCCACAAACGCCACAGGGAAAAAAGATAACTGCTCCACAAACGCCACAGGGAAAAAGGATAACTGCTCCACAAACGCCACAGGGAAAAAAGATAACTGCTCCACAAACGCCCCAAAAAGATAACTGCTCCACAAAGACCCCAAAAAGATAACTGCTCCACAAAGACCCCAAAAAGATAACTGCTCCACAAAGACCACAAAAGGATAATTGTTTGTTCAAATGATGTTTCTCCATTAAAGGCATATTCAGAGAAATAACTCAATGAATTAGAATTTCTAAGTCTTTAGTAGTGACAGAATTGAAGGAAGGTATTTCGAGGCAAAATAATTTCAATTGAGACAATAAGGAAAAAATAAATTTGCAAAACTGGTGCATTTTCAAGATTTTCAAATAATGCAATCAATATAAATATAGTTTAAAAAAGGGCTTTCGCTACATTTAGATGCATTTTGACTGCAATTTTATTATGAAGTAGAAAAAAAGATTCTGTATATGTTGTACTTTGAATTTAAAGTATTGTTCGAAGTAATTGCATATCAAAGAATCAAGTTTCTGGTTTGCTCAATTGAGTCAACTTGAAACTTTCATAATTTATATCTTTTCGATTTATTATTTTTAAATTCGCACCACTTTGACCGGAGCTCTTAACGCTGCCTATTTTAAAGTTCTGATGATATCTTCAAGAAAAAGGATAAAATTCTGAATTATGTATATTAAATTTTTTTTTTGTAGTTCCACCACTGTTTGCCGTTAATGACGCCGAATTATTTCGTACCAGACTTCAATAAAATTTTATATCTTTCGAAAGCAGCACCACTGTTTTAATTGAATTTTTTTAAAATCTAATTTATTAATAATTGCACCACAAATTTTATATCCTTGTCCATTACAGTTTTCCTCCGTTCGAAAGCCGCCAGTCTTCGAGCATGCGCAAAAATCGTTTTCATTAACTCAAAATTATCATTGTCGAGCTCCGGCCAGTCGAAAATGTCAAGGCCTCTCTGGATTAAGAAGTCTGGATAATTTTTTTCGCCTAGGAATTGCCCCACAACGCGCCTAAATAATGCCACAGGTATTTCTGGTGCTGCTCGGTTCCTTGTTACTTCGTTCCAGAGAGTATTCAGGTCACTAATTATGGCGTTTATAATGTTTAAATCCTCCTCGTCGAGTGTCAGTGGGGAACTTGGCCTCTTTTTGTTTTTGAAATGCCTGATTGGTCCGGCTACCTGTGGTCTCGGTACTAGCGGATCGACAAATGGTGCTGGCGGCTGTACCTGTGCTGCTTGTTGGACCTGTTGTGGTGCTTGGACAGGTGGAGCTGGCCTGTCCTGTGGGGCATCGGCTATTTCGTCTATTTCTGCTGCCTCTGGGGCTGGTTCGTCCTGTGGCGCATCGGCAACGTTATTATTTTCAGCTTCATCGAAGTCTGCCTCGTTCGTTTGCGTCGATTCCTCTTTCTGCAAAAGGACATTTTAAATTATAGCATTTCAAAAATATGCAATCATAGTGGTACAAATATATAGACAGAAATTGCAAAACATTTCAAACAGATAAAAGGGGGAAGAAATATATTCAAATAGATTTATTAACAAATTTTCTTTAATTTACACATTCCGATTCAACGTTGATACAGAAATATTCTAGAAATGGATGCAATAACTTCTGATGAATGAATCCAACTTTAGTTTTATTTGTGTTGCTACAGATTTGCTCAAACGCCCTCTTTCGCTTTTCTCCAGGCACATGTTCTGCGAAATGATTAGGCGTTAGATACTAATACTAAAGCTCCCTTCAAATGAACTTGTATTAATTTGAAGACTGACATACCATTTTCCTACTTATAAATAAGGAAAAAAAACAAAAAAAAAACAGCCAAATCAAATGAACAAAAATCACAAAACCGGTCTGGTCGCTGACAATAACTGCATTTCACCAACTTTCCCGCTTAATATAATATGCCGTTCAAAAATCACTGAATGTTAGATGATTTGAAGACAACTACTATTTGGTAGGTTCTGTCTTATCTATTTTCTGTTTTTAAATAAATTATTCTTCATTGTATTTTCTCATGGCCCGTAGTAAAAATTGACAAAAATTTTGTTACATTCAAGAAAAGTAGCTTAATGTAAATTAAAATCTCATTCAAGATGCATTTTGTAAATTTCATTTTTTAATATTGCTTTGTTTATTTCACTTATAATTTCCAGAATATTATAGAGAAAAATTCGTTTCAGCAGTGTAAGGGAAACCTGAACTTTGATGATAGAGGTGACACCAGAATAATAAAAACTTAAAAACCGAAACTATTCTAAAGTTGTTCAACCATTAAAATGAAAAGGTTGGATTTCTATCAAGTATTGATGATTCGATGAAAACTGAATTCGCTGTTTAGCTACAATTCAAAGCGAATATAAAAATTTCTGAATAATTATATTTCGTGATCAAATTTAAAGATATTCTTTGAATTTTCAGAATTTAAGGTATTTCTTCTATACAACAACCTTAAAAATAATGAAAGAAAATGTAAAATAAAATACCTTTAAAGCCTCCCTGGCCCTTAATCTTTCCAATAAGTCTCCTTTAATCTGTTAAAAATAGAAAAGAAACTGTTAAAAACAAATATTTTTTATGAAACAAGTTAATATATTACATAATATGACTCCATTTTTAAATATTGACTAGTGCTTAGAATGATATTCAGCGGATGATTAAGGTCAAAGTTATGCAAAGAATAATCCCATTCAGGAACACGTTTCAAAGTGTTTGCATATTTTCTTAAAAAATTTTGTATAGTAATATTCATTACCAAATTAATGATAAAAATCAATTTAAATGTGCAGGTGGCTATCAGAATAATAAAAAAAGACCTGTGAATAAAAGTGACATTTAAGAATTCGCTTCCTAAACATTAAAATATCATCCTGGGAAATTCTTAATATAAAAGAATATAATTATGGTAATGCGAGTTAGTTTTAATGGAGTTTTATACGTCACGGATTTATCAAGAGCAAAATGTCTGCCCTCAGATTTACAAAGAGACCGCATTGTGACATTCCGATTACTTGGAGCGCCTGCGATCGAAGCATTTCAGCTTTTAGATGCCCTCACTCTAGAAACGCCTAAAGTAATGACTAGGGATTGCAATACCGGTATACCGGGATACCGAATACCGGTATTTTGAGCCATTTGTACAATTTCGTAATACCGGTATTCAAAAGTTTAAATACCGGTTTTTCGGTATTTACTAGAATTTTTTAAAATTGTCTCCACTATATGTTCAGAGAGCGCCAACATAGCAAGATAGTATACGTTTTTGATTTTATGTCTCCCTAACGGACGAAATTAATTAGCCAATTAATGGCTTAAATCTAAATTAGCGAAACATGGATTTTCCCTGAAAGAAAATTTTGTATCCATAACGACTGATGGGGCAACAATTATGAAAAAAGTTGGAAAGTTGATTGGTGCAAATCAGCAATTGTGCTATACACATGGAATTCAATTAGGAGTAATAGATGTATTATACCAAAAAAAAATAAAGAACAGAAGAATCCAAATACTGTGGATATAGAAATTTCGGATTCCAACTTTGAAAAGAGTAAGAGTGACAGTGATATTGACAATGAAGATAAGGACAATGTAATTCTTGAAGAAGATATTGCTAATGAGGATGAAATATTAACCTATCAAGAATTGCTTCCTATAATTTATAAAGTTCCAGAAATTGTTAAGATATTTAAACTTTCCCCTACAAAAAAGGCCATATTAAAAAATATATACTGACTGAAAATAAAATAGAATATATGTTAATATTAGATTCTAAAACACATTGGAACAGTTTACTCCTAATGATGGAACGATTTTTGAAACTGAGAAATCCAATCCAAAAAACAATAATCGACTTAAACCTGTAAATTAATTTTTCAGATAGTGAATTCGACTTAATATCCAGAACTGTATTAGCTCTATTTCCAATAAAACTGACTATTGAAGCATTATGTCAGAGAGATTCTAATTTATTAACAGTTAATGCAACAATAAATTTCATGTTGCAGTCACTGAAAGAACAGTACACATCACTATCTGAAGAATTATATATTACATTGAAAAAACACACAGAAGATAGGCATACCGAAATAGAAAATGTCTTATAGTATTTACATAATTCTAATGATTTTAAAAATGAAAAAGAAAAGAATCAATTTATTTTATTTGAAGATGAGGGATTTAGAGGTAAATACTTGCAAAAAGTATATTGCGCATTGCTAACAGTACCACCAACTAGCGTAGATGCCGAAAGAGCGTTTTCGACAGCTGGTCATTTTTACACAAAATTACTTTTCAGGCTGAATGACAGTACAATTGATGCATTATGTTTTTTTAAGATCACATTTCAAAAATTTGTAATAGAATCACAGACTGAATAGTGATATTTACAATTTTTTTGTGATTTAAAGATATTTCTTTACTTTTTTGTGATTATATACTGTTATAATTTATAAGTTATAAATTATTTTTTGTGACATTTACACTCTATAATAAAACTGGCAAATAAAACAAAGAAACACCTGTGTTTTCTTTCTTTTTCTAAAATTTCTAATACCGGTATTAAAACCGGTATCCCGGTATTAAGATTTAAAAAATACCGAATACCGGTATTGAAATTTTGGTCCGGTATTGCAATCCCTAGTAATGACATTGTACACACAGTGAGGGCAGACTAACTCTGCTAAGTAAAATAGTAGATACAGAGAGATGCTGAGTGAAATACATCGACTGGTATTAAAGCGGATTGCAATATTGTAATGTCTAAAAAGAAAACGGCGGCCAAATTGAACTGCAGAGTTCAATCAGCTTCTGGATTCTCCATTTCAATGATAGAAGGGACCGTCATTAACAAAACATCTACTGCACAGTAGTAATTCTCAAGTTACTTGCCACGGATGTTAAATCCTGACCTATTGACCAGTTGAAGACAGACGTCAGACGAATCATTTTCCACCCAACATGGCAGGTACACTTCCTCAAGCTTCATCCCCCTGTCAAGCTGGATCTCTAATGATAAAGATGACAATATCGCGGTTTTTTGTCCCAATCATAACCCTGAAGGGAGGAAAAGTTTCAGTATACATTCTATGGTCTATTTCAGAGCGTTCAGTCCTATATCGATATTCTCCACAGGCAACTCTCCCGGAGCATTCACATTGTCGCCATGAAGAATTGCACAATATTCATCTAATTGCTATTCAACACTTGCGTAAGTAGATTCTCAGATGAATTTCAATTGTATTACTTGACAAAGATGGTCTACGCTTTATTCATATAGATTCTTGTATTCAATCGTGGCGTTTCATCTTGTATCACAGTTTGGTATAATTAGCACCTCATTCTACGTTGCGCGGATCGCGCTTTCAATTTTGAACCATAACTGGATGACGTCATAATAGTCGATTTTAGCCAACTGCATTATGGCGTACTGGGGTGTCTAAAATCGCAAATTCGTTTCATATCAGTTTGGATTGGGCATGTTTGAAAGTTCATTTTCTAAAAACCAGAGCTTCTAATCGTCAGCGTCTAATTTTTGAAAAAACTCGCTTCTTTTGACAGCGATGCTCGATTGGTAAAATTATTCATTTTGTTTTCCACATGCTCCTTTGATCTTCATATGAATGACAATGAAGCTTCATTTTTTTTTAACTGTCTACATTTTTTGCTAACGTTTCGATATTACATTTTGCTCAAAAAAATTGTTTCTTATTCGCAATCTAATACTTAAACTAGTTTTGAATGTTGCTAAATTTAAGTTAAAACCATAGTATAGAGGTTCTAAAAAGGTCCTTTGTATATTGGATGATTCATTCCGAAGAAGGGATTTGGTGTTTATTGTTACCATAGTATATGAACCTGACGAACGTTATTAATCTTTTCCACACTCGGAAAAGTAATTCTATGAATTATTCAGTTATTTCATGGACTTGTTTATTACTCAAAAAATACACACAATTGTTTTAAGTTGAGTTTCTCAGAATAATTAATATACATCTTTTAACATCTTTTTATTTTAAATAATTAAAATTTTAAATATAAATAAAAAATGTCAAAATGATGCACCGTCTTGAATGGTGACTAAATGAAGACATCCGAGTGCAAAGGGTTAATAAAGCTTTTTGTATTATTATTTTGCAAGATCAGATGCAAGAAATACACTTACTGCCCTCTCGGCTTCGAGAAGACTTTCCAATTCTATTAACTGCCGCTGCAACTCTGTGCGATCGTCTGCCGCTTCTCGTAAGGCCAGTCGTGCTGCTTCCAGTTCCCGTTTATTTTTTTCATTTTCTTCCCTCAGCTTTAGGAAGACCTGAAAAGAAATAATTTTTTTTTAGAGACCGTTAAAATATCTTAGACATACAAGGTGAAGTATTGTACACAATATCTTGCCATTCTCGTTTTGCTTTACTTTTGTCGTATTCCAATCCTCCTCAAGTATTGTAACTACACGTCATTATAAAGAATACAAGGAATAAAACGTTTTATAAAATGTATTCATAACTCATGAAAGGTATCAAAACATGCACTGAAGGGTAATTGTCAGAACGTTGACGTAGGTATGTATTATATTTAAGAAAACTATTCAAAAGCAGCATTATTGTCTTACAGTAATTCAAAAAATTCTGTAATACAGAAAATTTCTTAAACCAACATTAAATTGTTTCAACTTTCTTTTGAAAACTTGCAGTTCATATCCTTGTATAAAGCGACATGACGATTATTTAACGGACTCGAGCTCTGAACCACGGAAATTTATCTTTATCCAGAAGTATCCGATTCCCGCTGTTGGGATTTTTAATTTTTTTTATGAAATCTTCAAACGTAGCTAATAAAAATGCCACAATTGGTTATGATAGTGTAATTCAAATTACCAAGGGAAAAAGAGAATAAGTAATAGGAAATAGAGCATAAATAGAATAACTACGATATACAAGCCGTATTGATAAATTAAAATGCGAAATTAAATGCGAATATACATGACTTTTTAGGGAATGCGAAAGCCTGAAATTTGTTTCTCCTTGTAGTAAAATTGAGTTCAAAAAGTTAAAGTTGGCAAATGATTTATCATAAAATACAACTTTTCAACCATCATTCTTTCTTATAGCAAACTAGCTGGTTCCCGATGCGCTGCTGCCGTTCAAGAAATAATTTTGGAAGTATCATTTGAAATTTGAAATAGCTGTCTTGTTAATTAGGAATGCTAGAAAAAAAATTATTTTCTAATCGGCAAAGAATACAATCATTGAAATTAAATTATATAATGGCGATGCATATATAATTTTTTACTTTATTATTCAAATGCTTTAGGGTAGACAATTTTTTTTTTCTTCCGTCTTCAGCAAAAGCAAATAAATTTTTTGGCTATCCGATTCGATAGCATTTATCATAAACTGACCATGTGAAAAACATGGATTTCTAGGTTCAGTCCGCACACTTGAAGTGATTGACTTTGCGCCTTGTTAATGGTCATGGAGAATGCAAGTCGAATAGGGAACTGCAGTTGATTGAAATCAAAAGGCACGTCGGTGGGAATAATGGGACTGCGTGGAATAAGCACATATTTTCCATTCGACTATTCGTTAAGAATAGTTGCCTCGATGGCATTCAGCATCAGTTGCTTTACAGCGAGTCTTCCATTATATAATCGGGGTGGAATAACGTTCCGAAAGAGAATAATTGGCACACCGACATGGAGTGACAATTTGTGCGGTGGAACACAAGGAAGATCCAAAGAATTTAAAATCTATTTTCGACGGTAAATCTACTAAGTGACAAATGTTTTGAAGGCACATTTTTTGACAAAGCAATTAACACAATAAACGCTTGTATAACCAAAATATCGTCTGACGATTCATTGAATAAATAAAAATACCGATTGCTAAAAAATTTCCATTATATATAACTTTGTCAGCATTCATAATAATAATTATATTTTGAATGTGTGGGATAAACTGAATGAAAACCATCGCTCATGTGCAATCAATAATTTGGCAATATTTTATTGCAATCGGATAAATGGTGCGGCAGCACATGAAATACGAATAAACAAATATTCATTTTTATTTATTAGATTTGTGAATTCTTTTAGAATTGTAATGCTTGGTATTCTTTCAGAATTATAAAGAAATAAACTTTTTTTGTATCTTTCGTGATTCGTTTAATAGTCGTTCAGAATTCCCAAGATTAAAGTTAGAAAATGTAATTAAAATATTGATATAGTTGAAAAGTTAATTTTTTCAGAATTAAGATGCTACAAAGATTTTTTGTACTTAAATATTTTCGGAAGTTACTGCTAAGAATGTTAAAATTTTTTAATTAGAATTTCAAACCACAGGTTGGTCTCCTAAAACATTCTCGCACACACTCTAATGAAGCTGTTAACCTCAGAGAATGACTTGCATGGTATTTGAGAATAGCTACGAATTATTAACCTAGATAGAATTTAGCATTTCTAATGAATCTATTGTGTCTCCTAGGTGAGTTAATTGGAGAATAATCTTTGGTTAATAGATGCTGTTAATAGATTCAAAAATCTTTTATATATTAGATAGTTTTACTATGCCTATATCCTCAGCCCAGGTGGAAGGAATAAGTTGACCAAGCGTCATCGCAATCGGTTGAACGGCACGGCAGGGCAAAAGGTACGAACAAACAAAAATTCATTTTTATATATTATATAATGTAATTCTTTATAAGGATGAAATAGTACGCTATTGCTGATAGAACTCAACTCTCTCGATTTGTCTGAATGTTCAAAGCCTTTAGAATGTTAATAAGTTATCGAAATGGCGTTTTGAAGTCAAAGTGATGGTACAACCCCCCTTCGAGATGCACGTAAAAGCTATAGAAAGAATACTGTAATGTCGTATTAAAGAGGGAGAAAAAAAATACGTACTGAAGCTGGGACAGGAGGTGGGCCAGCTGCAAATAAAAAAAGGCAATAAGAAAAAGAATAACAAAAATCTTGAAATCGATTTTTAGTACAAAATAAAAATGTATATAAATGCATTCTATGCATTCTTGGATACATACCCTCCTCTTCGGCTCCGGATTTCCCGCCCTAATTTAAAAGAAATCATATTATAGATTTTGAATAAATTGAGATAATGTAGACAAACGTAATTATATAAATATAAAAAATTGGCTGAAATAGATTACATTTTACTTTTCTTCACCGCCTTCAAATGATAATTCATGAATGCGGGTGAAGTAATTAACAGTAAGCGTAAATCACACCTATCAATATCCAAATCTTAACACTTTACTTAAAGCTTTTTTTTTTTTTTTATTTATTTAACAGGATCCATCCGTTTCTACAGATTCTCATTCGAGAAAAACGAGAGTTTATAGATTGAAATAACTCGGATAGTGGCACTTGATTAGTGTATTTAATAGGTTAACTGACTTTTTTTTAAAGAATCCGTGTTTGGATAAATTTGTATCCACAAGCGCATGTGCATGGCTAAGACGTCTAAATAGGAGAACGTGGTTAAGATTCAAGACCTCATTTTCTTACAAATTACGAATGCATTTATTAAATAGCATTAAAAGGCGTTTGAATGCACCTCAAAGTCAGGATGTTCGTTGTTTCGAATCCCACTGATTCTTATACCATGTAGTTTGTCTCATTAATGCCTTAATGAACGCAGTAAGCAAGGGTGCATGGGTATGGTATGGTTTAGATTTTTCGGCACAAGGTCCAATTTAGGACAAGCCGCGCCATTCACAAGGATTTTCAAACAGTTCCATTGCAAGGGTACATGGGAATCCCAGTTAGCAGTTTTGCTTAAGTACAAATGTTTGAATATCTGCTTTGGGTGAACAGCGCAAAAGCAACATTTGGTCATGCTGCTCAAAAGATTTGTCTCTCAAGACGCAAAGTAAATTCTTGAAGGAAGCGTGCATTTTAATCTTTTCATATTCCATTTGAATAAGATTATGGGTGATCCGCTTTCAAGTCTTTGAAGGAGCTCATGCCCACAGTTGTTATTAAGTCGTGATTTTACAAGATTAAACGGTGATATAATTTTGGGCAGAAGTATTAAGGCAAGATCAATACAATAAAATTATATTTCACACGAATTATAATAAATTCACAATAAGAAAAAAATGTAACAAGTTCAAAAAAGAAAAATTCGATATCGCTTTGTTGAGGCTGTTTATCGTAAGCAAATATTTATCTCCTACATCAGGACATTCTAAGGATTTTAAAATCTATTCGACATTAATTTGGGTCGGGAAAACTTTGAAATCATGGATTTAAAATTTTGTCTCAATGTCCTCCAATGATACAATTTTGCTTAATAAATTTCTCATTAAGTTTTTCTACCTTTGTCAAATGTATTGAATCAGGTTGATCACTTCTACACAAAGTATATCTTAAAAGGCACAACTTCTACGAAATTCAGAACTGAAAATGCTACCATTTGATCTGCATTTTCATTAGGTAAACTCATGATAAATACCGAGCTTACAAATTATATCAAATTAATGGGAACAAACTGCCTTTTGAAAGTGGCTTTAAAATTGAAAAAACTTTGAATAAATTTTCAATAAAATTGAATTTTTAATAACTTTGGTTAAATTATATAATAGCAAATTTTAATTCTAAGACCACTTTAGATTTATAAGAATATTTTATGGAGCAAATATTTGATTTCATAAATCAATATTAATAGTCATTAATAATTCCATTAAAAAATTAAGTTTATTGACAACATAATTTATTTTGTGCATTCAAGGTAATATTGAATAATTTTGGATTAACATTTATAGGTTTAAGTAGCTTAATAGCATACATTCGTCATCTAACTTTGCACTTGCAAATAAGCAATCTACACACAAAGAACAAAAAATAATTTAACTTACCTTTGACTGGGGGGCATCACCTTCCTTAGCTTTCTGAAATGAAAAATAAAATTATCCTTTCTTTAATAATATGAGCAAATAATAAAATTTTGTTTGTAATCAAAAAATGAGGCGTCCTAACATATTTTCAAGCAAATATAATGGCAAACACAATCCGGTTTTTGTATTATAAATCTAACCATTTGATAAACAGACAAGTTCTGAATACAGAATTGTAATTACAAAATGATTGACTATTTTAATTATTATTCCCTTAAATATCCCATTTTTTTCATCCATCAAATGCTAATCTCACAGAATTGCTGGGAGAGACCTTTTACCATATATTTAACCTCAACAATTTCGATTTTTATTATTATTTTAAAACAACGCTGTCATATTTCGTTTTAATCTCTTTTAGCTATTTTATATTAGTTTACACATAAGCATACTTAATTTTATACAAAGTTCCAAACATCAACAAAGCTCTACTTTTTACCATAAGGATGGCGCAGTATGGACAGGAATGGCCCTTGTGCCAAAAAACCGAAATTAACCAACCAACCGACATGAATCAAACATTAAGGATTTCAAACTGAAATTGAAATAATTCTAAGAATGCTATAATTTAATACAAAGATTACGCATAATCCATAAATAAATAATTTTTAAATTCATAAATGAATCACCAGGATTGCACATTCTCAATGCGAACAATGTCATAATAAGGTAATAAAACACGAAAAAGATGCAGTGTCCAATTTCCACACGAGACTTAAAACCATTGTAATCATCGAAAAGTCATCGCCTTCTCTTAGAAAATTAAATTCTCTTAGACTAGATTTAGAAACGGAATGGATGGAACGAACTTTCAATTATAAATAATTCCGATTAAAAATACCAGATAAACTAAAGAATTTTTTTTTTTATCACAAATGAAGATTTTTTCAAAGACCCAGATCCAGATATTTTGTCAACAATGACCAAAAACCAAATTCGCCTTCAAGCACAAGAAATTGCATTAGAATTTTAGCAAAAGTCAACTGATATTACTAAAATTTCACCAGAATGTTTAAAATCCTCATGCTAACTATTCATTCCAATCAAGATGGAAAGGAAGGTTATTTGGGCATGGAACTACGAAATGAATCTAAAAATATCATTATTCTGTTTTAGACATTTTAGAGAAGAATGCTCCTGAACTTGAATTGGAGGTTTTATTTTCCTATCATATACTTATTTTTATCCTATTTTTATTTGATTGCAACCTTCCAACTGAATTCAATTTCCTTAAATATCAAAATTACATACAGAAAATTTTAGCCGAATTAAAGAGGCTATTAATTGACAGCTGGATGAGACAAACGCAGCTGGGTGTTCGGGGGTTGGCATCTGAATTGTAGGTCCCCATAGGGCAATTTTGAGTATTCCCGATCATTGCAAGCTGTTTATTAAATTTAATGGAGAGGAGGATATTGTAGTGATAAAAGGTGTAATGAAAGTAGTGCTTTGAGCAAAGTAACTTCAGTAGTCCTATTTGGATGTCCAAAAAATGAAGAGTAACTTAACACCCAGAATAACCCAGAAATAAGCAAACGCCATCCACTAATATTCCAAATTATATCAGGGCATGGGAGATTTCCCGCGTGTTTCCAGAGATTTGGAAGAATGCAGGAAAACGCATCTGTAGGGGAATCGGTACCATTTACCATTATTTTAACGAATAGAAGTTTCCGAACTAAGAATCTAAAAACAGAAAATTATGACTTAAACTCAGTACCAGGAAACCTTAAAATACTGAAACGCGTGATGTTTAAAATTGGCAGTTTTTTGCCGATAATTCAAAGTTTAAAATTGTTTCCCATTCTTCTGTTGTGGGATTGGAGGAATACAGAGACATTTTGAAAAGGTTCTCAAATTTTTGACGTTCTTGTTGTGAAAGTGCTGTTGGAAAGTACCCGATCGAAAGAGTTGTTTCACTGCATATTTTTTAAGCGGGGCTTCACAGGTTATGAAGTGGATTTTTCTTTCCGGAAAAGAACATCTCCAAAGGAAAAAGATTTCACCATAAGACGCGTCTAATAGCGAGTATGTCGATAAAAGGATTGCATGGTTATTTTCCACGTTTCTATAATTGATGGAACCTACAGGAAACCTCGAAATATCCAAATCACGATGAGCCCCAACCATGTTCAAGAATTAAAGAAAACAATACGAACTGAAAAACTTGAAGGGATTTTTTTTTAAATGCGATATCCAATAACGGAAATTTTTACGAATGAACTTGATTTAATATTCATATTTATGGAATTTTGCTAATTTAATATTCGTCGATATTGTATTCTGAAATTAGTAATAAATGGCATGTGAATGAAATTTGTTATACGACTTGTTTGCAAAATGATTTAGAATTTTCATATAAATCATTTTTTAAAAAACCCAAAAAAACAACAACACCCAATTCCAATAGACTCAGATCAGTAAATTTTTATTATTTTACAGCTTTTCAATATAAATATCTTGCAATGAAAGTCGTAAGAGTTCCATTTTAACTTTGAGAAAAATTCCAAAATTCAATACCCTCACAGTCTCCAAGACCCGTTCCGACAACTCAGAAACCAACCTCATACTGGTAACTCCTCGATTAAAATCCCTGTAAACCAATGACCAATAACTCCCGAGTTATCGCATTTACGTGACTATGGAAGTACAGTCCAATGAACGATCCATCTCTTTACGACTTTGGTTCCAGATTTGGCATTTATCGATCATTTAGATTTTAAAATCTGTGCCAAATTTTATTCATTTATGTTTCTTCATTTTGTAATTATTGAATGAACATATTTGGACATCCGGGCAGATACTAAGATTTGAACATTTACATTGTAAGCTCTATATAGCCTTTTACCTTTAGATTTTCTCGCATTATTGAGTTGACTTATACTTCAATATGCAGGCTTCCTTTGAATACATTTTGTTCAAAATATAGTAGGTTTCTCCAAATCTTAATAACAGGTAGTTGATGGAAGACTTATATTTGTGTATACTATAAAAATACTTTAATAATTTATAATATTGTAATTATAAACATGTCATGGCAATAACTTGTTCATCGTTAATGCAAAAACCTTTTATACATAGTGCAGTTATTAGACTTCAATTTTATCCGCAAATTGTACTTGCAAAGCGATTTTTGCAAAAATAGATTTTCACTAGAATAGAGCCGCGAACTTCAAAGAACTTCGAATGAGAACATACTTTAGATACTTTACGAACAAATACAAGACTAAAGGATACTTTTAAGCCTGTCTTATCCATTCGAATCCATTTTCTTATAAATACAATTTCAGTTCGAAGGCGATTCTTCTACTTGTTTTTATGCATAAAATATGGTAAACATTTTCAAAAAGTGTAGGATCTTTTTAGAGAGATGTGCTCTTGTCTAGATCATCATTTATAGACACAAGGCACATCATAGAAATTGGGAAACCAAAACAATGTACTTACCTTTTCTGAAAGCATCCTTTCATATTGTTGCGCCCTGGACTTGACGCTGGAAGGTTTCGGGCCGGTATGCTCCTCCTCCTCACGACTCCTCTTTCTGGAGGGTCCTAAAAGAATTAAAGAATTGTATGAAAAATTAAATATGCCAGGATAATTTATATTAAATAGTTCATTTAAGATAGAAGCACGATAATTAATTTTAATATTAAAAAGCTTTCTCACATTTATATTCAATTTAGTGTTTATTACATTCATTTTAACACTTACCAAAAATTGCACCTCTTAATGTATTCGAATATTTATTATCATAAAAAGATTTTAAAAAACATTTTCAGTACATTTACTTTTTTCCTTACACAGTACGCATCCCTATTCGTTGGGAATCGTCACGATTTTAAGTGCAGAGGATTCTACTGATGTTAAAGTATGGAGAAGTCAATGCGGATTTCTCCACATCGGTTTATATGGATTGCATTTTTTAGCACTACAATTTTAAAATTTTATAATTTTGGACTATATTTTTTACAGAGTTTTGATATTAATGATAATCGTGGATGGTTGATAAAAATCCAGTATGAATGAAGCAAGTGATCGAAACTGCATTGAGCCTTATGTTTGAAGTATACAGAGAGTTGACCTCGTGAGTTACAAAAATGGCCGATAATGAGGGTTATATATCAGAGCTGACTGAGTTCATGAAATTTTTTCTTTCTCGTAACACGTGCATTGATTTCAAAGCAACTCATTTTAAAGTAAAACCGCTCTTGGAAAGCATGAAGAGTTTGAAATTTGTATGATTTTAACTAAGCATCTCGTATCGCATATTGGACAGATAGTGCCTGAACATTATGTACATTATGTTAAAATGTATTAGCTGTTCATACGGAAGTGCAAGATTTTTCTGTTCATACAAAATGAATTTTTTTCTTCTTAGAGCTTTGACTTTATTTTGCATCATATTTGAAGGATACGAGAGGGTCTCGGCTTCCAAAGCCTGAAATCCGAGGATGAAACAGAATGTCTAGAAAGAATGCATTCCGACTCGTTCTCGCAATGAATGTCGTTGACGAACTTGACAGCAAGATCATGTTCTTCTTGATTTGTTTTCTCGTTAATTTTTTAATCAAACATTTTTAGTTTGGGGGAATGTTAAATAAATATATACAAAATGCTAAATCTGAAATACACACTTCGGAGAATCAAAAGATGAGATTTGGGATTGTACGCATAAAATCGCACTTAAACGATGCGGATGCATGAATATTTTGGAGAGATTAACTTGAAAATCCAGAATTATACATCTTGAAAAAACATAAATAAATTGAATAGAAAAGAACCTTACCAGCTGCCTCATGTTCTGGGCTCTGTCTTTTACTCATCTGAAAAGGGAAATAAACAAAATTTAATTGTCATGACGTATCTGCATTCCCTTTAGAGAAAATTTCGTTAAATCTGTTTCCAGAGATTAATAAATATAACATATTTTAAATATTACTTAATAAATGAGATTTAAATCTGTTTCAGTTATATTCCACATTCTATTCTTGAGATCTGGCGTGACCGCTGGTGTGGAAGCAAAAGTTAATTTAACCGACGATTAATAAATGATTAAGCTTCTAAAATATTAAAATATTGTATTATCATCCAAAACATGTACGCTTCCGAATTCCAATCTTTTTGCAAAAGATAGATTCACGGTCCAACAATCTAATTGCACAAAGCAAAGTTTTAATAAAGTTTATCTAACTTTTGCTAGTTACACAAAAATTAATAATGAACTACACACTATTTCTTGCATTGCCTCGGCACTCGATATTCCCTACCAACAGCATATGGGCCCAAACGAAGTCCAATTCTGCTCATATTTAAATGCAAAATTCTATAAAGTTAGAATGCCTGAATTTTACAATCCTGATCAGCCAAGTTTTAAAACTCACGCGAAAATCGACACAAGATGTTTCTCAGCAAGGAAAATAGTTTTCAAAATGAAAAATAAGTCTGTTAGTTTCATAATTACCGACATACACGTTGAATCAGTTTTGAAGTGAATCACTGCCGACAAAGTATCCAAACTAGATAAATTTACTTTATTTTGCCCATACTGATATTTGAATTTGGCTCATTTGTTATAGCACAAAGGAAATAATGGCAAATCTATTTTAAATTTCAATTTTTACAAAGAAATAAAATTTATTTTTTGAGCAATATTAAGGATTTACACTTCAAAGATTCATTTTATATTCAAGCAATTAAAAATTGCTTTTTTAGTATATTTTTTTCCAATCCTTTTAACAATCACTCACGCTACATGATTGCATTAACAGTATTAACTGTTTCGCCAGTATGCCATACGTGCATCGATTTATCGTATTTTGATAGTTGTAAGCAAAAAATAAAATCTTTCATAACGATTATAACTCAATATTAAAATTACTTCGAATATATAGATAAGTCAAGTATTCAATGGATTTCCATTTGAATCAAAATAAGAAAATAGAAGGTGTCTTCTTATTAGATAGTCGGAAAAAAATAACAGCTAGGTGGTTAAATTTTCCTATATGTGAATTTATTAGCTGAAATCCGGTCATTCATAGTCGAAGAATATCAGAAATATTCTATTTTAATGATTCAGTGCTTTGCGGTTACTTAAGCCAATCCGCTGATATACGTTCCCATACAAAATGGGTCACATGGTTAAATACTACAGTTGAAGGAGGGGGGTGTAAAATTATCCCATCACACCCATTTTACAGCAGATATCACTATTGTCTAACCTTCAGAATAAAGAACATCAAAAAATCTCAAATCTTAGGTGATCCGAAAGTCGGGAATATACGAAATGTATAATTTATGTGGTTATCCAAGACTGATTTTTCCCCTATAAAAAGCAAAAGGTTGCTTTACAACATAATTCTTTCACAATTCATTTCAAATCTTCGTCTATTTTGTAAATAACTACATAGAAATTTTGATAGCACTTGCTTGAATGTTATTTAACCAGAACTTGGAGACTGCATGAGAAACTCATTTCCTACTTTGCAGGAATCATGATATGTGTTAGAGTTTTGACTCCCTCCGGTGGAGAAAAGGGGAAATTCTGTTCCCCTAACCAGATGTACTCGAGACGCCGACCCGGCGACATGTACATACTCTCTCTCCCGTCTTTTGTGTTGTGATGTGTGGTAGCTTAGAAATGTCCGTGTCCATATATGTGTGAAAATAAACCTATGAAAGTTCAACTCCTGCTTCGTCATTTATGGAATTGTCATGCACTGACTGAACATCGTGGTGACCCGGACGTGATACGTTGAAATTTGGAAACTGGAATTTTTTTGGAAAGCACGGCAATTTGGAGGAAGCGCAGTGAGGAGCTGAAACCAGAGGTGGGCACATTTATTATTTGTTCTAAGCTTTTTTGAATTGTTTAGTTTAAAATGGATATTAATAGATTAAAGGAAAGGATTGCGTATTATTTTCACGAAACATTTAACTAAAATAAAAAATTCCTTAAGCAAAGAAATTTGTAATGAATATACGGAAGAAACAAAAATTAATGAGCTTGTGAGTTTAAAAGCTCAGCTCACGGAAAAATTGAAGGATTTAATTAGCTTGGATGAGAGTATTCAATTAATTATAGATTTAAGCGAAATGGAAGGAGAAATTGAGTTATGCGAAGATTACAAAGACAAAGCAATCGAACTAACATCTAAACTAGAAAGACAAATTGAAAATTTGAGGGATATTCCACAAGCAAGGACAAACAGTCCAGTTACAAATAATGTGGAAAATGTTATCCCCTTAAGAAATCAAAGTGTTAATTTACCGAAATTAAATATACAAACTTTTGAGGGCGATTGCAGTCAATTTATAGATTTTTGGAATTCCTTTGAAGTCGCAATTCATAAAAATGATTCATTAACAAAAATTGAGAAATTTACTTATCTAAAAACGTATCTTCGTGGAATTGCCTTAAATGCTGTATCGGGATTTTCATTAACCGAGCAAAATTATGAAGCGTCGATACAGTTATTAAAAGAAAGATTTGGCCGAACAGATATAATCATATCTTCTCACATGCATAAGCTTTTATTGATTGATCCAGTAAAAACTTGCTCAAATGTAACAGGCTTAAGAAAAATGTATGATGCAATAGAAACCCAAATTAGATCGTTGCAATCATTAAATGTAGCTACAGGTACCTATAGTAACCTATTGTGCCCTGTAATATTACAAAAGCTACCCGAAGAATTAAATTTAAACTATAATCGTCACCGTAGGGCAGGTGAATTATTTGATATCACTAATTTAGTAGAATTCTTAAGAATAGAAGTAGAGTGCTGGGAAGCTTCTTTATTATTAGCAAACCCTAAAATTTCTAATGTAAAGGAGTATTCATTTAGAAGCAAACCTGATCAAGGTTACAAAAATAGATATTCTTCGCATACGAATGCATTAACGACACACGCTAATTCATTTCACCATAAATCTGAATCGAATCGTAAATTTAATCTAAAAAGAAACTATTATCCTTCTTTCGATGACAGAATGAGTAATCAAAAATGTATCTTTTGCACTGAAAAACACATGAGCCATGATTGCTCAGTAAATATTAATAAAAAGAAAAAATCGTTAATGGCTAAGGGAAAATGCTTTGTATGTTTTCAGAATCACATAAGAAAATACTGCAATAGTAACTATCAATGTAAGCTCTGTGGTTCTTTTTCGCATAATTCCTTAATTTGCAAAGGACAGCAACCCGATACCGTAACTAAGAATATTTCCCCTCCAGTCGAAGAAGGGACTTCTATCGCCAAAGAAAATAATACCGCTTCTACCATGGCATCTTTCAGCACCGGACAAAATAAAAGAAAAAATAGGGTCCCTGGATCGGTTTTATTACAAACATTTTCAGCTGTGGTGACCGGACGTAGGGGGAGTAGGATGCACCTGCGTTGCATGTTGGATTGCGGGGCCAATAAATCCTTCATCTTGAGAGGGGTGGTCGAGGAATTGGGGTTGAAAACAGTGGGCAGGGAAGTTCTAGCTATTCACACTTTCGGAAGTAAAACCGCTGAGCGTCGTGCTTACGATATAGTGGAGATTACGTTAAGGAATGTACAACACCCGACTCGGTGTGTTAAAATACAAGCGGTTGTTAATGGCTCGATTACGTCGGCGAAAATTCATACTCCATCGCAGTTTGTTAGAAACATAGCATTGGAAAAGGGAATCGAGTTAGCAGATGTTAGTACTTCTGAGAGGATTGATGTTTTGATTGGTTCGGATTATATTTCAGAGATTTTAGGCGAAAGGAATATAAGGATTAGTAAAAGATTGATTGCAGCTGATAGTATTTTCGGATATTTGCTACTGGGAAAGGAGATGGGAATTGATTGTAAGGAGATATCTGCTAACCATTTGATCGTCGAGGGTGAGGAATCGAGCTTTGATAGGGTAAAAGATTTGTGGTTATTAGAAACGATTGGGATAAATATGGATAAAGAAGTCTCTTTCATATAAAGAAACATTTAAATCGTTTCAACAAAATACGACGTATAAAGACAAAAGATACGAAATTCGTTTGTTATGGAAGGAGGATAATAAGGCATTACGCAGTAATTATGAAATTGCAAAGCGTCGTTTATTCGGTTTAAGCAAAACATTAGATAGAAACAAAGAATTATTTGTTAAATACGATGGCATCATTAAAGAACACTTAAGAGAAGGTATTATAGAACGAGTAGATTTGAATTTAGACAAAAATATAAACACAGGTTATTTTGTTCCACATCATGCTGTAGTGCGAGAACGGAAGCATAGTACAAAGGTTAGGATTGTCTTTGACGCATCATCAAAGGGAAAAGGCACGTTATCATTAAACGATTGTTTAGAGAGCAGACCGAACTTAAATCCTGATTTACTTGAAATCTTGTTACGGTTTAGGTTAAACAAAACTGCATTTAGTGCAGATATTCAGCGCGCTTTTTTAGAAGTAGGAATCGCCGAGGAAGATAGGCAGTTTTTAAAATTCTTATGGATAAAAGAGGATTGTCCTAATCCCAGTTTCAGCCCTCACAATATCAAAACATTCCAATATAAAAGAGTCACCTTTGGAGTGAAATGCAGCCCATTCTTACTTGCCGCAGTTATTAAACTGCATTTAGAAAAATTCGAAAGTGAATATGAAGAAGCATGTAAAATGTTGAGCTATTTGTACGTGGATGACCTAGCAGCTGGCACGTCAAGCGTTTCCGAAGCTATAAAATTGAGCAAAGAAATGATTTACATTCTAAGTCAGGCCAGCATGAATCTTCGAAGATGGGCTACGAACTCCCCAATTCTAAAGGAAGCTTGGAAACAAGCTAATGTTGACTGTCGTGAAACATCTGAAGAATTAGGTGTGCCATTAAAAATTCTTGGACTCATTTGGGACAATACCAACGATAAATTTACAATAGACATTCATCAAATTTCTAAGATGAAGGACAGTAATCTTTCAAAGCGATTGATTCTGAGCATCTGTGGGATGCTGTTTGATCCATTGGGGATGATAACCCCTTTTACTGTCAGAATGAAATTATTATTACAGAACACCTGGGAACGGGAGCTGAAATGGGATGAACCACTACTACCGGACATTCAAGAGACATTTCTGTCATGGCTGGATGAGGTAAAAACTATCCCTCAGATTTCTTTGCCTCGTCCTTACCTTCTTGATGCAGAGACTCCAATGGCTGAAATTCACATTTTCTCCGATGCAAGCCCAAAAGCTTATGGTTGTGTGGCTTACTTCAGGAAAGTGACCAACGGGAAGGTGAACTCCAGTTTCATAGTGGCAAAATGCCGCCTAGCTCCATTGAAAAAATTGAGTCTGCCCAGACTCGAACTCATGGGAGACCTTGTTTCTGCCAGATTAGCAGAATACTTAAAACGAGCATTTCCCTGGATTACATCTGATCACTTCTGGTCGGATTCGCAAATTAGCCTTCATTGGATAAAAGGAGACCCTCTACGATGGAAGGAGTTTGTGAGAAATCGCGTACGGGAGATCCAGGAGAAAACCAATCGAGACCAGTGGAATTACTGCAGAGGAAAGACGAACCCCTCAGACAAGTTAACCCGAGGACTGTCTATTCGAGTGTTAGCGCAAGATGATGATTGGTGCCATGGTCCAGACTGGTTGTTTAACCCAGATCTATGCCTTGACAACACAGTGAACAGCGAATTCAATGAAGTTGAAGTAGCAAACGAACTAAAGAAAGACTATGTTCCAGCGAGCAACCTAGTAATGACTGTAACTGGAACAAATTGTGATGATTTTCTAGACAAACTTCTCAAAATCACAAATGACTATGTAAAACTTATTTGTATTATTTCATATATTTTTAGATTTTCAGTTAATTACAGGTACCCTCAGTCAAGGATTGCAGGGCCCATTACGGCTGGTGAAAGGATTCAGGCAGAAAACCAATTAATCTGAATGGTTCAACGTGGTAAGTTTAAGGAGGAAATTGGGGATTTGAAAAGAGGTAAGAATGTTTCAAAGAAAAGTAAACTGTCAACCTTAAATGTATTTTTGGACGAAAATGATATTCTAAGAGTGGGAGGCATGTTAAAAAATTCCAAATTAAATGTTTATTCAAAATATCCTATTGTGTTACCATCGAATCATATTTTAACTTACAATATTTTAGTGCATTATCATAAGAAATATTTACATTTGGGAGCACAGGCTTTGTTGTATCAAGTACGTCAGAAATTTTGGCCAATCAATGGTAAACATAATTGCAAAAGGGTGGTATTTAATTGCATTACTTGTGTGAAAAACAAACCTGTTTTAACATCCCAATTAATGGGTGATTTACCAGCTGATCGCGTAACCCCTAATCATGTATTCAACATTACTGGTATTGACTTTGCTTGGCCCATTCTTTTTAAAATTCAAAAATCATAGAAAAGGTATATTGAACAAAGTTTATGTTGTAATTTATGTGTGCTTATGTACTAAAGCTTTGCATCTTGATTTCGTAACAGATCAAACATCTGACTGTTTTATTGCAAGTTTATTGCAAGCGTTTCTTTGGAAGGAGAGGTAAATGTGCAAAAATTCTTACCGACAATTCCAAAACATTTGTCGGTGCAAACAAAGAACTTAAAAAGCTGTATAATCTTGTCAACTCTCCTGATCAATGTTTAAGTGAATTTTTAATTTCAGAATCTATTGAATGGAAGTTCATTCCACCTAAATCAACGAATTTCGGAGGTATTTGGGAAGCCGGAGTAAAATCCTTTAAATTTCATTTAAAACGCGTACTAGGAAATCAAAAACTAACTCTGGAAGAATTCCTAACAATATGTTCGACTCGGTAAACACCAGAGTGTAATCACTTTTATGCAACTGAAATCATTTTGCATCATTCTACACTTAAATTCTCTTCAGTAGGAAAAATTTGTAAACAAGCAATGCAAAACTTTTTAATTTGCCAACTTTGCAAAGCAAATTACAATATAATCATCTTCAATAATTTAACAGATCACCTTTTTTCTTCAGATTCATTGGTTCAACTTGAAAGATTTAGAATTTGTTAAAACTTCACTAAATCGAGTGTTTTATGCATTCTAAAAGTATTAACCCCTTAACCTGCAACTACTGGCATAGCCCGTAGTACGCTGCTCGGGTCGGGAATACAAATAAATGTAATTAACTTATATTTTAGAGATTGATAATAATTCTTTTGAATATCTACCACAATTATTACATCGGGTTATAATAACCCCTCAAATATTCCACAAAATTAAACCAGTTGCGTCTTATACGTAGTCTTATACTTAGTATCAAATATCACTCCCGAACGAACAAAAAAATCTGCTCACATCTATTCCTAGACGATTCAAGACAGTGATAAAATTTAAAGGATTGCAGATAAAATATTCAAATTAAAGCTTTCATCCTTAGTCGATATCAATGTTCTGTTTACTGAATGAATACCGCATAAAATTTGATATTTTTCCGTTTTAGTTCAATTATTTCTTTATGTAATTTGATTTTTTTTTGTTGTTTTATCTTGCATGAATAAGTTAATTGTATATATCTACTTATATTATAAAGTCAATTATGTATTTGAAATAAAACTTTCTATATCCATCATGGAGTCGTACTTTATTGATAATATTTTACTATATCGATCATACTTTAGATCAGATTACAAAGAATTTAACTGAGAAGTTGTTTGCTTGAGTTAGTGCATTCACATTTCGCAGACAGACGGTCAGCACGGCGAAGAATTTGGTTCTAAACATGTAAAATTTTGGCGATCAAATAGGTAATAAATAACACCAATTCAGTCATTTACAAAAGTTGTGGATTTGAATGCAAAAAGACGAATAAACAAGCTGCCAGCGGAATTTCGCCTAAAATTTGAAACAATTATGGATTAAAAACCACATTTTTATAGCGTTTTTGAATTCGCTGGCAGCTTTATTAATCATGTTTTAAACTTAGAATCTGACGACACTTCGAAATTTCTAGATCGAATTTTTTTACAAATGTATTGACAGCAGAAGTTACAGAAAGAACAAATATCGAAATTTTCTTTTTATCAGAATTTTGGATTGTCAGAACAAAAACGTTCCTACAAATCAAATCTCTGTATATTGACTAAAGTTTTCCGAATAATAAATTACATATACTTATTGCAATAATAAAATGACGATTGATTTCATTCACTTTAAGGAATATAAACCAAAAAGAATTTTCCCCTCTTTGCTTCAGTAGAAATCTTCAGAACATCAGACGTCATTTACCAAGAAGTAATTTTTTTTAAAATACACTTTAAAGCATTTACTTTCAGATATCACTTCACGAATTTCTTTCCTAACAAAGTGAAATTTTCATTAGAACTTAGATCAGATTTCTCGTTGAATATTGCATCAAAATGAAAAAAAATCAGAATACTGCTAGAAAATGACATTTATAACAAACAATAACAAACAGTAACTAAAATTTTAACACAATAACAAAACAGTAATAATTTTCCATTAAATAGCTATGGCTTATCAATATCTATGAAATATAATTTGTAAGCATTTGGATTGATTTTTTTCCCGACCGATTAAAAATTTAGTAGGAAACAATTATACTCATTAGATCATAAACCGAATTTTATTGATAAAAGTCATTGCGTTTCCACACATGTGAAAATACAGACAGACGGATTTCGCCAAAATTTGATGTATATCTAAACTTTAGATGCTTAACTTACGTAGCAAATTTCGTTTAATTCATCAAGTTTTATAGTTACAGAATTCATTTGTACCCGGTCACTCATCCAAGGAAGGAATTTCGATCAAAAGTCGATAGAAATCAACAAAATTGGCCATGTGTCCATATACCAAATTTCATCCATCTAGATCTAAACATTTGAGTGATCGTCTTCAAAGGCAAAAAGATGCGCGAAATGCCAATGTGTTTTCAGAACTCGGTAATTTCTGAAGTTCGGAAAATTGTCAAAATCGATTTCGAATTTGACCTTCACAGTAATCGGCATCCGTATTATTGGAATAGGAAAGAATTAATATGGAATTTTTTGAAAATTACAGAAAGCAAAAACGCTTATCTACTACCTGATTATCAATTAAACATTTGTTGGGGCTTTTTATTTTTTTATTAATCTTACCGCGATTCAATTCCAATGTCTCTTGATTTGTCTAAGTGAGCGATAAATTTCCCAAACTAACGATGAAAAACATTTAGATATCCTTTAATTGCTTGGAATGCACCTTTGACTTCTAATCAAAGCGATATAAACAATAGAGTTTTCTCAAACATACAGTAATGAGCTTTTGAATTAGGAAGCGTTGAAGAAAATTACAAAGCCTGGAAGAAATTCATATTGCGATTACCCACAATAGCGAAGTAAATGAAAGCGATTCTTCAGAAATAGAATAATTTAAAGGGCTGAACTACTCTATTTTAACAGCATTCATAAAAAAAAAAATTGATTATTGGAAACAGAAATTTATCAACCAGATTAATCGATGAAATGGGAGTTGCATGTTTACACCTAGATTTCTATGAATGGATTTTATTCTTATGCCCTGGAATAACAAAACGCTTACGTTTATGTTTTAAAATTCAACGGGAATCGAATAAGCGTCTCCGTTTGGTTAACTGAAAATCAAATCGATTAGTTTCAAGAAATGTACATAACTTTATTTTCAATAAAGAAAATTTTGCGATCCCTGGGGCAAATCTAGACTAATCCACATATGAATTAGTTATTCCATGAAATATTTTGTAAGATTATAAATTTTAAATGATTGGTGAAAAGTCAAGCATCCTAATGGAACTACTCAGCATAAATATTTGAGCATTAAATAAAATATATCAACGAAGTGGCCCATTTTTGAGTGATGCGATGCCTAATATTACCAGGCAGAAATGAATAATCTGTTACTACACACTTTAGATCGTTTAGTTATAATGCATCTATTTCAAGCATTAACACAAACGGGAATCACCCGTTATGCATATAAGAGACCCTTCAGATATGCATATAAGAGACACTAACACCACTTGCAAAGAGTCGGATGTTTACGTAATAAATCTGAAATATTTTGACTCATTCGTACGACACTCATCAGTTGCACTAAAAGATTGAAATTTCAAAAAAGAAAGCCATTATTTTTTATAATCACAGAACAATTCTTTCTTTACCAAGCCCAAAAATTCTCTGCCACAGTTAATTTTGAAAGTAAAATAAAATTTGTCAATAAAATACCAATAAACGAGACAGGAAAGGATTTTCTACTTTACTGCAGCATTTTCATAATAAATTACTTACGGCATATAATAGTTTACAGAATAATTTCGAAAAGTGCTTTATGGGGCTATTAGATGGAAAACGTTTGCAGTCGAAATTACATTGTAACAGAAAAGCAAATAAATAAACGCAAAAAACCAATCAATCCCTAAAATATCATTCAGCAGCAGAATTTTATTTACAAACACGAAAGAAAAGACACACACTCCTATTCGAAACAATCGCATCTCCTTAGAAGAAATGAAGATTTAAATTAAAAATGATTGAAGATATATTAATTTCTTATAAACATGATTCCAGATAATACATGCAATAAAAATAGAAAAACCATGCAAAAAAAAAAAAAAATTGAAATACTAAACAGATAGCAAAGATAAAAAATTTCAAATTACTTATTGCACAAGAAAATGAGGAATATGAAATGCATTATAAATTTTAAAGTTATAAACTTATGAAGTCGTTTATGTTGATTTCATAAGATTAAGAAAATTTTAAATGTAATAGAGATTCGAGTTTAGTTTGAATACTTAATTAACAATAAACTTTCAAGTGATCGCAAGAAATGATCATAGACTAATAGCACCTTATATGATATAACTATAACTAATAATAAATTAATAGATTTACAAATTAAAGATAGCCTGTAATAAAGAATTTATAGGAAAAATTATTAGTAAAAAACATATTAGAATAAATTGAGTTTTAAACGCATCGCATCTAAAGATTAGCATCTTTGAAAAAAAGACCTATTAGAAGGTTTAATAAGAAAAACGTAAACTCAGCATTTGCAATTCTTATTTTTACTTCACTAATTCGACTCTCAAGCACACTCGTTAATTTTAACAATGTAAATCGAAATGAAATTAAAACTTTCTGTTTACATATTATTACATTATTATATACACTAAGGAAGAAATATAGAAATCAATTTACTTACATTGATTTATATTTTTTTTTATCACAAAATTATACTAATGAAGCAATTACTTCTTTTTTTTCAAAAATATAAACGTACGCAATATTATCACTATAATTATTATTTTACTTAAGAGCAAATGTAAACATAAGGTCTTAAGTGGGAAACGAGAATCTGACGAAACTCCATTTATATACTAGAATATCACATGACTCAAAAAAATTCTGACGAAGAATTGAACAGTTAGAAATGGAAGTTACAGTTATTAGATGGTAGCTTAATAATAATTTTTCTGTAAATAAATGATAAATTTTTATTTGAGCTTGAGATAAATCGGAAAAACTTTCAAAAATTATTTCAAATCTTTTTTGAAAGGCAGACTTATTTTATCCTATAGATTTTTGACCATCCTAGACTGAATGATAAGGTCTATACTATGCGAAGTTGACAAATAAAAATGTTTCACCTTCCATTCCATCAAGGTTCAAAATTATTGTTGCTTAAAATTCCATTTTGACGAGTAAAAATTAACATTGAGAGATCTGAAAATAAAATATAAAAACAATGGAAGTTAATAGTAAAGTGTCATTATAATATTTTTAAAAGCTTTTTGTTATTCTGTACTTTTAAGATCTCCTCTTTAAATCTTAATATTCACTCGATATTCTGTAATTGAAAGCAACGGATATAGAAACTCAACTCTTACTTTCAATAGGAAATGAGAATTATATAGGAATTATGAATGTATTGTATATAACTTTATAGGTGATAAAACTTCATCTTGAAATTCGTAGGATCATCGGTCGGATTCACAATGCGATCGTCACAAATCCTGTCCTCGAAGGCTCAGCATCTTCAATTTGTGCTGGATTCAGTTTCGTTAGTAAGATGCAAGGATTCTGTTCCTGCCTGCTGAACAATGTTTATGATTAAGAGGTCCGAACAAATCGGGTTTCCTAACTGGAGCATAAACTCATATCTATTACGTATAGTATTTGGCTAAGATTAAATCATTTTTTTTGTCTGACGAAACTTTGAAATAACTATAATAAATGTAAAAGCATGAGAATAAAAAATTTTGGGAGATAAACATTTTAACTATTCCCTTATAATGACCACTATGAATTTTCCATAGTTATCTATTAATGCACACCAGTATTCATTAGTAATAATTTAGGATTCCATTATTCAAAATAATTCTATCCGCAAAAGGAAATTCTGCATGTAGGTACATGAAAAGAATATTATAAACTATTTTAATGATTTTAAGCATTAGTATTTACACACTTGTAAGAGATAATGAGTTAAAGTTTTACTGCATCAAAAACTCATAAAAATAATCCATAGCAAGGTTTATAAAAGTTTTATGTTTGAAGATGTGCCTTTTTTTTTTTTTTTTCTCTTTTGGGCCTTCAACTCCTCTTGGTAATGTCACAGATTTGGGATCCAAGAATTCTAAATTCAGAATTCGATCAAATAGCAAAGAGAAGCACTCAATGCTAGACAAATGCAGCAGGGCTGGACGTCCTTTCGTTGCCGTAGAGCCTAATTGTTTACAGATTGGCGTCGACCTACCAGGGGCATCATCCTCATCATCTGATCAAAATTATATGCACAATCCTCAAATAACTCTGGTGTTGTATTAAAAGGGATTTAATATATTTTAACTAAGTTATATAAAGATAAAGAGCCTTCCCATTTATTACATATTTTATCATTTCATTTAACTATCGATTTTGTTTTCAATGAAATAGTAGACGCCTTATTTGAGCACATGGTTTCAATCAAATATCTTTCTATAATTTGATGCAAAAATAATATTTAATCGTTAGTAAACTTAAACCTCAAATTGTTGGAGCTTAGTTCACTCTGTGAACGAAATATTTTTAAGCCTCTCCTTGGGATATTCATTAATTCATTGTTACTTTAATGTTTTTCAATATGCGATGCATACCTACTTGAATTTTTTATTGCGAGTAAAATTTCTTAATGGAATCAGGTTCATTCCATTATAACCTCAGGAAAACTTAAACATCAGGGCCATCCATCTTCATTCTGCATTCTGCTCATGTAATTTCGCTTTCTTTCTTATCAAGAAAATTGCATATAAACAAACAAAGTCTTTGTATCTAAGCTTCTAAAAATGAAGGAAAATCTCGCGTTTAAATAGTTTATGAAATAACTAAAAAAGTTATGAATTTCATTTCACCAGTCAAAACTCGTATCAGTAATCATGCAAATAAGTTTATTCCAAATTTGTCAAAATTAAAAACAAGATGCACGGCAAAATTGATATTTGAAAAAAGGCATTGTTTTTTAGTATTAAAAATATGTAAAATTCCATCCTATCACTTAATATTTTAAGTAGTTATAGCAAAAAAAAAAAAAAAAAAAAAAAAAAAAACCCGAAATCTTGCTAGATTTTGAATAAATTAAAATGCTGAGAAAATAGAAAAATTGCTAAAAGTTGCATATTTTCATATTCTCAATTATATTTCACTAAAGTTTGGAATTTCAAATTAAATAACGTAATCTGTGTACTGCAATTCTTTATCTGTATATCGTTTCACCATATACACCTTCACATTCTCCTAAATGGCATTTGGAACTAGAAGATTATATTTATTGGAGTCCAAAAGCATTTGTGTATTCACTCAATTAATTTAATTTGTAGAACAATGTGAGAACATACTCACTTTGAGGTAGGCTTGCATAGATTTATTTGTGGATATATGAAAATTTTCTATATAATAACCTGTTTTAGCAGTTAAAAGTATAGTCAATATGACTGTGTTATCAGATATGTTACTGGTAGCAATAAAGTTCTCTGGAGATTTTTTTTTTTTTACTTATGATTGAAATTTTTTCACATTTTCTTACATGTCTAAATAAACAAAATTTACATTATTTGAATTTATTATTAAAAATAGGATATGCAACTGTGGTATTTCCCTCTATTTGTCAATCTTCGAGCAAAAACGGCATAAAAATTCCGGGTCACTATCCTTTGATTCTAAAGAGAAGATTGCTATGAATTTACCCTAAAAATTAATGGAGAATATTTGGCCAAAAAACAAAAACTGGTAAGAATAAATTAAAAGATCTAAATAAACATCTGCTTTATTGACAACCTAATAATTAGATAATCTATTTTAGCCCGAATGTACTCTATTTACCATCGTATCATGAAAACAAAAAGACACTCTGTTCTACACATTATAAATTTAAAAAAATAATACATAAAATAAAAAAAAGAGAACGAAAGATGTATTAAAAGAGTTAGGATAAAAATTTCATAAAAAACCTGGACATAAGGACATAATAAGTCTGTACATGGCCAGAGTGTCAGACAAAGTTCTGACATTAATTTCATTAATTTATTTTATTTCGTCAAGACATTTAAATAAATGATGGAAAAATTTAAAATTCATGACAAAAATATCACCTTATTAAAACGCATTATAAAATACATTGTTCTAAACGTTCTAATTTTTCAAAAAAGTGATATAAAATGAAGAAAAAGAAAGAAAAGAGAAATGAAAGAGCAAGAATCGAGATTGCTTGAAAAACTGTTGATCTTGACATTAAAAAATTGTGCATGACCAAAAAGTCAAACTGGATACAGACATTTATCTCATTATTTTCTATCCAACAGGCCACACAGACTACACAGGCAGGAACCGTATAAGATGCTTAAAATATTTAATCATTTCTAGTTCGAAAAATAATGGGAATCTGGTCAAAAAGCGCAATGCTAAAAATAGGAATGATATTTGAGAATGTGCGAGATGTTGGAGCATAACATTTCTTTAAAATTTATAGATTTTTGAAGTAAAATTTTATTTTTTATGCATAAGAATTGGAAAAATTCACATAAATGTTGAATGGGCATGGAGAATAATATTAAAAAAAAATTTTTTTTAAAGAAATATATATAAAACTATTATTCGGATAAGAGACTCGATCTCAAGACACAAAACGCATCAAGCAACAAATCGTTCATCCCACCAGGCCACAGAGACTTCACATTCCGAGACAGCCTAAGATGCTTAAAATATTTAATCAATTCTAGTTTGAAAAATAATGAGAATCTGGTGAAAACGCACAATGCTAAAAATAGGAATGATATTTTTCCAACCTAGAATTGATTAAATATTTTAAGATTCTTAGGCTGTTTCAGAATGTGAAGTCTCTGTGGCCTGGTGGGATGAACAAAGAGTTGCTTCATGTATTTTGCAGGTCTTGAGATCGAATATCTTATCCGAATGATAGTTTTATATATACTTCTTTTTCAAATTTTTTTAAAAATTTTATTCCCCATGCCTATTCAACATTTATGTGAATTTTTCCAATTCTTATGCATCGAAAATAAAATTTTTCTTCAAAAATCTATAAATTTAAAAGAAATGTTATGCTCCGAGATCTCGCACATGCGCAAATATCATTCCTATTTTTAACATTGTGCTTTTTGAACAGATTCTCATCATTTTTCAAACTAGAAATGATAAAAAATTTTAAGCATCTTAGGCTGTTTCGGACTGAGAAGTCTTTGTGGCCTGATGGAAAGAGCGATAGATTGAGGAGCTGCACTTTGCAGGTCTTCAGATCGAGCCTCTTATTCGAATAATAGTTTTATATATATTTCTTTTTTTTTAAATATTTTTTTTAAATTTTATTCATCATGTACATTCAACATTTATGTGAATTTTTCCAATTCTTATACATAAAAAATAAAATTTTACTTCAAAAATGCTCCGAGATCTCGTAAATGCGCAATTATCATTAATATTTTTAGTATTGTGCTTTTTGACCAGATACACAATATTTTTCAAAACGGAATTGATTGAATATTTAAGAGTGAAGAACTTGCACATGCGCAGTAATTCTTAAACATCAAAAACAATTTTACTTCAAAAATCTATACATTTCAAAAAATTTTAAGTTCCAAGATCTCGCACATGCGCAAAAATTATTCCTATTCATTGCGTAGTGCTTTTTGACCAGATTGCCATTATTTTTCAAACTAGAAATGATTTAATATTTTAAGCATCTTAGGCTGTTTCAGACTGTGAAGTCTGTGTGACATGGTGGGAAGAACGATGGGTTGCTTGATGTATTTTGCATGTCTTCAGATCGAGTCTCTTATCCGAATAATAGTTTTATTAATATTTATTTTTTTAAAACATTTTTTTATATTATTCCTCATACCTATTCAAAATTTATGTGAATTTACCAACTCTTATACATCAAAAATCTATAAATGTAAAAGAAATTTTATGCTCCGAGATCTCGACTATGCGCAAATATCATTCTTATTATTAGCATTGAGCTTTTTGACCAGATTCTCATTATTTTCCAAAATAGAATTGATTAAATATTTTAAGCATCTGAGCCTATTTCGGATTGTGAATTCTGTGTGGACTGGTGGGATGAACGTTGGATTTTGGAGCTGCACTTCGCAGGTCTCCAGATTGAGTCTGTTATCCGAATAATAGTTTTATAAATATTTATTTTTTTAAATATTTTTTTTATATTATTCCCCATACCTATTTACCATTTATGTGAAATTTTCCAATTCTTATACATCAGAAATAAAATTTTACTTTAAAAATCTATAAATTTAAAACATATTTCATGCTCCGATATCTCGCACATGCTCAAATATCATTTCTAATTTTAGCATTGTGCTTTTTGACCAGAATCTCATTATTTTTCAAACTAGAATTGATTAAATATTTTAAGCATCTTAGTTTGTTTCTGTCTCTGAAGTGTCCTTGGCCTGGTGGGATGAATGATGGGTTGCTTGATGCATTTTGCAGGTTGTCAGATCGTGTCTCTTATCCGAATAATAGTTTCATATATATTTCGTTTTTTTAAATATTTTTTTAATATTATTCTCCATGCCCATTCAACATTTATGTGACCTTTTCCAATTTTAATGCAACAAAAATATTTAATAATTCTAGTTTGAAAAATAATGAGAATCTGGTCAAAAAGCACAATGCTAAAAATAGGAATGATATTTGGGTAGTACGAGATCCCGGAGAATAAAATTTCTTTTAAATTTATAGATTTTTGAAGTAAAATTTTATTTTTGATGTATAAGAATTGGAAAAATTCACATAAATATTGAATGGCCATGGAGAATTATATTAAAAGAAATATTAAAAAAAAAGAAACATATATGAATCTATTCTTCGGTTAAGAGACTCGATCTGAAGACCAGCAAAATACATCAAGCAACCAATCTTTCATACCACCAGGCCACACTCACTTCACAGTCAGAAACAAACTAAGCTGCTTAAAATATTTAATCAATTCTAGTTTGAAAAATAATGAGATTCTGGTCAAAAAGTACAATGCTAAAATTAGAAATGATATTTGCGCATGTGCGATATCTCCGAGCATAAAATTTCTTTTAAATTTATAGATTTTTGAAGTAAAATTTTATTTTTGATGTATAAGAATTGGAAAAATTCACATAAATGTTGAAGGTGCATGGAGAATAATATAAAAAAATATTTTAAAAAAAGAAAGAAATATATATAAAACTATTATTTGGACAAGAGACTCGATCTGAAGACCTGCAAAAGACATCTATCAACCAATCGTCCATCCCACCATGCCACACACACATCACAGCCTGCAGCCGCATAAGATGCTTAAAATATTTAATCAATTCTGGTTTGAAACATAATGAGATTCTATTCAAAAAGCACAATGCTAAAAATAGGATGATATTTGCGCATGTGCGATATCTCGGAGCATAAAATTTCTTTTAAATTTATAGATTTTTGAAGTAAAATTTTATTTTTGATGAATAAGAATTGGAAAAATTCACATAAATGTTGAATGGGCATGCAGAATAATACTAAAAAAATATATTAATAAAAAGAAATATATATGAAACTATTAATCGTATACGAAACTCAATCTGAAGACCTGCAAAATACAGCGCCACAACCCCCCGTTCATCCCACCAGGCCACACGGACTTCACTGTCAGAAATAGCCTAAGATGCTTAAAATATTTAATCAATTATAGTTTGAAAAAAAATATGAGAATCTGGTCAAAAAGGACAATTCTGAAAATAGGAATGATATTTGCGCATGTGCGAGATCTCGGAGCATAAAATTCCTTTTAAATTTATGCATTTTTGAAGTAAAATTTTATTTTTGATGTATAAAAATTGGAAAAATTCACATAAATGTTGAATGGGCATGCAAAATTAAATTAAAAAATATTTAATAAAAGAAATATATATAAAACTGTTTTTCGGGTAGAAGACTCGATCTGAAGACCTGCAAAATACATCAAGCAACCAATCTTTCATCCCATCATGCCACACACACTTCGCAGCCTGGACAGCATAAGATGCTTAAAATATTTAGTCAAATCTAGTTTGAAAAATAATGAGATTCTGGTCAAAAAGCACAATGCTAAAATTAGGAATGAATATTTGCGCATCTGCAAGATCCCGGAGCATAAAATTTCTTTTAAATTTATAGATTTTTGAAGTAAAATTTTATTTTTGATGTATAAAAATTGGAAAAATTCACAAAAATGTTGAATGTGCATGGAGAATAATATTAAATAAAATATTTTTTTAAAAAAAGAAATATATTGAAAACTATTATTTTGATAAGAGACTAGATCTGAAGACCTGCAAAATACATCAAACAACCCATCATTCATCCCACAAAGGCACAGACACTTCAAGCCAGAAAGAGCCTAAGATGCTTAAAATTTTTAATCAATTCTAGTTTGAAAAATAATGAGAATCTGGACAAAAAGCACAATGCTAAAATTAGAAATGATATATGCACATGTGCGAGATCCCGGAGCATAAAATTTCTTTTAAATTTATAGATTTTTGAAGTAAAACTTTATTTTTTATGTATAAGAATTTGAAAAATTTACATAAATGTTGAATGGGCATAAAGAATAATATTAAAAAAAATATTTTTTTTAAAAAAAAGAAATATATTTAAAACAATTATTCTGATAAGAGACTCGATCTGATGACCTGCAAAAAGCTGCGCCACAACACATCGTTCATTGCACCAGGCCACACAGACTTCAATGTCAGAAGTAGCCTAAGGTGCTTAAAATATTTAATCAATTCTAGTTTGGAAAAAAAATGAGAATCTGGTCAAAAAGGACAATGCTGAAAATAGGAATGATATTTGCGCATGTGCGAGATCTCGGAGCATAAAATTCCTTTTAAATTTATGCATTTTTGAAGTAAAATTTTATTTTTGATGTATAAAAATTGGAAAAATTCACATAAATGTTGAATGGGCATGCAAAATTAAATTAAAAAATATTTAATAAAAGAAATATATATAAAACTATTTTTCGGGTACAAGACTCGATCTGAAGACCTGCAAAATACATCAAGCAACCAATCTTTCATCCCATCATGCCACACACACTTCGCAGCCTGGACAGCATAAGATGCTTAAAATATTTAGTCAAATCTAGTTTGAAAAATAATGAGAATCTGGTCAAAAAGCAGAATGCTAAAATTAGAAATGATATTTGCGCATGTGCGAGATCTCGGAGCATAAAATTTCTTTTAAATTTATAGATTTTTGAAGTAAAATTTTATTTTTGATGTATAAAAATTTGTAAAAATTACATAAATGTTGAATGGGCATGGAGAATAATATTAAAAAAATATTTTTTTAAAAAAAGAAATATATTTAAAATTATTATTCTGATAAGAGACTCGATCTGAAGACCTGCAAAATACATCAAGCAACCCATCGTTCTTCCCACCATGTCACACAGACTTCACAGTCTGAAACAGCCTAAGATGCTTAAAATATTAAATCATTTCTAGTTTGAAAAATAATGGCAATCTGGTCAAAAAGCACTACGCAATGAATAGGAATAATTTTTGCGCATGTGCGAGATCTTGGAACTTAAAATTTTTTGAAATGTATAGATTTTTGAAGTAAAATTGTTTTTGATGTTTAAGAATTACTGCGCATGTGCAAGTTCTTCACTCTTAAATATTCTTTTAAATTTATTTCTATTTGGGAATTAAAATTAATTTTTGAAGTATAACAATTGCGAATATTCATAGTAACTGCTGAAGTAGCACGAAGAAAATATTTAAAATGTAAAAAAAAAAAAAAAAAAAAAAATGTAAACACTTTCTTCGGTTTTGAGACTCGAACTGAAGTCCAGCAAAAAGGTTCGATGTATCATCTCGTTTTCTCCACCAGTCAACACATCCATTCAATTCTCGAGTGGTCTAAGATTCTTACTATGACTTTTGTATTTCTTGTTTCAACGTTAATTGTATTCTATTCATATACTTAGCATTGTAAAAGCACAAAGCTAAGTATATGAATGATTACTGCGCGCAGTCAAGCTCTTCACTCTTAAACATTCTTTTAAATTTATTTATATTTCGAAATTAAAATTTATATTTGAAGTATTAGAATTGCGAATATTCATAGTAACTGCTGAAGTAGTACGAAAAAACAATTCAAAATAAAAAAATAAAAAAAAAAAAATAAGAAAAAATATGTGTAATCAATTTTTTCGGTTTTAAGACTCCAACTGAAGTCTAGCAAAAAGGTTCGATGCAGCCTATAGTTCTATCTTCCAGATCAGACATGCCTTCTACGCCGAAATGGTCTAAGATTAATACTATGTTTATGTATTCCTTGTTTCAACATAAATGGTATTCTGGTAAAAAAAGCACAATGCTAAGTATATGAATGATTACTGCGCATAGTTCACTCTTAAATTTTCTCTTAAATTTATATGCATTTCGGAATTAATTTTTTTAAGTATAAGAATTTATAGATTTTTTTCTGTATAGTAAAATTCATTGTAACTGCAGAATTACGAAGAAACAAAAATTCAAATAAAAATATGATTTAAAAAAAATAAAGATGTGTAAACACTTTCTTCGGGGTTGAGAAATCCAGCTAAAAGGTTCGATGTAGCCTATCCTTCTATCAATCAGATCAAACATCCGTTCAACGCCTGAATGGTCTAAGATTCTTAATATGTTTATCTATTCGTTGCTGCAACATTACTGGTATTCTGGTATAAACACATGATTCTAAGTATATGAGTGATTAATTCACATGTGCAAGTTCTTCACATTTAAACTTTCTCTTAAATTTTTATATATTCCGAATTAAATTTTATTTTTCATGTTTAAGAATTGCTAAAATTCATAGTAACTGCTGAAGTGGTACGAAGAAAAACAAATTAAAAAAAATGTGTAAACTCTTTCTTCGGTTTTGAGATCCGAACTGCAGTCTAGCAAAAATGTTCCTACCGTCCTATCCATCAGACCACACATCTCTTCAAAGCCTGAGTGATCGAATATTCTTAATATGTTTATCTATTCCTTGTTTCAACATCAATGGTATTCTGGTATAAAAGGACAGTTCTAAGTATATGAATGAATACTGCGCATGCGCAAGTTCTTCACTCTTGAACATTCTCTTAGATTTATATATATTTCGGAATTAAATTTTATTTTTATAAGATGTGCGAAACTTTATAGTAACTGCTGATATTGTACAAAGCAAAAAAAAAATGTGTGAAAAATTTAATCGGGTTTGAGACTCGAAATGAAGTTTAGCAAAAATGTTCGATATAGACTAACGTCCTACCCATCAGACCACACTGACCGACAACGGCTGCAAGGTATAAGATTCTTAATTTTTTTATGTATTACTTGTTTCCACGTTAATGATATTAGGGTATAAAAGCACAATGCTAACAATATAAATGATTCCTGTGCTTGTGAAAGTTCTTCTCTCTTAAACTTTCTCTTACATTTTACATATTTCGGATGTAAATTTTATTTTTGATGTATAAGAATTGTGAAAATTCATAGTAACTGCTAAAGTGGTACGAAGAAAAAAAAATCAAAATAAAAAAAAATAAGAATAATCGGGGGGGGGGGGAAATGTATAAACACTTTTTTTCGTTATGAGACTCGAACTTAAATACAGCAAAGAGGTTCGATACAGCCTATCCTTTCTATTCACCAGACAACATATCACTTCAGCGCCAGAGCGATCTAAGATTCTTACATGTTTAGCTATTACTTGTTTCAACGTTAAGAGTATTCTGGTATTAAAGCACAATGCTAGGTATATAAATGATTACTGCGCATGTGCGAGATCTTCACTCTTAAACTTTCTCTTAAATTTACATATGTTTTGGAGTAAAATTTCATTTTTGATGAATTAGAATTATAAAAATTCTTAGAAACTGCTAAAGTGGTACGAAGAAAAATATTCAATATAAAAATAAAAAAAAATTAAAAATGTGTGAAGACTTTTCCCGGTTTTGAGATTCGGACGGAAGTCCAGCAAAAAGTTTCGATATAACCTATCGTTCTATCCGCCTGCCCAAATATTCCTTCATCACCTGAGTGGTCTGAGATTCTTAATATGTTTATCTTTTCCTTGTTTCAAAAATAATGGAATTCTGATCTAAAAGCAGAATGCTAAGAATATTTCTGCGCATGTGCAAGATCTTCTGTCTTAAACTTTCTCTTCAATTTATATATATTTTGGATTGAAATTTTACATTTGATACCTAAAATTTTCAAAAATGCGTAGTAATTGCTGAAACTGTACGGAGTAAAATATACAAAATTGTATTGTATTATATTATATTTTATATATATATATATATATATATAAATAAATGTGTAAACACTTTCTTCGGTTATGAGACTCGATCTCAAGTCCAGTAAAAAGCTTCTATACGGCCGATCGGTCTATTCAGACCACACACCCCTTCAATGCCTGAGTGGTTCAGGATTCTTAATATGTTTTTGTATTCCTCGTTTGAAAAATAATGGGGTTCTGGTTTATAAGCACAATGCTAATATATGAATGATTACTGCCCATGTGAGAGATCTTCACTCTTCAAGTTTCTCTTAAATTTATATATATATATACATATTTCGGAGTAAAATTTTATTTATTTATTTTTACAGCCGGACAGGCAAAAGCGTGTCCGACTATTTGAATATAAGTTAAGAGGATAACTGTGAAATGGAAATATCCAGATATATAAGATTCTGAACAGAGATTCAACAGGTGTCACGTAGACACTATCAAAGGTAAGACCGAATCCAACAACATGTTGTCCGTTTGTTGTTGTGTACTTCTAGAAGCATGTCATTGCGATAACTCAAAAACCACAATGACTAAAATATATCAAATTTGGAATGGGATTTTTGACTACAATTGTAATTCTGCGTCATATTTTAGGTTCATCGGTTGATGAAAACGTGCCTCAAACCGAAATTTAATTTCTGCTTACTAAAACCCTGCATTTCAGGGATTCATTGCCAAAGCATCCTCCATAAACTGCACATTAGGAACAATACTGAACTCTCACTAAAGGATACTATTTCATAACTTTTTTACGCTAATTTCATGTAAGGCATTGTCGGGACTAATACCTTTATTAGGCAATATACGACAAAGGTTTTGGGAGATTACTATCCCTGCTTTTAAAAGTTCTTCAAAAATGATTTAATAAAATATACATTTAAGGCTCATCTACTCAAATTTGTTTTCATGGAACTTTGAGTTCCATGTTTATTTTAGAAGAACGGAATCATTTCAACTTTCCTTTATATTCAAGAATACTTCTCTTGTTATGATAAAAAAAATATCGGTTACATTCAGAATTGACCTTTTGAAAAAAATTCACCAGAAATGCTGGATGGTCTTTGAATTACGATCCTGTAAAGAATTTGCTTAACTCGCAAATTTTTTTTTTGTAAAATTCCGTTACAGTAGTATTTAAGAAATTAGAATTGAAATAAAATGATATATTCAAAGAGAGTAAATAATGAACTTAAGATTTTTATTTTTAAATTTTCAATCCATTTTTTTTTTCAACATGCAGAGTTTATTACTAATTATATGAAATTTTAAGACGTCACAATATGCTAACACGGCAACGCATCAAAAATTTACAAAAAAAAATGTTTTTAATATTCTAAGAAATTTGAGCAATGACAACGAATAATTTTTGAATAGGTATGTACTGAGCATGCCATATGTTTTCAAAGTGAAACATGGCGCATATTTAAATATTTCAGTTAAGTACCGTTATTGATTCCCAACCATATCGGCATTGCAATAAAGAGCAATTGAAAAGTCAATGAGATTGACATTTTACGAAATCTAAATTTTGAATTATACCGAATTATGCTAAGCTTCAAAATAATCTGAACACTAATTGTGCTTAGTTAATAGAATAAATTTTTATCATTGTAACTTTGATTTACAGTTGTTTAAAAACATAACTATCAATTAAATGAATAAGAACGATTTAAAAGCAGAAAAGGAGTTTTAACCAATTTAGGCAACATTTACGAACTAATAAAAGGTCTAAGAAAAAAGTTTCTATCATGCGAAGTAAATTACTTAAGAAAATGTGAAGGAATACTAACAATTATTCCGATCTATTAATTTTAATATTACGGAAAAAATTATATTATAGGAATTAAGTAAAAGATTTCAATTCACACGGCCATTTTAAACGCAAGTTCAATGATAAAGTAATGTTTAATTCGTATTTACTATTAACAAGTTGCTTTTATATTTCGTATAAGCAAAAGTAAAACATATTGTAAAAAAAATTCAAACTCCAGATTTTGAATATCTTCGTTGAACATCTCCTCTGAAATCGAAAAATATATTTTTGGAAAATATCTGCCTATTGCAAAGATAGCTGAAAAACGTTTTGAGCAAGAAGGATGAAATTTAGTTTCTTTTTTTTACATCAAGTTTGTAGGTTTCTATCAAATTGAGAAAATCTATTCAGAGGAAGCGTGCCTGTCCGGCTCTCGAATAAAAGTGATCGCATTAAGCTGCAAAACGAAGAAAGCTGGATGGATAAAATTCTATCCATATTTTAAACAAAGCAGACGCCTATCATATTTGGAGCTAAATGTAACAAGGGAGTGATCGTCTGTCAATATTTATTTTTAATAGCATGGAAAAGTGATGACTGAAAAACGAAACGACTTAAAAATATCACATTTGGTGTGGGATTGTGACTACAATTGCAGTTCTGCCAAATTTAGATCTCAGTCGATTGAGAAAACGCATCTAAAACACAAATTCAAATTTCGGGACACAAAAAGGGGCATTTGACAGTTACCTGAATAAAGGAGAATAAGATTTTTATCGAAAAGATATTTTTCATCTAATAGTAATTTTATTTAATGCAGTACAGATATTCCTTTTCGCTACGAACTCTTTGCTATTTATAATCTTAAAAAAATTAAAAAAGCAAATAAGATGTTGATAGAATTAAAAAGCTTGAAACATAAAAACAGACTACCAAAATATCAAAAACTTTATTTACAAAAATATTAAAGAAAAACGCTGATGCAAGGTTCTATTTAAAATCGTAAAAAAAATGAATGCCACATCAAAAGTAAACATGTATTCAAATAATATATTTCATAGAAATAATGCACAAGATATGAAGGAAACTAACATTGCATACATATTAAATACATGAATTTAAAATAAAGATTATACATAAAGATAAAACTAACAGAAAATGCGAGTGAAATATCAATAGTATATTCAAATACAGGGAAAAAATTGACATAAATAATATTTCTTAATGATTTCGACAATACAATTTCTTACGAATTATTATAAAAATATAAATTTCAAAGAAAATGGTCCAAAAATATATTTAGCAATTAACTTTACTCTTGCGAGTTTCTCAATGTAATTTTTTACAAGATTTACAAAATATAAATATTCAGATTACATACATGTTTCAGATTTATAATAATTAAATGCTTATTTCTTGTTCTATAGAGACATCTTGGAATATTTAAGACTGATAACGATCCACTCCTTTTTAAAAGTTAATCCTTTTACTGATTTATTTTGTTAAATACCAAATTTCCATGCGTAGCGCCACTAGCAGCGAGAAATATAGACATCTTGATACATTATAATATAATAATGAATTATAAATTAAAGACTAAAAATTTACGTTAATCAAAAACAAATTTAAAGCACTCACAAAAATGTATATATAAACTTTATTAAATTAATAGCATAGAAGAATAGAATATTAAGTGAATATAAAATATATATTAATTTAATTGAATTATTAATATAATTAACGCTTTTATCATTTATTGCATCCATTCTAATCGGTCAAGCATATTAAGTCGATAATTATTTATAAAATAAACTAGTCAGTGGTATTCTAACTTCATTCAAGTTTCATGTGCAAAAAAGCAATCCGTAAATAACTGCGATTTTCCCAACTGTAGTTTTTTTTTTAAATTAAGTATTCTTTGAAAGCATATTCATCACCATGTTGATCAGACATGGCGACCAAATGCTTTTTTTCTCAATTTGATGGATTCCTGATCGACTGGCTAGCACAGCCATCAGTCATCCTTTTATGAAAAGACCACTAAAAAATGAGCTCTTAAATTCTTTACACTTTTACATTACATTCTTAAATACAAAGTTTGGCCTAAATTTCATGACTACAAACATTATGATTATCAATTTTTATAGTAAACTAAGCAGTAAAGGAGTCTAATAAAAAATTTGTAAAGGATGCAACAAATGATAGCGCGATTTGATGATTCTTTTGCATAATAACTATTTAGGAAATAGCTGAAATTTAAATTTTAATGCCAGAAATGTAAATTATATTGTTAGTTTATAATTTAACCATCTTAAACTACATATGGGTTAAGATTTAAACATTCAGGAGGATCAAGATAAGAATTTTTATCGCAAAATCCTACGACACATACAAGAGTAATCACAAAATTAAGAATATTGAGTAGCTCTAAAATATACTAAATTTAATTCAGACAACATTCAGATAGGATTAATTTTTTTTGTCACATATGGTAAACATTTGCGTTGTCTCAAATTATTCGTAACAATGACATTTGAAAGGGTCAATATCATAATTTACAGTTGGAAATAAAAATTTTCTATCTTATTTAAAGCAATCCTTTTCCTGATAATACTTTCAACATCGGTTTCTGAATGTTTTTTTTACAGTTTTTAACATATTATAGAACAATTTGCATGAAAATGTAATAAAATATAATTCATTTTTGCGGTCGTTCCCTTTTATGACACTCTTTTTCCTAACTTTATATCTAGCTCTTTATATAATTTTCTTCGTATCCATCTACAAAATGGGCGAAGTAGTACCATTAGGTTTCGTCATCAACTCAACCAAGAGCTATTTCAAATATTATTAACAAATTTTATTTTAAACCATTAATCATTAAGAATTCACTGTGGATATTTGTGACATGAAAAACGATCCTTTATTAAAAGCAAATAAATTGCTGCAAGTTTGAGTAAATTTGATTCTTAAAATATGGATGTCAAGTTCTTTGAACTTAAATTCATAAAATTAAATGAAACAGAAAGGACCGAAATTACTTATCCAACAATTATATTGAATAATTTCACTACATAAATTACATTCTTTACAAAGCGATGCTATAATAATTGAGATTTTTATGATACTCTACTATTTCTAGTTTTACAAATCAGATCGTTTAGTTGAATGAAATAAAAAAAAATTCCCCAATTCTATGAGAATTGGTGAATTTATAGAATATCAATATAACAGCAATAATATACATTATACATTCACAAAATTATCAAAATACAAGATTCAAAAAAAAAAAATTTCATGCTATTTAAATGCTAAACATTCATTTTGAATTTGATAATTCATTAGCCATATAAAAATACAATATTTTATAAAGTACCATATCAGAGCATGAAAAAAAACATTCAACACAAGTCTTTGAAGGGAGGTTGACCATTACTTTTTTTTTATAGTACGGAAGCCGGAGATTTGCTTCAATTTCGTGATAAACATTGCCAATGATGAGTTACAAATTTTGACTACATTTACTTTATAGATATTTAGAAAATGGAAAGTCCTCCTCAGCTGCGATGTTTCAGATCGAAGCAATGTAAAATTAGATTTTTTAAAAATCAGTGCAAATAGTTCTAAAGAAGGCCAAGTTGCATTTCATTCTCCTGCAAAGTCTCCTTAGTAATAAAACATCTTATAAATTAGGCCTCTTGCCACATTTATTCAAGTCCCTAGCTGTCAGCTAAAAATACCGTTGGATGTTGCTCCATTGATATCGTATAGATGCAAAAGCCATGAACTCCAAAGTCTTCATGTTGATCCAAGATCGTTTCTCAGCAATGTTGAGAGAGGTCCATCTTATTCTGAACTTCTTCGAACAATATCTGAAAAAAAAACACGAATTAATGCAACTTAAAAACGCATGTATTCGTTTTAAAGAGTAAAAAAATATTGATGGCAAAAGTTTATATTTGCCTAAGGAAACTATACACAAATTTATATATATAAAAAAACAAATACAAGTTTCAGTACCAATGACTATATTAGAAAATTTATTTTTCCAGAAACTTCTTTCTAGTGGATTTGGATATAAAATTAAAACATTATGAAAAGTATACTTTATATTAGAATAAAATTTGTTTAATACTAAACATTTCTACTTAGCGTCTTATAGGAATTCCGTGGACACTGCATGTATCAGAACCAAGCAAAAGTAAAATACAGTGGAAGCGTTAAATACTTTACATTATAAATACACAGTTTTTTGAAATAACACATTGTTTCAGTTCCAGTTAATTCTATTTTCGCACTATTGTATTTGAACTTACCAAGTCTCTGAACTTTAGAATCTTCTTTCTATTCCAGATTAAACATTTTCTGCACATATTGGAAGTTTGGCCTCGATTCAAGGTTGTCCGGGAACTGAAAAGAGTGTCTGAATCCAAGAAATCAGCAGCAACGAGTGAATCGTTTTCCTGTGTAGCACTATAATCATTACATGGTGGTAATTCTTGTACTTTACTGTTTCATTGACGTCGTACTTAAGTATAAATCTAGAGATATGCATTCAATATTTGAAGGAATGTTCTTGCCAAAAGGTTGAAGTAAAAATGTACAATATAATGGCATTTATTCCACAATTATGTAAATATACTGAATATTTATTAGTTTCAACATCAGCAGGATTTATGGCAGTTCATATTACCTGCGATTATTTTTTCCTCATTAATTAAATACAATTTCTGTATAAGCAAAAATGTTAACCAATAAGGTTTTTTAAATGAAGTCAATGATCTTTAAAAAGTGGGATACAACCTACAGATTTCTGAATTATTGCAATCTTCATAAAAAAGTTTACCTTGCAAGCTGTTAAGAAAAAGGAATGGTACTGCCAAACCACACTACTTTCAATGTAGTCGGAAATTGACATTGCTTCTTCAACTGCAGAAGTTTTTTTTAAGCCTTATTCGTAATCAAATATCCGAAGGAAAATAACTTCCAAAATAAACCCAGTCAAAGTGTTGTAAAATTTCGTTATAACTCCATTTTTCAGATTTCGGTTCCTGAGATAGAAAATTGAAGGTCAAGGACTCAAAACTTGAGTGTTCATTCCAACTTGCTTTGTTTCGTTTCCCCGAGTGTTATTTAAAATTTGAATATTCTTTTATTGCTTGGTTCCAGGAAAGTTTTTCTCTGCTTTTTTCATCCAAATTCGACTCTTAATCAAACATATTTCATTAATCAAAGGGATCAAAGTACATTTCGTTTCCTGCTGATTTCAATATCTGAAAGCAATATAAGCGAGTTGCAATTTTGTTATTCAGAAGCTCAACATGATTTTATAGAACTATCATCTAAATAGCTAGAAATTTCTCGATTTACAAATTCACTTTAGAAGAGATTTATAATTCAAAATTAGGGCTATTGTATGAAGAGATTTCAATTCCTTTCTGAAAAGAGCTTTATTTTTCCTTGAAGTTTGAAAAGAATTCTCAGCATGTGCTCCTCTTCAGTCAGAGAAAGCAATTTTGTAATCCTTGACTATCAATTCCAGCTGTGACATTAGGAAATAAATTTCATTTATTCATTCAGACAGTCTCAGGATATGATTTTCAGGCATTTAAAAATGTTCGAATCGATAAAATCGGAATAAAAGAGCAATTAGAAAAAAATAAAAGAGAAAGAATGAACAATTTATCAAATGAAAGAATTTCATTCTTGAAATATTTCCCTACAGTTAAAAATTCGACATATTTTTGTTGACTATAGATAACTTGATGAAAACATTCAGATACTAATGCATTTTATCCGAGTTAATCATTGTTACTAATTCAACAGTTTAATGATTTCATTTCCAATTCTCATTGTTTTAGCTGCTGTTTTAATGACTGATAATTTTCCTGAAGAAATTATATTTATCGTTTCATTATATTTATTGATACTGATATTCGTTTTCCCAAGCTTTTTGATTAACTTTATTATGATTTCATTTCGGAATCATTTTAAATAATCTCAAAGGCTTAGTTTTATGCATCTACATTTAAGGGAGATTAATCCTAATTCTACCTTTGTCGAATTCTATGATTAAAATAATTAAACCTAATCAAAAATATCAAAAATACTCAGAATTTGTCTTTCTCCGAGATGTATGTATCTGACAAATCCATCCTGTATAAAAGTAATTCAATGTTAATACGCCGAATCATTTGATACCATTACTATTTATTTATAATATGTTAATATATACATGTTTCTTTTATGATCTGTTTTTGAAATTTTCACATCGTAAAATGGAATGAGGTAGATTTTCTCCTAGTAGAAGGACGATTAATAAACATTACGATATATAGAAAAAAATATCAGACGGCTAATTTTAGTGTTATTTCAAAACCATCAAAAAATGGGGACAAACCAGAAAGTTAAAGATATGACTCATTAGATCCTGATTAGTCAAATAGACGAAAAGATATGAAAGTTATTGTAGATTTATATAAATACACAAGATTGTTTAATAATTCTGATACTTTAGTACAGGGGAAATACTTTCTAAAAATGTTTTATATGGTGAACCAAAACAATCATTAGTAAATTGAGATAATATAAATAGAAAAAGTTAGCTTTCAGGAAGTTATTTTTTAACGATTCGAAAATTTGTAATGGCTGCATATTAGAAAGGGAATACTTAAAAATTAAGATTCCTAAAGTTCTATATCAATTAATGAAATTAAAAGATTAATATATACTAGCCGCCTTTGGCGACCAGCCCGTTTGCCAATCTTAATGTTCGTTAAAATTTTAATTAAATATTTTATGCAATTTCTACTTTAATAGCTTCTTCATCAAAATATTTTAAAACTTCAAATATTGATAGTCATATAATTCATTCCTAATATTATAAATGCCTTCAGTCATAACGTAATATGTATCTCTATAATTTTCTGTTAGCTTCCGTAGAATTTATGCCTTGAATTAAAGTGGAAAGGATTAATCTGCAATTAATATAATATTTTTTACTGAAACAAAGCATTTTTTATAATGATTACTGAAAACAATCACTGAGCGTTTAAACTTTGTGGGCACTAAATATCTTAATTTTTGTAATTTTTCAACAAAATTTTCTCAGATTCATGAGCAGATCGATTAATTAACAATGTTTAATTTTAAATGCATCAAACATTAAAAAAAATAAACAGAATCATTTGAAATAATGGGCCGAAAAATTTTAACCCTAGCCTCATTAGTGTGGGGAAGAAAACTGAAGCCTTACTCATTTGACGGTGGTGAAAATGAAGATTTATTTTTTTGTCGGGAAAGTTAGTTTTTAATTGATAATTTAAATTCCAACTAATAATTAAAAAAAGGGACCCCCATCTGCACATTCCTGACCTCCAAGGTATACATGTAAAAAATTTGGTAGCTGTAGGTCAAACGGTCTGGCCTGCAGATCGCCAACACACACACACTGAGCTTTATATATGTATAGATGATTGGGATAAAGTGTTTGTGCCAAGCTTGTTAAAGTAGAAAATAAATTCATTTGGATATTATTAAAACCTGTAGTTTACTGAACACAACTCTAAAATCCGTTTTTATATTAAATCCTAACTAATCTTGAGATTCTCTGAATTTCTATAATAGAAAAAAATCTATTTAGTAAAATTGCCAAAAAAAAATCATTCAAATTTATTCTTCATAATTAAATTTTTTGTTAACGTATTATTCCGAAAACAATTTTTTGAAGGAATCTCATTTTCGAAATCGACAGATACATTGTTAAAGGGATTAAGTCTCAATGAATACATTTTTACCCATACAGAAGGCATATCTGGTAGAAATATCTACCCTAGTCATCATTGGAAGAATGAAATACGCCGAATTCCAAATTTTAACATTTGAATATCATATGAAGATAGATTCTGCGAGCACTTTTTTTAACATTACCAAAATTTTCAGATCATGCAAGTAAGTGAAAATTCCTTCAAGAGATGTGAAGGGTGGAGTAATTTTAGCTCTTGGCAAAGAAAATAATTCCACGAAATAAGCTACAATAAACATGCTTTAATTTACAAGAACTTACCTAACTTAACCATAATAGTGTATTTCACGTATTTCCAATAGTGTATTTCAAATGGCATTATTAAATTACGATTTACGGACAAACGATAGTGACAAATTCGCACGCCAACAGCAACTTCTCCAGCACTCCCCACTGAAAACGCCACTACTCTCTCACTCCCCACTCAAAACGCCACTACTCTCTCACTCCCCACTCAAAACGCCACTACTCTCTCACTCCCCACTCAAAACGCCACTACTCTCTCACTCCCCACTCAAAACGCCACTACTCTCTCACTCCCCACTCAAAACGCCACTACTCTCTCACTCCCCACTCAAAACGCCACTACTCTCTCACTCCCCACTCAAAACGCCACTACTCTCTCACTCCCCACTCAAAACGCCACTACTCTCTCACTCCCCACTCAAAACGCCACTACTCTCTCACTCCCCACTCAAAACGCCACTACTCTCTCACTCCCCACTCAAAACGCCACTACTCTCTCACTTCACACTCAAAACGCCACTACTCTCTCACTTCACACTCAAAACGCCACTACTCTCTCACTTCACACTCAAAACGCCACTACTCTCTCACTTCACACTCAAAACGCCACTACTCTCTCACTTCACACTCAAACCCCACACTAATATTCCATTCATTAACCACTCCTGCACAGCCCCAACCATTCCAACTCCGCACACATACATTACCCACTCCTGCGCGAGCCCCAATCATTCCAACTCCGCACACATACATTACCCACTCCTGCGCGAGCCCCAACCATTCCAACAACACACACATTACCCACTCCTGCGCGAGCCCCAACCATTCCAACAACACACACATTACCCACTCCTGCACGGACCCAACCATTCCAACAACACACACATTACCCACTCCTGCACGGACCCAACCATTCCAACAACACACACATTACCCACTCCTGCACGGACCCAACCATTCCAACAACACACACATTACCCACTCCTGCACGGACCCCACAATTCCAACAACACACACATTACCCACTCCTGCACGGACCCTACAATTCCAACAGCACACATACACACATTAGCAACTCTTGCATGGCCTTAGCAATTCCAACACCTTATACATTACCCATTCCGGCACTACAATTATAACATCACATACATTATCAACACTACCACGATGCCCGATAAATTCAATGCCACATGCTAGACTCGCATTTCCACGAACCTCATCATTCCAACATCATATGCATTGCGCACTGAACTACGATAACCACAATTCCAATACCATAGCATTACACACTCCAATACTACACAAATAGTTCCAATACCATGACATTACCTAATCCACTACTACATCTACAGTTGCAATGCCACTTGCATTATCCATGCCGCAGCTCCAATAGCATACATTACCTATACTACAACGAGCCGTAGTTCGTCAGCAAACATACTCAGTCATTTCTAGTTTAGTAGAGTTTTCACTCATTACCCACTATCAACACCAGTGTTATTCATAATATCCCCTTCCACGATTCTTAGTCAATGAATCGTACAACTTTTAATCCACGCATTGAAATACAGGACCGAAATTTCACTTACATGCTGCGGGAACAGCGTCACAGTGCACCATATGCAACTCCAGAAATTAGGCAGCGCGATATGAGGGAAGTAATAATTTGTAGCATTCAATTTTAAAAAATTGTTTTTATCTAAAAAAATCTTTATGAGATCAGATAATGACGAATTCTACTTTCTATACCACCCAAGTAGAACAAATTTGCAACGAATTATTTGCATATACCAGAAAATCCTAAAATATTGAATCTATGAGAGATATCTATCCTAAGTATCTATACATATTGAATTTATAAGAATTGATGTAAAGCGATTGTAACCTAGAAAGTTAATGATGGCTAGATTACTTATCAGAAATTCTTGTTTCTTTTTATATAAAATAGTTGTCAAATATTCCTTTTCTTGCCTTTCCAACACTTCCCCCTCCCTTTATCTCCCTGGCAGTTCTTTAAAACATGTATTGCTTTGCCAAAAACTGAAATCGCTGACAGTGAATTATTCTATGAACATATTTCCAACAATATCCTTAATAATGAAGATAAGCATCTTATCTTTTTTAAAAAGATGCAAATATTAAAGAGAGACATTAGAATTTACACTTCGTTTCTTAGAAAAGGTTACACATTTAGTTTGATGAAAACTTTATCTGTTGTCCATTTCGATTTACTGTAAGTATTGTTAAAAAGAAGCCTTATACTGAAATTAAAACCAAAACACGGAATAAAAAAACATTGGATATTCATATATTTATGAACATTTTTTACCGGTATAAGCTAATATTTTGATATTCTAGAATCCAATAAATATCAATTTTAACACTTCGGTTATATGGCACAACGTCGCGGCAAAGATCAGGATTTAAACAGTAGATAAGTTTTTTACATCAAAAGGGATCCAATTGTAATACTTATTTCCCTGTCCTGCTTTAAAACATGAATGTAATTTATCAGTTTTTTGTCCGGAGAAATTTTATCAAATCCCGTTCTTGAAACCTATTCTTCCAAAATTATTAAAGTACGTTTTTTGCTAGAAATCGCTTAGACTAATTTCTACAAATGGAACACCTAATCACAACGAATAAGGAATTTCGCAATCTTATCTTGATGGAAAGCTGAATAAATTGACTCGGTTTGACAAATAGAATTTAAATCGGAAAATAAGAGTGCAAGACACATTATGCACAAAAGATTTAACTTCCCGGTTTTCATGAATTAGTACGAAGTCTAAAAATCGGCCAGTCTTGACAGAAATTTATCTTCCAAATTCAACATTTAGCTGAAGAGTGACGGTTTAAAACACTAAATGAAATTAAGATTTGTCAATAAGATGATTTCATTACCAAGTTCACAGAAATTTATTTACTGGAAATCTGAAATTCTAAGCTTACATTGGATGTCACAGACGCGAGAAGAGACATATCGATTTTCTTCAGTCGGATGTAATCAAATAATCATATCGGATGTAATCAAATTTCCATATGAAATTTTCTTAATTTAATGCGATTCGATATCAGATAATCCCTTGCTGATTTCGAGTTCTAAGATCAATAAAATAATTTCAGCAGAAATTAATGAATGGCGAACAGTAATGATCTATTCATTTTAGTCAAAGATGAAACATTTTTCTTTTTGCTTGAAAATATTTAGTTTTGAAGAAAGACTGGAAATTCAGAATGAGGGATAATTTAGAAAATAGAAATCTTGATTTCCCATCACTTCTTGTTAGAAAGGTGAATACAAAGTTGTCTGTTTAGAATTTAATGTTAAAGAAAATGGATAAAATTTGAATTTACTTTTTATCAGTCGTTTTACAGTTTAATTACCTTTGTCCAAACATAGAATTTTGACAGTAATTTTTTTCCATTTGACTTAATTTTTCCGAATTTTTCTAAAAGTGATTGGAAGCATCTCAAATTTGTATCCTATTCCTATCCTATAGCTTAGTATAATATTTTGAATTTTATTTCCTTCCTAAAAAGCAAAATTATGTTTCATTTTTTCAAATTTCTTAAATTTTAATAGTCACTTTTTTATAATCATCTAATATACTGCATCCCATAGAATGCATTTAATCTATTACCATAAATGGGACAATCATCTTGCCTATTAATCAAAACTATAATTATAAACCGTTTGCATTATGAATGAATTTAGCATCACAATTAAATTGCATCCTATTTGGCTACTTCTATTAGGAATTGTAAATTAAGCTATTTAATAAATTTATTAATTTAAAATTGATTTTGAAAAATCTGACAAAGTTTTTATAATGCATTAACTCATTTATATAATATCGAATTTTCGACGGCAGAGAAATAGATCTCAGACGAAATTTTTTTATCTTATAATTTGTTCATTTTTTACCATTTTATAGCTTTTCGAATTGCACGTATTCAGATTTTAACTATTCGAAAATTTGTAATATGCATTAAAATCATATCACAAGGCAGTCTGAATGAGTAGAAAATATTTACCGCCTAGATGTCTTACAGCCAATTCTGACAAGCAAATATTCTAAAATCATACGATCTTACTTTATGCAGTAGAGTTCAAATGGAAATGACGTGCTTAAGTAAGCGCCCTGCTCGACACTTTCTTTTTCGTTATCCATTGGTTGTCCTGAACTGGAATAAGAATCAACATCTTGAAAAAATACCAGGATATACGACGATGGTATGAGCATAACTTGAAATTTCTTGATCTGGACTTGATTACTGGGTATGAAGGAGATGTCTCTTATCCGCATTGAGAATTCCTTTTTGGAAAAATTGGAGCTGAAAAGAAAAGACTGTATTAATCATTTGGAAGGTAATTTTGGGAATTCGCATGTAAATTAAAAATTTGTATTCTGGCATAGTCTACAAATAAACTGGTAAGTATCTGACATAGCTGTTTCCAATAGCTTATTAAAAATACAAATCGAATTATAAACACAATAACTGAAATTTATCAGTATTTAAGATCGCTTATTGCAATGAGCATTTAAATTTACTTTCAGTTCTCCTTCGGTGGTTCGTATTTAACCAGATGTTCAGTGCTTTTAAATTTTAACCCGAGGTTCAGTGCTTTTTAAGTAAAATGGCAATAAAAGTATTGGAGCAAATTGCTTCAAATGAGCAATTTTAAAAACCGTAATATAAATCTATGTTTGAGAGAGATTTTATCTAATCCTCCATTTTTTACCCTCGAAATTTGTCAGGGAAATGGATTTCGTGTATTGCAGTTCAATCATTTGCCTACTTTTATTATATAAATACATGTTTTGAATAATTCTGCAATTATGCTTCTTTAGTTGCAAGAAGCGAGGTTTTCGTTAGTCGGAACAATTGCTTGCCAGATGTGTAGAAAATAGCTGAAATCAATTTTTAGGAGAATTATGCACGAACTTTCTAAACGTGTAGTTTTCGAAATAAAGATATAACTATAATACAGTATTAGTATTTTCATTCCTTTAATAAAAATGAGAGTTATATTAATTAAAAAAAATTATTTTCAATATATTAGATTTATGTTTTAATTCTATCCATTAGATGGAAAAAATATTTTGTATTAAAATAATAAATTTAAATAAAAATAAAATTATTAATAAGAAATGTGCATTAAAATGGTTTAAACTGAAATTTTAGAACTCGAGTTCTATAAAAGATACTCAAATTATTGCATCTGCGATTTATATAATATATATATAACAATTTTGCAAGTGTATAACAGAAAAGACAAATTTGGAATTAATTTCGATTTGTTTATTTTTAAAAGAGGACATGGTTAATACACAAGTACAGTTCGTTTCAGTATTTTGAGACAACCACTTTTCGACGATTCCATTTCATAAAGGGGTGAGACGTGGAAGGATTAGCGCCTTTTCGGAATTCACCTTTGACCTTAAATTTCCTCTGTTAGATAATTAATCAGTTACTTTATCATAAAATGTGAACATCTTTCATTTTCCCTTTCACTCCTATTTCGTTGAATTAAACCCATTCTAACGCATGTGCTAAATCGCGGAGGGTTTTAGAATTCGTTGTCAAACATTACAAAGGTGAAACGCATCCATCAGCAACAGATCGCAAGAGCAAGCGAATCAAATTCCCTTATCGTTTCTACTCAGATTTTAGAGATTTAACAATTATTGATACACGAAAGGGAATCTTGGGTACTTTTGAATGAATGCATTAGGTGAATGATATACTTATCCCATAAAAAATGGGATGGTCAAACTTAATGGATCACGTATTAAAAACAAATAAAAACTAAGATTTGGATCAGGAAATAAGAACATTTTAGAATAAGGTAATATGGACTAATTTAATAGGGGAAATTAGGATATAAATGAAGAGATTACATATGCATATTATATATATATTACAATTACAATTTAAATACAAATATGACTCAGCTTCAATTTTAAATCCGTTTGGTTCCACTGCTGAAATATTAAATATCTAATTTATGAATATTATTTAAAGTATATATCTTCAGTACATAGGAACATGCTTACAATTTCATTTCTGAGTTGTTAAGAACTTACCCGTCTTTTTCCTTACGGTTTTTTTAAGGCATCGGATTTTATTGGATTCCAGCTTTTAATGACAAACTTTAGTAAATGGATAAACATAATTTTCACTATCTGAAAAAAATTAAAATCAGTAAATTACTACGAGTTTAGTTCTAACATCAATAAAATGCTTCAGGAAATAAGTTGCTGAAATATTTAAAAGAAATTAAATCGTAGCAGGAAATTAGTTTTAACTGAAGAAATCAAATCAAAGAAATATTAATTATTTAATTCGAGTTTTCACAATACTTAAAAAAAAACACTTTTCGTGAAGACTTCATTCCTAAGCTAGGATTCAAATTTGGAATGCTTACTAAACTCAGTACAAAGATTTTAAACCTGTTTAAAAGACAATACCATCATTTGAATTTTCATCTAGTTGAAACATTAATACTAGTGTATATTAAATTTAAATGACACGCGCGAGATAATATTTGCTTTAGAAGGAAGAATTCGGAACACAATTGATTAAAAAAATCAAAAGCATCAAAATTATTTACGGTACGGTTTATATTCACCCTATAGGGCAAGAGACACTTTCTTCAAGTATCTTCCTTCTATAAGATATACCTTAAAGTTTCTTTACACATTAAAATGATTAAAAACATTTCCGAGTTATATAATTCAATAAAAGGGTTATGAAGAGATTTTTCTAATTCATCAATTCCACACATTTTTTTTTTATTAACACTTGACTACCGTGTTGCCCATATTAGCGTCACGTGAAGTTTCAGTGTAAAATTTCATGTCGGTAGAACACGGCAATATTTAGTTTATATAAATATGTTGTTCACTTGGGAATCGCCTGTGATTCACAAGTATTTATCAGATATTCTCTTTTCTACTTCAATCAAGAGATAGCAACGTTGTAAGCATATTTTTAATTAAAGGTCCGAATCAGACATTAATCGTTGCAGGGAAATTGTTAAATGATCGCAATGGATTTTGAGGATATAAAATATCTTCTGTGATATATTTATGCAATTGATGATTTCTCTTTTATAAATGAAATTCACATACTAATGTAAATGATTAATCTTTATAAAAATTCAAATGTGTATTATATATAGCTATAAAATGCAAATTTTATGCAAGTCAGATATTGCGACTGACAAAGGGTCAAATAAAAGGGCAACTGAATGGTTCTTTGTTACCGATATGGTCATTCTCGTTTCGTTACGGGTTTTTTCGGGGGAAACTGAATTGTTCGTGATGTATGGAATTTAGATTTGAAATCGTTATTACTTCCTTTTCATACGCGTAACAAACTATCTGTATGATAGCCGTTATTAAATAGGCACAAAATATGTGGGATAACGTATCCATTTTTCACATTACTCCATTAAGTACCGTATAAAAGCCTTTGATTTATTCAAATATACGAATAACAATAGTTGCATAACAAATATAGCAAGCTAATTAAAAGAAACGTCCTTTTTCTTAAAGCGGCAAAATATTTTAACCAAAAATTGAATGCATAATAAAAAGAAAACAATCGAGCATTATCGTATTAAAAATCTAAGTATTTAAACAATTGTAATAAGCAGAATACAGTACTATGAATGAAACTATTGTGTAGCAAAACTTGTGAATTTAACTAATGCGTTTATAGCTTCATTAAAAATAGTTCCTCCAGTTAAAATGAAGTGAGAATGAACGTACGATTACCGAAAATTGAGGAGAATTCAGACTAAGTTTTGTTTCCATGCTTGGTTTCGATTCGAATTGACCCTAAAAATCTAAGGAATCGAATTTAATCCTAAACATAGTACAGTATTAAAGATTCGATTCGCCAAACGTGGTTTTTTAGCATTACCCCCCCCCCCATTGAATATCGAAATCATGTTCGCACAAATATTTCATGCCTTCGTAAAACGTGCTATTATATATATCGAAAAATGAAAATTATGGAGAATTTTTGTCAAATGGGTAGTACTAAAAAATTATAGAAAATTACATGCAAAAAATGATAAAATGAGAAATATTTTTAGAATAAGATACACTTTTTAATTTTGATAGTTTTTTTATCAAATGCATTGTGACTACGTAAATACCACAGGTGTTAAAAATCTAGGCCAAATTCAACAAAAGTTTACACGCTTATAATTTAAAACAAGAGGAATGTTGTTAACTTTTCGTACGAGTCTTTCAAACTGAGAAATTAATATTCTGTCTTTCTTCCCACAAACTTTGGTGAACGTTTTTCCGGAAAGAAAGAAAAATAAAGATATTAAATAATAAAGAAAATAAATTAATAAATAAAGAAATTAAATATTCTTTTTTTGGATAACATCAGCTAGTTTACTATTATACTTTCATTTTTATACATATATTTACTATTTTATACAAAAGATGTATTTACGTAAATATTATACATGAAAGGACATTTATCTCGAGCAACGAAAGGTATAATATTAACTATTTTTCAATGAAATCCAATTAAAATTTTTAGAAACCCTTTCGTAATGGGCATATTTGACCAAGTGATTGAGTTCCAAAATTGATACTTACAGGTTGATCGATTTGCAATGTACAAAAGATTTTTCTTCTGAAAGTAACATGACACATTTTGCATGAAGTACAGCAGCCTATACACATGGTCGAGGCAAATTATGAAAGATTATAGGGCAGTTTGAGGGAGCGGAGAAAGCTGATCAAAGAGAAATTATAATTGAAACTTTTGAAGGGCCCTAGACCCACTGAATTAAACAAAAACATTTCTACGGGCCGATTCTTCTGTTAATTTGTATTAAATTACAGTTAACTGAAAACTCCAAATTTTAAATTAGTTCTTAGTAAAATTTTGAACAAACCAGATTAGAAATTGTATCTTAAATGCTACTTTAACTGCAAAATTTTATTTCAAAATTTTTGGCATTGAAATGTTAAAAATGGTTTAAAAATTCACTTTTAAAACAATTTCAAGGAACCTGTTTCAAGAACTCTTCTAAACCACTGCAGACTGAAAGTTTCGTATGTACCTACAACTGATTTTAATCGATTTTAAACATAATATTAAAAAGACTAGAAATTAAAAGTTTTTTCTATACATTATTTCGAGTTTAAAATGTAATACTATAGCGATGTTAACCTTTTTCACTAGAAGAATGCTTAGATTTAAAATCTTAGTATGGTCTCCAAATATTTCAATATCTCACCATATTTAGTATTTGATTTAAAATCGCTAAATCAAAATCGTTAAATCCGGTCCTTAAAAACTCGACAAGCTAATTTGTAATTTCCTAAAAGTTTGGAGAAAATTTTTCGATGTTACTGACCGGTCTCAAGGTGTTTTTAAATCCATCAAAATTTAAAATCCTAAATAAATATCTTAATTAAAGATGAATAATGATAACAGTAAAGAATACTATACGAATTCAGAGAAATATTACGTTACGTTCATGGAAATTAGTATTAGCAAAATCACTTACCCTTTTACTATTTTCGTTACTGAACTATGCTTTTACTACAGTATCTTTTTCAGTAGCATTGTTTTCGAAACATTATCTGCACACAAGGCTGATATACATCGACCGTCTTGCCACTCTCCAAGTATCCAAAGTATACAATAAAAAGTCTTATTCCACCAAACACAAAGCAGTATCTTCTGTTAACATTTCATTTCGAAGCAGCCGATTCGAAAATAAAAGACCAATGATGTTTAAGGTTCCTTTTTGTTCAAGAAAATCTAATTCAGGAATTAACCCTTCCTGTGGCATGAAAAAATTTGGGCAGTTCTATTATTTTTTTTTTTCTTTCAACATGTTACTCTCTCGGTTACAGAGCTACTGATTCTTCATAAATATATGCAGATGCAACTGAGCGTTTTTCTTCTTCTATTCTAACCCTCATTCGGATACAAGCTGAACGCCCTCTTTTAGCAGAACTTAACGGTCATCAATAATAACGATATGTTTATTCACCCTCATGCAAATATATGCTTCATGGTGCCTTTCAACAGAGATTTGTTAATAATAAAGGACGGTTATTGAACCTTCCTGCATCTCCAGACGCAAATCATTTGAGTCAGTTTCGTACAATCATTCAATCATAATTCTCCTCAACGAAAGCATCTTTTTAATGCAGCTACCGAAGCATTAATGCCTCATTCAAACTCGTAATAAAACGTTAACAGTGAAGCATTCACTGATAATGAAACGTTCAATTCCGAATTGTACATTTTACGGAACAGCTTTCAACGCGTTTGACAAACTTCACAATTCTGCAGTGACTGACGATTCACGGGAAAGTCAAGTTCTGACGTCATCCCCACAGAAATACCGATACCTAATATTTGAATTTCTTTTTCCCCCCAGTGGCACGCCTCGAATGATCTTTATAAAATAACAAGCATCTGACATAGAAGGGAAAATGAAGACAAGACAGAAATAAGATTTAAAAAAAAGAGAGCTAACAAGAAAGAATAAAATCTTATCAAAATTTTCCAAATCAGTAATGATTATTCAGATAGTGTAAACTGTATTTCTTCCTCTATGTAGTCTTTAAAACAAAAAAATGAATCGTTATCAGGATTCACGGAGACAGTGAAATTGTCTATTGTTTCTATTTTTCTTAACAGTCAGAAGTTTAGAAGGCAGAGGAATGAAACCAGCAAGAGTGATCACCCAAACACTTTCTCGCATACTACTTAATAAACTTGAATTTGCATGTGAGACGCGTTTATCCCACCAATTGAAACCAAAATTTTGCATAGAATTACAATTGCAGTAACAAAATCATTCACCAAATTTGGCGTATTTAAATCACTACGCTTTTGAGTTAAATCGCTTACATATTTTTGAAAGTATAGACGACAGAAGATAAGTATCTATACTATATATGTTAAATTTAAGAATTGAATTTTATGCATCTAATTCTTTTCGTTTTGCAGTTATCTTGTTTGGCATGAAGAGCATATACCAAATGACATCCGCTCAGCTCGATGTATTTTTGTCACAGGCAGATGAGCAGACAGACAGAAGAATAGAGAGACATAATTATAGATTTTACATGCCCTTGAAAATGCAGATCGACAGTCGTTCAACCTCTTGTAGGATTAGGCCCAAAACTTAATGGCTGTCTTCAATATAGATGTTAAATCTATGTATTGAATTTTCTCTGTCGAGCTCTTTTCGTTTTGGAGTCATCGTGCTAACTTATATTCGTACAGCTGGACAGAAAGACTTCCTCTGAAAAGATTTTGCTCTAAATTTGATAGAAATCTGCAAATTTGATAAGCGAATACAACATTTGTATAAGCGAATACAACATTTCATCAAAGCAATTTTTGAGCTATTTTTGTCATAGACGGACAGACAGACATCTTACAAAAATGTGTTTTTAATTTAGGGAATTTTAAAACGTGGAGGCTCGTCAAGATTTCGAGTTCGAATTTTTTGACGAGTACACTACTTTCTCTATAATTCGCTACAAGAGAGTAAAAATTCAAGAAGATAACCGGATTCCTCTTCAGACAACTTTCCAGAAAAAGCTAGAAACAGTATGCCAATCAGATTTCTTATGTTCGTGAGGAATGGTAGGAAAGATGATTTGTCATTCTTCCCATGCGAGCTACAAGGAAATAAATAAAAATTTAACAAAAAATAACGTTCTTTGTGTTTTAGTGATAAAGTTTGAGTTTAGGGACATAGCAGGCAGGTTGGAGAATGAATTTCACTACAATGCGTTATGTATGTTGGACAGGTGCATGTTAACCCTTTCTAGGGCCGTGGGAAGTATGCTTCCCATCAAATTTATCAATCCTTGTATGAAATTGTGTAGGTTGGCATAAGTTCTGACACATTTTTTAGTAAGTCAGAAATTTAGATGCTTCAGTTCTTTAGCTCAGACAAAATCATGTATCTTGATTTGTTATTTAATTATTAATTAACCAAATTATTAAGTAATCAAGTTAAATTTATCTAATGAGCTAAATGAATCCCTTTTCTTATTCTGATATCAAACCTAAAAATATTTTAACATAATATGACTAGAAAAAAATGGCCCTTAAAAAGGTTAAATACATTATTTGAGGGTCAGAGTTTACAAATTGGTGTGGAAATTTGAAGTCTGGTATGCTATGTCAGTTATTGGCGACATTACTAATCACTGCTGAAGATGATGAGGGTTATTCTAAAATAACATTTATTTGGATCCGAGACGATATTTTAATCTGATGTAACTTACCAGCAAACTAAATTAAACCAAACAACTACCCAAAAGTGTCATCTACAAAGAATTTTATCTTAAAAGTGAGCAAAATTTAAAGAGAAAATGACCAGCTGAAAACGAGTGTAACTGCTGAAATATGTTAACATGACTTCGTTGAATATTTGTAAAGTAGCTAATAATATATGCCGATTTCAATTGATTTCAAATTTAGTAAATGTTTTTTACCTAAATGCTTTTCGTATCTTTATTTTTTTTACTGATAATGAAGTGCATGAAAAGTGCATCGAATTACAATTTTTGATGTTCTTCTAATCAAGGTTGGTATACGTAGAACATTACATAACATTACATAAACTTATTGGATAAAAAAATCTTAGTTTAATTTTGATCTTTAAGAACTGAATAACAATAAATGTCCAAAAAAAAAAAGACGTGGCATCTAATGAGGAGGATAGATGTTTTATAGATTTGGGTATTCCATTGTTTTCCCTTAAAAACGAGACATTTTCCTTTGTAAAAAAAATCACAGCCAATGAGTACTGTTACTGCTTTTAGCTTTTCTCTATGCGGATTTTGATGGAGAATTCTTGGTCTACTTTCCATGGATTTGGTTTATAATTGGGAGCCATAGTTTTGTTTATAATGAAGTATAAATAATGCATTAAATATTTTAAACTTAAGAAATAATATTTCATTGAATATTTTTGTTTGTTTTCAGATAGAAATTTATGCATTATGTAAGGAAAGCGATACAGCTGCTCTTCATACCTGGAAAGCAATTTTAAGGTAGGTTTATCAATTAATTATGGATTAATAAAATTTTGAAACGTTGTAATGTGCTATGAAATGGATGACATTTCTAGATTCTAGGCTTCAAAACCGGAGTGTTAGGATTATGACGCACGTCAAATATATAGAAAGTCAAAACACATTTGCATTGATCAAGTAAAAAAATGGAATAACAGTCAAAATCTTAATATGGCTAAAAATGAATGATCTCCAAAGCCCTAGATAAATTTTTGTTTTGAAAAATAGAGAACTACAGAGATCATAAATCTCACATTCAGATTCTATCACACTGATTTAAACTGCAAATAGGATACTAAATGGATTTTAATAATTTTGAAACTAGATTTTGAAGTTGAATCGAAAACAATAGCTACTTCTTTCTGACCAAAATGAAAATGAAGACAATCTAGATGAGCGAATTCGAATTTTCAACGGATTCTTTAAATATAAAATTTTTGAGGCAAAATTTTTATCTAATTACCCAAAAACATTCGAAAAGTGCTGAAATCAAAACTTTCTGTAGGACAACGATACCAAACAGAATGCACATGACGTAAAGTGTGGTGTTTTTTTCATAGTAAACAGCAATTACACACACCACCACCACAGTACCCCAACATCAATGCCATTAGATATCTGTGGGCCACACTCGAAACAGTGGTCTAAAAACACAAAATTAGAAATAAAACCCATTTAAAACAAGTATTGCAAGAAGAATGGGGTAAAATATCTTCAGATACCACCAAAAATGGGTCGAATCACTACCACGGCGTTTAAATGTCTTTATAAAAGCCAAAAGACATGCAAAGTAAATACTGACGCTTTATTTCTATGCGAGATATAAAAAAAAATTAATAGGTGTATTCTCAATTTTTTGAGATAAAAATCTGCATATATTCATTTAAAATATTTTTGAAACTTTTCAGTTTTGAAATTTTTTATTGATTATCCTTTGCTTTAACTTTAAATTAAACCATTTGTTGTGCTTAAAATTAAAAACATGTTTGCACTTCTCGTTAATATGTTATTAATATTGAAAGTTGGTTTTATCAAGTGGAAGTAAGGTGTACTTTCATTTGTTTGAGCCACTGTATATCTATATATATATTTATAGCAATGCTTTCTTTCGGTCATCGAATATTTACGCACTCGTGTTGTGTCAATTTTTCATTTTACATTTTTTGTGTGTGAATTCTCGATGCTGCATAGCAAAAAGGAAATATAAAAAAATGAAATATCATGAAAAGTTATTTATTAAGTCTAAATCATTATTATGAAACGATATTTCGATTTCTAGTTTCAAATCTCCTTCAGTATTTACTCTTCATATATGAAGTATACAAAGGGGGAATATTGCAATCGTCCAAACGTTCCACATCGAGATTTAGACTCATCTTTTATATTTCAGACATCGTTGTGTCCGGAATAAACACAATTTTGGATTTTGTCTGTCTGTTTGTGAACATAACTCAAACCGCTTCAAATTAGATGAAGATTGATACTTGAGCGTTATGCTGAATTTGTAAATATGGGTGAAGTTGTGAAAGAAATCCATTCACAGGAAATGCCTATGTCAATTCGAATGCAAGTGAACAGATTAGAAAACAAAAAGAAATAGATAAATAAAATTTTAAATTCAGTTTTAGCATAGATCCGTATCAGATTTTGAAACCAATTCATTAAAGGGTTGAATGTCTTTCGGTCTGTGCATTCTCACGCAATCAATAACTCAACTACTTTGATAAATGAAATTTAGTACGTAAGCTAATTACATATCAAATATTGATTTGAAGAAATAGTTTCAAAATACATATTTTTCTTCGGTATACTATGGATGCATATAGCTCTCAATTGCGAGATCTGAGAAAATACATTGCGAGTCAAAAGAAAGTAAACACCTACGATTGATATAGAAAATATTTTATTTCAAATATATTATTGACTTTAGATATGCACAATTAACTTATTCCTGTAGGATGCAATAATTTGCAAATGTTTAATTAAATCAAAATGTAAACAGAAATAATTCAAATAAACAGAAAAACATCAAATTTCAGGCGTCAAAAGAAAAAAAGTAAACAGAGAATATTGATACCGACTAAAACAATGAAAGCTGTAACATTAATAATTTGACTGCAGTCCTTTAGATTTTATCACTGCCTCTAATCGTGTAGGCACAGATTTGACCAGTTTTTTGGTAAGTTCGGGAAGGATTTTTTTGCAATTCTTCTGTGACAACATATTTCTACTTTTTCTTATTAGAAACGGTTCTTTGGAGTAAATTTTTCTCAAGATAGCCAATATATTTTCTATGTCTTTTAGATCTGGTGACTCTAGAAGATAGTCCAAAGTCATCGTAACATAACAGAGTTACTATTTTTTCACAATCATTGATGTATGTTGGGATCGTTATCATGTTGGAAGATCTAGCTCCTTAACAATCCGAAATTCGCAACATTAGGAACAACATTACCTTTTAAAATATTTAGGTAATCCATTTTGTTCATTGTAGATTCGACAAATAATAAGTTACCGACTCCTGAAATCGCCATATAGGCCAGATCATAACAGATCCAACCTCATGTGTAATTGTCTTAACTGAGTACTTATTACTGGATTCTTCATTCTTTAGTCTCCATATTTTTGCAAGCTTTTTGTGTGCCAAACAATTTGATTTTTTTTATCATCGCCAAATAAAATATTATTCCAAAAATCTAAGTCCTTTTTAAGGTATTTTTGGCAAACAACAGGCTTTTTCCTGATTCGATTTCGTCATGAATGGTTTCTTAAGTAAAATCTTGCCATGCAACCCATGTGCATGAAACATCCTCCTTATAGTGGTTGCATTTACCGTCTCCGTTGAACTTTGCGAGATGCTTTGAGATATTTTAACAGCACTTGCAGCTAGATTAGATTAGCTTTGACCTCTTTTACTTCTGAATTTACTTCTGTATTAGCAAGTCGTTTTGGTCTTCCTATTCTCTGAAAATCTTTAATCTGTCTGTATTTGGAATATTTATCAGGTAATTTCTATACTGTGCAGTGGCTTCTCTCAATAATTTCCCTATTTTATGTGAGGAGTTATTATTAATTTTCTTGTTTCTAGTGCTGTTTGTTTTCCCATAGCATATTTATCAGATTTTTCTAGAAAAAAATTCATAAATTCAGGTACAATATAAGACTATAACTTACATAAAGATCCTCTAAGAAAAAAAATATCTTTAAAAGTAGAACATTTGAAAAAGAAAGAATTATGTGTGTTTACTTTTTTGACACATAAAACTGGATGATATGAAGTTCAAGTTGAGTTATTTCTTTATGCATTTTATTTGAATTAAATGTTTACAGATTATTCAATTTTGTTTGAATAAGTTAATAATTGAATATATCTATTTTATATTATAAATCAATAATATATTTGAAATAACTTATTTTCTAAATAAGTTATGGGCATTTACTTTTTTGACTCTCACTGGAGATAAAAACAGGAGCCGATTTTCCACTAATGCTACTGTCTAGGGTCAAGGGTTGGTTGATTAAAACATTATTTGTCAAACAAATAAATTTTTATAAAATGTTTGGATATTAATAATTAGTTAAATAAAATTGTTCAGGTTCGTATCCGCTTGATTGACTTCACTTTGTTGTTACAATATTTAACAGGTTGTCTGCCGTGTCACCCATATTCAGGTTATAGCAATAGTTCTAGTTCAGTGTAAAATTTGATTTGAATGAAATTCGCCTATGTTTAGCATCTAATTTCTTATTTTAACACATTGTTCACTGTGTTAATCCTCTGTGACTCATATCTACTATTTAATTATATATTCTCTTCTTTATTGCAATTAAGGGGCAACAAAGAAGTAAGCATCTTACTAGATAGAGGTTCGAATAACATGTACGAGTAATGACAATGAACGTGTTTGAAACCTTAGTCGCCACCTAAATAATATTGTGTACAAACGTGGATGCTGCACAGGCATAAGTCATAATAAATAAATAGATATCCATTTCATAAAGTTAATAAAATGAAAAGGAGTAAACTATAGTAAATCATAACTTGTTAATTAAGCTAAGAATGTGAAGTTAAGTCCAGATATTTATTAAAAGAGAGGACGCATAATGTGTACAACTAAAAGCCCCCAACTGCCTATACCTGCTATTGGGCAAAATATCGGAAAAGGCATTGCTTCACCTAATCTCAGACAAATGACGAAAAGAATATTTTGAGACGTGTCGAAATATGATGAATCTGAGAGAATTAGGCATTTAAAGAATTGCTACTATTTTATGTACATAAAAAATTGAAAAATATTCTTTAAAAATTATAATAAAGTTTATAAAATTCATCTTTCAAAATGAATGATTTAATAATCAGAATAAAGAAGGGGGACGATTCGAAACATTTTATAACATTCATGTAATCAAGCCATAAACATAAGCGGAAATATTTCTAATTTCTGCTATGTTAATTTCAAAAAAAAAAATTAATAAATAAAGGCGAAAAAAAATCTATCGTTTTATCTCTAAAATGAACGATATTAAATATTTAAAGCAATTATTCTGCTCATTGTATTCAAGTGCACGCCAACGATGTGCTTCGTGCACGGTGTTGGGGTGGAATGCCGTACCAAATGTATTCAAGTGCATGCTGGGTATTAAACATTTGGTATGAAAAGAAAAGATTTTTTAAAAAAAGAATAGTGAAAATAAGAAACAGCACTTTCCGTTGGAAATCTAATTAATATTTTTCCCTGCACCTGCGCAATTTTTCCTGAACCTTCTAGAAACTCGGCTTCAAATATGAGAATTCATTTGCGCGAGCATTCGCTCGTGCGGTTGGTTGAAACTTTGTTTTCCCTTTAGTTCGTAGTTGGAATTCAACGAATAAGAAAGAAAATCCAGCAGCCGTATTCTGTTTAGCGATTTTGAATCCATCCATGATTACCATCGGGAATTTATTTTAAACTATGGCAATTCGGTAAGTTTATTTTCTTGAAATACTTTGAAATATGATTAACGTATTCCTTCCAAGGGATATCCAATGAATATTTACTGAATGCTGAATTTAGATTTATTAACGACGTTGCGACTTTAAGTAAATTTGGTTATATTACATAATAAGCATCTGTAGGATAAGTTTACTTGTCTTTTTTTTGTATAAATTTTCTGGAACGATTTTATTTATTGTCTTCATTTATTAAAGCTTGCATCTCATTTGTTTGCCTCAATGAATGTGTTGATAACGAATGTTGGACTGTTGTTTATGCCATGCTCTAAATTTTTATTGTTATCGGAGAATCTAACATGAATGTATTCATTCTCTTGGTTTCCATTATTTTCATATTGTCTAGGTTTTTACGTTATATGAAAGAACAACTTCGATGTTAATAAAAATATCTTTGCCAGATTTGATTCATGTTATTACTTTTTTATTTAAATTGATTTGTTTTGTGCTTATAAAGATGGGATTTTTGTTATGAATCCCGACTGTAATTTTCTTGGATCAGAATTTTCGAACCCGCATCTACATTTGATTCTCAATGCTTCAAATTAATATAATAAGGTATTAATTAACGGTGAATATTTGGCGATTAGTTGACGATAATTTTAACACTTTTTCATCTTTAACATTAATAATTTCGACAGCTTTTAATCATACAGTGTAAAACGATGGTAGTTTTCTTCTCGTAAGTTAGCATATTCTTCAAGCGTGCTCATAGGGTAGCAATTTGCTAATTTGGTTTTGGTGGTATATTTGGCGAGTAGTCTGTTTCACAGTTAATTAATAGTACGTATAATAAATTATGTGGGTATTATCTGCATTTAATTCCACTTGATGCAAATTACCATCTGCTATAAATTAGTATCTTAAATCTTATCCGATTCTATTGTTTCCCTTTTGAATTTTCCCTTGCTTGAGCAGCAGTTGGTAATTTGAGCTGCGAAAAAGGGTATTGTTTTTGTGTGTATAATTTAGCATTTTTTTTTTTTTTTTTTTTTTTTTTTTTACTTCTTCGTGAAGGAAGTATTGTATCCGTTAAAAAATTTGAACTCTAGATTTTGACGAATCTCTACTTTTTAGATCTGCTTGAGTTCGAGAAACATATTTTTATAAAATGTCCATCAATCCATCTTGGACAAAGATAACTCAATCGTTAGATATATGAAATTTCGTTTCTATTTTGAATCTGGATATATGAAATTTCATACGCGGTATTTATACTAAACTTGCTGATTTCTATCAAATTTTTAGCAAAATCCGTTCACAGGGAAACAATCTGTGCGGCTATTTGAATATAATAAAATAACGAAGGGGGCTAAATAGATAAAATTCGATATACAGAATTCACATCTATAGTCTAGATACTTATCAAATCTTCAGTCAAATGCAATAAGGCACTGACCGCTTGTTGATCTGTGCTTTTAGAAGCATATAACAGCGATTATTCAAAAACGTAATGACTTAAATACATCAAAATTAGTATGCAATTTTGAGATTGCAAATGCGGGTTTATATCAAATACTTATTTCAATCGTTTGTGAGAAATGCATTTAAAATACTATTTCCGAATACTATTAACCTCGGTAGTTGTAGGTTGTGACAATGACCAAAAAAGCGACAAAAAAATTTGCCAAATTGATGATTTTAATCGTCAAACTATATAGCATGTGATCTATGTTTATGAACATATTATATATATATATTTCTGCATCTGAGTATATTTTTCTAATTATTTTATCGCTTTTGGGTTGCCGTTGAAATCGACAAGTGCCTTAACCGTACGCCAGTTTATGAATCGCCAAGGATGACGCAATAGATTCATTTAAAATGTCAAATTCACACCAAAGATTAATATTTCGTACCTTTTTGAGATGTATGTAACCCAATGTATGCAATTCGTGTTAATCGCCGTTAAGAATGCTGTTGCTCTATTTTCTATCTACTAAGTGTAAGTTTATATAACGTCTAACGTAGATAATTACGTTGAAAATGTTTTTGGAGAAAATGTGAAATATATTTTTAATATGAAATTTAATTCCTGAACAGTTTTCCTAATAAAAGTATTTGAATTTTATTTCTGCTGTCGATAATAATTATATTTGCATAAAGTATGCTTTAATATGCTATTTTCTCAAATTATAACATTTATTAGATCATCTTTCGAAAAGCCACCTAAATCATTTTTTGTGCAAATTTGGCATTAAAATTTCTCACTTTATTCTGTAGAATAACCGAATCAACAATATGCCTATTTTAAAAGATTTTACAGTTTTAATGCTTCGTAATGCAAAGAAATTAGGAATTTTATGATGTATCGGTGTATAAAGATGGAATTGGAGTACAGTTGTTTCTTTGTTTCAATACAGTTTTTTTCTTTGTTGTAAAATATATTTATCAGCAGAATTTTTCTCAAATAATTCGATTTTTCTTTGCCTTATAGTTATTTTCAGCCAAAATAATAATTCTTCCCATTATCATAATTCTGTTGGTTTTTAATTTGCATTTTTTTGCGTTCTTAATGTTTCTTAAATCAATATTATACAAAAATTCAGGTTAATAAGCATTACAGAATATTAAAAAAGTAATAATGATTTCGCATACCTTTTACTAGGTTTTCTGTAAGATGAAATTTTTAACCGAGTATTTGCTCTATTAATACACTAATTCTGAAATTTCCTACATTTGTGTGTGTATTCTTGATGGAAATATAGTATTTTAATATTTTCAAGATTTGCAGGTTTACCGATGGATTTTAAATAAATTTGATTGTGATTTTTTATAACGATTGGCGATTCTGTAATATTTAAAGCAGTTAATAAGAAAAATGAAAGTACTAAAAATAAAATGCACTGTTATGGGTAAAGTAAAGTTAAAAAAAATATTGTCGTATGCACGCCTATACGTAATAATAAAATATCACAACACGTAAAATTTTATATAAAAAACAATCAGAACATATTCTGATTTCTAATGTTTATTGTGTTATAACATATAGTATTAATTTTAATGCCTCACCTAGTTTGAATTTCATAGTGGCATTCAAATTTTTAATAGTTAATTTTAGTACACTAATAAAAACGCGCTTTTATAAAAGATAAAAAAAAGTTCTATGGACTTGTTCTTACTGAATATCGCGTTTAACTGAACTGAACTGAATCTAAATTAAATTTCACTTGTTTCAGAATGGACGGAACAATTTGAGAGACCGTCTTCGATGGGTGCTATTCGCATGTCTTTAATTATTGCAAACAAACCATGGGTGAGTCTTACTCCGTTTTCATTATCAAATAGGCTTTACTGGCAATTTCATTTATTGATTGGAATGATTTTAATAATTTTTATTTGGACGGGAAGTATTCTATAACAATTGACGAGTATTAGTAAACATTTTTAATATAGCAATGCTTAAATGATATGTTTTTGGTTTAAGACATTAAATGATACGGTTTCGATTTTGCCGAATGTTAAGCGATGAGTTTAAATTATTTAAAATATATTTAAACTTAAAATTTTTTGAAAAACAATTTTTCAATTAAAATTAATTTTTTTGAAATAAAGCTCTAAGCTGCACTAAAATATATCACATTAATAAAAAATAACATCTTGAAATTCATAATCTTTTCTAGAAGAAATCCCTTTCTATTTCTTTTAGAAGAAATAGATATTTATTATTTGATTTATAGTAATTAAATCTGTGATGGCTACGAAATTTTCTTCCGTGATCTATAATAGTATTAATATGTTAAGCATGTAAGAAAAATCATTAAAATTTTTTTTTGTGGCTTACTCACAAAACTTCAAATATGAAATGAACCGGACAGTCAGAAAGATAAAATCTTTTTACTGTATTGTTACTTTGAAACGATTGCTTCATTCTACCGAAAATTAAATATTAATTCACTTCTTATTAATAACGGTTGAATTTTTTAATATTTGTAGAAACCATGCAAAATATTAACTAATTGTTTTAGACGAGTGTATTCGTCATGGAAAACGTACATTTTTTTGTTATGACAAGTTTATTCAATGACAATTATTATATATATAATTATTATTTTCGTATACTGTATATACACTTATGACAATTTAGATATGCGCTATCTGAAGAGGTCGAAACAGTTTGAAGTAATCAACAAAATGGCACTTTAAATGAAAAGCATTTACTGTTGCATTTGTTTTCAAAAATTTTACTGAGTGATTTTCATTTATAAGAAACTTTTAATGTTTCTTCTATAGAATTATTTGCATCGCATATGATTAACGGCATTTCTTTCAAAGTGGTTTTTTCTTATTGTTAAATTAATCACCTTGTAAGTTTAAGGAATACAGTTATTGCTCATCAAATTAACATAAATAAGAGCAAATGTGCTCTCCCGTATTCAATGGTGTTCCTGCACTGATTTGGATAATTTTTAAAAATTGGTAAAATTTAGGAATATTTAAGGTAAGTATTTTTTTAATGTTTTCTTATTCAGTTTTTGGTAAGTATTCTGCCTTTCATCATAATGCCTTTAAAAAAAACCTCTGCATTCTGAAGGTCCATTTTCACAATGGCTTCTAATCATGCTTCTTTCATACTTGGTATTTACTAGCATTACAGTTACAGTTCGAGTTCGTTCATTTTTATTCATAAAATGGCTTTTTAATCTTTACTTTCTAACAATGGCGGATCTTGCTTCTTGTGTCTGATTACTAAAATGAGATATTAAAAGCTATAAATCAGAAGTGGAGTTAGCAAAAAAACTTTTATGCTCTTATATTTATTCTTTCTGATTTTGCAAATAAATATGCTCATATTTCTCATCTAATTAAAGGAACTCGGCAATCAAATCGATTAATACGAAATCATTTGTCTTACCACCGGTTATTTGTAAAACTAAAATACCAATTAAAAATATTTTTAATTTTTAAAATTATTTCTTTTGGTAAGTTTAACATGCTAAAATTTTTAATTATACATTGAAGCCCATGCCTTTCGATCTTATTTCACTCCCTAATTAAAAAGAACATCCTATTTGGATCATACATTATTATAGGAATTGAAATAATGAAAGGGCATTTGAGATAATGAAGCGCTTTTAAGTGATTTTTGCACTTTAAAATACTTTCACTTAATTGTTGATTTAAAATTAAAAATTCAGTAATTCGATGCACGCGTCAAATGCGTCATTTTATGCGAAGGGGAAGGGGTTCTAACAAATCAAACTTCTTAATCCTCAGAACTTTTTAAAAATTTTATATTCAGTCATCGTTTTAATACATGTAAGGAAAAATATAAAACATTCACCAAAATGGAAAGTTAAAGAATAATTAAAAGTTCCGAATTCATATTCTTTTATTATTTACTAATTAAAAAACATCAGAAGTATTTTACAATCGACTTTTTGTGGCACTTTCAGCATTTATGTGGTCAGAATTGAACTTTTTTGCACTTTTAGCAACGTGATGTTTTCGACCTACATTTATTAAATTTCTTCTTAATATCAAGTTTACCTTTCTAACTGACAGATTGAGACACTTATTTTATTGGTAGTTTTGATATTTTTTGGAGTTTATTTCTTTAATTTAACTTTGAAAATAATTCTGCTACTTGAAAATCAATGACTATTTAATTATTTTGCAATTGAAATTAACTTCATAAAAAATATTTTTAATAATTTTCAATTACAGCGGAATTCCGTACAACGTTCTGGAAGGAGAAATCACATAGTTCGTGAATTATACAAGGTTAGACGTTTCTCTAATTGTTAACTGCGCAAATTCCAAATGAAATGTTGCTGTATTTTAAATCAGCACCCTCATTATTCGCCATATTCATTTTTTAAATTGGAAATTAATGTAAATTAAATTTTTTTCTTTTTTAAAAATATACTTAATTTTAAAAAAATCCATATTTTACTTGATTAAAAGTCTTTTTTTTAATGAACGAACGATCGTTATGGTTATTGTATAATCGGTGTCAAACAATCTGTTTAAAATATGATAAATTAAATGCGATTTTCTTCGCGATATTTGCAAGAATTAAAAGCCAAAATAAAATCGTCTTCAGAATGCAAAGGTTCGATTTTTAATTATAGATCTGCATGCTTTTACAATGAAATCGTATTTATAAATGTACATTTATGCATTCGTGAATGTTTTAATGCAATTAATTATGCTTGTTCAATGTTGAGGGAGGTCTGCCCCTCTGATTCACGTCTCGATTCGACTTCTGGCTTTGCCTCGTCACTGTCGTCCTTCGAGCGTTTCGAAGGATTCACTAGACACGACATTCTTAATGGCCGGGAACAAATCCCACTGTGTTCGGCAAGCCACATTTTCTGCTCCTACATCTTCGCTTGTCAAATGTGATGGATTTTTATTTATTGCGTACATCTACAGGGAATTGGGTGATATATTTTTTTACTACAGTCTTGACCCAGAATGATGAAACAGATATAATGAGAGGAGGTTTTATTTAAATTTCTTAAACTTTAAAACAAAAAAAACTTTCTTTGCCGATAAATAGATATTTTATAAGCAGAACTCGGAATCAGTGGTGGATTTAAGAAACATTTAGAGGTCCGAAGCAGTGGACATAAAGTTTCTCCCATAAAAATTAATATATTTAATTGCGGATTTCAGCAATTTGACTAAGTTGCTTTGCTAATATTTTCATTTCATCATTTTCACGGAAATATATATATTTTTATTAATTTTTCCCAATCTCAGCAGCTAAAGTAATTTTTCCCGTTTTATGATCTCAGTTAAAAATCAGTCTTTATTTTTTTGATACTTTCTTAACCTTTTTACTGGGGAATAAAGTTTTGTTCGACTTGTTTCACAATGGGGACAATGGAACTTTCAAAATATTAAGGCACATTTCCATGACGAAAAATTTCGTCATGCTCATTGCAATAGTAACTCGTGTATGACGAAATATTTCATCATACCCAGTTAACAAGTTAATATTTTAGAGTTCAGTTATAAAGAATATATTGGATATTTTATTTAAAAAAATATAGTGTAGTCTATTTCCAAAATGAATAATTCAGATCCTAAAGCTGTCAGTTCATAATAATTTATTATAAGGAAATGATGAAAATAACTTTAATTTTATATGGACCTACAAGCGAAATACCCCACAACCAGTCAATATTTAAATATTTATAAGCAAGTAATTATGTCTAAATTCCTTCAATTTTAAAGCTTTGGGTTTCAAGTTTAAATCCAGCCAGTAATTAATATTTGTATATAGATGCCTAATCGTAAATCCGCCTCTGTCGCAAGCGTTGTAGAACTAATCCAGAGCTTCATGAAATTGTGTGATCCCAGAGTAGGACGTTTTACTTCATCATCAATTGAATATCCTGCAATTTAACTTTTTTGCAACGTACATGGAAATTACGGCGAGATTTCCAGATTGAAAATTAGATAGGAAATGAAAAAGAAAAGTGTATTTTATAAAGGCCGTAGTTACCAACGTAACTGTTGCAAATATGCATTTCACTTTTTAATACAAATATTTTACCAGCTTACGAATTTGAGCCTTTAATTGAAATTTCATACCTGTATATGCTTGATTAATGTACAGTATGTCTTTGAATGGATGGATGCCAATAAGAATTAAATCTTATTGCTAATAAACATATCATGCTAATATCAATATCATATTTGCTTATGAATTATTAAATGCTGACTCAAACTTTTAATTCTGGATACTTTCTCTAAATGGTTAATCATACCTGCAGTTACTTTTTTTATTGCCCCTGGAAATGCCATTTAAATTGGTGTTTATTTTCCACATGCTGCAGAATGTTAAAATTCACCATCTGCCAAGACTGTAGTTTCTGTATCTTGTTTTAGTGCTTGAATAAGGTTTTCAAACAGAAAACATGAATTAATATGTCGCTGCATAATATTATTATAAAGCCAGCTGAAACAGGGAAGAACTTGAAGTGCAATGCGTACTTCAAAATTTATCTCGTCTCCTCTGAAATGTCTTGATTTTCGTATCGTTCCTGCTTCCCAGTTGATTTTTTTTTCAGTGGTGAGGAAAAGATAAAAATGAGGAAACTGAAACGGAAATAGTGAGGAATTTCGATTTGCATTAGAATTTCAAAAGTTTTACGAAATCCCTTTCATATCTAAATCGTCTTTCTCCTTTTTCTAAAATATGCAAAATTTCGGCTTCAATCATTTGGAAAAAATCGTTTCAGAGAACTTGGAAAAAAATCGTTCCTTTAATCAATAAAGATAGTACTTTAATACTAATTAAAGAGGTAATAAAGTTGATGTTTTTTCATTTTCCTTTGTAATCGCAACGAATATCTGAAAAATTTTCAAGTTATGTATGAAAAAAAATAATGAAATTAATTCATTTCATAACACTTTTCAAAACATTCAGTCAATGTGGCGGATGAGGATTAAAATGTATCAATTAAACTCTTTTACTTTGAGTACACATGAATCATAAAAAAAGAAATATGACTAGTTCTCAGATACGCTATAAAACTGGGAATATTTTTAATTTTATAATTATTTAATTTGAGAACTCAATTATTTCGATAATAAATTATACTGTAATATGCTAGTAAGTTTTTAAAAGTTGTGCTTTTTGATTGAGTTTGCATTAAATTGGTAATAAGAGAAGCATTAAATTTGTAATAATAAAAAATGAAAATTATTTATTAAAATTTCACTTACGCCATTTTAATAATGCTTCAGTTTAAGTCAGTGTATTTAAAGACATATAAATGGTGTTTTATTGAACTGAAATTTGGAGGTGGAAAGATATTTTTTCTGAAACTAAAAATTTAGTTGAGGTGGATTGTTTGAGATTCAAGCTTGCCATTCGATCTCCTTTTCCAAGTTTAAGTTTTTGGAAGAATCAAGGAAAAATAAGGAGAAAAAAAAGTGAAATGTTGCTATTTATTAATTCGGAAAGAATTGAATAAAAATGTTTCGTTTGACAGTTTTCTTGAGAATTTGAAATAATTTAATTTGAATAACTTTTGTCCTATTTTTGAGGTCAAGTGTAGAAATTAAATACTGAATTGAATGTATCTGCTTTATAAATAAAGTTAAATTGATGAAGTTACTGTGCAATGGTGCTATCATATGAGAAAAAAGACAATTGGTGGAGCAGAATAAATATCGAATAAGTTAAATATGCTTCAATAAATCTTCTATTTTTGAAGGGTAAAGTGTTATTAAACAAATAGAATGACATAAAGCTTAAATTTTCGATGCGGATTTACAATTTTTTTCAAAATATTTATCATTTTAGAGATAATAATGTATGCAATGCATATTAAGTTAATATTATTGTGGTTCTAATGTTTTTGTCTGTTGGAAAAGTTTTAAACATGATTATGAAAACACTCAGCACCAAATAAATGTATTTTTAGACATCTTATGCCAGAATTATTAACCTTAACTCCTGACTTAATTTAAAGCCGTGATTTGAATAATTTTTTTTTTCTGAATTATGTAAAGAACATGAAGATAATAATGGAATAAAATTAAATTTCGTAGAAAAAATTGTGGAGCACGAACTTGGATTTTTAAAAAAACTATCGGAAAAAAAACAAGCAGTCATTTAAACAGTTTAAAAGATAATTTTAAAATAATCAAAAGTAATGAAAGGAATTTGAATCTTCATTTTTTTTATTATCTCGTAAACGAAAAAAAAATTAACCTAAACGATGACTTTAAAATCTGCTTAATGTCCAAAATATATGCCAGTTGAAAATGGTGAAGGGATGCATATTGACTTGCCAACAGTGGAATGCTTTCGGTATGGCTATAAAGGTGAACTGCAGCTGTTTATTTAACTGCACTGCACCTGTTAAGTAGAACTGAAGAGATATGATCCTTATGTAATATTGAAATTTTATATTATACGATTTAGAAAGAATTTCACCTGTATATTTTATAGTTTTGTTTTCAAACCTCTTGTCATATTTTATTATTTGTTTGATTTAGACGGTATTTAAATATTGTATCAAAATCCTGGGTTAAAATAGTGGAGTTTCCTAACTGCATATAAAAACTGTCCTTTCGAAATTATTATAGCATAGCAAATCAAATCAAATTACTAAGAGACGGGGCAAATTGTTGGAGAAAAAGTGATAAGCGTGAAAATTTTTTCAATCAAAACGCAAATGTTGAAATTTTTTCATCTTTGTGCATCTATATATATTTTATAGATAATTATTTAATTGTGTGACGTAGTGTTTATCTGGAATTCAGAATTTAAACTTGAAAACAATTGTATTTCGTTTCTTTGACTTAAATCTGCAATGCACTTCTAAAATATAATTTCTACAGCTACATTGTTTTTGCTCCTGCTAATAATTGAAAACATATTCTTCGTTCGTCTAAGCGAAATAGTTTGATATGTGATTGTAAAATGGTTTTTACTTTATATATTTTAAAGCTATTTTGATTTTGTATTGTTTGATATTTTGGTGTCTTAAATTCAAAGATATTAACAAATATCCTTTTAACTTTTCATTACATTAATATTGCTCAATGTTAGTTTAATTTTTCCAGTTTGAATAGTGTAAATATATGTAAAATGAAAATTTAGAGCCACACATTTTTTTTTCTGCTTTACCTATTTGTTGATGTATATATAATAAGATCAAATAAAAAAAATTGATTTGTTTTATTCCCAAAAATTGTATCTTACTGTGTTAATCTAAGGCCAGCACTCCAACCATTATCTAGATTGAAATTTGAATATTGAATCGTCTTGGACGTTTGGAAATTTTGTCAAATACTTTTTGTTTGGTGTTTGTGAAAATGAATTATGAGGTTGTGAGCTTTTTTTTTGTTCATTTGAATTCATTGAATTGTTCATCATGACTTCGTGAGGTTACATGATAATCTTTGAATCACCTTCTGTTGTTATAAATTTTCTTTTTTATTCAATTTAATTTTTTTATTAACTGTCGATTCTTATTTGCTGTCATCCTGAGCTCGGAAGTAGTTGCATTTATTCTGTTCGATTGCACATCAGTTGGTTTTTAGACGAGAGTTGTTCTTGGTCAATGCAGTGATCTAGATGATTCAGTTTTGAATATTTATCTATTAATTGTTTCCTCTTCATTTTTCAAAATTTGTAGAGATAAAAAATACAAGCATATTCCTTTTGAAAGTAATGGGAAATGAATGGTCTTGAACAGGGAAAGATTTATTCTGCCATAAAGTAAAAGTCCAAACTAGAAGCAAATTTGAAAAAGGATGAGAATTGTATAATTTTTATCCATCAAACGATTCAACTAAAATTGCCCATCATTTAAAAAGTGCTTAGGTTACATATGATTTATTGCTCAATTTGTAAAATAAATTCTTTTTCAGAGTTAATTTCTTATCAAACTAATTTTTAGAATATTTTTTATAGACCATAGTATAATTTTTGGTTTTTCAAGCGTAATTTTTTCCTGATTTTTCTTGTGACAGATTGCTAATTTCATCTGCACCCAACTTAAATATTATTCATCATTCGATGTTGCCATACGGTGAAATATATACAGGTGTTACTTTGTAAAGCACATATTGCCTTTCAGTTTTTTAAATCCCAACACTAGTTTTCTTTATGAGCACGTCTGCCTTTACCGCTTCGTTTTAAGATGAAGTTTCGAAATTCTGATTGATTTATAATATTATTTTGATGAAATTTGCTAGATGAATGTTAAAATAAAACGTTCGATTAGTTCAAAAATTTGAATATCGATAGTTAAAAGTATTTAAATTTACCTTTAAAAGGTTGGAGTACTTGATATATAGCTATCAAATAAATATTACGAATGATTTGTCACTAGCCGAGAAAAATATGAATATTAATATATGGTTGTGCAACTAAATTTAACAGGAAAAAAAATCAAAGAACTGTGGTCATCAATCGAAACTCTTAATCTGAACTATTTTAAATGGTTTATTAAAGCGCAATTTCTGACATTCCTTGAGACATCACAATTGCTTTTAAGCATATTTTAATTATTATTTTACTAATTGTCTGGCATGTTATATTTATTTTCATTACTCAGATTTAGGACTGTATTATATGCTAGCACAAAAAATGAATTTTGTATATCAAATTAGCATTGCTTTTTATTGTCAATCGTCAAAAATGCCTGGTAGACCTCTAAATTCAAAAGCGCATGTGAAGGGCACTTACGTGCTCTTTGTAACTTTTACAGAGTAATGATGGCGATATTATATATATTATATTAGGCAACAAAAGTTTCTCAATGAAAACGAGTTAAAAATAGGAATATTATTAGTGCCAGATATATGCAAAAACAAAATTTGTCGATTTTCTGACATTTTCGTCTTTGTCACTTTTTATGTTTATAACCTTTTTAATTCCCGAATTTTTTTATCAATGGAAATTAAGCTATTAATATATAATTTTTTATTAAATAAATCTAAATTTAGTTCTTAAAATTCTTTTCCCAGCATTACTTACTCTTATCCATATGAATTTATGCACCTGCTTTTTATTAAATTGGAAAAGATCTTGCAAAATCATACAGTTGAGGATGTTTGAGTTAGTAATTAGTTAGGAAAAAGCATTTTTCGGTTTAATGCCAAATAATTGAATGACTTATATTTTTTGAGATAATTTTTTGACTCAGTTTCTGCTTTTTCTAGCTTTACAATACTTAGTTTTTGCTGTTGAAATAAAAAGAAAATTCGCCTTTATATCGCCGTGGGAAAACCGAATATTAATAGAACATTGTAAGGGATATTTTCATAAGCTTTCGAAATGCTTAGTATAGCGAATAGACAAACGTACAAACAGTTCTAGAACGAATAGAAAAGTAAATAGTTAGCTCGAAATCCCATGAAGGTTGAATGCCCAGCAAATTCGAATATTTGCTGTTAATGATATCTCTAATAAATTATGAATTTAAGATTAAATTATGGCTAATTTTGATGCGAATACACTATAGAAGACACAAATCCAGTCTAAAATTTCCTGAACAAATACGATCCCGTTTCTAAAATAACTGATTATTTTCCTTATTATTTAATAAGGCTTGCAAATAGTACTCTTGAAAATTTACCTGGAAAGAAACTTTAGATGAAAAACTCCAAATTAAATATATCTAATTTTATCTGTAAATCGGCGAAAGTATTACGATGCAAAAATATTAATGAAGTGACAGAAGTCTTGAACTCTTTTATAAAAAATTTTACTGACTTATAATCGAATATAGCAGAAAAGTTCTGTATAAAATTTCTATTCTTCTGATACATAGCAATGAAGTTCCTGAGTGGAAATCCGAATCCCAGCTAATGAAAATAATATCTATATGCAGCATCATGTGTACTTTTATTGATCAGGTGTTGTTGGTCTAGGAGTCGTCCTTGTCCTAAAACTGAATATTAAGATAATCTGTTGCTTTTTATATGTTATAAAAAAATCATCACCTCATCAAAACAACTGCTGTAAAATTTTAGTAATTCTAATATAAACTGTAAAAATTTTCCCGAAATTCAAACATATTTGTAAAAGGAAATAAAAGCGCAAAAATTATTCAAAATCATTAGTCCTTCAAAGGATAATTTATCATCCGAATGACTGGCATTTCCTCAAGAACTTCGGTGTGGCCTTTATCCATGACTTTCGTCTAAAAATTCTGAATAACCCTATCAGAAAGTAAAGTCAGATTGCAATATGGAACTCCTGATAAAGTAAAAGTCTCAAACTTGTAATAAGTAACTGTCCGCATCTGTATTTGCTTTAAACTGTTATGGATTCTTTTTTTAGTTAATTTTTCAATGTATTATATTTTAATCTAATTAAGGAAGAGCAATACATTTCGTGATTGCCGACACATATTTCCTTTCGAACTTGTTAGATATATGTTCATTATTTTTACGAACAATGAAATATGCATTAATTTAGTGGATTGTACAAAATTCATTACTATTTTTTGCAAGACTGCTCCAAGGAACTCTATCCGTTTGCCAATGGATCTAAATATTCATTCAAATCTATGGCTCATAAAAGCATACTTAAAAAAATTGACCCTGTTCGCCATGCAGCTCTTAGAATATGTTCTGGAGCTTTCCGCACTTCTCCTGTTAAAAGTTTATATGTTGAGTGTTACGAACCAGATTTACAACTTAGAAGACAAATGCTTTCTTTACATTATTATTTTAGTATTCAGTCTCATCCTTGCCATCCATATTACGATTTTAAACTTCGACCTTTTCTACTTCGTTTACATGAAGCTAGAAAGAAGTTTGAACCTATATTTTTAACGAGGGTGCACACTATTTTATCAGAACTTAATATGAACCATCTAGAATTATCCCCACATCCATTTAACAGTATCCCCCCATGGAGAACCCATACCTTTTATTTTCTTAATCCTTTTGAAAGCTTTAACAAATCGAACACAGCAGATATTGTTTATCAAAAATTATTCCTCGAACACAGGTCTTTCATTCCTGTTTACACTGACGGATCTAAGACATCTACCCATGCCTCATTTACTGTGATTTTTCCAGATAAAATGTCATGTTTTCAACTTCCTTCATATTGCTCCATTTTTACTGCTGAGACTACTGCAGTTTTGCATGCTTTATTAGAAATTTTAAATAAACCTAGTGGAAGCTATATTATTTACATTGATTCTTTAAGTGTTTTACAGTCTTTAAAATAGCTCCAAAATCATGCTCATCCAAATATTTTAAAGATTTTAGACCTATTTTATAAAATTATCTCTCGTGGCTTTACAGTCTTATTCTGTTGGATACCATTCCATGTGGGAATATGTGGGAATGAGCAGGTTGATAACAGTGCCAAATCCGCAACTTGTTTTTTAGAAACACTCGTACCTGCATGCGATTTGAAGAAACAGGCAAAAATCTGTCTTTACAAAAACTGGCAAACTCAGTGGGATTTAGAAACTCTAAAAAAACTTCATACTTGCAAGCCTATCATAGAAAACTGGCCTTCTTTGAATTATCGAAAACATGACACAGTTTTAACTCGTTTGAGAATCGGTCACACTAGATTCACATATAGACATCTGTTATTAAATGATCAATTGCCAACATGCCCACATTATGACTGTGGAATAACAGTTTATCATATCCTTGTTGAATGCCCATATTTAAATGCTCAACGCTTATTTTACTTCAAAACAACTACAGTGACTTTGCCTTTGTTGCTTGGTAGAGATCCACATGAGAACCTTTTTGTCTTTTTAAAATCTATAGGTTTTTATTCCTTAATTTGAACTTACCATTTTGGCTTCGTTTTGACTTTCTGTAATTTATCATCGTTTTACCAATGTTTTTTTATATCACTTTTATAGAAACTGTTTTTATTAATCTTTGAATTAGAAATAATCTTGTTTGGCGCAGTATAACCTTCATATTGGTTCTTGTGCCATAAAACATCAAACCAAACCAAACCAAAACTAAATATTCAAAACTTAGTCTTCCTTATTTCCTTGTGCATAAATAAGAAAATTCCATATTTAAAAATTGTTAACATCTTTTTTCAAAAAATTATCAATATTTAATCGAGGAATATATTTATATTTCTCAATCACTTCGTATCAATTTGCTTACCTTTGAAGTAAATTGATAAATTTGCCTTGTGCGAAATCGCTTTAATAACAATGTTTAAAAATAAATATCAAATGCTTATGGGTTACTCATGGAAATGCGGTTACTGCTAGATAAATTTATTTTTTTAAAATATAAAAACAATTTTATGATTACGGTAAAATTCTTGCTGGTGTATATGTTAATTATAAAATATCTGATACAGTTTGCATTCTTCTCGTTATATATATATATATATATATATATATATATATATATATAATATAAACTAAATGACAGTTGGAGATTACAGAATTGAAATGGATTATTTCTTTTAAATATTAACGGTTTCTGTTTGTTTAAATTAATTCATTGGCTTATTCAAGAATAAGAATGCTGCCTTAATTTGGATGAACAAATTTATTTAGAAACAAATTTCGTAACTTCAACGGTTTTTAATATTTAAAAAAAATCTCACAATCTTATTGGGAATAATTGGTACTATTGATATTAAAGATTTCTGCAACTAATATTTGACTCAACTTAGCACTCAATCTTCTAGGATATTGATGGAAGTAATTGTAGGAATGGAATGATAAACATGATTTATTAATTCCCTGAATTTATCAATTTGCTTATTTTAGAGAGGAAAGAGATTCCGATTAATCGAAATATTAATAAAATCCTGTTACTCCCGAAAAAGTAAATAGAGCATCTTAACAATATTTTGCACTCGTGTTCATTTTTACTACTTTCATTTGTACTTCTATTCATTTTTTAACGCTTAATTTAGGATTCCCAGCATTTCTTCAATTATTTTTGCAGTGAACTTGAATATTTAATGCTAAAAAGGCATTTTTATATCATGAGGTCAATTCAAACCGATGAGATAGATAAGAAATCCACCTTTTATAATTTTTTTTGCAGATTTTAAAAAACTTTTCAGGCCGGTTTTGGAAAGAATCATAGCAAAAATATGCACTCTATTCAATATCAAGTACTTAATACTCACGATTTCTAGAAGTTTAGAAATAGTTTGGTAATTACGAGTGCTAATTTTTTTTTTCAAGGGCATGATTTAACCATAAAAGTAACAAAATTGTCAATTCATAATCATCTAAAATTCTTCGATTAATTCTTCTTATTAATACCTGGTGAAATTTGAAGCGCATTTAAAATGATTAACTTTTGGTTCAGTGTAAATTAATATAGTTATTCTGAAGTTTCTTCTATAAGGTTTGAATTTCAGTTTGTGTAGAAAATATAAATTCTAGTATGAGATCTAAATTTAAAATGTATATTTTTATTTGAAGCAATGTTTAATTTTAAAAACAAAACGATTATCTCGTGAAATTATAATAAAATGAAATTTATTAATACTCTTACAGCACATTAAGTTATTAATTGCTATTTTATCATTATCAGTGCAGTATTAATTATAATTCAATTAATTATAAATAATACTGCAGAATACATTAAGATTTAATACAGCCAAGAAGACGTTTGTCTTTTGAAAATGTTGTCCAGTTTGCTCATAAAGTAATAATTACGAAAGTTTTCATTTAAAATTTTTATAAATTTAAAATATTATAATAAAATTTTTACTGATTAAAATTAGTAATTCTATGAAAATTTCTCGTCTGGAGATAAATAACTAATAGTTATTCATTTTTTATCATTACTTTCTAGCGAAATAAAATTTTTCTATGTTGTTTCAAATGCTTATTATCTAAGGAAATTATATTTTTCTCTTAAAATTATTTGTTCCTTTATTATATATTGCACCAAATAGCTATTATTTTAATCCATTAGTTGCCACAATCCCCATTTGGGGATTTTGGATATAGACGCATTTCAGCGCCAAAAATTAATTTGGTACGTTTGGCATCTTAATTTCATTCTATATATAAAATATATGTATGTATTGTGTCTAGCAGAAATAGTATGTTTTTGTCTCGTTTCTTTATTGATTTTTTTTATTTATATGAAAAATAACAAATTAAGGAAAAGCAATTTTTTCATGTTGCTAATTGTTAATGAAGTTAATAATGTTTGTATGCTATTTTTAAAATTCATTTTTTATATTTTTTTTTAATCTTTCATGTTTCTTAAGTTTATGGAATTTTATGTCCATTAATGAACATATTGACTAACGTGCTGAATTTCTTGCAATGTAATTTATATGGGCCCACTGGTCACCAGTGAACCCCACGGCAGTTAAAGTGTTAAATAATTGAATGTGTGTTTTTTAGAATGACTGATACTCCAAAAATATTGTTTGGAAAGGAAATTAAACTTTTAATTTTTTGCACCAATGTATTTAGCATTTCTGTGAAGTTTCTGAAATATTATTTTGTTAAAATAGAAACCTTTATCAAAACTTAAACTGTTAAATGAGCTTTATAAAGAAACTATTAGTTTAAACCTTTGTTATAATGTGTGATAAATTGTTTATTTTTATCTTGTTTTGCAGATAGCTTTGATAATCTTAATAAATCTTCAGATCTTTTTATGAACTTCTGTGGTCAAGTTTATGTTCAATGAAATAATTAAATTTGATTTATGTTTGTTCCTGAAACTTATTCCTATTCATGTGCAGATGATTGAAAACATTCGAACATTTTCTTTTAGTACAATTAAATAGTATTCATATAATAATTTACTGAAATAATATGCTATATCAAATACTGTTAATCTAGCATAACTTTCAATATATATATATATATATAATTTAGAGTAGATATTTAGGGATAATTATTTTTTTAAAAGAATCAAAACAGCATATTTTGTAATGCAATTTTCCAAATTTTAATTTCTTGTATTTGATATGTAGTACTTTTAAATTTGCAACATCATAATTGTTTCTGCTTTCAAATGTTTCATTGAAATGGAAATATTAAGTTTTGTTCTGTAATAATTTATAACCTGTAATTTCTGAGCAGTCATACAGTCGTTATAAGAGTCGTTCCCAGTACTGCAAAATACTGCTGTGGCTGCACCAGTGTGCCTTTCGAGGACTTAACAATCGATAAAGAATATCTGATTGTAGTGGTTTCCGATTAAAAGTGAGCTGAAAGTGTACCACTGTCACTTGTGCCGATATAAACATGATTATTTTGGACCATGATCATTGCCTGCCTAAACTTTCAATTCTACGATAAGTGATCCTATAAAAAATGCAACAAAAAGGAGAAGGAAAAAAAAAAAGCCTACGATATTGATTTTTTTCCAGCTCCAAAATCACTACTTTCTCTACTACTCTGGCTCTGTCCCCCAGTTGTTGGCTTTACAACTGAAGATACAGATTTATGAATCGGAAACACGTTGTTGGGCGTTGGACTATATACTCATTGTGAAACTGTACACCAAATAATTCAGAACAAGTAATTATGTGAATCTTGTCGATTGATGTGCAGCTGTTTTGATGTGTGAAATCAGGAATTGCCGTCAGATAAAGGAAAGAAAATAAAGGTGTTTGTAACGAACTCTTGTATTAAGAAAGTAAACCTAGAAAGACTGGCGAAGAAATAAAATCTTGCAAGAGACAAAACTCTTGCGAGAAGAAATTAAAAAAAAAACCTCTTGCGAGAAGAAATTAAAAAAAAAACCTCTTGCGAGAAGAAATTAAAAAAAAAACCTCTTGCGAGAAGAAATTAAAAAAAAAAACCTCTTGCGAGAAGAAATTAAAAAAAAAAACCTCTTGCGAGAAGAAATTAAAAAAAAAAAACCTCTTGCGAGAAGAAATAAAAAAAAAAACCTCTTGCGAGAAGAAATTAAAAAAAAAAAACCTCTTGCGAGAAGAAATTAAAAAAAAAACCTCTTGCGAGAAGAAATTAAAAAAAAACCTCTTGCGAGAAGAAATTAAAAAAAAAAAAAACCTCTTGCGAGAAGAAATTCAAAAAAAAAGAAAAACTCTTGCGAGAAGAAATTCAAAAAAAAAGAAAAACTCTTGCGAGAAGAAATTAAAAAAAAAAACCCTCTTGTGAGAAGAAATTTAAAAAAAAAAAACCTCTTGTGAGAAGAAATTAAAAAAAAAACCCTCTTGCGAGAAGAAATTTAAAAAAAAAAAACCCTCTTGTGAGAAGAAATTTAAAAAAAAAAAAAAAAACCCTCTGCGAGAAGAAATTAAAAAAAAAAAACTCTTGCCTCTTGCTATAGGAAATATAAAAAAGAAAAACTTGTAGGAAATGTGAAAAAAAAAAGAACCTCTTGTAACCGAAGTAAAAAAAAGACTTGTTGTAGCAGAGGGGAGAAAAAAGAAAAAAAGGCAATAGAATAAAGAATTGTAATAAATGGAAAGCTTGAAAGAAGGAATAAACACTTGCAAGATGCAATAATAAAAATAAATCTTTGCAAGAAGAAATAAAAACTTCAATCAGAAATTTTAAAAAGGTTGCAAGAAAAGAAATATATCTTTTGCCCATTGGCCATACATGTAGAAATGTAAAAGAAAATTTCGCGTGTACTGCAGTTTAAAAAAATATTAAACTTGCAATGGATGAGGAAAGAACTGTATAAAAATCTTTTACAAAGACTTTTAAAAGCTCAGAACTAATTTTTCAGAGTTGATTCTGAGTTAATTGAAAAGGAAGAAACAGAAAATAATCCGAGTATAAGTCGTCACTATACTTATCTTTTGAAAGGAAAGATAGCTTCGTACCCAACTGTGTTGCGAACATAAGAATCTTCTACCATTCGTTGAGCAATGTATTGTTTCTGGCACCAATTTATGCATATGGACTCTGAACTGATTTAATCTTGTGCAAAACCTCAAAGACTCTGTATTCAGTTTTCCTGAACTGTTTGCCGATAAACTGAAATGAAACATTAGTCTCATTTTTATATTCCTTCCATTCGGCACACAAGCAGTCTTGTAATAAAGCAGTTATTCCTCTTGAATTTTTCGAATGAATGTGACTGTATTCAGCTAATGGTGTTGCAATTTTCAAAAAATGTTTTTGAAAATCAAAGTTGCTTCAAGTCATTTTTCATTTCTTGTGATTGCATTTCTGATTTATGAATGATTTATATGAATTTCAAGTTAATCCTACCATATGTTCATGATGTTGCAATTTTAATTGATAGTACTACGTTTTCAGAAGTTGATTGTAAATTGTTGAATGTAAATGCATAGTTTTAATGCAGAATTCAGACCTGACACATTTCCCTCTTATTTCTGTGTTTTCAGTATCTAATTTTATCATTCTTGTGATGGATAATTTTATGTAATAATTCTAAAATATTGTAAATATCTCATGCATTTTTTTGTATAAATTCATTTTATTGTTCAATTATTTATACTTGTTTTACTTTTTGGTATTTATTTAATAATTAGTTCATTATTTAATATTCAGCTTTTTTCCAAAATCTGTGTCATGTCTGAGAAATTTAATATGAATTAAAAAAAAGAATTTTTGTTAAATTCTTAATTTGAAAGATGAAATACATTGGTGCAAATAGTGTTTTTGTGTGTATGATAGCTTTGATAGGAGCTCCGCAATTTTCCATAGTAAAACTTCTTCAGACTTTTCTCTCACGGTGATAAAAAGAGTGTTATTTTAATAAACTTTTTATTATTTTGACAAAGATTTTTCTTTGTTTTTAACTAAACATTATAAAAAAACTGAGTTGCTAATATTGTAGCCATTGACTGAATTTTTTAAAAGTTCTCGTAAAGTTAACAAAGGAATTGTTAAAAGTATTTTTAGATGCAATTCACAAACTCCAAAAGTTTGTTTATCAAGATTGATTAAAATTACGAAATTTGATTAAATAATTTGTGAGCAGTCGGAATTATCAATATGTTAAATGTTTACAGAGCCAGTTATTTCCCTTTTTTTTTTTTTTTTTTTTTTTTTTTTTTGGCGTCTCAGTCGGAAAGCAAATATTTTAATTTCAATCATTGTGAAAGTGACATAAACGTCTTTGAAGTTATCATGCATGGGACTCGCCAAGTTGTAAAATTTTATCTTTCTACAAGGTTTTATCGAATTAATTAAATCAGAAAATATTATTTTTCGGCTTTCATTATAATTTTAAAATTTAAATTTTTTTTATTGTATACTTCATGGTTATATATTCATGGGATACACTAGGTTTATATGTTAAGAAATCGATGAAAAGATTTTAATCAAAAGTTCCAGTTAAAACCGAAGCCCATGCAGGGTAAATGATTTAAAAGAATTCATGATCTCTAGAAATTAGATCGAGATTATTTTTCTTTTAATAGTAAATGATAGTTTATGTTGATGCAAATTTATGAAATATTGGCTAATATCAGAAATTTGATATTAACACTATATTGCACAGTAATTGTTAAATTTGTATATACATTTAGATTCTGACTATAATGATAACATTTATTACATTTTTATTTGATAATAGAATAATTTGGTTTGTAATTCCATTATAAACTAAATTTAGAAAAATATAATTAAATAATTTAGAGTTCGTTATGAATTTATTACAGTTTAGCTCTTAAAAATTAAGTTGGCAAATTGATATTCTATTTCTCTACTTCTGTTTACATCTATTTACAGAAATGTGGTTGAAAAAAAAAACCCATATGGGGTTAAATTGTATTAACTTTTTGTATTAATCTAGTGATAATGTATGAAATCTGCCGCATGTTATTCTATATTTCTTATCTGCATTAATATTGTTAAAGGGGAAAATGCAAATAAAAAAAAAAAAAGTAAAAAAAATTGAAAAAAAAAGAAAAAAGAAAAACAAAAATAAAAAAAATGAAAATGAAAAAAAAAATGAAAAAAAAAAGAAAGAAAAAAAAAATGAAAATGAAAAAAAAAAAAAATGAAAATGAAAGCGATCATTTCCCCTTTTTAAAAATGCTTTTACTTGTAATCTGTGTATATTTTGATATTTTCTGTTACCAATTTCCGATGCAGAAATATTGTGCATAATGTATATGTTTTACTTTGATGTTCTTTCTTTGGAAATTTGGGGTTTATGACACTTGTAGCACATTGTCTCGAAAATTGTGATTGAATGCAATAATATTGAATCACCTAATGTTGAATTAAGACTTGCAATCCGTCGTAGTACTGACAAACCATGAATCTTACCATTCCCAAGTGGTCTATCTGACATGTGTACTAAATATAGTTATTATAAACGGCTCATTTTGATGCCAATATATTTGAATTCTTTTTCTTGTTAATTAATGCTGGCATTAAGATTTTTTTGTCTGTTTTCAAAATAAAGGTGTTCCTGAGTTTAGGAGCCTTAACTGTCTATTCTTTAACTGAGCAGAAAATAAGTATTGTTTTAATTTAGCAATTGATTAAATCTGATTGGTGCAATTTAAATTATCCAAATGGAGCATGAGGGAAAAAAAATGTATTTTGCAACTTTTTAATGATTTATTCTATAAATGAATTATGATTATTTCTTACACTTTATATTATGTGCTTTTCTTTAATAATATAAGTTTCTTTTTTAATATAAGTAAATCTAAAGATGAGTAAACTAAAATTAAAAAAAAATATATTTATTCTTTGATTTTTTAAAAATTATTTTATTAATTAAAATTTTACGTGAAATAATATCAAATTTGGAATGCTAGGCAATTTTACTTAAACATTATTTTTATTCCGTAATTGTTAAGTGAGCAAAAATGAACTTTTAAGACTTTCTGAGCAAACTGGAATTTTTGTAAATTAGCAGCACTTATCCAATAATTATAATTAAATCAAATCTATTCAGCATTGTGTTGTAAGTTATGAAGAATTCCCTTCTATCTAATCTGCTGGAGAAATACAAGCGGCATTTATTTGTAGTATATGATTTACTTATAACATATTTATATTATATATTTCTATCTTATCTTTAAAGTCAAATAGACAGAGTTCCTTAAATTATTGAAAATTTATCAAATAAAATTTTAAAAATATCTCACCAAGATAACAATAAGATTCTTCGAAGCTTTGACGAACCTACTTGCCAACAAAAATCTTTAAATATTTGTAAGCGTCAAATAATTTAATATAATTTTTAATTCCATGTGGATTTTATGCATTTCATTGGTTAGAAATTCAGTTCACGGCAAAAATGTAATCTGGGTCTTAATTTTACGAAACTATCAACGATCATAATTGAAATGATTCCCTTAAATTCAATTATATGAAAAATTTGATATCAAAATATATTGATCCTTGTAGAATTGAAGGTTGTAGAAGCATTTATAAAGAGTCCCTCACTAGTATTTGCGAGTACTTCATGTATGTTAAATAGATCTTTCCTTATAAATATTGAAAATTATACGAAAACTTCCATTTATTTCTAGATATAATGAATCAATCTAATGCAGTGAATTATAAATTTCACCAACGCCATATTTTAAATGTCGGTGGTTATCAGGATTGAAAAAAAAAGCGAGAAGAATGATTCAAATACATTTTAAAATATTATTTTAAAAACATTAAATTATTTTATGCAGTTATTTATACAATCAATTAGTGATGTGAATTTCATAATACAATTTGACAAAAGATCGTTTTATCATATTTGAATAGTCAAAGCTCAGACGTTGGATTATCAAAACAGCACTATCTATTTTAGGTTTGTATCATAGTTTTCCTAAGAAACACATGGATTAATTTCAAAACTGGATACCCATTTAAGGATTTAACCAAATTTTTATTGTAATTAGATTTATATGACTAAAAGTGCTTTATGTGATAGAAAAGGAAATCAATTAAAGTTGTTCTTTTTGTATTATTATTAATTGTATCTTTTATATTGCATAAGCAAATATCAAATGTTAGATTTTTGTTCTAATTTGAATAATTTTATTGAGATATCTCGTAACAAAAATATTTGATGAAAAATGTCAAAATTGTTCGTCGTTATTTTTAAAATTCTAATCATAAACAGAATTGCTATTAAAGATTTTACAATTAATTCATTGGCAAACGATTTTGTTTGTTGGAGTTCATTGTATTAAATGAGTGGCAGATAGGTAATTAATTTCGATAAAGACACTATTCTGTTAATAAGAACACAAACGTTATTTAGTTAATAAAGTTAGTAATAATATTCATATATAAAAATTGTTGCTGCTTAAATAAATTGCTTAACATTTGAGACTCAATTACCATATTAATTAGTTACTTTAGATTGAAAAACACCTAAATCATGCAATTATCCCCTAAATTTGTGGTACAAAAAAGAATCTGCGGAAATATACTCAAAATTCAGCACAATGAGTTGCATATTTTTTTTAGGGTATTCCTGGGAAGAAATAATCATTCGTATCTAGATTTGTATTTTTACTTTCTCTTATATGAAATAGAGAACTTTTTGCATTCGCTAAAAAAATTTGAGATGAAATTTTGTCGGAACTCCACTTTTTCAACCTCCCCCCCCCCTCAAGTTCGAAAAACAGATTTTCGGCATTATGTCTATTTTAAGCAAAAATACCTCAAATATGCTTTAAGTTAGACGCATGAAATTTGGTATATGTTCTTATCGCCATATTTCTAGATATCTATCAAATTTTGAACAAATTCTTCTCGGAGGAAGTCTGTCAAATCTATCGGATGATTATAAGTTAACGCGGTAATCACAAAAAGCAGAGAGCTAGATGGCTTAAATTCGGCACAGATTTTTTTTAAAGAAATGTGATCAATTATAACTATTTTAACTATATTCCTTGTTATTAAATATTAAAATAATCTTCCTAAATGCGAGTTTTAACTTCAGGCATTGATACTTTATTGTCAAGACCCGATTCTGCAGATGTAAATAAACAAAGGTAAGGAATGCAAGAATAATAAATGAGGCAATTTATTTGCTTTCTTGTCAATAAAAATTAATGATATAGTAAAACATTTCTTCAAGATCAGAGTCTAATTCTTAATTTTTTTATTGTTGATTTTAAAAGAAAAAAAACAATGCTGAAGCTATGCAGAAATGCAATGGTATACAATTGCGTCTTATCTAATTAAAGAAATATTTAGTCTTTTTTTTTTAAAAAAAAAGGGCTAATTAATAAGTTTTTCTTAGTTTCTTTTTTGTTTTCACAAGAATATTTAATCGAAATATGAAAACACCAGGTGTAAAAATAAATGTACTGCGAATTGTACCCAAAATCAATGAAGCTGTTAACCGAAACCTTTTATGTTTTGCTTGGCATTCTTTCCCTAATGTCGAAGAAATATTTCCAAAATAATTTGATCCAATCTGCCTCTTGTTCAAAATATATATTTGCTGAAAATATCATTAAGTATAATTTTTTTTCTACTAGTAACCATAAAAATGAAAAATGACCCTACATGTACATTTCAATAAATTCTAATAAACCTCCTGAAGTTCATATTTAAAATTGCCAGGCATTTGGAATCAATCTTTTCGTTGCTTGATGAGAAAATAAGATACTTAGATACTTACATATAAGATAGTTATTTCGATTTAAAAAAAGGGAAGGAAAATGTCCTGCATTATTATTTTTTTATTTAAACGTAAATGCTATTCATTTTCTCACTTTGGATTTTGAATGAAATCAGTAGATCTGAGATGTATCTGTTGTAATTCTATGCATATATTGTACAGCTGTTCTCGTGTAGAGAGGGCAGTTCATAATATTGTTCAGGAAGATGAAACTAAAACAATTAAGGTATTAGCTGTATTGATTATTTGACATGAAGGACAGGTTGAACTGAAAAATAAAAGACCAAACTATTTCAAAGTACGTAATTATATACTTTAAAAAAAGCAATCCAGATAAGGGAGATAATAAATTCAGCGATTTTAGTTTGGGCTTTAGAGTAAACTACTGGTTTATATAATGATATCTCTCAATTTGATTTCAATCTTTATTGATTCATTTATCTTAAATTAAATCACATTACTTTATTATAACTTTTTTTATGATCCAAATCCTACTTTTTGTTTAATTATTTCTGACACTTGATCTAAAAAATTGCTGGCCATTGCAGTTCCTTATGCTCCGAGTGAAAAGATGAAAGAAATTCCAAACACCTAGGACATAACATCAAAGATATCCAAGATTCCCTTGCCTAAATCAATATCTGAGAAAGATATCCCTTAAAGAATCTTAGTTAAAATTGCTGAGAGGAAAATTACTTTCACCTTTCTCTCGTGTTCTGATGCAAACGAACACGTTCCAACTTCATTCTCATAGAATCCCTCCCATGGAAAAACAAATTGAAATTAAATTCCCCAGTTGTCTGTTTCTTGACTACACACTTGTGAAATTGATATATAGGAAAACAATATATTAGAAGATTTGAAAATTCGTAAGAACTGTTCATCTGTAGGTTATAATTAGTGAATATTATAAAATTTATAAATTTTAGTTTCATTTGTTTACGTATGTGGATTCCTGTATTTTGTTTATAGAGATTGCAATTACATCCTTCGTTAACTAATAAAAAATCAACGAAATATTGTATCTGTACAAAATATAAAAAAAAATCTTTGAATTTTTAAAGGCACTTAAAAGTGAGCAACATTTCTTGGAAATGTTAAAACTAGTTTTTGAATGCTAGAAGTGTTAACTCATTTTCAAAATCAAAATATTTCATTTGCAAAGAATATATGAAACGTCTTTCACAAACATTCTGAACACTCGTAATGCAGGTTTTGAGATAAGAAAAGTACGTCTTGGCATATACGTTGATATATATACGTAATATGAAATTTTCTATAGTATAAAAGCAATTAATAGCTTTATCAGAAGACGACGAAACTTTGAAGTTTATTCATTATTGCTAGGATTTAAAATAAAATTAAAAAGAAATCTATTTTTAAAAGTAGTTTTTAAGGATTTATTAGTTGCCAGAGTATGATTTTATAAGTTACATTTATCATTTGTATAATTGTTTTTTTTTTCAAAATTGTTGAATAAGTAATGACCGTTGTTCGATCCATTTTTAGACTTCGTGAACTAATGTCTGCTTTCGAGCTCAGGACCAGTGTTTTTTTAACTTGTTTTCATGAATATTTCATACCTTGTCCATGTTTGTTTTTATTCTTTATTAGTGCCTCAAAATTCTTGCTTATAATAAAACTGTCTGAAGATTTATTGACTTGGGGAATTCGCTAGCTCTGGGTTTGTTATTTAATTTTATGCTATTTTTCGGATAATTAATTCCGTCATTTGGTTGATTCGTGTTTCTTTGCTATACAATTATGAAATTTCAGATGTAGTGAAATTTCTTTTCAAATGTAATGTTTATTGAACAATCAATTATCATCTTTCGGCACTTTCAATTAAAAAAAAAAATTCTCCATTTTTAATGTTTTCGGAATGAATACAGTTCCTGCACATTTTTATCATAATTCAAAATTAAAGGAAACTACACTATTTCTATATTACGTGTAAACTTCGCATGTAATATGTATTTATTTATAAGAACTATGTCGAACAGAACATTTTGATAGTCGGTTTGAGATAAAATTATTGTAATTTAAAAAGTAAAATATATAACAAATATTTCTTTTTCTGACATTTCGCTGCCACTGTAGCTTAATAATTAATTTTATCACGAAAATATCCACAATCGTATTGAACCTGAAATCCTATTCCATCTGAGATCCGTCATATATGCGAACTCGGTGCACGGCATAAGATATTTTTTGTAGAACCAAAAGTATTTTTATATTGGTTCAAAATTGTAGTGATTTCGTTATGAATTATTTTTAAATGTTTATGAATTAAGATATGACCTAATTAGTATGGAATTGTTAGGCTTCTGTGCAAGTAAGTCCTGCACGAATTTTACTGATTGTAGCTGGTTCTTATTGCTGTCATCGGTACTGTCTCTACGAGCAGAAATAAAAATTTTGGTGTGATAAGATTGATGTATACTTTTCATAAATGAATTCATAGAAGTTTAGAATTCTTGTGTTTTTCATTTTAGGGCTGGGGGAAAGCATAAAGAACAATATTAGGGAACTGCTTCATATATATCAAATTTATAATGCTTCATCAGTAAAATAAGTACTTGCAAATACACTTGAATTGATATAAAGTCAGTTCAATTCATTAAGATAAATTTCCAGTACTTAAAAACAATTTTTATTTAATCTGAGGTTTAATATTTATATAACACAGTATCCGACTCACATGAATAAAACGATTATTTCGTTACAAACGTTCTCCAAATACAATTTTCAACTAGCTTTTATTTAGGATGTAGATCGTTTTAGAAAATTAATTTCTGAGTGTTTTCATACTTCAATTCTTTTATTAACTTCAGAAGGTTTTCTTTATTGAGAAATACCAGTAAAATGTAATAAATGAAAATAAACGATTCAATTATCTTTAGTTTTCTCCAGTATCTATAGTTAAATAATTTACTTCTGACATTATTTTATAATGCCATTGCATAGATAACCGACGCTGAAAACTGAGGAATAATTGCACTATTTAAGAAATCGTCTCCCTTTTACTTTCTATGAGTAATTATCTAATTTTAGCACGTGCATGGAATTTTCATTTGTTAGTTAACTATTAAAATACACTAATAAGATCAGAAGGGATTTAAAATTTTCTGAAGATTGGCATCGATTGGCAGAATGATTAACATTTAGTCAATAACAACACAATCAGATTCTACAATTTTTTACAGGTCAGTCGTGATTCTGAAATCTCTTCACACATGAATTTTCAAAATCAACGTTTTTTCATCCGTTTGTTGTAAATAATCTAGACAAAAACCTTTTAAAATGCGACTTTTCTGAAAAACAGTAAAATGCTTCGACTTTTTTTTTGTCTTTTGAAGGATGCATATGGTCTAGAGATAGTAAAATTTAATATTCCCTATCCTCGTCTTTCTCCGGACGTGCAACAGGAATGGATAGCAAAAAATGATAAATTAGTATACTGGCATTAATTCAAAGTGGTTGGAGGGGAGAGTAAGAATTATGAATTTCTGATAATTTAATGATACAAGACCCCCCCCCCTTATAATTTGTAAAACCAATCCATGAAACCTCTAATCTCCTACGCATCACCTATTTGGATGATTGCAACAAAATTCTGCCTCTCTGTACTAGATAGATTGCAAAATGTTATGATAAATAACAGAAATAACGACAGTGTACATGCAATATTACAAATCTGCAAATCTCAAAGAGATAAACGCAATTTTCAAAAACCATTGATTGGTCTTGCTTCTCTGGCGGGAAACAAACTGTGGAGATTCGTCACCATTCTTACTCAAAAGAATATATTTCAACAAGCCACTGACTGGCTTTAGCGAGAATCAATAACATAGATTAAACCAATTTACTCCATTGAATCAGGAACGACGAATGAGTGTTTTAAAAACATATCCGTTTCTTCTGGCATACATTTAAAAAAAGAAAAGAAATAATAATTCCGCTTGAGACAAAACAGCTTTCCTTTCTTATCTTTTTTCCAAGCGTCGAATTCTATCTTGCTGCCAAAAATTGGAAAAAAAAAATCAAAAATGTTTCACCAATGTGAATGAGTCTAAACGATGGAACAGCGAGCGGCGAGGAGATATTGCCTGAGTATAGTCTTTTTAAAGGAAATAAAGGGGGTTCTTCCGTCTTTGAAGGGGGCACCGTTAGTTTCGTAAAAGAACTGCAATTTGAATTTTTTAAAGTTTGTTTATTCTAGCTTTAAGAAAACGATTTCATCACACCCTATTTACACCTTGAAACAAATTTCTTCCTAGTCCCATTTTAAATACAGAAATCTTGTATTACCATCACTGGCATAGTGAGAAAGTTTCATCGCTGGACGAAGCGTAAGCGAGTTCTCTACAACAATTTCAAATGGATAAACATATTTTATTCTGGTACCCCATTAAAGCAGCTTCTGTTGAAGTTGAATTCCGGTGTCACACGACATTCGATATAATATAATATTTTCTGTGAATTTAAAACAGAGAACCTTATCAAGCACTAAAACAAGTTATATTTATCTATTAAATAATTTCAAACGTATATTTTTCTGTAATAGTCTGTGCTGTAGAGGAGGGTAAATGGCACCTTGGGCGTAATCATTTCTTTGCCTCCGTCTGCCTTGTCTCATTAGATTCCCAATGCCACGATGGCCTACTGGTAAGATGTCGACTTCGTGGTCGGAGAGTCCTCATCACCAAATCACCACCCTTAGCGCCCTCTGCCCCACTTGAAAAAAAGGGGGGAAGGGAAGTTGTAGAGTTAGGTTTGTACCCTCATTAACGCAGATCTTGGCGACATTGTTTGCGCAGGTTTAAATTATTTGGTTGCTTTTCACTCACAGCCGCCAAAAAGTTCCAAATATGCTGTCGTGGTAGTTTTCTGACGTAGCAATACATTCCAAGGGTATTTTATGGAAAATAGGAGATGTAGAGGTTAGGGGGATATTATATTAAATAGATAATGTGAACTATTTTATTATTTTAGCAAAAAATACATGCAATTAGTATAAGCAAATTTATAAAATCATTAACAAAGAATGAAAATATACCGTGTGCAACGATGCCCAGTGAAATGTCAGTTGCTTGCTTAGTGAACCCCTCTGAGGAGAAAGGCTCGCAGAATATTTTGAGATGTGATTGAGGTGGTTTGAGAAAGTAAATAAAATATACTATAAGTCAATGCCAACTCGAGTTCATAGTGCAGCGAAAAGTGATACATTGTTACCTTATTCATTACGCTGCCTTAAGTGGGTTTGGGATCATTTTCTTAGTTTGACGAAAAAGAAATCTTCTATGTATATTTCTTTCGGGCCGTAATGTTTCGGAAAGTTAAATGTTTTCAAAAATCGCTGAAATTGGCTTTATCTGTAAATTTAAAGATATCTGTATCGCATGTAACCCTTCATTATCGATGTCGAAATTCCCATTATCGTTATTAACTCTATCACTTTCATCTAAAAAGAGGGGGGAGGGGGTGAGCACGATGATTTTTTAAGAAAGCATCGACTTCGGAACCAAAGTTGCAGTTCAAGGTTTGAAGCCATCAAAGATCCATTGTGTATGTGATCCTGGTGTTCAGCATGTATGATCCACTAGCATGAAGAGGAAGTTTAAAAAATAGTTCTAGCAAAGTTGATATCCTTGTTATCTAGTCAGGATTCAGAATTGCGAAGTCCATTTCAAGATAGATACCGAGAAGCTTCAAAATGACGACTGGCTTCTTGATGCACGTGATTGTTATTAAACTATATAAAAAATGCTACCGCTGAATCTCGTTGATTTTCAAAACAAACAAACAGATTGTGCCAAATTTTGAAATGAATAAACTGCCGTATTAGCGGAAGTACATAAAAACAATTTCTTCCATTAGCAAAACCTAAGTTCATTGAATGGATATTTCAAATTATGTAATATCATTCAGAAAGATATTCTATTTGTAATAAGTATTATAAACATGAATGGTAGCTTATTGTTGATGTCATCCTAAGGTCACTGATACTGGCATGTAGTGGTTTGTTTTTCCTTTTGTCCTTCTAAACAGAAGGGGAAGGCCGGATTATAGAGAGACCACTCGATTTACAGTTTGTCAAATATCAACCCTTTTATTTTCGTTTTTTTTTGATGAAAATTTTTGGAGTACAATTACGTCACGCATGTGAAGCGGATTCATAACTCCATTTTATTTGAAATTGATATATTTAAAAAAAATATAAAAAATCCATGCAAAGACATTTAACATATTGAACAGAATTTAGTTTAAATAGCTAATAAAGAATAGACTAATGTTACAAAATTTTATACATTGAGTCGCACCATTTTTTGCAACTAATTTTATAACTGAGCACTAAATGTGGTAAATATTTAAGTGCCTAAAATGGAATGTTAGGAGGTACCTTCCGAATGAAAATCGCCTTGGCGAGTCTATTATCAGTATGATTAATTTTGAATTTAGAAAATTACCTGGTATTTTCTCGTTTAACACATGGGAAAATTGTCCATAAGAGTAGTGCTCGTTTTACATTAACGTGAAAAACATTGTTTGAGTTTGGTATCGGTTACAATTTTTACTCTTCAGTTCTTATCACCGAATGTATTTTACTATCAAGAAGCTTTGCAAGTCTGACAATGGGGATAGATGTAGTCATTAACCCTCTTCCCCCTCTTCTCTACGCCACTGACTATTACCATAGAATATATCGCTCAAATCCAATCCATTGCACACAGTAAATATATTCATCACATTTATTTGACAAGCGAAAATGTAAGAACAGAAGCTGTGGTCTGCCGAACGCCGCGAGATTCGTTTCCGGTTACAGGAACGTCGTGTCGACTGAATCCCACAAAACTCACGAAGAACGACGAGTGACGAAACGGAGTCAGGCGTCGAATCCAGGCGTTGATCAGAAGGGCGGAATCTCTCAGCATTGTACATGCACAGTTCTGTAAATGTGTTAAAAATTAACTTTTGCATATGTATAGATAAAATATGATTTTATTATAAATGCTTGAACAAAAATTGTAAGATTTTTTTCAATGGTTTAAAGTATATATTCTTTTGCATTTGCATGCAGTTTTGTAATTAAAGAGCCAACAACAATATTGCCGATTTTGGCGTGTTCTATTAAAAACTTAATTTTATTACATTTTCATGATAAACTGCGATATTTCATACATTATAATTGCAACTCTATATTTTTCGATATAAGTTAGGTCATTAGATCTTTGAGAGCTTAATCTTAAATAATATAATTTGAAGTTGGTTCCTTATTGCAAAACTGCTTTAGGTGAAATTTTCAACAATGCAGTGGTGAAAGTAAGTTAGAAGATGGTGACGGTAAGTTCTATGAGGGCTTATTAAATTTTGTCCAGAGCCAGCCTGTTACGAATTAAAATTTTTATAATGCGCTCCTTTTGGTATCATTTACATTCCCAAACATAATAAATTAGGAAAATGGTTTTGCATTCAGATGTTTTAAACTATAATTTTTAAGTTAATTTTAATGAATTGAATTTATTTTAATTCCTAATTTATCGTTTTTTTTTAATTTCTAATTTTTTCATATTTGTAATAGACTTATAATTTCCTGTATAAAAATAGGACTATTATGTTAAACTTAAGAAGCCCTTAGGTCTTAAAAATAAACATTTATATTAAATTTCTCAAATAAAATATTGGAGAATAATTCCGTTGGTAAGTAAAATTTTAATTTATAGATTATTATTATTGTCATTTAAAGACTTAGAATTTTATTAACATATATTTTTGTTGAAACAATTGTTTTGAGAAATGGTTCATAGTCTTCAGAAGTGGCCTATGTACAGAATACAGCTTTTTTTAATTACTTTTTTAAAATTAATAAACAATAATTGTTTCGAATGAAAATACCCATAATTTTCCACAAATATTATTTATTAAACAAAGATTTTTGCAGTCCTGTTAAATAGAATAGAGTTAATTTTCAGAAATATTATTTTGAGTATTAAAATTGAAAACCGACTTATGTCTAATTGCTCATTTCATCACATATTGATATTATTTGTTACTTAGAAATAGGATAATGTTTAAGGAAAAGATAAAGAATGCCCGAGTGGCTCCTAAATAATACCGTTGAGCATATTGTTAATTCATCCATTCTTATTGTTAGGAGAGATAATTTTTTGATACAGAAAATTTGTTACTAATCGGTAGGTTTAATGTAAAAACTGTGTACTAATTTTTATTCATCGAGCTCGTTGTAATTTTGAAATCTCTATTTACAAGCGTATGGATACAGCCCTACTATCAACGACTAATTTTGACTAAAAATTCAACATCTATCCACAAATTGTATCTTTTGGTGTATTTTTTTACTTTGTTAATAAATATACTAAAATAATAAAATACTAATCATGTTTGTATACCCTAACAAAATGATCTTGGAAACCAATAGCCATTTTTTTAACATTTTGTATGAAATTCCACGGCGATCCATGTGCTATGGAAAGAAAACTTACTTTTACAATTAAACTTAATGAAATCATGAACACCAAGCTCTTTTAACGTTAAAAATATCAGCAATTATCGAATACGTTAGAACTGCTTTGGAAAATTTTTATTTGACCTCTCACAGTAGATTTAGTAATAACTGCTTACCACGAGTATTACTTAGACTTTCATAATTTTAATCTGTCAACCCTTGCCATTTGTCTGTAAGTGAATGTTCAAAAATTGCACAGAATGTTGTTTACCTATGATGTAATATTAATTTAAATTAACTTGGAAATTTGTTTTAGGATTTACAGTCAGATGATTTGTAACAAATTTCTCATACCACTCTAAAATGTTGATATATCTAAATTTTTACCTATTTTTGATTTTTTAAGAAATTTATCTTGATTTTATATAATTATTTTTTTTTCTCTTCCAAAATGGAAACTCCGGGGGCTGATGCTGCAAGTTACAATGGTTATTTCACCAATTAGAGAATTCAGATTAACACGAGAGCTCAATAAAAAGTGTATCCAATAAATACACAGGCTTTTCATGGAAGACATCTTGCAACCGAAGATCTAAAATATTTGTTGATATCACATCAATTCTGGAATCTTTCCATACTGTATGGTTGGAAGAACCTTTTCTCAGCTGCTAATGGAATGAAAATAGTTGGAAGGTAAATAAATTTTCATTTATTAATTGAAAAAGAAAGGGATTCTCAATTACTGATTGTTTATCTTATACAGTGGACTCTCCTATGACACATCTCTGTATAATCTTGATCACATAAAGCCTTAAATAAATTTTGACTAGGTTTCATAAATCTCCAAAAAAAAAAAAAAAAAATTCTGTATTAAGGTTAATATTAGCAGTTTCATAATTTTTTTGTTTAATAAAGCAAATTTATGTAGTTATATATTAATATGAACACAAAAACTGAACAGTTTATCCCATAGCAATAGGCGCAAATACTAGTTCAATTCCAGTTTGAACTTGATAACTGAGTTATGCGTAACTGGTATTCATTTCACCACATACTGACTTAATTTGTCATTTAAAAATCAGATGCCAGTTCAGGAAAAAGTAAAGAATGCATGAATATTTCCACTGAATGCTCCATTTGATATGATTATGATGGAAGTTCTCATATCACCCCTCGTTGTAGGAGAGTTCATTTTATTTCTGTTAGTTATATAAAAATTCTGTATCAAATTATTTGTAAACCAGCCATTTTAGTTTTAGGGAAGATATTGAGAATCGCAATTCTCGAATTGATTCAGTGTATTAATTTATTCATTAATTCATTTGATTTTGTTTATAATATTTACATTCATCTAAAGATTTAACGCAACGGGTCGCTTGACACTTTCAGTATCCTGGGGAAAACGCAGAGGAAATATGTGTGCTTACCTCTCTTAATAAAATAATTTTAACTCCATCCCCAACCCCAACAAAAAATCAGAATTCCATATGAGCATAAAGTTTTTCATGGAAATATGGTATGTGTTACTCATGTCCTTTCATAATTCTTACAAGTATCAGTGTTTGTATAAATTTGTGGAAAGACTGATAATTTGAAAACATTCAAGTCCTATAACTTAATAGTATGTATAAAATATCCCTTTATCCGAATATTTATCTTAAAAATGACAAATTTTTTTCTAAAAATAAAACAAAAAAATGAGCCCATCGTTCCAAACGAATCGGCATTGCGGACAGGAACAATCGACGAAACCGATTTTACATATATTAAAATATCGGTTTAGGAATGCTTAACAATTTCCTTTTTATTTACCATTTCTCGATATCTCTATAACTTTCCAAAAATCATGCATGCTATTAAATTTTTGGTAGAAAAATTTTACCTTCTCTTACCGGTCAAAATTTACATTGCCTGTGTTTGCTACCTATTTCCAAAATAGCAGTTCAATGCATCAGTGTGTATAGTTAAAGATATATATCAAATTTTAAACACTTTCCGTCAATGGAGTGACCACCAGTTGATTTGTAAATTTATGAGTATTTGAATAAAATAATTCGAAAACTCAACTTGCTTTAAACAAAGGGAATTTGGAATGTGATCTAATCACCTTCACTGCTGATCTGTTTGAACTTTAAATTTAATCAATGGAAAGGAAAGTTTTCAAAATCAGTATTCAATTTTTTTCTCTGTTCTAAGAAGCGCAAAACTTGCCATCTTCTGTTACTATAAGAGAGAAAGGTGAAAGAAGAATTCCACCTCTGGCACATCACTGCTATGTCCTAGCTTTCAGCCGATCCCGTACCTGTGTTAAAGTAATATTAAACCCTTAGCACTCTTTTTCAATTCTGAATGCCATTGTGTAAGATGTATAGTTTTCACACTCTTGCTAGATAATGATTATTATATAGGCCTTACAATAGAAAAAAAACCTTCACATTAATTTTTAGGTATTATAGAAAATTTGCAACTAGTTTGGAGATATCTAAGTACTAAAAGGAAACTTTATATCCACATTTATATAATGTCGTTAATTTCGGGGTTGAAAGGGTTAAATAAATTAGTATTTTTGTGAGCCAACACTGTTTTGGCTTGAAGGAAATTAAGACAGATGTGTTATTGTATGTGCTTCAAAGAGTCCTATAGTGAAAACAGAGGTAACAAAAACTTAAGAGTAAAAAAAAAAAGTGAAGTACTTGAAATGAATTCTTCCTATGAGACGTTTTTACTCAACTACTAAAATTGAGTAATAATATATATTAAGATGGAATTTTGTAGCCAAAATTTCGTTTCACTTCTTTATATGCTAAAGTTAGAATTTTTACTTTCTTGTATTTTGAAATGCAGAGAAAATATTGTAATAGGCAAAAATTCCAAATATAGAGAATCTGAAGAAACTCCGTTTCAGATCACCCCGAGTTCAAAAATTACATTTTTAAAAACACTAAATTTTATAAAGATTTCATCAAGAGGATCAGCGCTTAGACGCAGTTGAGAAAACATTTGGATGCAGATTCTATTTATGTAGAGCCAAATTTTCATATCAGATTTTTAACTGTTTGTACTTTTTCGTATACAAAGCATATATACAAAAGAAAAGTACTGTATTGTCAAAAATTCGAATTCGACGTTTTGATGAATCGTCACATTTCATCGGCTCTGAGCGCGAAAAACACATTTTTGGAATTGTTTCATGAACTTAATATCGCAAAAACACTTTCAGCTAGACGGATGAAATTTGATACGTAGTGTTTACACCAAAGTAATGGTTTCCGTCTGATTTTGAACTGAATCTATTCGTAGAAAATCTAAAATTAAATTTAAAAAAGAAATTAAATTAAAAAAATTAAATTTAAGAATTAAGAAATTAAATTAAAAAATTTAATAGTGTATTACATCTGTTACCCTGAAGCTCAAACTGTTTTCCTTATTTCATCAACTATCTAATTACATGATTTTTTTCTGTTGTTTAAAGTTAAAGAAGAATTGTTCTTTCACTTTCTAAAGGTTGCGGTGTTGTAACTTCACAAGATGGGTAACAAAGTGAAGTTACAGTACCGCGAACTTTCGAAGATAGATTAATAGACAATCGACATTTACATTTTTAATAACACCATGATGTCACGGCTGTGGCCCCCATTCGGTTCATATACACAATCAACAGAACTTAAGTAAGACAATCAAGTAGGACGACTTTAACGTCAGGGAATTCGATGGAATCGCAATTATGTATAAATGATTTGACTGAAATTTAAGATAATAAGTACTCTATCGCACTGGCTTGTCTCCTGAGGCGATTAGTAAATAATTGCAAAACGAAAAGAGTTGGATGAATAAAATTTGATATATAGATGTAGCTTTGATCAAATTTTGAACCAAATTCATTTAGGGGTTGGCTGTTGGCTTCCTGCATTTTCAATTCATATAAATTCGATAACTCTAAAACGCAGCGTTTTATAGAAATGAAATTGAGTATTCATTTAGCCTCTAATATATAAAGTTTTCAAAAAAATTGAATCAAATCTGTCAAAGAGTTGATATTAGTTTGCACTTTCGCATCCATGTAAACACGATAAATCAAATTTCAGTGCTTTAAATAAAATTTCGTTAGGTAATTATGTTAATAAAATTATAATTCTGCGTCAAATTTTGTTCAAATTAATTGGAAAAAAATGTATTCAAAATGTATATACATTGCTTTAACTATATTATAAAACACAAATTTTTCACGTTACAGATCTCAGAAAATAAAATTCTGAACACTCGTGGCAATCAAAGCTTTGCCGAGTTCTGTAATTTTATGCAGGTCAGGTCAAAATAATATACCTATTGTAGAATAGGCCAGAAAGTTTCGGGAAGACCAACCTCAGGATTTAATTTTCTTAACCACAGATTTGGGGGCTTAGTGAGACACTTTTCATTGATAATTAAGAATATAATATATTTAAGTGGAGTGGGATGCCTTTGGCAATGTAATTGTCCAAAATCCAGTTCTAAAGTGGAGTGTTTTGTCAGTAAGTTTTGTATTTAATTGATAAATCATTCGAATTTATGTGTGCAAAATTATTATAAAAAAACAAACTTGCAAGATATTTGTTTTTTAAAGTATTTTTAATGGCAAATCGATTATAAGTTGTGATGCAATAATTTTCGTGCTCATAACCACAGAAAAAAAATAATAATTCTGAATAAATCACTCCAAAATTAGCATAATATGAGTATAGGTTTAATAATTGCAAAGAATTTATTTTCAGTGAAAGATACTAATTATAAAAATTTCAAAAAATGAATGTCGTGTAATTTGAAAATCTAAAATATATGATATCTTGCATGATAAATAACCTCTAAAAATAATTACTACTGCATAGAAAAGATAGAATAAATAGATGTATTATGTTTGTAAATATTGTTGTACGCAGCTTCATAAGATTGTAATTCGCTCTAGGCGTACTGAAACTTGTAGAAAACATGCTTCGAGAAAGAGGCGGGAAAAAAATCCAGTACATTTTTGTTGGATTCATTGTTGATGCCTAATTTATAAACTTCTCATTTTTAAAATCTACACAAATTAAGCATTTTTTGTAATCAGTGAAATGCCTTCTAACTTATTAGACTAAAATTGAATAATCCATTTTTTGAAGGCTCAGATGTTTTCCAGTTTCCTCTAATTAGTGTTGAGACTAAATACTAAATACTTCAGTTCATTACATTTTTTTATTGCTCCAGTAGATCTAAAATGAGAATGAATCAAAATCAAGAAATTGTAATTTGATTATTACAATTATTTTTCTTAACTGCAGTGCATAAATGAAAAGTAAAAAGGTGGAGATGGTTGAGTAACTACTGCGAGAGTTGGTTCTAGATAAACTAAAAAAGCCTTTAACTCGTTCTTTTTCGTGCCTCAAGAATGATATTCTCATCAAAATAACTCCATGTTTAAAAAATGTCGGAAAGTGCTGTAAAAATTAGACGATAAACAGATTATTACCTCTTATTACGCTCCAGTAACTGATTTCTAAACTGGTAGAGACAGTTAGTAAATGTATTTTTCTAAATGTTACGAAACTAAACGTTTTATATTTTCCCCGGTCCTGTCATTCATATTTAGTAAAAAAGGTTCTTGATACTATAAAATTTTAAAGAATACATTCATTCTTCTACGACTGGTTACTACTGGTGAAGTAATGATATGTTAAATACCGCTGTTTGAGAAAAATTTTGATACTAAATTAGCTGACTCGAAATAAATCTTCAGGTATCGTTTTCAAATTAAATTAAGCATTGTATTGCTATTTCAAATTGTTCCTTATAATAAATTTGGAAGAAAACGCCTAAATCAAATGCTTCACTTTTAATCAGGAAACAGTGAAATTTTCTTGGCATATGTTTTAGTGCATCAACGTTTGTTTAAATGCGACTGATGGTAATTTATAAAGAGTTAGGAGCCGTAACTTTATTAAAAATGCCAATATGATGAAAATAATAAAATACAATTTTTCCATCATTTAAAGCATTTTTCCCAACTGCAACTTTGTGTCAGTCTCCAACGACAAAAAAAATAGCTTTTGGAACATTCTGAGAGAAGGCAATCTGTGTATTCATTTGAAACCTTACGGAGATGGATTTTTCTTTAACGTCAAAGTAAAAAGTTGAACCTTGCTTAAGAAATTGCGTATCTTTCTTTTTATTGAAAGATTGGAAATCAGCAAGTATCTTAGTGTAAATTCACAGTAAAATGATGAAAATTATAATATATCAATATGGAAAAAGCTCGGTTGTTCTGAGAAATAGTTTACTTAATACAACTGGTGGGAACGTTCTTGTAACTTTCTTTCAATGTAACTACGTCGTGTATAATTTCATCCATCAGTGACGAGAATTAAGTATTTATTTTGGGACAAAACCTTCTTCCGTTTTCCTATTAGGTCTAAAATTTGACATAAATCATTATTTTTGTTATGGAGGTTGCATCCTCAATGACATGTATCTAGTATATTTCATTTATAAGTTGCCACTTAATTATAGTGTAGTAGCATTATACGAACTACTTAAACATTTTTAATGTGCAGAAATGAAGTGGTTCTAACAAAAATACAGCTTTTTTTATATTTTCTCAATATTTTTTTTCTCTATAAATATATACTCTTTTATATTTAAAGTAATATAATTCTTAAGAGATTTAATGTCGTAAAACAATGGGAGTGGTTCCACCCAATTCTTTAATAAAGGTGAATTTCTTTAGACACATTTCCACCCAGTCGATTTATATGAAAATTTGACACAGAATACAACTGCAGTCGGAAAATGACACACCAATTTTGATATATTTAAATCATTGCATTTACATGTTCCTGAAAATACAGACAGTGAAGCCTTCGTTGGATTTGATATAAAAGTTGATTGATGTCTACTGCATAAACTTTAAATCAGTTTACCGGATTTTATTTATCTTGATCTCTTCGTTTTGCAAATTTATATTCGAACAGACTTGCTCTGAAACGAATTTTGCTCAAAATTTGATAGAAATCTTCAAATGAGTGTAAAACATATATATCAAATATCATCTGTCTAATACAAAGCATTTTTGAATTATTTTTCACAGATGGACAGGCAGACATTTTCCAAAAAATGTATTCTTTGAAGTGAGCGAGATCCAAAATGTGGAAATGTCTCAATCTCGAATCCGAATTTTTTGACAATTAAAATGCTTTTTCTATACTTCATACACGAGAAAGGGAAACAATTCTTGTATACTTTGTAATTAGAGTATCCGATCGTTTTCGGATTTATTAAAACATTTTCTTCGACTTTCTGTAAAGCTGAAGTAACTACCTTTGCACATTAATTCTATAAGAAATATACTGACTTTACTTTTATTGTAAAGATGCGAATACGAAAGTAGTTAGGGGACCGGCTAGAATTCGTTGATACAGATTTTTTTTTTTTAAACACAGAAAGCAGATAAAGAATTGAAAATTTCAAAATAATATTGATTCCTATTCCTATTACTAACAATAAAGATGAGCATGTGCGTTTGACATTGTGTAGACTAAATTTGTTTGTCAAAATATACCATTAAATTTATATAATATAGGAAAATGGAAATGTGCACTGCAGAGCGATTTCTTTCATATTTTAATTTATTAGAAATGAAGCTGAATTTTGGAATGTTTTCCACTACGAATTTTGAAAATATTATTGCACGAAAAAAAAGTGTATGACAGTTTAAAGTTATAATATCAATTTAATAATAGCTCAAATTTTTCCTGAATTATGGAAATTTTTTCTAAACATTTTAAACCTATTTTCAATCTATTGCTTTTCTACCTTTTTATTAAATATTCATTGCGTCATCAAGTATTTAATCACATTTTTTTTCATCTTCGAATCTTAAAGAAAAAGGATACGGTTTATTATCCACGTGGCTTTCTAGACGAATAAAAGAGGAGTGACACTTCATCGCACATTTTCGCTTCTAATAGCGCGTTGATATCATGGGATTAGTCTGGATTTGAAAGTTTCATGCAGACAATAAATAAAATACAATTTAATTAGTTACAATAATAGGTCTTTAATGTCTAACAAATCAAAGGAGTAAAACAGCTAAACAACTGAACCGACATCGGATATAATCCCTACTTCCGGAGAACTCGTTGCTTAAACTATCGGGAGTGGTCTCCCCAAAACGTTCTCGTGTACTCTTTAATAAACTGTCATTCCAGAGAACTCCCTAATTGGCATTGGCGTGAATTTAGTATTTTTACTGAATCTCGTGTTGTCCTTGGTGAATTATTTGGCGATTTATCCCTGGCATGCATGAATAGTGTCCAAAAATTGAGTCTGTATTTCAGTTAAGTATTTCGTTACTGATGAGAGCAAAAGTTGGACACAAAACTGCACTTGTATTCACAGAATAAAGTACCAGATTTAATATATTTAAATCACTGCGTTTTTAAATTATCGATTTTTTCTGATAGACCTACAGACAGTCAACCCGTTTGTTGGATTTGGCACAAACTTGGACAAGTGTCAACACTACAGATGTTAAATATCTATACCAAATTTTATTTATCTTGCTCTCTTTGTTTTGTAATTATCGTGCTAACTTATATTAAAACAGCGGGACTTTCTCTGAACAGATTTTATTCAAAATTTGGTAGGAAACTGCAAATTTGGTATAATGACCACATACCAAATTTCATTCGTCGAGCTGAAATCACTTTTGAGTTACCTTTGTCACAGATAGACGGATGGACTGGCATTCTCCAAAAATGTGTTTTTCGAACTCAGAAAAGTCTAAAATGTGGAGATTTGTTAAAATCTCCAGTTCGAATTTTTTGGCGATTATTATACTTTCTCTGTACTACATATTCGAGAAAGTAATGATGAAAGAACACTTGGAATTTCGTGAAAATAGCCTATTTATTCGGAAAGATATAAAGGTTATTTTTTAATCTCGCATTTTTCTAAAGTATTTTTTAATAAGATGCAGAATTTTCAATCAAATTATATAAGATTTGCAGAATGTTTGCAAAAAAATATAGCATTATGTATATGTACCATTATATATAGTATTATTCTGCTGTACATATTCAATGACATAATTTTTTGAAAATACATTTTAATTGTGTATGCGTGAAATACAGTATATCTGCCCTTTCAAAAAGCAAATACGATGGGCAACTATATAAAAACTGCGACTGAATACATTCGACATTCTGAAAAGATATTGCTGTTGCAGTGATCTAAATTTCGTCTCTCTTAAGTGAAAAGATGGAACTTTTTCTGTAAAGTGATATTATTTAAACTTGAATCTTTGAATAAATCTTCAAATTTTAAACGAGGTGAGATATAAACTAATATGTCTTCATATTTGCAAGTAGCGGACTTGAGATGGTATTTAAATTTGACATAACATACTCATTTAAATTCGAGCAAAAAGTGAACTTCTAACACTATGCAAATTAATTTACGATAGAATTAAAAGCATGCGTGCTACTTGAAGGTTTAACTTGTGCGCTAATCATGAAAGGGCATCGAAAACATTCTTTGCTGTGTAAGGAAGGCTGTCCATTAGTTTTGGACCTGATTTTGCCAGGATTCAGCGCCGTTCTTCTAAAAGAAAATTGGAAACCCTGACACGGCTACAGGGAGTTGAAGTCTAAATCCAGTTTGATATTTTAGCTCTTTTTCTCGTGTTTTTAGGAATTTGACTGCATTGCCCAAGATTTTGATCTCATTTCCATAAAATAATTGAATGTCGTATTCGACCTAAATCCTAAGGCCTAGCATCAAGGACAGGGGGTTCCTAGTTTTTTTCTACAAGAATAACATGCAGTTTTTGCTTTCAGTCACATTATAATTGAAGTCACTTAGTTGGAAATCTACAGTTTCTGCAAATACTAATGGATTACATAATTAAATGTTTCGTTATTTGAGATCTTAAATTACTGCACTTTATTTTTTGTATTACAAATTAAGTATGAAGAGGCTTGTGTAATATATTTTGAATCTTAATTAGAATTCGGTATTACTGTTCCAAATTTAAAGAATAATGTGTTTTAAAGCCCACCTTTTAGCTGCTTTTGAGAGAGCGATTGAAACATTTTTACTGCATTACGAGAATTTTAATGGCATTCATAATGATTTTTTTATAAGTTGCTCTATATATTTGCCTTTAAAATTATAAAAGGTAAATATGCTATAATTCACTCATGCTTAGTTAAAATTCCCTTTCTAAAATACTCATATCTTTGAATTTTTATTGGGGAGATTCGTAAAATTAGGCATTTCACGAAATTAAATTTTAAAAATTCTAAATATAGTAGGAATGAAATCTAATTAATCCCTTTTGGGTAGGGCTTATAAAATTGAATAGATTTCAATATGAGATACTTAGGTGTATTATGAGCCACCAAAATTATTCTTTATTCCCTTCCATGTAGTTGAAAATATCCGTATAGTTATGAAAGAAATATCAGGTGCAATTCCATGCTCGACTTTTTCTCTATCGATCAAACAGTCTTATTGACGAAATCTTTGACGTAATCCCAGATGAAAAACTGAAATGGGATAAAATATAATAATCGAGGAAGCTACAGAAATGGATGGATGGGGCAATCACTCACATGACATGCAATATGGTAGTGCTAAAACTTCCTTTTGAGATAGGGAGCTCCAAATATTAAACTTTGGAAAATCGCTTAAAGTTCAGTGGCAGCTTGAGGCGTTTCACCGCTCCCCATTCGGCAGTTGTGATAATTCACACCGCTTGATATTAGAAAAATGGATGAAGCCAAGAGGAACAAAAATCCTAATATCGTATTCTTTGCTTATATTTTATTGTCAATTTATTTTTTAAAGTGTCTAGTATGTCCCGGACAACATTTTATGTAATTCATTCTAAATTATAAAATATTTTGATGCATATTTTGTAAGTTTCGCATAATTTGGTTGAAAATTCTGTGTTTTATAATTCAAAAAGCTTATGAAAAAATTTAGGATTTAAAAAAAAAAAGAAATTACATCCCCCAATGTTTACGCTGTTTGCACGAAAATGCGTATAATCATGCCTCGCAGCGTCTACCATTACTGAATGATTCGCATCATTATCTTCTTTCTGTTCGGAGGGAACAAAAATTTCAATGACTGGTTGTTTCTTTAAATGACACGTGGCAGAATCTTCATGGCAAAATGTGGGTATATTTATATATTTTTTTACATAGTCGTAATTTTAAGATAGTTCGTCCAACATTTATGAAGAAATTCTAAACAATGTGTAAATTCGAAATTAACCAGATATTTTTGATAATGTATTTACAGTAAATGAATATTAATCTAGTGATTATGTATAATTACTGATGATCGTTCATAATCGTCAATTTATTATATTAACCGTAATATTTAGCAAATATTTGGGAAAGCAACGTATGAGTTAAAATAATGTCTATGTTGATTACTCTAAGATTACAGATAAGTTGAATATTTGGATTTTTAAGAACATTATGTTTCCTATTTGGCACACTGGTAACTAGGATAACAGTCCTGAGATGCGCAGGCTCTGCATAGATATGGCATCCCAGTAAGAAATGTTGGCTCTTGTTTTCATCCATAGAGGGTGCTGCATTAATTAAATATCGGCGCTAATGAATAATTGACATTACTTTGGTCCGGACATCTTCGAACTAGCTTGATATATTAGCAAATTCAAAGATACAAGATTTACCATGGCAAATCAGTACTGTAAACATTTAATTACGACTTCATGAGTAATTATTTTGTTAAGCATTGCATTAGCCTAGCATTAAAATGTTAAAAGGGTGGGGACATATTTTCTTTTAGTTCATAAATTCGAAAAGAATAGACTTAGACGAATGAAATTTGGTTTCCAGGAGTTTTTGATGTCGTTTAAAAATTTAATGAATGAAATGGGCGTTACCATTAGAGATTTTAAAGTTTGTTCTATTTCAAAATATAGACGGGCCCTTGGGAAATTTTTAATTCAAAAATCTACATAAATTCCTTTCGAATGATTCCTTTTTTTAAAAAAAACTACGATGACGAGACCAGGATAAAGATAGGTAGCTCCTTTATTTTTTCCGCGATTCCATGTTGGCAACGATTTGTACTATTTAGTTTGATCTTCATGAGATAACGTCGGCAGAACCGTTATTAAAATCCGTTGCATTTCGTTCAATCTGCTCATTTCTTGTGAGAAATCCAATGACAATTTACGGATATATATTTTCTTTGTAAAGTGCAATAAGCTTCGAATTATTTAGCCGTTAAGGCAAATATCTGTTGGTAATTATACTGGTTGGATTTCTGAATAGCAGTTGTAAGAAATCTAACTTACCAAAGACTTCTGTTGCCGATGAAGAATTTACAGAATATAATAAAACACATTTTGAAAATGAGTTTATGAAAGTTTTAAAAAAAATTGTTGGTAGCGTGTCATTTTTGAGGGAAGCGGTCCTATGAGATCGGTATGAGTATGAGGGAGTATTAATAAGTAGCGCACATTTTGAAAACAATAAAACAGGGAGAGTGGTTCTCATCAAAACCTTCTTGTATATTCTAATAAAAATTATCCTCCCCACGCATGCAATAAAAATTGTGGACACTAGGCGAGGCAGATAATATCTTGTATGGCATTGGCGTACAATAGACACGAAATTCTAACCTTTTACGTGAATTTAGCATTTTTACTGAATTTGAGATCCTTGGAGAGATTTTTGGCGATTAATCCCCGGCATACGGTTAATAACATCCGAAAATAGAATTTGTGTTTTAAGCGATCTTTTCCCAACCGATTGGACAGAGAACAGCATGTATTGGCAAAATTAAGAACCAAATTCATATATTTAAATCGCGTTTTTGAGTTTTCGCAAACATGTTTCTGAAACAACAGACTGACAGACGACCAATGTTCAATTGGAATAGGCACAAAATTTGATAAATATCTACTCTATAAATGTTAAATCCATCTAGCTCTCTTAGTTTTGTAATTATCATGTTAATTTATATTCGAACGTCTGGATGGGCAGATTTCTGAAAGGAATTTGCTGACAATTTCATAGAAATCTACGAATTTGTTGTAAAGACTGTATACCAAATGTCATTCGTCTGGCCAAAAGCGTCCTTTGAGTCCCCTTTGTTACAGACATACATAATGTCAAAAATGTGTTTTCGAGGTTTAAAAGGAGGAGATTCCTCGAAATCTCGAGTTTGAATATTTTGATTACAATACTTTCTCTATTTCATTTACGAGAACGTAAAATTGGTAGTATGGAATCATTTCCATTTTACTATCTTTTCGGCATAACTACCCATTTTGTTGAGGCATTTTACTTCATAGCTTGAAACTCCAGATCTCATAGAATGTCATCGTCTGTAATCGGAGTCGCTGTTACGAGGCTTGTTTGAGGTCACCATCATAAAACAAGCTTTTGGCCATAGAGGAACCTCTTTATGGGTTCAAATAGAAGGGAAACCGAGTGTTTATTCCTGTGCTGTTTGATAGGTGCTCCAAAGTTTCTTAATCGAATATTTGCAGTTTTTAATGAATGGGACATGAATCTTCCCAAAGCTTGCCGGAAAACAGCATCATGTATTTGTAGATTACAGATAACATATGTTTAATTACGAGGATGTTGTCTAGGGTTTCAAAGAATTTAAGAGCATTGTAATTTTTTTCTGGTGCTCTGGTAATTCAGAGTAAATTCATGAACGCGATACGCTTAGCATCTGCAAGGGCTGGATGTCATTTTTTCCCCCTTTACTGGAAGGGAATGGATGGAAAATTCTACTTAATTTAGAATCGGTTGAGTCATACTCTCACATATTTGAGATAAAAATATAAGATAGGATTTTTTAACCGTATTGGGAATATTTTCATGTAGATGCTTTGAAGTATATATTTAAGCCTAAGTACGTGTTTCTATAAGAAATATTATAATTTATAAAATCCTCTTTTGACCTACAGCATTATTTTGAATTGAAAATATCAATCGCTCGAATCAGTTTTAAAAATGGCCGTTGAGAGCATTTTCATAAAAATATTAATTCATAAAAACTCTTTAAATTTAAATAAACATTTCTCACTACTCTTGATCAAATCAAAATAAAACAGAGCGAGAAATGGAAGTAAAAAATGAGCACTAACCTAAAAAAAAGTTCAATTTAAAATCAAACCAATGAAGAAATTTCTTCATTTGTAAAATGGAGGGTATCTACAAAGAATTTGCTCCAACTGGTCAAACAATTACTGGCAAATATAATTTAAATATTTCTAACGAAATTTAGAATTGAAATTAGAATTTAGAATTTACACAAAATGTAGAGATAAAAACAATCTTTGTTTCATGGGGTAACATGTTTAGTCATACAAGTTGCCCATCGACTTTTGACGACGAGGGTTAAAAAATCACTGTTTTTGTATTATTTATTGTATTTACTTGATTTTGTATCCTGAGATATTTTTTTTATTACCCAAAACTAAAATGAAATTAAAAAGGTGTTATTTTGATGTTCTTACAACCATACAAATTTTCGCCTTTCGCTCTTCGAGGCCCATTTAGAAAGCGAACTGAAACAGGCATTAAATAATTATTAACTGCAACAAATGTTTTGGAACCTAAATGGCATATTTTGAATAGAAAGTCAAAGCGAATAATTTTTCTATTTCTTTTACAGGTCCAGTCTTTAAAAATTCTTCGACACATGGCGCAGGATTACAAAGAGTGAGAGTAAAAGGTAAGTAATAACAATTTTCAAGAAGCATCCCTTCTTTCAATGACTCGTTTGTATTCCTATCTTTTTTTATCCTGCCGTTCTTTAAACAAGCATAATCTGTCGGTAACTGTTCCGTATTCATGCAGATTTTGAAAATCATCTAAGTCTCCCAAAAAATTGCTGGAAATTTACTTCTTATTTTTCTAACAATCCGAGATTTCGCGAAATTTCTTCTAAAAATATTTCCGTCTTTTAAAAATTAAATGATAATGATGAAAAATATTATGTAACCAAATAAGACCATTTTATAGCTCTAAGTTTTATAAATGCATCAATCATAATTTTATAAAAATTTATATGTATTTATACAAGTACGTTTCCCCCAGTCCCCTCATTTTTTGGAATCTTAAATTAAAATATTAGATTCAAAATTATAATAACAATAAATAAATAAATACAGAGCAGGCAGTACAACACTATCAGTCAGTTAAATTCAACAATTTTTTTGACTCTCTCATATACGAAGTATGGGAAAAATATTGTAATCGTCAAAAAATTTGAAGTCGTGATTTTCATGAATCTTGATATATATTGACCATGAGCCCTCTAACGGATGTGGGAAAAAATTACTATGCTGTAACTCCTACCATTTTTTGTAAATTTCTAAGCTTATATTTATTGTTCTATCATTGTGCATGTAATGGCAGAGAAGTTCAGTTGCAAATACGCTTGTTCTCTTTGAATGTTCAATTTTCATTGAATTATAGCCATAAGCTACAATTCAAACTCTGTTAATAGCATTTTCAAAACGTTTTCACCATTTTCATTGAAGAAGTGCATTAAAAATCTTTTTTTTTTCCTCTTTTGGTTCGAAAAGTAAAGTTCAGGTTAACTAACACACCTCATTTTTAAATCTTTGGTTAGAATGAACCAACCATATGGACTGAATCGAACTATAGTGATTGCTTTACTCTTCAGGGAACTAAATGATATCGCAACTCCAGTAATATTGATGATTTTTACGTACACCTGAAACTGAGAATAATCGTCAACAAAATCAAAATTGAACATCTTTGCAATTTTGCTATTTAGTATCGCCTGTTTACTAAAGCTGTGCCGATTTAAATGATCCGCATTAACAAGTTTCTTCCAGTAGAGAAATGGATATACTAAGTTAACAAATTAGTATCTCAAAATTTTTAAATTGTGTGAACCTAAGTATTTCAATAATTCTACCCACCAGTCTTTTTTTATATATATCAAATTTGTTCTGAAAATTTCAGTGGTTCCCGAAATCTATTTGATAAAAAAAATTGGTCTCACAAAAGTCAACCCAATGGAGACCATGCATTAAGTTAATCTGAACATATTAATAGCATAGAAAAAAAATCGTTTGTTATTATAGAAATTGCGGAAATATAATCATCACGAATCAATTATATTCTTAATATCAGCATGAGTTTTCAATTCATAAATATTTTGTTTATAGATTGAGGAAATCACATTAATTTTCAAATCTATGCGTCATGCGTCCTTATTAGTCCTGCCGCGATAAGGAATTAATATCCATCAGGTTTTATGAAGAATAAAATATGTTGTATCGTAAATATAAAAAGAAAATGGAATGTTGATGAGATGCGAATACCGTAAAATAATTTAAGGTATTGAATTTATCGGTGTTTTTTAAAAGGATTTTCTGATAGAAATGTTTGGAGATAAAGGTACATAGGGATACTTTATTAAAAATAATACTCATGGCATATTTACATAGAAGTCAACCATATTTTAACAATTGCCTTCAACATTGAAATAATATTTAAATCTTTTTATAATATTTCATTTAATTTTTGAACATATTTCACTTGTCCGTATGCGAATTATATTGAGCGAAGAACTTGTGTTTCAAATAAAGCGAATACTAGATTTAAACGGCTCTTTCTGTTTCAGGCCACTTTGAACTCGTAAAAGTATTTAAAAATGAAGTATTTTTATCTGTCCGCTCAGGAATACGTTAACCCAAAACGCAACGAGTTAGGAAGATTAATTTTATATGCAATCTTTTCTTCGAAATGATTAATTTGAAAACTATTTTGGATGAAATGCTTCTAAAAGAAGTCAGTCTAAAAATCCATGGAATATAATGAATTAAAAAAAAGTTAAATGGATTCAATTTTGCTCAGGCTTAATCATCAGATTTTTATATCTGTGCCACCAAATTTTTACTATTTCAGCTGTATCAGAAAATAGACCCTTATAGCCTTAATTATTTTTATGTATTGAAACGTGATTTTTCACAAATGCAGCACACTAGAAAAATGAAATTCATTTTGTAATGTTAGCACCTAATCTGTTCAAACTTTTTCGAATTTTGGATTCCTTCAGGAAATAGACAAGGCTTAAAAGCTATACCGGATTGTTTTCTGTAAACAGAAAGGCGTATTTTGTCACTGTAGGAAAATATGTGGTCTTTAAAATCTTGAATTGAGTGAAAATTCTTCGTGGATTTTATGGGACTTTTAAGTTTCTTTCAAATTGCTAATATTTGTAGACTAGCAATCTGTCCGTAAATTGCATGATGAGTTGTATTGAAATAATTGGAAAAAAATATTTCTATAAAGAGTAAAAATGACAAAGGGATGGATATTCTTTTATGTAACGGCTGATGCATTCTGTATGGAAAATTGCAAGTGAACCCAGTTTTATACACTATCATACTATGAGTCTTTGAGCTCCTGATTTACAATTGGTTTTTACATTAATACAGCTGCAAAAGAGGGAAACTACTTTATAATTAGAGGGTTGATTGGTTGATTGTTTTTAATGATATTTTATACTTATCTTTCACCTAATCAGATATTTACAAATTAGTGCTCAGTATTAACCTATTACATAAATAATAAGTGTAAGTTAATTTCCTCGTTTTAATATTACTTAACGTATTGAAAGGTAAAGAAATGGCCTTGATTTCCTTAGACTTTTTTAAAAAAAATATCATTACTTCTAAGTGATAACTGCTGGTAAAAGATAAAATCGATTTAATATTTCTACTTTAATATGCTTTACAATCGACTTTTATAACCTTTGAAAGGAATAATTTTTTTTTTTAATAAAACATTTATGATGGTTAAAATCGTCTGGTTAGCTAAGAAAGCCTCGGTAGACACCAGACCTGAGGTATCTCCACAACCAAAAGTCCTTCTGGTGATCGTGAGGGTCACTTAATCTTGCTTCTACGACTTATCAGCCGATCCTCAGGGAATGTATCTAGAATGAACGTCTTGACTGAACGAACAACGCGAGACGGAACCACCATCTTGCTCATGAAAATGACGCAGGTAACTCATGTCCTTGCTGCAATAGAGGCACAACGTGGTTTTGCAAAAGCCTAAGATACTGTTCTGTAAAGACGATATAGGTTTTCCACCCGGATATAAAACGATGTTCTTTAAAAAATAATAATAATAAAGGCCTAGAAATATGTGGTGATCAAGCAGTCAGACGCGAAGAATGTGTTGGTTTGGATGTGTACTCACGCCATTTGAATGTTTTGCGTATTGACAATACCCTGCAATAAAAAGTGGGCTTCATTTATCCATATGAATTCTGCAACTTTTGTAGGTTACATTCCATTTGTGCAAGCGTCAATCCTGCAAAGGCTTACCTTTCATCGGAATCTACTGGCAATAATTGGTGAAGTGCATCTGCCTTGTACGTATGCAATTTAAGATTCTGTGCAGAATGCGTCAATTTACATTTCGGAATACCGTTACTCTATCAGCTTAACGTGCACTGCTACTTCTTATTGATGTCTCGGCTGCCAAATTTCTCATGACACTTTGTACAACAGAAATGATGTCCACAGAGTGTCCCGTTCAATGGAATGAGGGCTTTTACTAGTCTTGATTACTTTCAGCATGCGGATAATTTCGCAAGTTTAAGTTATAATACACCGTTTTTGTAGAAACGTTTAACCACTAATGCTCTATCCAAGAACGATAGCCCTCTGCTGGCATCAAATGACGGATCCAATGCTAACCTTGTGTATTTAGCTGTCTTGATTTGTAGAAACCATCTGGTCTGGTGCCATCTGTCAGTCATTTTTGAATTATTTTTATGTAGAAAATACAAAAACTTTCAATATATTCAGAAACCACATTTTTTTTCGAGCATTGCGTTTCTTTATTATGATTTTTGAAGTTTGCTCGAATTTCTGGCTCACCCTTTATTTCAGAATATTAGAGATGTGCATTTTTTTTTAAATTTTGAATTTTATTACTTTATTTTGGTCTCATGCAAACCTTTTACTATGGTAAATTCTCTTTTTTCCACATTCATAATTAAAAATTCATAAAAAGTATTAAAACTATGTAATTTATGCACTTTTGCACGGTTTTATAAAATATATTTTTTAGTAAGATTTTTTTAAAATATATATAACAATTAAAAAGCTGAGAATTAATAGCTCTTTTAACACTGAAAGAGCCATTTTCAAAACATTGTAATTCTTGAAATAACAATTGAAATTCATATACTTTTATTGATGTTAATGTCGTGACAATAAATCAATTAAGAACAAATAGCTATAATGGAAAAAAATTCGAAATTGTTATTAATTAATTCTATTAATGAACTCCGTAATCGGTTCGTCGATTGGAACAAGCATGTTTCTTTAAGTCCATTCCATTGATACGAGTTCTATGAAGATGAGATAATAAATAACATGTATAACATAGGTGTGCCATATATTGTTGACGGCTGTGCATCTCCGACGCTTTGATACATGTCAATGTTTGAGGATGTCAACTTTTGATTTTTTAAAAAGTGTTTCGAATTCTTATGCAGTTGATATAATCTCTTTCATAAATTTTATTCGCAAAAATTCTTCCTCGGGTTACACGAAATTTATAGTAAAATTTAAAGTAACTTCTCTGCTATAACAAATACAATGATTGCACGGTTCATAATTTTTTCAAAATCTTCTATGGGCAAGCTGCTGAAACCAACAGCATATTTTAAATTTTGAATCAGGCTTGACAGGTTTGGAGATTCAGATACTTTTCTGTTTGGATTTTAGATTACCCAAACTCATATGCTTGGGACTCTACCACTTGACTTTTTCTGAATGATCCTTTTTATTGTTGAAACATATATTAAAAACTTAATTAAAGGCATTTTATTATGTAACTTTATAAATTACATAAAATTATAGGAGCTCAAATACTTGTAGAAAAAGCAAAAACAAATTTTGGCTAGATTAGCAATATGGAAATGTATAATGATTGCAGAAAACTAACTTTTATATTTATCTATAAATCTTAAATTCTCTAAAATCTTATTATCAGTAATGCGATATCATAGATTAGATTGAGAGGTGCAGTCCGTCTAAAAAGTGTCTTTACACAACTTATTACTAAAGAACCAATTATCATCCAGTAAATTTGAAATTACTCCTTTAAAACAGCGATTCTCAATTTGTTTGGGCACGCCCCCCTAAGGGAGCGCGAGCACACTAGAGGGGGGGGTCGAGAATATCCGAGACCAAATATTTTAAAAAATTGATTAACTGACTGAAAGGAAAGTACACATACACATAAAAAGCAAAATACATTTCGACATATTTAATAACTTATTAAAGTAAAACAACTTACTAAATCAAAACTTGCTTAATCAAAACCTACTAAATTAAAAACAAATTTAATAATTATTAGTGACTTCTTTGGGCCTGTCTTGCAAAGCAAAGTTTTTCGAAGGAAGGCTTGATATTAGAAATAGCCACTTTCAGTTCTGTTTCTATATTTAGGCGGAATCTATATTTTGTCTTCAAAGAAGCCACAGCAGAAAACCCAGTTTCACAAAGAAAGGTAGGATGTTGAAAATGGTAATAGAATGCGAAATGCCCTTGTTTTTAGTGCAGAAAAATCATCCACTATTCCTGCCCAAAATTCAAATAGGGATTTATTACTAAATTATCTTTTAGCTTCGTCACTTATCGTGCAGTCGATGAATTTTTCTTCCTCAGCAATTCAGATTCATTCCGGAGTCTTATGAATGGATCCCTAACTCACTCGTAAATTGCTATCAATTTGTCGTCAGCAAGAAAATACTTTTTAAAATTCTTTACCAGCATGACTAAAGGATTTTCAATGGTTACAAAAACGACTTTTACATGTTCTTTTTCAGTCTTGTAAGTTTTTGTACAATCATCCACATTAACATTATTAGGTTTTTTGCTTTAAATTTCTGCTCCACATTTTGAATTTTCTACAAAAAGCATTAACTTTATCACTCGTATCCAACATATGTGTTTTTGTTCCTTGGAGTTGAAGATTCAAATTATTTAATTTCTCGAATATGTCGATCAAGTAGCTCAATTTCATCACAAATAAACCATAGTGAAAATTCTCTGCCTCCGGCTGTCTTCTTCTTCTAGGAAAATGGCGATTTCTTCTCTTAATTCATAAAAACGCTTCAAAAATTTCCCACGTCATGATAATCTTGCCTCGCAATAAAATAGTAACGCTGAATGTACTCAACCCATGTCTTTACATAGTGCGGAAATGATTCTCGATTTCAGGGGGCTCATTTTCATATAATTTACTACGGTTACAACCGTAGTTAACACAATATTCAGACAAGCACTCATTTCTTTGGAAGTCAAAGCTTCTCTGTGGATCATGCAATGTGTCCAGACGCACTGAGACGATTTTTGTTTTATAAGTGCTTGTATAACTTGGAATTTTCTGAACATTGAACGAGCACCATCGGTGCATATTCCGACGCAATTTTTCCATTCTATGTTTTCCACCTTCATAAAACCATTTAAAATGGCAAATAATGCTGTTGTTTTGAGTTCTATTGGTTTGCAGAAAAGCAGTTCTTCTACTACTGACATATTATCACAAAATCTAACATAAGCAATTAAATTAGCATCTTTATTACTATCTGTTGTCTCATTAAGCTGTATTGAAAACCATTTGTCGCGCAACTACGAGAAAAGCTGAAGCTGTACATCTTCAGCTACATCACCATTTCGACGAGTAGCAGTATCATTTGAAAGCGGTATGGACTGCAATTGTTTTGAAAAATTATCTCCAAACATAGTTTCTACAATTTCAATTGCTGCTGGAAAAATAAGCTCTTCACCAATGGTGTGAGGTTTTTGTAATATCAGGCTATTTTATATAAAGCTTTGTAAGATGCAATTAAAGCTTTTTTATTCACAGACAAAGTTTCTTTAAAAATGAATTTTGCTTTTCAAGTGATTTTAATTTTAATTCGAAGAATTCTCTGGGTTTGTTGACGTACTCACTATGAAGCGCGTTTCCAAATGTTTAAGTTTATTAGGTTTCATACTGTCGAAGACCAACATTTTTGAGCAAATGATACACAGGGTCCTTTCTTCTTCATTTACTTCAGTTCTAGTAAACCCAAAATTCAAGTATTCTTGAGAATATTTTTTTGATTTTATTTTCGGAACCACGCTCATCTGTGTACTTGTTGATGCTTGACTTTGATATAATGCTAGCTTACTTCCGCTTAAAAATTTATCCATGAGTCTGCATAATCTGCTGCCGTGAATATTTAATATGGGGAATAGCAATCAACACGAAAACATATATAACATACACATTCACGATAGATTCGATAGCGATGGAAGAATCGCTATCGAATGAGACTGGCTGGAATTGAAACTTGTGTTATCGAACATTTTCCTTCTTCCTATGCGAAAACATTTATTCCGCGCATGGTCGGTCGTGTGGATTCCCTTCCTTAAACATTACTTATTTTTTTCTCTTTTGTTTAGTCATGCTTCTGTTTTATTTCTTTTATTATTCGAAAAAATGTATTCCTAGTTTCTAAATTTAGCTCACCCCGTCTAGGTTAACTTTCATTAACGAAATTTTCTACTTTCATATTCCTTTAACGGTATCTCTCTGTTTGGCTTTCATTTCAAATATAATATTTAAATTTTTCTCGCTTTCATTCGCTTCATCTGTTCACCGCCCGCTTTGCAACATGCCAGATGTGGTTTCCCGCCAACATTGGCTCGCTTTTATTCTTGTTTTGGCAGTTAAAAATAATTTAAAAACCGAATCCAAAATACATTACTGTTGCATACATTTTATTGTAAGTAGGGGGCGCGATGAAAATTACGAAACTGAGCTGCGAATACTGAAAGGATGAGAAACGCTTCTTTAAAGAATAAATCTTGAGCGGGCTTCCCGAAACTTTATCGAAACTTTCCTAGTAAAAATATTATCCCAGCTTCCTAGATAAACACAGCACATCTTGGGCAATACTCAAATTTTTATTTTAGGAATCCCAGGCATGCAAGTTTTGTACTTTTTTAGTTTAGTAATGTAAACAGTATTTTTCTACGCTTACGCTTTATATTTTCCCTCTCTTGAAACCAAACCTTGGCAATTCTATTTACAATACTGCATACAAAATTTCATTTACATAAGTCTTTGAAGTTTTGTTATCGCATTTACATGCATGAGAATATACAGATCTATAGATGGTCTACTCCTTTACGAATGGTATTTAAATTTTGATGCAATACTGCAATTTAGATGCTAATACTGCACCTAAACTGCAGAAAATCTTTGCCTGAATTGCATTTATGAGTTATCATTCATATGCATGCGAAAATACAGAAAGAGAGATGGTCAGTATATCAAGAAGTTTTGTTCCAAAATTGGTATGAAATCAAGCTTTAGATGCTGGAACTAAATTTTATTCATCGAACTCTTTACATTTTGTAGTTATCGAATGCATTTGCTTTCAAACACAGAAAAACTTCGTGGGAATGGATTTTGCAAAAAATTCATAGAAATCGAAAATTTGGTTTAAAGATCTCACAAAAGTTTCATCCGTCAGGATCAAATAATTTTTGAGTTATTTTCAGGCATAACAGAGAGAAGAAAAAAAAATGAATTTGAAATGTTGGAATCTCTAGTTCGAATTTCTTAATGATTACAATACTTGTTTTTTGTACAATTCGCATTCGAGAATGAAATAAGTATCTATATTTTTATGGTTGAAATTATCAACTTAGCATTGAAATTCACACAAAGTCATTTTTTAAAAACTCAAACAATCCCTTAAAAACATAAATATTCAAATAAAATTAGCTTAAATGCTTATCATTTTTCTCAAAACCGTATGATGAATCTCCAGCTGTTGTAACTGAAGCGTACTCCAATAGAATATCTCTGTTTAGATATATATCAAAAAATCCATTTCAATAATTTTTGCTTTAAAATGAACAGTTACATAACACAAACTAAAACTGTGCATTTTTAAAATTCAAAATAATATTTAATAGTTGATAGTATTTTTTTCATTTTTAATATTATATAATTTTTCTTTAATTAATTTTTGTTTAATTTTGGATAAATCGCTTAGACATAATGTTCAGGCTTCTAACAAATTTAAAACATTAAAAGCCATGTTATTTAAAAAAAATGTTGTGTTCTTTGTGCAAATAAACCTCATTAATAGAGACCAGTCGCATGAGGCATGACGCTATTCAGATCATAATGCCCAATTCATTTTTATAAGCTGTCTTTTAAAATCACTCCGGCATTCATTTCGTAAATTACGCAGATAATATATAAAATCCTCCTTTACATCTCAAGAATGGGATAAAACTATGCGATTATATATATGATGAAATAATGAAAACATTTTGAATTTTAAAGCAACAATATATGCTGTAGTTGGAAATTGAGGGGGAAAAACATATATTTAATTATTACGAACATTCAAAACAGTTTGTCCAGTTATTAAATCGATATCCTCAACTTTTTTTTGTTAATCTTTACACGATTTTAAAATTAATTTCCGTACACTACTATTTCAGAAGTTGTTGCTGGAAACGCCTAAATTCAGTTAAACTTTTAATTAGCTAAAATTTTGATTTAAAATATCAAAAACAATTATCCGAAGTGCACCTTTTCTGTATCATTACAGCTGCATGTCATATTTTTAGTACTTGTGGGTCAAATGGGCTGTCCTGTAGACTGCCAACTCTATAGCACTCAGGCGCAATCTTTTTTATTAATAATTGAGATGACAGTTTCCTTTTCGGATCAATTATTAATGCAAAAAAATATGTAAAAGCCTATATCGCACATTAGGTACGATAGTTTTCAAGTCGTATATTTCCTATATATATATATAAAAAAAAAACGAGAAAGGATGAAAATTCACTATTATTACAAAATAATTGGTTTATCACTAGAACGTTCGGCATTTCGATTAGTCTTAAACGTACACCTGTGTCATTTCGACACTGCAATATAAAATGTATAAAATAATTGTAATGATTAAATAATTGCAGGACTACTGCTCAGTCGGATTTAGTTTTAAGACTTTTTAATATTATTTCATGTAATTATTGCATCATGTATTTCATGACCCTTTATATCATTAAAAAAACTGTAACAAAACAAATTATTTCTTCAGTTTCTTCGAAGTCACTTTCACGCAATATTATGTCTTCATCGGAATCTAAATTAGAAAAAGACAGCTAACCGCCATCCGATTCTTTCTCAGAATGTTCTCACAAAAAAATTAGCAGTTTCATCAGGGCACATACTTTTTCTACGAGCCATCGTTTCAATGTGTCTGCTCTGCACAAGGTTCGAAAATCAAATAATTTTTTTTATGAGCAGATAAACAAATGCTGTGGAACGAAACAATTAGACGCAACAATTTTAGAATAATTGATTCAATCCCGTTGTGAACCTAATAACATTGTATTCAAGGTCAAACAAATCTGCGATAGTGCTTTGGCAATTTAGTTTTACTAATGGTATCTACTTACGACAGCTATTTATAATTAAATAGTAATTTGTTGCTATGAATCTGAGAGAGTGAGAGAGCGAGGGAGAGGGAGAGAGAAAACGAATTCCTGCTAATCAAAATTAGTATATTAATCTTTAATTAAATTGGAATGCAAAATATTTTTTAGGATACCTTAAACTGGAGTAATTAGCTATGTAGAGTATATATAATTTTGATTTTAAATGTAATGCAATACCGTCTTCCAGAAGAAAATAGAAACGTCAAAATTATTTCTCCCCCCCCCCTCCCAGAATTTGTCTAGTTAGAAAAAAACTATTGACAGCAAACGTAAAATTTTGGAATTTAACAAACTCTAGTTTTTATGTTGTAGTAAAAACTTTTTGAGATGAAATATTTTATTAAATAATAAACTGAAATAATTTTTGTATAAATAATATATTTTGAATAACATGTATCATATATTGAAACGATTGATTATCAGGCTTTGTAAATCTGGTTTTAAATATTGACTATTAGAAAGTGTGGTACATATTAGTGTATTGATGAGATGACATTTGGAATCGTTAATTTGTTCTTTTTTTTAATTATAAAAAGTGTAATTTTTGGTTTCATATAGGATGAAGTAATGATTTGATTCCTTGTTTCGATCAACATAAGATCTAACTTTGACACGGAAAGGAATGAAATTTCAAAAGATGTAATTATATGTCTAAGAATAGAGATTTTTCTGTAGACAGACAATTCGTAGGATGATTCTTCTTGCATGGACTGTATATAAATTGTTTTGATTTGAAACAGAAGAAATTGTATATTCTAAAGTCTTTAGTATTCAAAATCGCTTAAAATGATGGTTTTAGCTGAAATATTTGTAATTGCTTCTTTAAAAAAATTCGATTTACGTGTGTTTTTAGAGATACATTATATATTAAATGAGATATTTTGCTTTATTTTAATGTTTATAGTTTCTAAGTTTTAAGAAGTGTTAAGATAATTTCTTTGACATACTGTTTGTTATTATAGGGTATTAATTTTTTTTTTGATTTTTTAAAACCTCTTTTATTTTAAGTACTACACATCCAGTAAACTGCTTTTTTATTGTTTTAAATTTAACTATGTTTGTTATCTAACAAATTTTAATACTGTATTTTTTAGGTATGAAGCATCGAAAACTTACTTTTGTAAATATTTAAAACAAATTCGAAAACCTTTCATAAGTATATAGAATTATGTGTTATATCCTCATTAAGTGTCTTAAACAAAATTAATACGTTTGTTGCCGTGATTCGGGCCGTATTTAATAAGAAGCTTGCTTCTTTGTCTTCTCCTATTAACGGTAGTGAATAAGGAATTAGATAATAGGCATAAATGAACAAGGCGATTCACTTGAACAACATATTAAACCAAGGAGATATAAAATTAACACCGAAGTTTTCTACTCGCATCAAAATTTTCACTGAAGGACAAATTTTGTTATGAGCGTGTTAAAAGTAGTTATCAAAATTTCTTATTCATCTAAAATATTAAATATCCGTTGTATGTTGTTTTAAATTTGTTTTAAAAGTTTTATCTTTGCGTTGCATGTTTAATACGTTTCTTTAATAATTTTTCTTTGTTTCTTCCTTTTAGAAATCTCTTTGCATCGAACTGATGGTCGAATGAAGGGTAATATCTGCTTTCAGCTAGAAAACTGAAGCCTTCAGAAAGAACAAAGATTCATCTTGAAACATTATTGCATCACCCAATCGACGATCTTCCGCTTCCGGAATGTGGGAGCAAAACAACCAATTCTCGGCAAGCATTTAGGTTTTCTGCTAAATTGTAACTTTTTCTGACTATGTCCATTGACTTTACTTTCTTTCCACTACTTTATAAACATTATGAACGATTCTGAACATGATTTACGACTAAATAGACAATTATTACAAAGTTCAAAGTAATAGTAGAACATTGTAACTTTCAACTCTTGCTGCTTTATATTTGAGTTATATAACTTGGGATTTATTTTCTCTTCGATTAAAATAATCGTATTCAGGGCTTTTTGAATAATAATACAACTATCCCACAAAAGAAAAGGGAGATTTCGGGGAAGCCAGAAAGGCTTACTAGAGACCCCTCATCACTTACATCCAGACGCTTGCTTATTTTATGAGCTGGTATGCGAGTGCTTTGTGGTCGAGCAGCAAAAGTGTGTCAGTTTTTTCTCTCTTTAAGTCGGACCGATTATCTACTTCCGAATAATCGAAATATAAAATAAATTGATATCTAAAATTATTAATCATGTTTCATATTATATGATTTAAATATTTAGCCCATTAAATAGCGATTTTAAATGTTTAGGGATTATTTAGTTTCAAGTCGAATGTTACATCCTCGTCGATTTTGGATATATTGTATGCATAATATTTTTGTAGTCCAAAGCCTAAAATAAATATCAGAGGTTTGAGAAGAAAGGTAAATCTTCCTGCCTTTGGCATTTAAGAGCATGAACTCATAAGCATAGATTCATTTTCATAAAAATTTGCAAAAACAATTTTTTAAAAATTAATTCACTGATAGTTAATAAAATTTTGAAGTTTAATTCGTAATAAATTAGATAATGTTAGCAATTAATTTATTATTTAATTAGGTTAAAAAAATTTAAGAGAAAAATTATATTTGAATATTAGTAACCATTTTGCTGTGAAAAGCTGGGCTTCTTCAATTCTATTTATGGAGAGAGAAAGAGAGTTCTCATGAAATGAAGAAGAGTTGTGAGAAATTTAATTTTAGAAAGCTAATGTCTTTTATTATGAGACTGAAAGCATGTACTTCAAAATTTCTATTTTGTGAACAAGACGATTGAATTCGCGTTGGAAAATATGGCTATACGCAGGCTCGTTAATTAAATAAAGCAAATGTTAAGTTTTGAATAAGGCATTTCGTAGTTTATGGTAGTTTGTGTATAAAATATGCATGAGAAGAAAATTGTTAAGTATTACAATTGATAAACTTAAATATACTTAAATAATTGCATGAAGGAGAATGAAGCATAAACCTAAGTTTTTCAAATGGCATAAGTTGAAAATATTTCATTGTCTCTATTATTAAATAAGATCTAAAATTAATGATGAAATGAATTAAAAATACTGAATTTTGAGAAAGCCTTCTTTATTCTGAAGATATATATTTAATTTAATCATACCTTTCAGTATAATGGAAGAATTGAGTCATTAGATTAAATAAAAAATCGCTAAATGTTTGATATGTGTAGTCGATATTGAAAGGCGTACGGGGGATTCTGGTAGTCCCTTGTAATTCAATATTTGCTGTTTGCCGAATTTTCCATCAAAAAGAAATGTAATAAAAAAATAGAGGATAAAATTTTGTAAAAATTGAATTAATGAAACGCTAGAAGAAATTCCTATTTTAGTTGTAAAATGATTTGATTTAGAGTTAGGTTGCAATGATATTTTATGGAACTTTAAAAATTCCCTGAAGAATTATTGTGGTAGTTTTGACAGTTTGAATTGGTGATTGCATTAACTAATAAGTATTCATTAGATAAAAGTTGGAAGGTTCTACTTAGAGTAGTATGTGTTAATCTTAAAATCTTAAGTAATGTTTAAAATTGCTTAATGAAGGTTAAAATTGAATCATAGCAAACCCATTGTTGTTGTGAAGCATCTAAATTTACTTTGGCAATAGATATGTATTCTGAACTTCAACAACGTAGATGGTAAAGTAATAAATAATTTTTCATTACGTCTGAGAGGAGGTATACTATGGTGAAAAATAAATCATTGCTCTATTTCATCCTTGGAGCGTTGTTTCGGTGTAATCAGGTGATGTCGAAATCTTGTTAAAGCCGTCGCTTATAATAGTCTGATAGTGAAATGATAGGGTATAATAAATAAATTCAAATCTCCCAGGTGCGTCGGGTGAGAGAAGCTCATAAATTATGCGGATTCTAGCATAAAACTGAGAAGGATGGCATACTTATATTTTTAAAAATTGATCATATTTGACAGTTTTTGAAAAAGCAATATTCCCAACGCTATTTTATTCTCTTGCCTACATAGAGACGGCATTCATCTTTGACATTTGGTCCATCTATCCGTAAACACGAAAGCAGACATACGTTCAGTTAGTTCTCCGAAACTTGATGAATGAACTCCACACCAGATTTGTAGATTTCCATCAATTCTTTAATGGAATCTCTTCAGAAGTAGTCTATTTGTTTAGGTACAAGTAAAATAACTAGATAAAGAGATTTGTTGTATAGGTTTACCATCTGCCAGATCGTGGTATCAAATTTTTTTGACCATCTGTCAGTCCGTCATTTCATATATATGTTTACTTAATAATTCAAAAACCCGATATCTCAAGTAAATGGAAATGGGTAGGTCATTCTCTGATTACAATTATATTTCCATGTAAAATGTTGGCTTTACTAAAATCGGTAAAGTATGTAAAATTTTAATTTAATTTTGGAGTATTTTTAACTAACAAATTCTAGTTATTAATAGTAGCAGATTACACGTTATATTCAGTAAAAATATCTGATTAAAGTCTTGCCAAAAGTCGAACAATTTTATATGAAGTGAGAAAACATGTATGCGGGAAAATTGTAGGGAAATCATTTCAAGTGATAGACATTTCAGAAAGCATACAACACAGTTCTATTTCAATACAAAGACGTATATTTTAATTGTGTGTAAAAGGGGCAGCTTATTTGCTCTTTATCGTGCAATTGTTAGATAACCAGATTGGACTGGTTTTTTTTGTTGTTGAATTTTGGGGTGAAATTATTTATTGTGTAGAAATCAGAATAATGGGTCCTGTATGCATCTAAATTCTCATTTAAATTGGCAATGAACGAGAGTTTTTTTATTAAATCAATCATTTGCAAGTGCAGCCAATATTTTGGATTTTGCCTTTGAAACAGCGAAAGAAATACTCTTAGATCTTGTTAATTTTGGAGATATTTCGTAGACAGTCAAAAAATTAATATTTTTTCTTTCAAGGAAAGGACTCGTTTTCTGAAGATTGTAAATGAACATTCGGTTTTCACCATTCATGGATATTTCGTTTTAAAATTAAGTTTGTATTCATTAAAAATGATTTTTAAATACGTGGTCCAATCATATATCTAAAATAAATTGCAATCACTATACGATTTCGATCACTTATTTTTCTCATACAAGTGCTTAGAAATTCGATGCATTATGAAAGATAGCTTGCCTCTTCTCACTCTCAATTTTCAAGAAATTTTGTGGAATAGAACCTGTACGGAAACCCCGGCCTCAACAACTGGTCGCTTTATTTTGTCGCTTTTCAAGTGTAGCGAATTGCAGTCAGTTCTTTCAACTTACTCAAGTCAGTGTAAATTTTAAAAATTTAAAAAAAGAATTAATATAATTGGTAATCTAAGTGACTGCCGAATGTGGACGATTTTCTTTAAAAATTGAACTTGTAAGCCCCTCTTGGGCTCAGTTTCGAATTCGATACCCCCATATTGCTATAAAAAAAACTTTTTATATATTTTATCTAATCTTAAAGGTGGTTCATGAATTCAACGGCACCCGGCATTTGTTGAAATATAGTAATCCAGTAGTCTAGTAACTCAGGAAAATAAAATCCTGGAAGGAAATGAAAATCTCCTTTAATTAGTTAAGGGAAAAAAAAGCGAAGCAAATGACTTAGTGATGCATCTCTTATACCAATGCGTGTAGAAAAAGATAAAATTTGGTCATACAATGTAAATAACATCCGTAAGAAAAGAATTTTGTAACCTCATTCGCCGGAAAAAAAAATATTGTAATGTCTAAAATATTTATCGCTTAAATGATACAATGATTAATTTGCTATCGCGTAGAAATGATTTAATATACGATTTTGTTTAATAATTGAGGTTGAAACTAGTTTATATAATTAAGTGATCTCCGGTATGGTTAGCTATGGTGAAAAAGTGAAAAATCGATACAATCATCATCGGTCGACGCTAGGAAAATGTAAAAATGTGAGGTAATACGGACGGGAGTAAATAGTATAAATGAAATAAAAAAAATGCGTAATAAAGAATTTACACAAATATAGATAGGTTCATGACACACACACACAATCTAATCAGAAGTTAGTTGAATAACTATTAAAATAGATGACGCACAAAACATTGAAAATGTCCCGGTTTAAAAAAAAAAAGCGAACGTAACAAAAGAATGGAAACAATTGGGTGATTGTTGTAAATCAGTCACATTACATGGAAATCAAAAGTATAGAATGCTCTTAATAGGAGATAATCATTTAACTTTGCACCTATTTTAAACAATTCGCGTCATACCAAGTGGCCGTCAGAAAGCAAAGCGTTATTAGTTGTAATTAAGTGTACATACATTTGTAATAGAATGTCGTTAAAAAGATACATATTGCAAATGAAAATATTTTAATGCAATTCCTGAACTGCACGTGAGTAAGTATAAGGAAACACTTACTCTTATTATTGTTACGATCCTACCTTTGTCACTCCACAGTTCTCGTTTCATTGGGTAAACTCCCACGACGCGAAATTTTTCTGGAATGGGCACGCATTGTTCGCCAAATAAGGATTCGTCTTTTTGCTACTCGGTTTACAAGATGGGAAAGGATAAAAATTTGGTATTTCACAAAGATGGAAAAACTTAAAAGGTATATCTTTATAGTGCCGTTGAACTACAGTCCTACATCAGAATTTTAACTAAAGAATGGGGACATATATGCCCCCATTCCTTAAGATCCGTAGTCAAAGGGTTAAAATAATTTGAACTCGGTATCTGCCGGCGATGATAACTGCATTCCAGCTTAAACAATCATAAGTGAAATTTCGAAAGTCATGGGTTCTGCGAACCTTTGTACAACTTGAATTTTACCAAAATCGGATTTGCATACGTAGTCACAAAAATCCGAGCATTTGTGCTATTAGATATAATTGTATTAAAAATTCAAAGGATTTGGATAAATTGTTTCCTAATGAAAGAAATTGTATGTTAAGGTATAATTCCTTATTACTTATCTATGCTACATCTTAATCTGTTCGTCGTTTAAAAGAATATTTTATCTAAAAACTCCATTTTTTTTAATTCTAAATAATCTTGAATTTAAGACATGGCAGACATTATCTAAAAACATTAATTAAAAGAAAAAATAAATAAGGTAACTTAAATTAAAATTTGTTGAGAATGAAACACTAAAATGCTAAAGTACTTTTTTAGATTTTATAACAAATATTGATATATACAAATTTTGATAAAATTGTTATACAAAAAATATGTTCTTTAAGATCTACAGGTGAATAATTTGAAAGAGATATGCCGACGTTACTGCAAATCTTTTATCAATGTTTGGCGTTTCGAATTCATTTTAAGGATAAACAATGAGTATAGTTGTATGGAGTTAAGCCATGAGCAACTGATATAACCAAATATGGAATTAGATTTCATTGCCGTATTCCTGAGAGAAATTTTTGCTTGCATAGCTTCTGTTGTTATCAGTATCTTCGAAATGCAACTTGCATTTGGAAATTTACATATTTGGAGGAATCTCTACATAAAATTTATTAATTGAAAATATGGTGTCTGGTTGTTGTTGTTTTCAATGTCAAAGAGCAAATTTTAATAAAATCAGGACCATATCTTAGAATGAAATCAGGAAGTCGGCTCTCAATCCTGAATTCTTCTGTGAATATTATGAAATCTCACATAAGTGGGAAATCATCGATAAACTGGAAGTGTATGACGTGACAAGTGCACTTATAATCACAGTACAGCTGAATTTTTTAAAAATTTCTCCCCACTTTTCGAAATAAAATATCTATTTTATTACAGCATGTTCAATCTATTGAAAACTATGTTAAAGCTGAGTGACTACTTTACTGATAAAGTTATATGGTTTATTTTTCGAAAGTATTTATTCTATAGACCTTTTGTCTAATTATTTCCTTGTACGATTGCGCACTATTTCCGTGGAATACAGAAGTGAAATTATGATAAAATTCTGTTGTTGTTTTTTTGTTGGCAGTTATCGAGTTAAACTTGAATTTTTTTGTATACATGGTTGATTAAATAGGTATAATCACTATGTTATTCACTAATAAAAACTTTAATTGTCCTATTTCTGATTGAAAGCATATTCTACTTACTTTTGAATCAAAAATCAAAGGCACCCATTCTGAAGATTATATTGCAAACTAAAGGTGCATATAACATTTGATACATCAACGAAAATTGAATTCGCCTGCAATTGTCTGTAATGGCTATGTCTTGCCTCCAACTCACGCAGATTAGAGAGTCCACAAAATCATTTTATCCCACGAGAGCTGCGCATTTTGCAAACAGTTTAGCAACAAAAATTATATTCTGCTTGATTTTTCACCTATTAGAACCTTTGCATTTTCCTTGGATTATTCTACAAATTGAATATGACTAAATTTGAAATTAATTGAAATATATATAGATGTATGTTTCATTTAGAATAAATTAAAATCACTAACCCAAGCTTATTCACATTTAGAAATTAAAATAATAAAAAATTATTTTAGTAATTAAAGTTCAGCTTGTCGAATCAGCCTTTGCTGTGAAACTTGTTTAAGACATACCCATTGAATCCATCCAGCTCAAATTTGGCAGACAACAGATGTAGCAACTGTTAAATTGGTGAATGTTCAAAGTTCATGTGAATGTAGAATCAAAACGGGCGCTTTTGTAAATTGTGAAAAATATCTGGCACATTGTATGTGAAATTTTAAACACTTAAGATAAGACCATATAATTCTGTCCGAGTCTGTCTCGAAACACTTAATGTTATTGTGAGCTTAAATGACTTCTAGTATTTTTATAGAGAAAAGCATTATCAAATTAAAAGTCTTCAATAAAATGCAGTTTTTCCTACGAAAGTGGGAGTAGAAATAAGTGAGCATCAATGACGCTCTGTTAAAATAATTTTTAATATTATATAAACAATATTTAGTACTTTGATAAAGTTTCGACCAAGAGGTTCTGGAATTTTCTAAAAATAGAATATGCCGAATAGTATGTTAAAAAGAATTTTGGCCCTATGGTTCTTTCATCTTAATGTTTATTTATAGGCATCTTAATGTTTATTTGAATCAATAATAAAAGTTATATTCTGATCATGACTTTAGTTCATATATACTGCTTGTTTTAGTGATTCTATTACTGTCCTTCTCACACTGAGAAATTTCGTTCTTCAAAAGTTCTTAATTCCTCGCATTTATTTGCTGCTCTGATAGATGTTCTGGGAATTATAAACTGTTCCAGAAATTTTAGATCGAAAAATCTTGAAATCGCATGCATCGTTAAATCAAAGAAAGTATTCCAAAAGTTTTTTTAAAGGCAACATGGCTAGAGCAAAAAGACTATTTAACATGATCATATGGAAATTTAAATTTAATCGATGGAAAATTTTGCCAATTTTATTGAAGGTTGCATACGCTGTAATTTAAAATTTTTTTGTCTTTGAAGATAAAATGAACCGTTCAAAAGTCAGAATTTTCAAGTTTCGTGGTAAAAAGAAAATTTTTCCTTTCGCTTCTAACCTGAAAAAATTTGCAAAAAATGCCTTTAATTAACTTTTTTTTCCTTCATATTTTTTATCTAAAAAGAATAACTAAATTCTTTTTAAGAAAAAGAAAACTGGTAAGAATGTCATCCTCGAAGATCTTATGAAACGTGTCGTCTTTTTGTTTTAAAAAAATGCATCCTCTTTTTCTACTATCCGATCAAGAT